>NC_082684.1:69265089-70469312 GCF_949987515.2 Delphinus delphis | reverse complement strand
ATTTCTCAAAACTGTTTTCTCAGGCTGATTCACATTTCTTCTCCCTCCTTTTCTGAAGCAGTCAGGAAAAAAAGCATGAGAAACTGTAATACTTACACTGTTGTATTATATATGAATGGTTCCTTGGTTCCACAAAGAATATGAGAAAACATCTGTCTGTGGTTATAAAATATCAAAAAATAGCCCATATAAATTATCTCATTAATTATTGTAATACTTTTTGAATTAAATATTGTCATCCTGAAGTAGTATCTAAGAAATCTTATTTGCCTATAATTCCTGAACTGGAACATCTAAAGAGCTCAAAAGTTTAACTAGCTTGTAAATACTGAGACCGGGCCTCAGTCTGGTTTATCTGATTCTGAAAAGAGTTTTGCTCTGAATAGCTAGAGGCAATAAAACATTGAATTCTATACCTTTACCTGGATATATTTATGTCCTTGAATTGAAACCATACTGTTTAACTTTCATCCTCTATTTTTCATTTAACTTTTTTGTTATTGTATGTAATTTAGAGAATACCAGATACCCTCAAAGTCATTTGTTGAAGCTGACAGATAGTTCATCAGCCTGAATGCCTTGCTGGATCCATTCCACTCTCCTGATTATTTCTCCAGTATGGTTGGATGAACAAAAAAGAAAATTCAGTATGAGACATTATATGTTTGAGGTTGCTGCTATCATAACTAATACAGTACCTCAGCTCTACCCTGCTAGGAATACAAATTTGCTCAATTACTTTGGACAGTTCTTGAGCAGTATACCCATACCATGTGATTCAACAATTCTGCTTCTAGGTTATGCAGCCAACAGAAATTCTAGTCTTAAATCCATATGCAGAGGCATGTAAATAAATACCCATAGAAGCACTATTTATACCAGCATTAAATTAATAACCTCCAATATGCCCATTAAAAATAGAAGGGATAAATAAATTTTTTGTATATTCATAAAATGCATGAGAAACAATGACCTTCTACTACACAGAAAAATATGGACATAGTTCACAAATACGAAGTTGAATGAAAAAGCCATGTATAAAAAATCCATATGTAGGTTTTTATTAATAATAGAATTTGGTAACATGCCATATATTCCATATTCAAGTCTCTTACTTAACATCATGTCAAGTTTCTACATGAATGTTCTAGAATTGGATAACTCATTGATTCTGATGGTATTTTGAAACACATATAGTGATATGAAATAAAATTAATTACCCCATAGTAGAGTAGAATACTTATCTCCCAACACAAGGAGGGAAAATCCAACTTTTGAAACATAAGATGAACTTTGACAAATGAAGTTTATTAAGTGCAATTGATATTTGGTGAAAGATCTAGAAATCTTGAAAGATGGGCATAGAGATAGTTTGCTTTGAAACAATATAGGTGCAGTGACATGTTATTAGTCGTATAGCATTTGAAAGTATGTTGTGTGATAGAACAATTGGATATGGAGGTTGACTACTAAAACCTACATATAAACATTCAGATCTTGGTTCTGTACAAAATCTGAACTTTCTATAAGTTACAGTTCTCAAAAATTGAATAGGCTGCCTCCTAATTGAAAAATGTCTCCCAACGTGTATGTTTTAGGCCAAGGTCACAATGCAAGTAATGTAGATGTGGTTTTAAGCACCTTCCAAAGTGCTTTTCCAACCTGAAGTGTTATGCAGGTATCTTTAAGAAAAATCCTTTATTTGAATTAACATTGAGCAATTTTACTATTTTTGAGGATTTTTTCCCCCATGCTTCCTTTTATTATCACATGGAGGGTTATTTAACCTTTTAAAGAAAAATATTTTTAAAAACGCACATTAAGACAAAACGTGGCGAATCTTCCCCGGAAACTTTAGTAAAATTGATGTTGGTGGTATTGGAATAGATGGGGTGTGCAACCACGGCAGTGCTCGTGTGCACTTATGCTTTAGGCTTTTCTTATGTGTTAATGTGGGTGTTCCAATTCAATCTGAATATAGTGCTATGCATATAATTGTTACTAAATCTTGCCTTCATAATAATTTCTACATGTGTGACCTACTGAAAAGCAAGCATTTATATCTTTAGGAGGATAAGTGGGAAGTCACAGATTTAGAACAGTAATCAACTTGAATTCATGCTGCTAGCACAGGTACAAATTTTTAATATAATCTCAGGCAGGAAAATGCTTTCAGGTATGTTGTCTCAGTCGGGAGTTGAGAGAGCATATGCACAGTGGCAGACACCAGCAACTAGCTTTTGGCGGTTTGAGAGATAAAGTCATTATAAACCTGGGTTTTAAACCAAATGTTGTGCTGGTTGTTGTCTAGACTTATGCTTAAAATGCACACTATGTTTTAAAAGTAAGGTTGAAAGCCACTGAAGTAAAACAAATAAATGAGGAAGCTGCCATTTTATATTACCTCTTCTCTACGTAAATGATAATTGATATTCCAAAGACATAGTTTGCCTTGAATTGAAATTATTTTTATGTTGAGCAATAATGGACTCATCTATGGGCATGTTTTTAAAAGATAAGTTAATAAATAAAGGAATGAAAATTAACATTCTATGTAATAAAAATTTAGTTACTTGCTCCTGATTGCGCTTTTACATTAAAGACTAGGGACAGAATCCTTTTCTATTTTACCTAAAAAATATGTTTATTGTCAACAATCATATATATATATATATATATATATATATATATATATATATATATATATCTTAAACACAACTATATAACTCTGAAAACTGCCTACAGTTGTCCGCCAATACCCTTGGCGGACTGGTTCCAGGACCCCCATGGATACCAAAATCAGTGGATGCTCAAATTCCTTACACAATGGCATAGTATTTGCACATAAGCTATGCACATCCTCCTGTATACTTTAAATCACCTCTAGATTATAGTACCTAATACAATATAAATGCTTTGTAAATGCTTTGTAAACAGTTGCCAGTTCATGGCAAATTCAAGTTTTACTTTTTGGAATTTTTTTAAAAGATATTTTCCATCCTAGGTTAGTTGAATCTGTGGATGCAGAACCCATGGATATGGAGGGCTGACCATATCATTTCTTAGATTTCTCCGTTAAGCCCCGTGAAATTTACCCAAGAAAACAGAGTTCTTTAAAAATTGTGCTAATTGATATTTTGAGAGGAAGAGGCCAATGGGAAATTTCGCATTTTGTCCATCAAAAGAAATAGCAGTGATAAGTTTACCTGCGATGTAAGCACACATTAGCAATCTTATTTTTTGAATAGGAAAATTATATATATACATATATATATATATATATATACATTTGTATTTATTTATTTATTTCCCATTCTAAGTTAAGAGATGTAAAAAGAAAGCCATTCACACTGGCATAGGCCAAGATATGAAAGAAAGTATTTCCTCATAAAGTTAGAATCTGTATTCATTTTTTAAGTTAAAAATATGAAAGTGCTAGTTAATATCTGAACCATAATTTAATTTCCTTTTTGTCAATATATATTCTTCATGGTCATATTTAAATTGTCAAATAACTAAATGCTCTTCTTAAAAACAAATGAATAATCTTTTATTCATATGAAAATTCTATTCTAGATATAACTGTTCTGCATATTAAAATACTCACAGTGTTAAAAAAAACAATGGCAAAGAAAAAATTGAGACAAGTTTTGTAAAACTGAGTCTCTTGAACAAGTCATAGAATTAATACGTGAGAGTAGTCTAATGATGTCATAGGAATGTTGTTAGAAATTTATGTATGAGAGTTGGTATGAACAAAATCTTAAAAACACAGATTTCCTGCAGTTAAATACTTTCTTCAGCATCTATTCTAATTAGGTTTCAAAGCAAACATACCCAGATCTGATGATGTGGGGAAAGGGGGAAGATGATAATTATCAGTGCCAGCTAACAAATGTATAAATTTTATGGTTATAAAAGTTATGCATATCAGTTATTTAACACTCACCATAGTCCTAAAAAGGACATAAGGTAATGCCCAATAAACAATAGAGTCACATAAATGTTACTGACTCAAGATTGTAGTTTATATAATCACCATTTTCAGCTAAAATAACATGGCTAAAAATTTTGTCTAGTACAAAGTAATGAGTTTGGAATCATAGCATAGAGCTAAGATTTCCCAACTTCAGTGTTTTTTTCCCTCAATCATGCATCCCTATAATTTAGGATAATGGCTCCTATTAAATCCCACTTCATTTTCCTTTTACTTTACACCTAAATGAAGGTCAGAAGAGGAGATTGACATAGCATAGAGAATGTAATATTTTCATTTGCTTCAGTTTAAATATTGCTTGCAACTCAAAGTGACAACTAACATCATAGTATTGTATAGTAAGCCCACTGCTTTGAGCTTGTTATGAACCTGGAAAAAGAATTTCCTGTCTGACGAATCTAAGTCTCTGATTTCACTTGCGATAACTTTAGGTCAAAATATGCTGCTTTGGACAAATAGCATGAAATATAGGATCATTATCAATGGTACCTTCCATTTTTCTAAGAAGATGAGAATTTTTTTTATATGTTTGCCAAATGCTACATATAATATAAAATTCCGCTTTAAATAAATACATTCTTCATTTTCAGATCTAGAATGATTCTCTTTTTCCTGCCTTTGACTTTTCCACTACCATTACAGTGAACTGTCAGAAGCAAATACACTACTAAGACAACTGAAGCTTTATGAAATATTCCACAGCGGTGTGATACTATAGCTGACTTTGTCAGCACCATCATTTTATTTCTCGTAAACCCTTGCACTTGGGAGAAATAAATGGTCTGCATCATTAATTTCTATGCCCAAATAAAGAGTTTCTCAGCAGGTTGCACATGAGCTACTTAAACTGGAGTGGTGTTAAGAAAGTCATTAATTATCCAGAAATGAATCTTAAGAATGTGAAAATTGCATTTGTGAGAGTCCATATCCTCTGAGAGGGGCTCGCTAAAAGCTGGACAATGATGTACTGGCACCAACCAGAAAAAAAATTAAGTGTTATTTCACACAGGGACTTTAGGCCATAGGTTAGCCATTTAAGGTGATCTTAGAGCAAAGGGTGGGAGTGACACGTGTAATGCGTTTCATCTCTGCCTAACCAAAAGTCGTGGGTGGTATTAGCTATGTACATATGAGATTTAATATGGGATCTAAAATGCACAAAGCAAGCACACTCATCAATTTACCTGGGATTCCTGGATAGTGTCTGTTTTTTATCCTTTAGAATAATCAAGATTTGTAGTACTTAATGTTTGTCCTTTTGTTAGCACTTATCATATATTAATTCATTTAATACTCAAAACGACACATGAGCTAGGTATCTAATAAAGTCTCCATTTAACAAGTGAGGAAATTACGGCAGAGAGGAGCAAAATTATTTATCAGAGCTGAAATTTGGACCCAGGCAGTAAGGCTCTAGAATCTGTTCTTAACATCACACATGAATATATCCTGTCATATCTACTTGCTTTTCTCTAGGCCTGAACGGAGGATCTTTTAGACCTAAGGTCCACCTTTACCAATCTTTTCTGTTCAGCAAATCATCAGTTCTAAGCAGTAAACATTGTGAATCCTCTGGTAAAAAATGATAATGTCCAAAAGAGAGTAGTAGGAAATAATTTTCTTCTGAATAGGGAAATTTCACAATATCTGGGCTCCTTTGCCGTTTGATTTCATTTTGTCTAATAAGAGTGGGCAGAATTTCTTTTGAAAACTTTTAGTTGGAACCCAAAACTCTTCTAGCTTTATAAAGTGACTTGTCAACTTGCTACTAAATGTTTTTTTAATCATTCTTTATTTTAATTTCTCTGACAGAAGCCTTGTAAAGAACATACAGATGTAATGAATATTTCATAAAGATGTGATTTATTAGGACTTCTCTGCCTTTGCTTCAAAAATTATCCATCCTTCAGAAAGCAAATACACAAAAACTACCTGCTGGTATAGTAACTAAACCAAATCCTCTGAAGGCAAACCCAAATTTCATAATAACTTCTGGGCTTTATAGATCATGAAAAAGATAGTCAATGTTCTATTAATACTTTAGGTAGCAAAGGAATACAGTTCTTAGCTACCACATGTGGCTGTCTGAACTGTCAGCTATGCCACTGTAAAATTATTAATGATATAATTTTTTTATGAGCTCCATGTCTTTTAAAATGAAAATAAAATTGATTTAAGATCTAGAGGTAAAGAAAATGCTTATAACAGTTGCTTAGGGTACTTTACCAGTGCCACCAATTTCTTTCTAAATATTCTCTGTAGCTGGTTACTTCACCCTTTGTAATAACATGTATATGTATCTGTCCTATTTGTTTATGAATAGAGTTGCCTCCAAATGATCACCTTTTCTTTTCACTACAATATCAATATTATTGCATGGTCTCAATTCTCTACAGCGACGTCAGGCATAATTGGTCACAATCATTAATTATTATTTATAGAATATCCACAAGATGAATGCCTTAAAGGGCAACAGAAATACCTAAAGCACAAATGAAGATGAATAACTATAATAACTGTAATTTATCTCCTTCTTCTTTTGTGTGACTCTGATTTAATACCTGACTTATTCTCAGGTTGTGGTGCACATCACTCTTAAAAAAAATATGCTGTCAAAGACCAACTTACAATTGCCCCATTGGGGCTGGTGACATTTCCTTATTCCAAATATGCATTAGCATACATTTATTTTTTACAAATACTTAAGGTAACCAATTAGTTGATGTTTTGGAATACACAAGTAATGATTTTGTTCTGATAGAGGTAGAAATGTACATATGTTACTCTTAGAGAGCCAAAAATATTTTTAGGAGAATCTTGAAGTTAAATATTAATGATTTAAATACTGTTTATGCTTGCTGTTTTAAGAATTCTGGTTTGACATTTTTAGTAATATTACTTAAAAGCACAACAAAATAAATTCTGAATTAAAAATTTTTTGCTACATTCTGCTGGAACAGAATATGCTAAAATTGTATTTCCCTTGGGCGGTAGTTCTCAAAGTTTCATGTTCCTAAGGATATTTTAAAATACAGATTTCTGGGACTTCACCACTAGATGTTTTGATTCATTAGGTCTGAGGTGTGGCCCAAGAATTTGCATCTCTAAAAATTTCTAGGTGATATTGGAACTGCTGGTCCTGGGAATACACTTGGAGCAGTGCTGTCTTAAGAGACTGAAGATGTAAACACATCTAAAGCCTTGTGGAAATAAATGTTCCCATTACAATCACAGTTATTGACATTACTTAAGTAAGCTGACTCTATAGGAGAAGAAAAAAGAAAAAAAATAGTCTCAGTGTGATCTAATTAGGATTAATATTGTTCATGTCTTGAACATCATTGGATAAGGAAAGAAATCAAATTAAACAGGTAAGAGAAACACACTGCTTTATGCATGTCATATTTCTAACGTAATGTAAGAAAATTAAATGAAGCTGCATTAGGAAATGAATTTTTTAAGTATATAGGCTTTGTGTTTAGATGTTAA
This sequence comes from Delphinus delphis, assembly GCF_949987515.2. Classification (NCBI taxonomy): domain Eukaryota; kingdom Metazoa; phylum Chordata; class Mammalia; order Artiodactyla; family Delphinidae; genus Delphinus; species Delphinus delphis. The sequence continues at coordinate 70,461,826 of NC_082684.1, read as the reverse complement.
AACTGAAATGAGATATTCAGTTACAGTTATTTTATGTTTCTTGATAGGCTTTTTAAATAAAATTTATTTGAACAATAAATATATGAGAAAAAAATATTGAAACAAGGGTAATCATTCAGTGTGTAAGATGGGTATTGTAAAAGAAATGCCAGTATAACAATTAAACTTGTATTTTAGAGATTGGCTCCACAGGTGGTGGGATTTTTCAGTCACCAAATATTCTCGATCCACGGGCTCTCTGCAAAATCTACCACCACAGGGTGTAGCTAATGTCAGTGCAATATAGTTGTGAGAAAGACCGCTAGTAACCACTCATGGATGGCCAACTCATTCTCAGCCACAGCGGGTTTCTAAAAAGCTATTAAGGTTTCTACTGACCGAGAGATCACTTAAATTTCCAAGAAAGAGCTCTTTAATGTGCCACTTCTCCAGTTATGTATAACACCATTCCAACTCCAACTCAATTATTCAGTTTTTTTTTTCATTATCAAATTAGAAAGTTCCGACTTTTCTATTACCCAGCCACACAACTTTCTATTATACTGGATAGGGAAATTTTAATATATCAGTTTAATCATTCATAAATCACTGTAAGACCTGAGGAAAACAATGGCATTTGCCTCTAATCTGAGCCGAGTCTAGACTGACTTATTCTTTTATTCTTTCATTCATTCAATCAATCAACCTAAATTTCATAAGTGTCTATTTCCTGCAAGTTTCCAATATAGGCAGTGAGTATACATGGATGAATAACACAGTAGGACAACATGTTTCTTAACCTCAATTAACAAATTGTTTGATGGGGCAAAAGGGAAGATTACGTGTCACAGTCTGCTGTTTTATTAGGCAGAGACGTGACTAATTCCGACCAACAGCTAATGCTCAGAAATGATTTGTGTCACATTTGAACTAGAGCATTTAACTGCTGTTGCAAGACCCTTCAGAGTCCTTTCTATTGCCATTAAAAGAAACTATTTCTCATATTATTTTTGAAATGGTCAAATCAGTTCTTCTTTGATCTTTCCATTTGCAAATTGTGTTTTTGAGAATATTTTAACTTTGGAGAGTGTATTGTGGAATATATGTCCTTGAGAGCTAGTTTGTCCCACCTTGGCCTCATCTGGGGAAACAGAAAACCAAGGAAATGGGTGAGATGAGCCTTCACGCTCTGGGTTAATATAATCACTGTCCTCTGCAAACATTAATTTAGCCCAGCACCTAAACATTCCTAGATTTCAGACCCTGAAATGGAGTGGCAAACCTTAGTGTGTAGAGCTGCTTTGCCCTTAACTCTTGGAAAGTCTTATTTTGTTGCTTTGCATGGTACTTTTCTCCTTCCCTATTTTTGTGGACAGAATAAGAGAATAGGTGCTTTGAGGTGGTGCTCCTAACCCCTCCCTGAAAAATGTAGGAGTCAAATCAATTTGTAATGCTTTGCTCAGAGTCCATTGTGATATATCTAAGAACAAGATAAAAGGAAATGTATTTCCAGTATGATATAATCCTAACTTTCCAGAAAGGACAAAATTTTCAGGGACAGATCATCAAAATTTTGTCATATATTATATATAATCAATTCTATGTCATAATTTAAAAAGCAAGACAAAATAGAAGGTGAAAGATTACTATAAAATGGTTACTATGACTACACTAAAAACGTATGATGTTGCAAATATTTAGAAGTTATTACATTTGTATGTTAAGGATGAATTCAGCAGAGTGAGACTTCCTAAACTAAAACACCTGTCTTACAAAATAAAGTCTGTAGAAATACAAATATTACTATCACTATTTTATTGAAAATCTTTCAATGGCTTCCATTTTGTCCAATATGAAAATCAAAAATATGAATATACCTTAAGAGCACCTGAATGGTGCTGAAATTTCGTATATTTTCTGCTTTATCTCTCAGGACTCTCCTCCCCATGCATATCTAGCTATGCCAGCCTATTTCACTTTCAGAATTTACCCCATGATTCTTCCCTTATCGGGAATTTGCCCATGTTATTATCTTTTACTGGAATTCTATTACTCTAATGCTCACCATCTCCTCTTTGCCTAGCTAATAAAATGCATTTATGTATCTCTAATACCTAGTACGATGCATGGTAAGTTCTTATGAAGTCTATGTTAAACAAATAGTTTATTTGTGTATACGTTTGTATCTATGTGTAAAAATATATACATATATGTATGTATCTATACAATTTTCAGTAATCAAAAGTACCAATTAACCCTTAAGATCTCAGCTTTTATATCCAAGTTTCCTAGGTTCAAATCCAGGCTCCATCAATTTCTAGCTGTGAGAGTTTAGGCTGTCTCATTTACTTGTAAAATGAGACCAGTACCATACCTACCTCATAGGTTTTAAACACTAAATAGTTTAATATGTGTAAAGTGTTTAAAATGATGTCTAGTAGGTGTTGGGTATTCAATAAATGATAGCTATTATATGATGATAAAAGAATAACACTTATTATTATTATTTATTGTGGTTTCCTCGAGAGTAGCGTTCTTGTCTACCTCAAGGCTTGGTCATGCCCTCTTATATAATCTCCAGAAACCTTGTAGTTTTCCTTTGAAGCATTCATCACTATTTTAATTATATATTACATACATCATCTACTTACTACCTTGCCCAAAACATTGAAAGACACATAGCATTAACCCTACTTATTTTTATCAAAAATATATTGCCAATGCCTTACACAGTGCCTAGTAAGTCCTCAATAGGTATGTTATATAACCATATGCATTAAACTTAAATAGCCACAAAAATATCAAGGAATTCATAAATCTACCAATCTACCTTGATGATAATACTGAGATGAGAATAACATCATATTTTTCAATTTAATATTTTATAATAAAGTGAATAAAAAGAGGTACATGAACTACTAAAAGTGATCAGTTTTTTAATTTGGTGGAGGAAAAAAGTTATCTTTATACAACCTGTGATTTTCTGCCTAATTAATTCTTTTCCATTCTTGAGGTTATGTAAATCTTTGTCATAAGTCTCCCAATTTTGTTTAATTCTGAATTGGATTGCAATTTCTGCATAGGCCCCCAAATTCATCAGCTTAAGACAATTATTTCTTACTCCTGACTAGCTAGCAGGTTGGCTGGGGACAGCTTATCTTAGCTGCGTCAACTGGGGCTGCCCTACTTCATGCATCTCTCTTTATCCTTGAACAAACTCACCGGCCAAGGCATATTGTTTTAAAAAATGGTAACAAACAGACAAACAAAAAGCACATAACATAAAATTTGCTATCTTAACCAATTTTAAGTGTAAAGTTCAGTAATGTTAATTATATTCACATTGTTGTGAAACAGATCTTCAGAACTTTTTCATTTTGCAAATCTGAACATTAAACTACTCCCCCTTTCCCACTCTCACCCCTAATAACCACCATTCTACTCTCCATTTCTATGAATTTCACTATTTATACACTTCCCATAAGTGAATACAAATACAATATTTGTATTTTTGTGACTTATTACATTCAGCATAATGTTCTCGAGGTTCATCCATGAGATGAACAGTAGTAGTAGCATATGTCAGAATTTCCCTCCTTTTTAAGGCGGATAATATTCCATTTTAAGTATGTAATACATTTTACTTATTTATTCGTCCACCAATGGATATTTGGGTTGCGTCCACCTCTTGGCTATTGTGAATAATGCTGCTATGAACAAAGATATGCAATATTTCTTCAAGACCCTGCTTTCAATTATTTTGGCTTTAAACCCAGAAATGAGATTACTATAAGACAAGGTATTTCTATTTTTAATTTTTTGGACAAACTCATACTGTTTTATACAACATTTGCACCAGTTTAGAATCCCACAACAGTGTACAAGGGTTCTCATTTTTCCACACCTTTTCAATATTTGTTATTTTCTATTTTTTTGATAGTAGCCATCCTAATAGGTGTGAGGTGATATCTCTTGGTGATTTTGATTTGCATTTCTCTAATGATTAGTGATGTTGTGCATCTTTTCATATACTTTTTCGCCATTTGTAGGTCTTCTTTGGAGAAATGTCTATTCAGATCTTTCATACATTTTAAAATTGTGTTATTTTGTTGTTGTTGAGTCATAGGAGTTCTTTATATATTCTGGATATTAATCTCTTATCAGATATATGATTTGCAAATATATTCTCCCATTCTGTAGGTTGCTAACACAAAAGTTTTTAAGTTTAATGTAGCCCCATTTGTCTATTTTTACTTTTGATTTCTGTGCTTTTGGTGTACTGTCCAAGAAATCATTGCCAAATCCAATATCATGAAGATGTCCTCTATATTTTCTTTTAGGAGTTTTATAGCTTTAGTTCTTATATTGAGATCTTTAATCTATTTTGGATTAATTTTTGTATATGGAGTAAGATGAAGGTTGAAATTTATTCTTTTACATGTGGATATCCAGTTTTCCTACCAACATTTGTTGAAGAGGCTGTCCTTTCTGCAACTGACTACTCTTGGTACCCTTGTAGAAGATCATTTGACCATATATGTGAGGGTTCATTTCTTAGGTCTCTATTCCATTCCATTGGTCTAGATGTCTGCCTTTATGCCAGTACTGCACTGTTTTGATTTCTATACCTTTGTTATATGTTTTAAAATCAATAAGTGTGAGTTTTCCAGTGTTGACAAACTTGTTTTGGCTAATTGGGGTCCATAAATATACATTTACATCTAATCTAGTTCTACTGTCAAATAACACTATACCACTTTATGAGGGTACCTTTTAATAATAAAATAATCCTAATCCCTCCCTTCTGTTCCTTGTATCATTATTGTCATTCACTTCACTTATATACAAGCATACATAAATATAAATATACACACACAAGTATACATAATTGAACACATTCTTGGTATGATTATTTTGAAAAAATTTTATCTGTTACATTAAGAATAAGAAAAATAAAGCTTTTTTTAAACTTTCACTTCTTCCTTCTCCAATGCTCTCTCTTACTTGATGTAGATCCAAGTTTCTAACCTCTACTATTTTTTTTTTTTTCTTGAATGAACTTCTTTAAACATTTATTGCAAGACAGGTCTTCTGGGAACAAATTCCCTCAATTTTTGTTGGTTGAGGAAGTCTTGAACTCATCTTCATTTTTAAAGCATAATTTTGCAAGGCACAGAATTCTAGGTTGCTTGTTTTTTTTTCACTCAACACTTTAAATACTTCACTCCACTGTCTTCTTGCATAGTTTCTGAAGAGAAGTCAGATATAATTCTCATCTTTGTTCCTCTATAGTTAAGAATTTTTTTCCTCTGACTTCTTTCAGAGTTTTTTTCTTTATCTTTGATTTTCTGTAGTTTGAAAATGATATGTGTAGGTGTAGTTTTTTGACATTTATTCTGCTTGATGTTCTCTGAGCTTCTTGGATCAGTGGTTTTGTTTCTGATATTAAATTGGGGGAATTCTCAGTCATTATTGTTTCAAATATATCTTCAGTTTCTTTCTTTTCCAATATATATTCTGGTATTTTTACTATGCATATGTTACAACTTTTGCAGTTGTCCCACCATCCTTAGATATTTTGTACTAATTTTTGAGTATTCTATTGATATATCCTCTAGCTCAGAAATTCTTTCCTTGGCTATGTCCAGTCTACTAGTAAGCCCATCAAAGGCATTCTTCATTTCTATTACAATGATTTTGATCTCTAGCATTTCTTTTTGGGTCTTAGGATTTCCATCTCTCTGCTTATAGCTATTGCATGTTTACTATACCCATTAGAGCCTCTAGCATATTAATCTTAGTTATTTTAAATTTCTAATAATGCCAACAATCCTGCATGTCTGGTTCTGATACTTACTCTGTCTCTCCAAGTTGTGTCTTTTGCTTTTTGATAAGCTTGTAAATTTTTCTTGCTAGCTGAACATGATGTACTGGGTAAAAAGAACTGCTGTAAGTGGGTCTTTCGTAATGTGGTGGTAAAGTGTGGGGGAAAGAGAAGAATTTTATAATCCTATGGTTAAGTCTGATTCTTTAAATGAGACTGGACTATGAATTTCATAAGAATTTCTCCATATTTTCCTTCTTCTTAGGTGGAATAGGATGTCTAGAATGGGCTGGAGTTGGGTATTTCCCTTTCTCCAGGTCAGCTAGCCTCTGATAATACTCCAGCAGGTTAGGCTGTTTACCTAACTTTAAGTAAAATACTTTACCCTGAGGACAGGCCTTGTTAAGAATAAGAGAGTGCTCTGGCATATTTCAAAGTTGTTCCTTTTTGTTTCCTCCTACCAGAGCACTAGGGGCTTTTCCTCTAATATTTACTGTGGAAACCTTATCAAGTTCCTAGGGATGAATGTCACAGTATTGTGGGATCCCTTCTATGGCAGGTTCCCCCAGGAGATTTTAACTCTTAGACTTGTCCACACTGAGCCTCCAGCAATTCATCAATTACAATTCAGGTATCTCCACCCCAGCATTGCTTCCTGTGTCTGTTTCTGGTTTCCACTTGTGAGTCTCTGCTCCAGTAAGCAGTGACTCCCTGTATTTGCCTGTCTGTCTCCCCAGGCATCAATTTGTCCTGTGTTCTCACTTGTCTTATGGATCCAAGAAAAGCTGTTGATATTTCAGTCTGTTCAGATTTTTACTTGTTAGGATGAAGAGGTGACTTCCATTGTGAGTCCTTAATATGGAAACAGAAACCAGACTCAACAGTTTTATTTTCTTTCTAAATTCTGCTTATAAATTGGACCTGGTTTTTTTATGTGTGTTTTGTTTCGGGTTTTGTTTTTCTGAGCTTACCTCTGTCTTATAGAACCTGATTATATTTGGTCAAAAGAAGCTATTTCATACATTCAACAATCTGTCTGGCAACAACCTTCCTTAAGTACATTTTTAGTTACTGTGGGTGACATAAGACAGGTTTCTATTTTTCAAGCCTCCAGTAATAATATTATTATGTTTTTCCTACCTTCACCTGCTTCTCACTTTCAAAGCCAATGTTACATACGATAGCACTCCATTTCTAGTTGCCAATTTTAATAATGTTTGACTATTTATGCATAACAAACATGCTCACATTCAACTGGAGGTTAGTTGATATAGGATGGATTCAGTTGAAATGCATCTGCTCCGTATTTTGCTTATACTTCTTGCACCAACGGGCTAGACTATGCATGTTTTTCTTAGGATGGTAGCAGAGGTTCAAGAGAGCAAGATCAATAGTACATGGATTTTTTTAAACCCTTTTGTCTCTTCACACCTGCTATAGTCATATTTGTTCATAACAAATATGAACAACATGACCAATTCTAAAGAAAGCCTGCTTTCTGATCTACCTTCGGCCCACAGAAGTGGAGGATGTTTGAAGTAAATGTTTCTGAAGAGTTACCGAATCTGCAACCACTTAATCCATATTGGCACTACGCTTTTAAATGAAATTTTCATTTACTTCCCTCCTTTTCTCTCTCAATAAACACATAAACACACAGCTACCATATGCAAATAAGGAAAAAGGGGTTCTTTCTTGTGGTTGTATTATCGAACTCAGGTTCGGCTGCTCACCCCTCAAAAGCCAGTAATTTGAGAGGCAAGGGTCAGTAGAAAGGAAAGGTGCTTTAATTAGAAAAGCTGGCGATCTGGGGAGATGGTGGACTCGTGTCCAGAGACCTACTCCAAAGATTCTGCTCAGTGATGACAGTTTTTTAAGGGAAAAATGGGGGGAAGAATCTCAGTGAATCATCGAGCCAAGAAGTTGGGTTCTGCATTAATCTCCATTGCATACAGACTGGCTGATTCTTCATTTGTTACCTTGCCCATGTGATCTGCCTGCAGGATTCCTTAGGGGGCTTTTGGGGATAGAGAGCTAATCATTCTTTAACTACTTAATTCTGCATTCTTACTTCTTTTTATCTAGGAAATGAATTGACAGGTTAGTCAAGGCATGGTGTGCATTCAGGAGAGCATAAGTCAGGAGTTAAATTGTCTAATAATCTCATTCCTAATTTATAATTAGGAATATAACCTAATTTATAATTAGGTTCTTTTAAGGTCAGAGGGGAACAGAAATAAGCAAACAGGAAAGAGCCAAAGAACTTCTTTCAATTCCCCACTGTCAGAGCTTCTTTCAATTCCCCACTGTCAAACATCATTCTATTTCTATGGGATTAGGGGAGAAGATCCACCTTTTGTAACTTCTTCATGTTGACATAGGGTGCTGTATTCTCAAAGTGGAAGATGTCAACATGGGTCTGTAGCATCTCTTTGCTGACAATTTGAGTTGCCCGATTACATATATGGTCAGAGCAAGTTACAATTAATTTGATGCTCACAAAGATATAGATTATTATGAGCAATAATATTAATCCCATGCTCTTGAGGCCAGTTCTTGGAACTGTACTAGCCATAGATGCAGTACTACTCATCTTATGTCCTAGCTACAGTCTGGTCATCTTGCAGCGATGAAAATAGCTTTTTTTTTTCCCCCTCTGGTGGCAGTTATAGTATTAGTAAAACAACTCAGGAATATGCATCAGATACAGAGCCTGTGATGCTAGTGTCCTAATCATTAACTGCTCAGTTTTATACTTGGGGGGAGTGCTGCAAGGTTCTGCTCTATTCCAGATGGATATATTTCTAATACGCAAGGTTTGGTAAGTAAAGTGAGTATTAAATTTTAGGTCATTCTTACCCTTTCTCTTATAGGCCCTCATGGATTGAATAAGTTGCACTACCAAATACAGATATCTTATAGGGGCACAAATCTAACAACAAAACTTACAAGTGTATTCTTAACAAGTCGTTGCTTCCTAGACTTAAAACTTGTGGCATGTAAATTCCTGTGTCATCTTCTCTAAACTACATTATTATTATTTTTGCATCTGAATCACCAATAATGCATTCAAAGTAGGATCTTTTACATTGAGAGAACATTATGCTTTGTTACTATGGAAACTATCTCCTCTTCCTGAAAAGCTTTCATAGTCCTCTGTTGTTGTTTTTTTCCCTCTCTCTCTCTGCATGTTTTATGCCTCAGATTCCTCAGCTGCCACTTTGTGTCTGCCTTTGCTCTGATTTTGATTGAGTGCAGTTTTATGACCTTCATACTCCTAGTATAATCATTTCTTTGATCTGAAATTTTGCTTTCTTTTCCAAGAAAGGAAGAGTTTAAGTAATCATTTGTCATTTATTTCTACTATTTTTAATTTTTAGTTAGCAAATTTTCAAATCTAAATAAATCTTTTAGAGGAAAAAATATTTAAGTAAATAAAATAATTGCTTGTCATTGGACATAGATTATATGATCATCATCCCTCTTTATTTGGAAGTATAAAGCATAAATCAGAACATTTAACTCAGCCAACAAAACCCCTGAAATCCATGATTTTCCCTATGGCTTTTGTGAGTGATATAAATATGGCCAATAAATTGTGCCAATGGACTGTTCAAAGGATTCAAGACACTCCAAGTGTTGAAACCTGAGAATGCTTCGGGAGAGTATTTTGTCTATAAAAACAGAGCTGACTTGGGAATAAGAAGAGAGCAATATGTCCATCAAGATTTTTAGAAAGAATATGTATCCCCTGAGGGGACCTTCAAGATGGCAGAGGACTAAGACATGGAGAACACCTTCCTCCCCACAGATACATCAAAACTACATCTACATGTGGAACAGCTCCTACAGAACACCTACTGAATGCTGGCAGAAGACCTCAGACTTCCCAAAAGGCAAGAAACTCCACACATACCTGGGTAGGACAAAAGAAAAAACAGAGACAAAAGAATAGGGACGGGGCTTCCCTGGTGGCGCAGTGGTTGAGAGTCCGACTGCCGATGCAGGGGACATGGGTTCGTGCCCCGGTCTGGGAGGATCCCACGTGCCGCGGAGCAGGTGGGCCCGTGAGCCATGGCCGCTGAGCCTGCGCGTCTGGAGCCTGTGCTCCGCGGCAGGAGAGGCCACGACAGTGAGAGGCCCGCGTACTGCAAAAAAAAAAAAAAAAAAAAAAAAAGAATAGGGACGGCACCTGCACCTCTGAGAGGGAGCTATGGAGGAAAAGTTTCCACACACTAGTAAGCCCCTTCGATTGCGGAAATGGGAGTGGGTGGGGTGGGGGGAAGCTTTGGAGCCATGGAGGTTAACGCAGCAACAGGGCTGCAGAGGGCAAAGTGGAAGATTCCCGCACAGAGGATCAGTGCTGACCAGCACTCACCAGCCTGAGAGGCTTGTCTGCTCACCCACGGGTGGGTGGGGGCTGGGAGCTGAGGCTTGGGCTTCGGAGGTCAGATCCCAGGGGGAGGACTGGGGTTTTTTGTGGGGCTAGTGCGCCACAGCCAGCTAGGAGGGAGTCCGAGAAAACTCTGGAACTCCCTAAGAGGCAAGAGAACATTGTTTCAGGGTGCACAAGGAGAGGGGATTCCGAGCACCACCTAAACAAGATCCAGAGATGGGCACGAGCTGCGTCTATCAGCGCGGACACCAGAGAAGGGCATGAAATGCTAAGGCTGCTACTGCAGCCACCAAGAAGTCTGTGTGCAAGCACAGGTCACTAGCCACACCTCCCCTCCTAGGAGCCTGTGTAGCCAGCCACTGCCAGAGTCCCATGATCCAGAGACAACTTCCCCAAGAGAACACACAGCACGCCTCAGGCTGTTGCAATGTCATACCGGCTTCTACCACCACAGGCTCACCCTGCATACTGTAACCCTCTCTCCCCCTGGCCTGAGTGAGCCAGAGCCCCCTAATCAGCTGCTCCTTTAACCTCCTCCTGTCTGGGTGGGGAAGAGATGCCTTCAGGCGACCTACATGCAGAGGCAGGGCCAAATTGAAAGCTGAACCCCAGGAGCTGTGCAAACAAAGAAGAGAAAGGGAAATTTCTCCCAGCAGCCTCAGGAGCAGCACATTAAATATCCATATCAACTTGATGTACCCTGCATCTCTGGAATACCTGAACAGATAACAAATCATCCAAAAATTGAGGCCATGGATTTTCAGAGCAACTGTAGACTTGAGGTCTGCTTTCTGCATCTAATTTGTTTCTGGTTTTATGTTTATCTTAGTTTAGTATTTAGAGCTTATTATCACTGGTAGATTTGTTTATTGATTTCGTTGCTCTCTTCCTTTATATATATATATATATTTCCTTGTTCTCTTTTTCTGAGTGTGTATGTGTATGCTGCTTTGTGTGATTTTTGTCTGTATAGCTTTGCTTTTACCATTTGTCCTAGGGTTCTCTCTGTCTGTTCATTTATTTATTTATTTATTTATTTAAGTATACTTTTTAGCACTTGTTATCATTGGTGGGTATGTTTTTTGGTTTGGTTGCTCTCTTCTTTCTTTACTTTTCTATTACTTTTTAATTTTAAAATTTTTATTTATTTTTTTCATTCTCTCTTTTTTTTTTTTCTCCCTTTTCTTCTGAGCTGTGTGGCTGACAGGGTCTTGGTGTTCTGGCTGGGTGTCAAGTCTGAGCCTCTGAGGTGGGAGAGCCAAGTTCAGGACATTGGTCTACCAGAGACCTCCACCCATTAGCAGAGAGGCTGCCTAAAATCATAATAAGTTCACAGACACCCCAAAACACACTCCTGGATGTGGTTCTGCCCACCAGAAAGACAAGATCCAGGCTTGTCCACCAGAACACAGGCACTGGTCCCCTCCACCAGGAAGCCTACACAAGCCACTGAACCAACCTCACCCACACCAAAAACAATGGAAACTACAAACCTGCAGCATGTGAAAAGGAGACCTCAAACACAGTAAGTTAAGTAAAATGAGAAGACAAGAAATACACAGTAGACAAAGGAGCAAGATAAAAACCCACCAGACCAAACAAATGAAGAGGAAATAGGCAGTCTACCTGAAAAAGAATTCAGAGTAAAGGTAGTAAAGTTGATCCAAAATCTTGGAAATAGAATGGAGAAAATACAAGAAACGTTTAAAAAGGACCTAGAAGAACTAAGCAACAAACAAAAAGTGGTGAACAACACAATAAATGAAATTAAAAATTGTCTAGAAGGAATCAATAACAGAATAACTGAGGCAGAAGACAGATAAGTGACCTGGGAGATAAAATAGTGGAAATAATGACTGCAGAGGAGAATAAAGAAAAAACAATGAAAAGAATTGAGGACAGTCTCAGAGACCTCTAGGACAACATTAAAGGTACAAACATTTGAATTATAGGAGTCCCAGAAGAAGAAGAGAAAAAGAAAGGGACTCAGAAAATATTTGAAGAGATTATAGTTGAAAACTTCCCTAATATGGGAAAGGAAATAGCCAATCAAGTCCAAGAAGTGCAGAGAATCCCATACAGGATAAATCCAAGGAGAAACACGCCAAGACACATATTAATCAAACTATCAAAAATTAAATACAAAGAAAAAATATTAAAAGCAGCAAGGGGAAAACAACAAACACATACAAGGGAATCCCCACAGGTAAACAGCTGATGTTTCAGCAGAAACTCTGCAAGCCAGAAGGGAGTGGCAGGACATATTTAAAGTGATGAAAGGGAAAAACCTACAACCAAGATTACTCTCCCAGCAAGGATCTCATTCAGATTTGATGGAGAAATTCAAACCTTTAGAGACAAGCAAAAGCTAAGAGATTTCAGCATAACCAAACCAGCTTTACAACAAATGCTAAGAAACTTCTCTAGGCAGGAAACACAAGAGAAAAAAAGACCTACAATGACAAACCCAAAACAATTAAGAAAATGGTAATAGGAACATACATATCAATAACTACCTTAAATATAAAAGGATTAAGTGCTCCAAACAGAAGACGTAGACTGGCTGAATGGATATAAAACAAGACTGTATGTATACTGTCTACAAGAGACCCATTTCAGACCTAGGGACACATACAGACTGAAAGTGATGGGATGGAAAAAGATATTCCATGCAAATGGAAATCATATCAAAGCTGGAGTAGCAACTCTCATATCAGACACAGTAGCCTTTAAAATAAAGACTATTACAAGAGACAAAGAAGGATACTACATAATGATGAAGGGATCAATCAAAGAAGATATAACAATTGTAAATATTTATGCACGCAACATAGGAGCACCTCAATACATAAGGCAAATTCTAACAGCCATAAAAGGGGAAATCAACAGCACAAACATAGTAGGGGAATTTAACACCCCACTTTCACCAATAGATCATCCAGTATGAAAATTAATAACAAACACAAGCTTTAAATGATACATTAAACAAGGAGGACTTAATTGATATTTATAGGACATTCTATCCAAAAACAACAGAATACACTTTCTTCTTAAGTGCTCATGGAACATTTTCCAGGATAGATCATATCTTGGGTCACAAATCAAGCCTTGGTAAATTTTAAGAAAATTGAGATCATATCAAGTATCTTTTCAACTATCTTTTCAAGGTACTTTTCAAGTATCTTTTATAGCAATAAAATCCTACCTCAAGGAACAAGAAACATCTCAATTAAACAACCTAACTTTACACCTAAAGCAATTAGAGAAAGAAGAACTAAAAAACCCCAAAGTTAGCAGAAGGAAAGAAATCATAAATATCAGATCAGAAATAAATGAAAAAGAAATGAAGGAAACGATAGCAAAGATCAATAAAACTAAAAGCTGGTTCTTTGAGAAGTTAAAAAAAAAAAAGAAAAACCATTAGCCAGACTCATCAAGAAAAAAAGGGAGAAGAGTGAAATCAATAGAATTAGAAAAGAAAAAGGAGAAGTAACAAATGACATTGCAGAAATACAAAGGATCATGAGAGATTACTGCAAGCAACTATATGCCAATAAAATGGACAACCTGGAAGAAATGGACAAATTCTTAGAAAAGGACAAATTTTGAGATTGAACCAGGAAGAAATAGAAAATATAAATAGACGAATCACAAGCACAGAAATAGAAATGGTGATTTAAAATCTTCCAACAAACAAAAGCCCAGGACCAGATGAATTCACAGGCAAATTCTATCAAACATTTAGAGAAGAGCTAACACGTATTCTTCTCAAACTCTTCCAAAATATGGCAGAGGGAGGAACACTCCCAAACTCATTATTTGAGACCACCATCACCCTGATATGAAAACCAGACGAAGATGTCACGAAAAAAGAAAACTACAGGCCAATATCACTGATGAATATAGATGCAGAAATCCTCAGCAAAATACTAGCAAACAGACTCCAACAGCACATTAAAAGGATCATACACCATGATCAAGTGGGTTTATCCCAGGAATGCAAGGATTCTTCAATATACACAAATCAATAAGTATGATAAACCATATTGAAAAATGAAGGAGTAAAAACATATGATCATCTCAACAGAGGCAGAAAAATCTTTTGGCAAAGTTCAACACCCATTTGTGATAAAAAACCCTCCAAAAAGTAGGCATAGAGAGAACTTACCTCAACATAATACAGGCTGTATATTACAAACCCACAGCCAACATCATTCTCACTAGTGAAAAACTGAAACCATTTCCACTAAGATCAGGTACAAGCCAAGGTTCCCCACCCTGACCACTATTATTCAACATAGTTTTGGAAGTTTCAGCCACAGCACTCAGACAAGAAAAAGAAATAAAAGGAATCCAAATCAGAAAAGAAAGAAAGCTGTCATTGTTTGCTGATGACATGATACTATACATAGAGAATCGTAAAGATGCTACCAGAAAACTACTAGAGCTAATCAATGAATTGGTAAAGTAGCAGGATACACATAATTAATGCACAGATATCTCTTGCATTCCTATACACTAATGATGAAAAATCTGAAAGAGAAATTAAGGAAACACTCCCATTTACCAATAAAAAGAGTAAAATATCTAGGTATAAACCTACCTATGGAGACAAAAGACCTGTATGTGGAAAACTATAAGACACTGATGAAAGAAATTAAAGATTATACAAACAGATGGAGAGATATACCATGTTCTTGGATTGGAAGAATCAACATTGTGAAAATGACTCTACTATGCCAAGCAATCTACAGATTCAGTGCAATCCCTTTCAAACTACCACTGGCATTTTTCACAGAACTAGAACAAAAAAATCTTACAATTTGTATGGAAACACAAAAGACCCCGAATAGGCAAAGCAATCTTGAGAAATAAAATCTTGAGAAATAAAAGCTGGAGGAATCAGGCTTCTTGTCTTCAGACTGTACTACAAAGCTGCAGTAAATCAAGACAGTATGGTTTTGGCACAAAAACAGAAATATAGATCAATGGAATAGGATAGAAAGCCCAGAGATAAACCCACACACATATGGTCACCTTATCTTTGATAAAGGTGGCAAGAATGTACAATGGAGAAAAGACAGCCTCTTCAATAACTGGACCTGGGAAAACTGGGCAGCTACAGGTAAAAGAATGAAATTAGAATACTCCCTAACACCATACACAAAGATAAACTCAAAATGGATTAAAGACCTAAATGTAAGGCCAGACACTATAAAACTCTTAGAGGAAAACATAGGCAAAACACTCTGTGACATAAATCACAGCAAGATCCTTTTTGACCCGCCTCCTAGAGAAATGGAAGCAAAACCAAAAATAAAAAAAAAAAGCAAAACCTAATGAAACTTAAAAGCTTTTTCAAAGCAAAGGAAACCATAAACAAGATGAAAAGACAACCCTCAGAATGGGAGAAAATATTGCAAGCAAAGCAACTGACAAAGGATTAATCTCTGAAATTTACAAGCAGCTCATGCCACTCAATATCAAAAAGACAAACAACCCAATCCAAAAATGGGCAGAAGACCTAAATAGACATTTCTCCAAAGAAGATATACAGATTGCCAACAAACACATGAAGTGATGCTAAACATTATTAATCATTACAGAAATGCAAACCAACACCACAGCAGTCAGAATGGCCATCATCAAAAATCTAGAAACAATAAATGCTGGCTTACTGCTATGTAATGTGCAGTCTCAGCTACATCCATTATTTTGAAATTCCTAGAATTGGAACTGAAAATAAGAGCAGATAAAACTTTATTAATAAATACACAAAAATGTACTCAAACATAGGCACATAATTCTAAGGAATAGTTTAATAGTATATGTGAAGACCAACTAAGTGCTACAGTTGTAAATACTCATCTCTGCCCTACTATCTATAACAGTGAACCATTTTTACTATCAAGATGAAGAGGTAATAATAGTATCAAGGGATTCTATGTAAATGAATCTCATAGGTACTGTAACAGCACATAATAGAAATGACTTTCTCACCTGGTAAATGACTTTCTAAAAGGCCAGTAGTGGCACAAATTCAATTATTTCAAATCTGTGAGTTTCTTTCCTCTCTACTAGTTAGTATGTCTTTTTTGTTTCCTTGATAATAGAAAAGTGTTTGTAACATAGTAATGGAGAAAAAATTACGGACGGCTGATATAGGAAAGTGAGAAATGGAATATATCTTATTATATATTGCAAATTTGCCACTCTTCTTTGAAGTTATGGGGGGGGATTTCTAAGACAGTAAATGACCAAGAGGCGTCATGTGCATTTATTATATTGTTTTAAGAGAGTGCATGAATAGGTGAATTTTTTGTCAACTTGGTACTTTCCTGTACAGTATTTCAGATCCCAAGTATTTGCTGAAAAATAAGTCTTTGTAAGTGATATGAAGTGAAGCCACCAACCACAGGACTTAAGCAGATTACTGTGAAAAACTACATTAAAAAATAAACCTAAAAATCTATCCACCTTTACACTACAAAAAACTAAACATATTTAACATATTAAGATACATCATGATCTCCAAATAAATATAACTTACAAAATTTCAAAGGCTTTATTTTTTAACCAGACCTTTTCATGATACCAGTGCCTATAGAATTAAATGTTATAGATTGCATTATTGTAACCAAGTATTGGTTCCCTTGCCTGTAGGAAGGTGTCTTGTTCTTACCAGGCACTATGTAACTGGCAGAACTTCATTGTAAAAGGAGAATATATTCTTGTCCCATGGACAAGTCTTGGACATAAGACTCATTTTGTCCAATAGAATGTGGACAAAAGTGATATAGGAATAGTTGGAAGCAAAGCTGTAAGAAGCATCTCATGGATTGTCCATGTCCTTTTCCTCTGCCAAGAGACCAGGACAGAGGTAATCTTTTTAGCCTAGATCATAGAATGAATAGCAGCCTGGAACAGAGCCACAGGCAATCCTCAAAAGGCATGTACCATGAGAGAAAATAAACTCCTCTTGTCGATTGCTAGGATTTTTTGGGTTATTTTTACCACAACATAATTTAGCTAAATCTGTTGGCTGCATATACTTTGGGAGAAATTCATCCTAAATGAATGTTTGTATACTACGTAGGAATAAAATTTACAAATTTAATTTTTAAAGTATAACACCACTATAAATACAATCATCCAAGTGTATATTGATGTTATAAATTTATCTTAGTATATTAGGCTCCAGGTATCATACAGTGTAAAAAAGACACAACCTGGCTTTAAGTTGATTCAAGACAAATAGAGAATACCAGTTTTGAACAATGGGAATACATTATTTAATGCAGACTTTTATAAACAATATTCTTCACATATTAAATATAAACATTATAAAAATTGTATCTATTTATAATGAAGATTCTGTATCAATACTGAAGATAGCATTAGTTAACATGATGGTATAGCAATAAAATTAGAAAAACTAAGTGTCTAAATGTTAATAATCAGCATACCTATCATATATATATATAGGTACCTACAACTTCAATCAAAAAGTGTTACTAAATTGCTGATGGTAACTCCATTCTCAACCTCATCCAAATACTGTTAATTCTACTGTTAATGGTTTCTCATTGTCTCTGCAGTAAATCTTAGAGTCTTGGCCAGACACTCCAGGCATTAGTCCTGAATTATTTTTCTGAATCTAATTGGAAAAGTTGTTTTCTTGTACTATTTTTCCTGACTGTCACATTTCTAGCCAAACTAGTGATTTTCTAGCCTATCTAGGGTTTTCTGATAAAATGCAAAACCCAATTCTTTTTTTTTTTTTAACATCTTTATTGGAGTATAATTGCTTTACAATGGTGTGTTAGTCTCTGCTTTATAACAAAGTGAATCAACTATACATATACATATATCCCCTTATCTCCTCCCTCTTGTGTCTCCCTCCCACCCTCCCTATCCCACCCCTCTAGGTGGTCACAGAGCACAGAGCTGATCTCCCTGTGCTATGTGGCTGCTTCCCACTAGCTATCTATTTTACATTTGGTAGTGTATAAAAGTCTACAAACAATAAATGCTGGAGAGGGTGTGGAGAAAAGGGAACCCTCTTGCACTGTTGGTGGGAATGTAAATTGATACAGCCACTGTGGAGAACAGTATGGAGGTTCCTTAAAAAACTACAAATAGAACTACCATACAACCCAGCAATCCCACTACTGGGCATATACCCTGAGAAAACCATAATTCAAAAAGAGTCGTGTACCACAATGTTCATTGCAGCTCTATTTTCAATAGCCAGGAGATGGAGGCAACGTAAGTTTCCATCGACAGATGAATGGATAAAGAATATGTGGCACATATATACAACGGAATATTACCCAGCCATAAAAAAAAACAAAATTGGTTATTTGTAGTGAGGTGGATTGACCTAGAGTCTGTCATACAGAGTGAAGTAAGAAAGAGAAAAACAAATACAGTATGCTAACACATATATATGGAATCTGAAAAAAGAAAAAAAATGGTTCTGAAGAACCTAGGGGCAGGACAGGAATAAAGATGCAGATGTAGAGAATGGACTTGAGCACATGGGGATGCGGAAGGTTAAGCTGGGAAGAAGTGAGAGAGTGACATGGACATATATACACTACCAAAACCCAATTCTTGATACCAATTTTTCATGCTTTTCCATTTTAGGATGTCCCATACTTATTTTAATGGGATGCTTATCATTTTTTTTCTTTTTGTCTCACTCTATTTATTCTTCATGTCTCAGTATCAATATGACACTCTCAATGAAAACTTATTTGATCCCACCAGCTGGAAGCAATAACTTCATGTGAAAATTAGGACTCTTATAGGACTAATACTTTCTCCTTTACACTTTAACTTTATGTACTTGCCATCCATTCATAAATCCAAATTTATGCCATCCATAAATTTCTGTTATGCTGAAATTTCTTTAAGAGTAGTATTTGCTCTTTATATTATAGTTGGATACTGGGCTAGGTTTTACAGGTCAAGTTCTATTTTCTACATATCCCGTAATAGAATTCCATGTTATGCATGGTGTGCACTAGAGCATATTGAGTAAATGAATGAATAGGAGTTGTCATGCCCTGTGCAAAACTATTATCTCTTTTCTTACAGTGTACCACTTAAAAGAGTATGAGAATTTACTGACACATTTCATCTCATACTGATTCTACAGTTTTGTAGGTTAAAAATGAATTTTATAGGTATGATAAGGATTAGAAATTGGTAGGCCTTTTCTGATACTACTAGGCATTTTCACATGCTTGACTGAATTACCAGATATAGAAAACTTTCTTTTTCATAATAACTGATTATCAGCTATGGATAAAAAGTAAATTTCCCAAGTTTTATTTAATTCCCCTGAATTGGATATAAGGAAAGTTATATATCCACCTCTGAACACTTTTCTTTGGCTAGAAATAGTTTAGAAAACATATGTCATTCATTTATTTGAACATTATAATTTTAGTATTTGTCTACACTTTATTTTCTTTTCTGAAACAAAAATAAATTTTGCTAAATTTCTGGAAAAGATATTTTTTCTTTGCCTCATGTATCAAAATACCCTAAAACAAAAATCATTTATTTAACAATCATGTAAGGTAATAAATAACAGCATGAGTTTTACGTTCTACACTTTCATTTAAATTTTCCTTTCATGGACATTAACATAAATATAAGAGCACATACTGTTACTATTCTTCCTCAGAAATGCTGAATGAAAATCTAGCCATACAAAAATTAGATGAATATACTTAAATAATGTTGGTTATCTATATTTGATAATGATACTATAAAAATTTTACTCTAAGATTTTTCTTAATATTATCAAATATATGTAAAAGAGATGAAAAATATTTTGATTTAGATTTCTGTTCCTAACACTTGTATTGGCCAAATTGATGGCTTCTTACTAGAGTATAAAAGAAAAAATTAAAAAATCATAACAGGACAAACTGAAAAAACAAACAATGGGGACTAGGGCAGGAGAAAAAGTTGAATATTGGAAAGAAAGTAGTGAGCAAAAAATCAATTTGACTCCTAGTACTCTTTCAGAAGGGGAGTTTGGAAAGAAGTAGTCATGAAGTTAAAATCATTAGTAAACTTACTTTGTGCATTTCTCTAAAGGTAAAAGGACAATTAGAAATACAATAGAATTAAAATTCTTCTTAGAGCTTCTTCTGAGTTTGCCTATACTAGTTTTCTATTGCTGCCATACAAACCACACCAACTTGGCAGCTTAAAACAACACCGACTTACTACCTCACAGCTTTGTGGCTTCGAAATCTGACATGGGTCTCACCAGGCTAAAATCAAGGTTACTGTAGAGCTATATCTGTAGTGAAGGTTGTGAGGAAAAACAATTCTTTTGGGTTGTTAGCCAAATTCAGTTCTTTGCAGTTATAGGACTGATGTCCCCATTTCCTTGCTGACTCTCAGCCTGAGACCTCCCTTAGCTATAAGAAGCTTCTCTCTGCTCTTTATGTACGCGCCCCTGCATCTCAGAATCAGCAATGACAATTGAAATCTTTCTCATGCATGGAATCTTCTTGACTCTTTTTTTGCTGCCAAGGTTTCCAAAGACTTTTTATTAACTTGAAGACCAAGGAAATAATGTACCATGAATTTAATCTGAAAAATAATAGAAAATTCTAGTGTTCGTGGACATAAGCCCACTCTTATCTGATTATGTAGATATGGGACACAAGTATTGCTTCAATGGATATTTTTTTAAAAATTTATCCGTATGCTGAAATTGGTCTCAATATGTTGTTTAATAGATAAAGGCAAGATTAATAGGTAGACAGATGAACAGAATAATTAGCAAGCTTGATTAAACCACATCCAGAATCTGCACATAAGAAAGAGAAAATACACAGAATAGCATAAACAGAAGTGTTTAGCTGCTGTAATTCTTTGAAGAAAAGTAGATATTCTTCTCTGTTTATGTCATTCTGTTTTGGGTATATATCCCTGCTTTGATAACATCTTCAGGAATGTATCACAACATCGACTAATACATATTTTTTTTTAAATATCAATGCATTTGTATATATCTTTGTATACTTTCATTAGCATTTCCATCACACATCAGGGCAAAATAAAATGGAGTACTGTGGCCCTTAATTCTCTGCCAACTAACACTAAAATCTACTACATCCCTTTATTTTAAATTAAACCTTGAACCAGATAACTAACTAAAAGAAGATAAAGGAAAGAAATATTTTGTGGCAGAAGTAGTCATTTATAGTAACAAGTGTGACAAGAGCTTTAGAGAATACTGAGAGGACTTTTCATTTGGGGGCTTTGTCTTTTGTTTCAGGCAAGTCAGTTTTAGAAGACAGATTCTTCCCAAGAGGTAATAAATGATCTTGTGTTTTACTCCTTAGAAGAATGTAGATGGTATTGAAGAAGCTGAACACATTTATAGGGTGCTCAAACTTACTGATACAGATCTGACAAAGAAAGTAGTTGAATCCTATAGATTGAACTGTATGATCCAGATAAGTTTAAAGCATGTGTCAATGTGACTAAAATCACAAGGTCTAAACAAGTGAGGATTACAAATTTGCCAAGAATCAGTCCTCCCCAAAAAACACAATCCTGATGTGATTTAAGTGAGGCAAGTTTCACTTTACTTCTATTTTTTGATTAAATGTCTATAACGTATTAAAATGAAATTAAGCAAAATCATCTTTACTATTTATCATCATGATAATATACTTCATGAACACCCTCAAACCAAACATGTAATCATATACAACAAACGCAGACAATTGGCTTTCATTTCAAATCTGAAGTATTTACTCCTTCCAGCGAAATGGAATGAACACTGAACTTACAAAGTATCTTTTTCATTTTATAGTAATGTAAGAGATTATCACCATGAACCCTAGAGTAAATCTTACTATCTAATAAATATTAATCACTTGAAAGCTAGAAAAGTTGATTTCAGGCACAAAAGGGACAAAATTGCAATCACTTATGTTATTTTAAAATATTATTTAGTAAATAATACCTATGTAGTGATATATAGAAATATTTAGTATTACTCTTCTTGGAAATGGTAGGGAGAGAAGGAGGAAAAATAGAATCAAATGGAATATGGACAGAATTTTGGAACATGTGTACATATAGGGTAATTTATGTTCCTCTAAAACTTATCCCTTCAATTCAGCAACACATATATAAAAATACATTTATACGTGTGTACATATTCATGTAGAAGTAATGAAAAACTGTATTTTTTGCTTGAATCAATCATGGATGGGCAGGTATAGATATCCATATACTTTAAGAATATCAAGCCAAGTATAAATGAAAGGAAGAATGGATGGAGGGCATCTGTGTCTATACTGATGTAATATTTCTGGATTCATATTTTTCATTCTGAAGTCCTCATGTACAGATGTTAAAAATTTAACATCTTTCTGAAACATCAGGCCTGTCAGCTTCAGTGAAGGATAATGCAAATTGCAATAATTAACCCAAAATATCAAAAATCATGTGGGAAAATACTGAATTTGAAACAGGAAGTAAATATTCTTTCATAGAAGGAAGAACATGTCTTCCAAGGGGAGTGGGGAGGATTTCAGGTACATTGTGTATTTGTGTGGAGTGGGGGGTAGAGTAGTGCATATTATAAGTGGAATTTACTCTCTAAAACCTCATTCAATACATTGAAGTATTGTTTTGTTATTATCAAGATTAATAAAAATATCAGATTTCTAGAAAATCTACAGGGTTCAGATCTGAAAGACCGATACACACAGGCAACTTTTTCAGGATGCTTAGACTTGTGCCAATATAAATGTCAAGGGAACCAGAAAGATCATAAACAATCAGATCCTACACACAAAGAGGATAACAAAAACAGGAATGGTGATATCCGTGACTGTTTAAAAATAAGGTACTTGTGCAATGTAATTGAATATAGAGGCACCCATAGGCCAATTTAACCTAAGAAAATTCACCACAATGTCATCTACACACAAAAGTCATTATCTGAAATATGAAATATATCCTTTACTCTTGGAGCAAAAAATGACTGTTTTGACAATTAGTAATGTATTTAGCATGCATTTAATTTTATCAAATAGTACACTGATCTCCAAAAGTAAAGATAATCCCTGTCAACACATGAGTAAATTGCTGTCAAGAAAGGATTTCTCACTTAATATATAATAAATCTCCATGGATTCATGTAGCATTAGTTTGCAATTTAATCCCCACCCTCATGGTTGATATAACGAAAAAAAAATAACTAATTGTTGGTGAGATAATAAGAGAACCTAGCAATCTTATAAATAATTGCCAGAAGTGTAATTCCTGCGTTCACTTTGGAGAACTATTCAACAATATCTAAACAATATAGTACTTGTAGTTTTAGACAGATACTCAAGAGAAAGGAGTGCATATTTGCACAAAGGGCACATAAAAATTGTTCATAACCGTTTTATTCATAATAGCCATGTATTAGAAACAAACCAAATATTCATCTAGCGGAAAATTGATAAACAAATTGTGATATATACGTAAAATGGGATTTAGCACAGAAATAAAAAAATGTACTAGTGATACAATAGGAATTAATTTTTAAAACAGCTTTATTTAACAAAAGAAGATAGGCACAATTAGGTTATGTTTCCATTTATGTGAAGTGCAAGAAAAGACAAAACTTATGTATAATTAGAGAAGTCAGAATAGTGGTTATTAATAAGGGGCATAAGGAAGCCTCCTAGGAGTGATAGAAATGCTCAGTCTTAGTCTCTCAGGTGGTTATGTGGGTGTGTGCCTATGTAAAACACATGTAGCTATACATCAAATTGTGTGCATCTTACTATATGTAAGTCGTATCATTTAACAAAGAAATACTTAGATTATGAATACTTTATGAAAACGAATTTACAAATTAAGTTGACTCATCATACTAGAAAATTACAACACTTTGAAAGAGATGCATTAAGAAGTAGGAGACTTAATTAGGTCTATAACTATTAAGTAATTGAAATATTAATTTAAAATTTCTCCCAATAAAACTTTGGGGATCATATGTCTTTGCCAGTGAACTCTACCACAGTATTTGAGAAATAATTGATAAAAACAAAGGGGACATTATCTAAATCATTTATGAGACCCACATCATCTTCATAATCAAAACCTTAAAAGTAAATCATAGGGGCTTCCCTGGTGGCGCAGTGGTTGAGAGTCCGCCTCCCAATGCAGGGGCCACCGGTTCGTGCCCCGGTCCGGGAGGATCCCACATGCCGCGGAGTGGCTGGGTCCGTGAGCCATGGCCGCTGAGCCTGTGCGTCCGGAGCCTGTGCTCCGCAACGGGAGAGGTCACAACAGTGAGAGGCCGGCGTACTGCAAAAAAAAAAAAAAAAAAAAAAAATGTAAATCATAGCATGGGATATTATATGCCAATCATACATTCTAAGTATAGACCCCTTAGGATTATACAAAAATGCAAAAAATCAGAGCAAAGATATTTGAAACATGACATTAAATATGAAGATTTAGGAACTCATTATTCATGTTCTAGGTTAATAAATTTAAAAATGACTTGGAAGTTGAATGTTAATTTATGAATTTCTGTTGAGAGAGAAAGAGAGAGAGGGGACGAGATCAAAGACAGAGGCAGAGACAAAAAGAGGTTTGGGCTTTTGTCATTTTCTTCATTTGGTGGTTTACCCATGAAAATGTTATCTAGTTCATGTTTTTAACTGCGCACACACACACACACACACACACACACCCCCTTGTACGTATACCACACAAATATAATACTGTTAAGTAGGTTTTTTTCCATTTCCATCAATTTCTTAAATGTAATGTGTTATAACATTTAATTTTTTTCATTCAACATCACACATTCTGGATACCTATGTGGCTATATATAGAGCTAGTTCATGGATTATAACTGCTGAATATGAATAGAAAAATTTGCCAAAAATGTATTTTCTCATTCTTGTAATTACTGGCATCTCACTTATATCCAGTATTTTTCCATTACAAATAATGCTGCTGTGAACATCTTTGCACATGACTCATATGTTGTTTGGGACGTATAACTAGATATGGAGTTTCTTGGCTGTACAATATATGTGTGCTGGAACTTGATTAGATGTTGCAAAATTGATCTCCATAAGAATTTTACCAGTTGTCTCCATAACTGACAGTGATTGAAAACTCCTGTTCTCTTATATGCAAAAAGAGGTGTTTTAATGGATTAGGGGGACAAAATGTAGATTGGAGTTTGAAAAAGAGAAAGCGGGAGACGGAACGTAGAAACTTTGAACACAAACATCTATTTTGTGATGGATGCCATAGGAGAAAAGAGAAAGTCATTTATATTATCAGTTATTTTCTAGGCATTGAGGTAACAGCAGTGGACAGAAAAGACAAATTTCTGCCTTTTTGGAGCTTACTCTGTTGTCAGGGAGACAGAACGTAAATAAATATATAGTATAATGTCATTAATAACTGTTTATAAAGAAGGATAAAATAGAATAAGAAGGGGCTTCCCTGGTGGCGCAGTGGTTGGGAGTCTGCCTGCTGATGCAGGGGACGTGAGTTCGTGCCCCAGTCCGGGAAGATCCCACATGCCGCGGAGCGGCTAGGCGCGTGAGACGTGGCTGCTGAGCCTGCGCGTCCGGAGACTGTTGCTCTGCAACGGGAGAGGCCACAACAGTGAGAGGCCTGCGTACCACAAAAAAAAAAAAAAAAAAGAATAAGAAGATAAGAGATGAGGGGAGTAAAAGATGTGGGATGGAAATGGGAGTAGAAATGATTTACAAATGAGGCATTAGAATGGGTAATAGGGTGGTCCAATAAGACCTCCGGAGGTGATATGTGAGGAAAATTACCTAAGTGGTGTGAGTATACAGGCCAGTACAGTAAATATTCTGGGGAGAAGGAACAGTCCTTGCAAATGGTTTAAGGCAGAAATGTGATTGATGTGTTCAAGGCATGACAGAAAGACCAGTGTGCCTGGATTAAAGTGATTGAGGTATAGGGTCTTAGAAAATAAGGGTAAAAATTTTGGCAGAGGTCTGACCACGTAGAGTCCTTTTGATATGTTACACTCAAATATTATTCCAAGTGTGACCTAACATGATTAGAGTGTTAAAAACAACACATGATCATTTTTTTTTTCCTTTTAAAGTGTCTTGCTTCTAGAATAAATTATAGGGAAACAGAACAAAAGTGGAAACAGAGAGGCTAGGTTAGGTGGAATATTACCTATTCCAGACCAAAGATCATCATGGCTGAGAAAAAATTCAGAAATGGAAGAAGTTAACTGATAGAATTAAAAGTTTAGTTTGATAGTGTTTGCTGAAGGATTGGTTGAAAAGTAGGACATGATGCATCTGAGACAAAAGCAATGACAATACCTTTGGTGGGAAAGCCTGGTGCAGGAGCAGATTTGAAGAGGCAAAAGAGGAAGTAATAGTTGTTTTACATGTTAAATATGAGATATTTATGCTTATCAGAGGGAAGATTTCAAGCAGGAGGTTAGAGATGTTAGTCTAGAATTCACAGAGGAGGTAAGGGCTGGAGGTAATAATCTGGAGGACCATCAGTTTTCTTAAACCCAGTGGACAGTATGTGATCACCATGGGATGGGTATAGATAAAGATGAGAAAAAGCTCATGATGGATCCCTGGACTCTCATAATTATTGGAAGACAAGAAGCACTAGCACAGGCTCTGAGTAACTGTTTCCTGAGAAGTAGCAATAAAATCAAGAGGCCAGGGCACCCTGTGGGCTAAGTAAAAATATGGTGTTTGTTCTGTTCTTGGATATCTCCTATTTCTTGTTTGTCTTTGTTTCTCTCCAGCCAACAGGCTATGAGCTCCTTAAGGGAGCTCTGGTTTGTAGAACTCAGCATCAGTGACTTGCACACAGTAGGCACTCAATTCTTGTTGAATAAATGAAAAAGTAGATATCAAAGTATCAATAATTCTAGGAGGTGTAGCACATAATTTTGAATGAAGAACTGAAAATAGTATAAAAAGTGTTATTAGAGCTTAGTGGCCTAGGACACATGATAGAGCTGAATGAAGCTATGCTACTCTGGGAGAAGAGCATGAGAGAAAGGCTGAAAATTGTACAGGCAAATTCCCAATGTCTCACAGCTTTGCCTTTGGCAAAACCTGGGGCTGACACTTAGATTTAGCAAAAAAAAAAAAAAAAAAATATATATATATATATATATAGCAAGTATTGAAATTTTGGAATATAAATTACTAGAAGCCTAGATTGTTATAGATTATTGTAGTTTTATATGTATAATATATCTGCCATGTTGGTTGCCTGCCAATTTCTTGAAGAGATAGTAAAAGCCTTCATTTTCCACTTTTGACACTTTCAAAATGTATCATAGACTCATGAAGGCTAGCAGGTCATGCTTTCCAATAATATATGCATAGCAGATAACCCTGAATCTTACAAGGAAGATTTCTTCAGTAAAAGTATGATTATACTAGATTCAGACTAGAGCAAAATTCCATTTCTGATTTGATACTTTTGGTTGGTTAAATCCCCACAGGGGAACTAGGTTGGAAAAGCAGTTTGTGTCATCCTAGTGAAACATAACCCTGTGTCCAATAAATGACAAGCAGAACTTATATTTTGCTTTGCTATGTAACAAAGAGCTGGGAATATATAAACTGACCTGAATATAGGTGTTTCTTTTACCTGGGGCAATATTCAGGAACATAAAAGCTTCAAATTACTAAATACAGTAAAATTTGAGACTCTAATTAGGGGCCTGGAATCAATTTAAAATGTTTTTATGTCAAAAATAACTGCATATAACAGGATAAATAATGAACACTTCTCTTTTGAAATGTTAGAATAGAAGGGTTAAAATAATAAACAAGACAATTTCATTCTCTAGAAGGATTAAAATAATAAGACAATTTCATTCTTCACTGCTCTTCCTACATAATAAAATTGGATGAATCAATGAATTATAAAATATGTATAGAATTTTTCTGGACTTAGTAATAATAAAAATCTTTAATGTTAAATTAATCAGTATGTTTTGGTTTTAGATACTATCTGAAAGTTCAGATATGTATGCACAAAGTGAAATAAATGCTGAATATTTACTACATTTGGATTATAGAGGTAGCCATATGCAAACATTTAAAAGTATAAAAAGTATGAAAAGGGGGAATATAGGATTTAGAATAAGCCAGATCAGTGTTTAATTGTAATACCACCAACTATAAGTCCTTGAGCAATTATCTGAGTTTCAGTTTTCTCATCTGTATTTAATGGGGGAAATTTACACGTATCTCTCAGTTAAATAAAGAGAAAGTAAGATGGTGAAAATTGACTTGAATTAACTAAGAAAGTATGTGTCTTGTAAAGCGCCAGACTTCATTTGATATTGCAAAGCATTAAATAATCTTGGAATTGAAAGTGACTTTATAGTTTCCCTCATAGAACATTTCCCCAAAGGAACTATGCAGATAAAATTTTGGTCTATAGGAATTCATAAACTTTTTTCATGTGTCTTGAAATCAATAAATGGAGGTCAGTGTGTGTTCTTAAAAAATAATCTTGAATTCAACTGAGGTTTTTATTTTAAATCTATTATCCAATCACGAATCAAGTCTATATTAGAGATCATAGTTTAGACACATACTGTATATAGGTTTGCCAGATAATACACAGAATGACCAGTTATATTTGAATTTCAGATATATAACACATGTTTTAGTCTAAGTTTGGCCCACAAAGTATTTAGGACATACTTATACTAAAAAATTATTGGTGGTTTATCCGAAATTCAAATTTAACTGGGTTTCATGCACGTATATTTTGCTAAATCTGGCAGCCCTAACTGTAAAGTTTTCAGATTTTAGAAACAATAAATACAAGATAGTGTTGCAGAATAGCTATAATATTGCAGGCAGTGCATGAATCTGATTGTCAATTCCCCTTTTCTTCCTGCTATTAGTGGAGTGATTTAAACTAGCTGGGTCATGTTTGCCTTATTTACTGAAAAGAGTATTGTAACTCAAAAATTATTTTAGGTGAATATATCGTTTGGGGATCTAGAATTCTGTAAAATGTAATTAAAATACATTTCAAATATCAGACGTGATTTATTGCCATATGATCCTCTTATTTTATAAGCACCATAAAATTAAACTTAGATATTATAACAATTTTCCAAGTAGTAATATATTGCTTTGGAGGTTTCTCCCCCAAGAGTTCTGAACCAGGAGGATTTAACTATGAAAAAAATTAAAATTTTTGTATCTTTCTATTAATAAAGAGAAATATAATCACTTAGATGCCTTTAAAATGATCTCCCAAATTAGATTCTTGAAAATACATAATGTTCTAAAAGGTAATATTCCAGTAGGTAGATCAATAATATGGCTGTCAAAGCTTTTAAATATAACTTTACATTATATAAATCAATACAGAAAGAGGTACTTGAATTTTGATAATATTTAACAGTGTTGAAAGAAATTTAAAAAGACCTACAAAATGAAAAGGCATCCTTTTTCTTTTTTTCTCCATGGACTGGAAGACAATTTTATTAGGTTGGCTGTACTTCCCAAGTTGATCTACAGAATCAGAACAATTTCTATCAAAATCTCAGCTGCATTTTTTTCACAGAAACTTTCTGGCTGATCCAGAAGTTTATGGAAATTCAAGGAACTCAGAATAGTCTAAATGATCTTGAAAAAGAAGAACAAAGTTGAGGACTCACTCTTTGCAATTTTAGACTTTCTACCAAGCCTCAGTAATCAAGGCAGTGAGGTACTCACCTAAGGATAAACACTTAGAGCAATGAAAAAAAATGGATATTTCAGAAATAAACCTTTATTTTTACAGTCGATTGATTTTAGACAGGGAGTCAAGATAATTCAGTGAAGGAAAGAAAAGTCTCTTCAATAAATGGTGCTGAAACAACTGGATATCTACATGTAAAAGAATGAAATCGAATGCCCACCTCACATCATAGTGCAAAATATAACTCAGAATGAATCATAGACCCACATTTAATACCTAAAACTATAAAAATCTGAGAAGAAAGCATAGGAGTAAATCTTTGAAACATTGGATTAGGCAATGGTTTCTTAGATATGATAGTAAAAGCAAAAACAACAGAAGAAAAAAAATAGGTAAATTGAACATCATCAAAGTTAAAAATCTTTGTGCTCTAAAAGATACTACCAAGAAAGTTGAAAAGGCAGTCCACAGAATGGGAGGTAATATTTGCAAATCACATATCTTATACGTAACTTGTATCCAGAATATATAAAAAAATTTTATGTGCTACAACATGAACGAACTTTGAAAACATTCTAAGTGAAAAAGGCCAAAGATAAGGAACCACATATGTTATGATTCCATTGATATCATATCTAGAATAGGCAAATCAATAGAGACTAAAATAGATTAGTGATAGTTAAGGTCTGGGAGAGGGGATAATGGAGAGTGCCTGCTAATGAATATGGGATTCCATTTTGGGGTGATGAAAATATTCTAAAAGTAGATAGTGGTGATGGTTACTCATCTCTGAGTATATTAAAAACCACTAAATAGTGCACTTTAAGGGAGTGTGTTTTATAAATGTGCATTTTGTCTCAATAAAACTGTTATACAAATAGAAAAGAATAATTTTGGAAATTAAAGTCTTTGAGCTAATTGACTAATTTGAATTTTTAAGAGATGCTGACCTACCTTATAGTTAGCATAGGTATGTAGAAGTCCACCTGAGTTTGGAAATCAAGACATCTGTGGAACTCTTGTGCAATATGAGCCTGGGTCAAACTAAACTATGCTGCATAACCAGGCCCTTGAGATGGACCTATCTCCAGATCATCTTCCCACTGTTGACTGTCCTTATCTTTGGTTTGTTTTCTCATAGCGCTTTGCATTTGTACTCGAACTACTGGTCTACATGGGTGTTTGCAGTCTAGAAGCGCATACTGTAATACAAAATAGGAAGAGAAAGTTAGACCTTTTTCTTATATGATGTCTGAGAAACCCTCTGGATAACTAAATATCTAAGTGATATTTCTGCAAAGAGGAGGAGCCTAGAGTGACATCCCAAGTTTTCATTTTGCTTTCAAAGTTTTATGACGTAATGTTTTATAGAGTCATGAATTATCTAGTTTTCAACTAAACATTACAAAAAAGAAAAATATCATAAAACTATATCTGCACAAAAACATGAATTAGAGAAAATATTAACAATGATTGAAAGAAAACAATGAGAAAAGGTCAGCTGGACACTACGGTCCCTAGAAAGAGCTCTTGATTAGCCAGGATTATAAAGTATAAATGATGAGAATGCAATATAACATTAAAAATATAGAACTTACAATTGCTCTGTAGTGTAAATGTGGCATCTTAACAAGATGGAAATTATTTTTCAAACAACAACCCTCATATTACAGAAAATATATTTTAGAAATATTTTGGAAATAGCTCCATTTTCATATGTTAGTATGGCCCAAGGAAATATAAGAATGTCACCATTGTAGGAAGTCTAAAACTGAACGTTTGAAAGACAGAAAATATATTTTAATCTTTAAAAAAATGTTTTAAGCAAGGGGATTCTGCCAGTTTTAAAATATTTTTATGTATAAAAAATTTAACACTTTCTGATTAATTTTAAAATACCACTGAATTATATTGGCAAAACTGACATGCGCTAGCCAACTTTCAACAATAATGAAAATCAGTAATCGGTTAACATGATTAAGAGGTGAGCATCATAAGTACTCACAGAGAACAATGTCTTTTACAATTTAGCACATCTTTGAGAAAAGCATTGTTTTCATTTATGATAAATTTAAAACAAGTCTAAAATAATAAATTTAAAGCTTAGACCTTCTAATCACTTTTGAATAAAGAGTTAAGAAGGGAAACAAAATCAATGATTTATTGTCTTCATAAATAATCACAAGGATGGATTTTATCCTTGTTTTACAGAAAGAAATCTAAGCTTCAGAAACGTTGAATATATTTCCCAAGTTAACACAGGGATTGATCCAGGATTCAAACCTATGCTGTCTGACACCCCAGCCAGCCTCTCAGCACTTCCCTTAGGAATTGTTGTTCTTTTGAATAGAAAATATTTTACTCTGTTAAGTTAGGTAGAATTACTTTTTCCCAACTTGTAATTTATCCTATAAGGGGTATGTGAATTCCTGTCTCATGGGCTTTAAGTTTGGCTGGATGATATGCTTTGGCTAATGAGAGGAGCTTAGAACAGCATTGCCCCATCATAGTGGATGCTTTAAATATGATTTTGTGGTTCCCTCTGACTCTCCTGTTCTCCTCCCCTCTACCACCAGACTCATGACCTACAGGGCAGTTGCTCTTTCAGTCTGGGTCTCAGGTAGGAAGACACATGAATCCTGGTAGAGTGCAGTGGAAGCACAAGCTCTCACATAATATGAGCAGGAAATAAAAGTGTGTTTTGCAAACCAATGAGATAATGTGTTTCTCTTTTTTTGGACTACGGCAAAAGTTGAAAATGTGTATTCCATTTACCTCTAAGCTTCATTAAGTGTCTAGAAAACTCTTTCATGGATGATTTAAATAAATGAATAAGACCTACTGTCTATTATGCTTAGACAGGACTGATTCTACCAAGGTGAAGAATATGATCTGGCAATTATACTCTGGTAGGGAGGAATTTGGAAACTGGATGATTAAATGTTTACTGGAATTTTTATGGTTTAGATCACTGTAGAGAACAAGTATCTTATGTTTCTATATCTTTTAGGGTGTGTAGTGAGATTTGTTGTAAGGAATATTTATCCTTCCCTGCAACCCTCAGGAACTGAGTGAGCAAGTATGCAAACAAAACTTTTATATGCATCAGTTGTGCTCGGAATAACAAGAACAATAGTAATGTTCAAACAATATTCTGAAAAAACATTTTCCATAAACAGCCTATAGTTGAAATTTACTTACTCATTGGTTACAGTTAGATCAGCAAAAGCTACTTTTTCAGATCTCACTGGCCCACTAACAGAACTGTTAACCCAAAATATAATTCTACATGATATTGCCAATTGATATTGTCATTATAAGAAAAACTACAGTCTCATGAAACTCATTCTACCTGTGTCTCTTAAGAATAATTTGAAGATCTTGCTTATTATACAACAGAGAAATTTCTGTCTGCAATTTATACAGAGAATAATATACTTCTCATTAGCAAGTGGTTTGTTTTGATCTTATCTTTGCAATACATTTGTCTAACTGGGTTTCTTTTGTTTTGCAAAGCTATACATCTTAAATTTGGCATTGATTTTTTCTTACCCATATTTTTCCCGTACTTTTATGTCATTACTTTCTTGTTCTTTGTTTCTTTTATTTTAAGTTTATTTATCATGTTATACTTTATATATCATTATTAATCCTTTAAAACCTTTCTGGAACAAATTATAGCATCAATATAGAATTATATATTTTTACAATTCTGAAATGAATCCATATACATCATTAGCTGCTTTCTCAAAATACAAAAGTGATAAAACAATATATCTTCAATTACCTCAAGTAAAAATAGGATTACTGATTATATAATATCTAAGGTCATTTTAAGCTCAAATAATACGACGGTATAAATTCTCGTTCTTAAGCAAAAGCAAAAATTACCCAGTCCTTTCCATCCACATCTACTACCAATAAGACCTACTATAGGAATAAACCTTCCTTAAACCATATTTCCTTCATCAGCTCGTTCTTAATAAGAACATCTCACACTTTCATGTGCATGTTAATCACCTTAGGATCTTGTTAAATGTGAATTCTGATTCAGTAGTTATGGAGGGGTCTGAGATTCCTCATTTCTTACACAGTGATGCTGATACTGCTTGTCTAAAAATCACACACGAAAATGATTAAACTCAATTAATTTTGTAGGAAATGATTTGATGTTAGCTACCCAGATAGGAAAAATTTTACAGCTGCTCTCAAATTTGAAAAACTATATCAGGCACCTGTGTCCACATTTGAAGTCTGCTATTCCAAAAAAACAGTAAAAACACTACATTTATCTGACTATTCACCTGAAACTACCCTATTTAAAATAAAGTGTGTATTTGCATTGTGTAATTTATAAAACCAAAACAATAGGCAGCCCAGGAACATAAAGAATAATAAATGAGTAAACATTCTTCACCTTGTTCTCAAGGTGAACAGAAAAAGGAACAGAAAAAGAGGTTGCTAGCACCAAAAATAGAATTTGTGTTAATAAATTTCAGCATATTATACAAATAAGTTCTGAAATTTAAGTTGTATAGTTAGCTTAAAGAAGACATGATTGTTTATGCGTTTTGTTTTGGTTTAAACAAATCTGTTGGCATTCTGCAAAGAGAAACAGAGACAAATGGTTTAAACAGAACTTCACTCTGTGTTTCAGTACACTGCCATAAAACAAGTTAGATGAAATTAAGCATGCAGCAAGATGGAAAATTTTTGCTGGCGTTATCACAAGTGTTTACCATAAATATATTATAGTACATGCAAAAAGACTGCAGAGAAAGCTAGCGTTATCAAACCTTGAATTGATTCCATCCATACTTTTCATACTGGCTGCTTTTGTTTGTTTATTTTGGTTTGCTTTGTTTTGTGTGATTATCATTCACAAATGAAATATACAAAAGAACACATCATTAATTTTCTCCATTATTTGCAAAGCATTAATGAGGAATTGTGTAAACATTGATATTTTTAATGAAGACAGCTTTCCTTTTAGTGAATTTATTTCAGCTAGAGGGATAGGAGTACTTCATGTTATTAAAAATAAATCTGCAAAAAAAAATGTCTTTTTTGACACTAGACTGTGATCTTCTTAGGGGATTTCCATTTTATTCATCTTTGGACCCTCAGAGCCTAGCATAACAGTTGTTGAGTAATTATATGCTAAATCATTGCTTCTTCATGCTGTATCAGATAATAATAAGAAAAATCTTGCTAAGACAAATTAATGCCATATTAAACTCAGTTTTCTGATATTTAGAATAGCCATCTAAGCGTAATTATAGGACAATATAACAGTGATGTAAGAGGTTATGACAGAAACACGTTGTCATATGATTTTTTTTATTACAGAAATGAGTTTTATGATCAATGGAAAGATCAAAATCTTTATTTCTCTTTTTAATTTTAGAAAATATATAGAACCACTCTTGGCTTATAACAAATATTTTATGATATTTTCATGGTTCTTGGTGTTTCTATTCTGGCCTTTAATTTAATCACCATAAGGCTTATGGTCCAGGAATTTCAGACTTCTTTTATAGTCATACACTCAAAAGTTTTGTCTCCTCCTTCTCAATTTTATCAATCAGTTTTCCTCCCCTCTTGATGATGAAGGTAAGTCATATAGGCACATAATCTGCATATACTGTACAACTGATTTTTTAAAACTCATTCAATGCCTATTTGTGCCAATTGCTTTACCAATGAATAAGACCTAAGTTTGCCTTCATTGTGTTCATAATCTAGTGGGTGCTATCAGACTTCTCATTGTTTTCTGAACTTGTAGTTTACAATTTTGCCAAAAGCAAACTTCTCATTTCATGATTCACTCAAATTTTTTCTTTATTAAAATTGTATATTTCTTTGTATTAGCACTTTTAACAATCCCACTAATTTTATACTTTTAACTCATATTGGATTTGAGTATTTTTTTAATTAATTAATTAATTTACTTTTGGCTGTGTTGGGTCTTCGTTGCTGCGTGTGGGCTTTCTCTAGCTGCGGCGAGTGGGGTGCGTGGGCTTCTCATTGCGGTGGCTTCTCGTTGCGGAGCACGAGCTCTAGGTGCACTGGCTTCAGTAGTTGTGGCTCACGGGCTCTAGAGCGCAGGCTCAGTAGTTGTGTTGCACGGGCTTAGTTGCTCTCCTGGACCAGGGCTCGAACCCATGTCCCCTGCATTGGCAGGTGGATTCTTAACCCCTGTACCACTAGCGAAGCCCAAGGACTTGAATATTTTAAAAATAATTTAATATTAAGCACAACCTCAGCAGAAACACTGTAGACTAGTGGGTGAGTGGGTCTCTGTCTGGGCTATAAAATCAGATTCACTCAGAGAGCACTTAAAAAATCTATGCATGACAAATTTAACAAGAAATGCCCAAAATATATAAAAGGAAAAACTATAAAACACTCCTGAAAGATGCAAAACTAGACTTGAAAAAATGAAATGACCTATGCTGTTCTTGAATAATGATAGACAAACATATCAAAATATTTTACAAAGTGTTGTACCTTTAATCAAAATTGTATGCATTGATTAATAGATCAAATGAATTTGGAACTCAAAAATAGATTAAAGTACATTTAAACATTTTGTATATGAAAAGGTAGCAAATACATCAGTGGAAAATGAAAACTGTTTTGAGAAGAGGTATTGGATAATCATGTTACCCAGTCCAGGTCCCTACTGCTCACTGCACAATAGGCCAGTAAATGGAGAGATGAGGTGCTGGCGCAAGGAATAGCAACTTATTTGTAAATTCAGCGGATTGAGAAGATGGCAGACTAGTGTCCCAAAGAACCATCTTATCTGAGTTAGAATTCAGTCTTCTATTATACTAAAAGGGGAAGGGGTGTGGCTGGTTGTTGCATACTTCTTGGTGACAGCCAGACCCTGGAGGGGGTGTGATAATCCTTTTTTCTTGCAGCTGTTCATGTAGGTCTGGTCAAGGTGTTCATGTAAAGCGCCAACAAGACAAATATTCTCTGTTCTGCAACTTTATATCTCTATATGAATGAAAAGTGTTATACCTCTAAAGGTCAAGCCTGGGAGGCAGAGCCTTGAGAAAGGAACATTATGTGTATTTCAGGCTACAGGCAACATTCCTTTACAAAGACACAGAGTCAGCAAGACTAAACACAGGCAACAGAACACAAGGGTTAGAGCTAAAAGAATAGCTCCAATAAGGAGTCAGGTTTGTTCTTCTCTGTTACAATCATATGGAAAATTTTAAATGTGATCTGGTTCAGATGCCACATACAAGAAAATAGATAATTTATAAGTGGATTAAAGATTTACAGATAAAATAAATATTTATGAATGCTAAAAAAAATTCAGACTATTTTTCTATAAAATAGCTGTGGGGAAATGTTCCTAAATAAGGCCCAAATTCAGGAGTTATGTTACAAAGGAATAGCACACATGACTAAACAGAAATTTTAAAATTACATATAAAAGTAAACCAAGATGAGAGTAAACAAAAAAAATGGAATACTGAGAGAAAATTACAACAATATCACGAAGTTAATATGATATTAAAATGATCTGAAAAAGACCGTCATTTATGGAAAACAGAAAACATATAGAATCAGTTTACAGAAACTGTTCTCATTTATAATTAGGAGAAACGTAAATTAATATTACATAAAATACTATCTCACCCATTGAGACATTTGACAACATGCTTTCTTGATGAGCTAATGGGAAACAAGTATCTTCTACCGTATTGGTGGTAATACAAAATGTTATAACCTCCTACAGAGGTGAATTTGGCTGTACCTTACAAAATTACAACTGTGTTTACCTCTTAACCCAGTAATACTATCTCTAGGAATTGATTTCAAAGACATACTGTGAATATTCAAAATGGAATATGCTAAAGGCTATTTTTTGCAGTGCTATTTAAAATAGCAAAAGACTGGAAAGAACACAAATGTAAGTGAATAGTGAAATGTATAAGAAATTATCATACATACAAACCATGATACCAGCTTTAAAAAGGACAATCTCTAGATATTACTTTGGGTTGATCTTCAGGATATACTGTTCCAAAAAATGTAAATAGTTAATATATTTTTATAAAATGTATAGAATGCAGATATTTATGTATTTGTTTATAAGTTCAAATAAGTTGATTAAAAGATGAGCAACATTAATAAAAATAGTTAAGGAGATGGAGAGAATAGGGTGAAGGGGATATTTTGGAAGCTAGACTCTCTGAATGTATCTTGTATAATATTTACTTTAAGATCATACAAATATTATGCATATTCAAAAATATTAAAGCAAAATTTTAAAAAATACTTGTAATGAGATAGTCGCTTAACTACATAGAGAAGAATTATTTTCTGCATCTCTAAAAGACAGTAATTTGATTGAATATCCCTGATGAGATATAGCCTAAGAAAAATTAACAGCTACAAATAATCTTAGCCTGTATTCAGAATTCATATATTAATAATAATCTTGATATTTTAATGTTCACTATATGTATGTGTGCATAATATATAGTACATATCCATTGCATATATATATGTATATATATGTGGTTAATTTTATATGTCGACTTGACTGAGCTAAGGGATGCCCAGTAGCTGGTTAAACATTATTTCTGGGTGTGTTTGTGAGGATATTTCCAGAAGAGATTAGCATTTGAATTGGTGAACTGAGTAAAGCTGATGGCCCTCGCTAATGTGGTGGCCACCATTCAGTCTGTTGTGTGCCTGAAAAGAACAAAAAGGCAGAAGAAGGGCGAATTTGTTCTCTCTGGCTGAGCTGAGGCATCCATCTTTTGCCCTCAGACATTAGCACTTCTGGTTTTCCAGCTTGTGGCCTCAGATGGGAACTTACACTATTAGCCCCCTTGTTCTCAAGCCTTTGGACTGGGATTGAATTACACCACTGGCTTTCCTGGTTCTCTAGTTTACAGACAGCAGATCATGGGACTTCTTGGCCTCTATTAGCATGTGAACCAATTCCTATAATAAACCTCCATATATATAAAATATTCTACTGCTTCTGTTTCTCTGGAGAACCCTGTTTATTGTAAAGGTCTAGATGCAGTGACTAAGATTTTAGCAAAGAGCACTTTGTGCTTAAATTATCATCTCTAGTTACCATTTCTTTATCCAAAGAAACAAGACTCCTTAGAGAAATAGTCGGACCTATACCATGTGAAACGGGAACTTGTTCAACTAGAAACCAAGGATGCTATTAAACACTACTAGTGTTATGCAAATGTGAAGAGCCTCCTACTGGCCATAGTGTTGCAATATGAAGACTGGAAAACCATCTATGGAGTATTTTTGCCAAAAAATCAAGTGTGATCTAGTTTTTAGATAAATCAGTTTCTAAAAACCAGGTAGAAGAAAATGTTAAATGACACCACAGGTATACAATCAGAAAAATTTGAATGTGGGGTGTTCTATAAGACAAATAAATGAGAAGAAAAACATTTTAATCAAATCTCTTCTGAAAGATTTAAAATGCATATAATATTTGAAACATATCTGACATGATTTGAAAAACAATTTTTAAATTGCATTTCTAAGAAAATCAAAACTCTGTGACCTTGACAGGTCACATTTGATGCTATTGAGATGTTATTGTTTAAATTTATATGATACTGTTTTTATGCTATGTTTTTCAAAGTGTCTTCACTTAGCAATATGTAACAAATTATTTATGGATGAAATGATGTCATTTCTAAAATTTGCTTTAAAATTACTCAGTAACTAATAGGAGTAGGAAAGTGGAAAAAGAAGAAAGAGATAAAGATGAAATAAGTATGGCCATATATTCATAGCTGTTGAAGAAGAGTACTAGAGGTTATTGTTCTATCCTTTCTACTCATGGATGCATGTTTTGGAGTTAGTTTTGGAGTTAGAGCATAGTAACCAGCTTATAATGCCTCTGTCCGCACTTGAAACTTTCAAGCTTAGGTTAGACTTGAGTTGCAGAAGGGAAAAAAGTTTAAAGTTTTCATGTGTTTGGAGCATTAAAATTACACAGGATAGGGCTTCCCTGGTGGCGCAGTGGTTGAGTGTCCACCTGCCAATGCACGGGACACGGGTTCATGGCCCGGTCCGGGAAGATCCCACATGCTGCGGAGCGGCTGGGCCTGTGAGCCATAGCTGCTGAGCCTGCGCGTCTGGAGCCTGTGCTCCGCAACGGGAGAGGCCACAACAGCGAGAGGCCCGCGTACGGCAAAAAAAAAAAAAAAAAAAAAACACAGGACAACACTTTTCATTTATTAACCCAAGACAATTTTTGTGACTGATCAGTAGCTGAAAAGCAATAGGTCCTACTCAAGATTTCATCCAAGTATGGTAGACATGGAGACTAGAAATCAGATTTGTAAAAAGGAAAGGGGAAAAAAATAAAATTGTGTTGTGTTCATTGTCTATTTAGCACAGCTCATTAAAAAAAATTTTATAGCAAGTTACAAATATGTTAAAAAAAAGTTATTGCACCTGCTTATCTATTTATGTAATATCTGAAAGAACTAAAGAGAATGAGAAATATTTAGTTTTAATATTATTTTCATGAACTAAAGAAAAACATTAAATATCCATTTAATGTCTAAGAATTCTTAACGTAAGAACATTATATGCACCTCTATTCTATGACACTGTGTGTGTGTCAGAGGGAGAAAGAAAGAGAGATTGAAACTGCATGAGACTGCATTCATACACTGAAGGAGAAGAAATGTGGAAGAATATAAAGCACAACTGGACCTTGAATCTCATGGAGTTACACAGAATGAGCTTTCGGCCTCTCATCATCAAAATTCACAAAGGGTTGTTGATGGGTCTGATCTCACATATATGAATCTCTGAACTACTATTCCACAAAGACACAAAAAGGATCAACCAAAGAACAGCAGAGGAGCCATGCTGGCATCCAATGAATGCACTAACTGCTTTGTTACAGTGTTCTTCACTCTGTTACTTCTATCATGCTGAGACCTGCATAAAAATGAAATGTCATACTTCA
Organism: Delphinus delphis; assembly: GCF_949987515.2. Lineage (NCBI taxonomy): Eukaryota > Metazoa > Chordata > Mammalia > Artiodactyla > Delphinidae > Delphinus > Delphinus delphis. The sequence continues at coordinate 70,420,882 of NC_082684.1, read as the reverse complement.
CTACCCTTCCAGCCAGTGGTATAGTTTATTTTCTTGTCTTCTGATAGAGTTCACAAATTTAATAACTGCCTTTTATCCTGGTCTCTATACTCCCTTTCAGCTTCCTATTCAGTCTTCTCTCTCTGCAGGCTTGCAGGAAATGCCTCATTTTAGGTTTTCTATAAAGGACATAATAGACAAGAAAAGCAAAAGAGGAGAGGATATTATCTATCATTTAGAAAAATGGACAAGGGGCAATCAGACCATTTTAATGGAGGGAAAGTGGGGGGAAAAAACTTTTTGCTGTTGTAGTATTTACCATGTTCTTTTGGATGAGACAATTTAGACTGGAATAAATTGAGTAGTTTATGTTGAAAGGCATATTATGATTCTCCTGATCAGTGTCCATTTTGAAAAATAAATTATCCTTAAAAAAGTAGTAAGGTTGGGCTTCCCTGGTGGCGCGGTGGTTGAGAGTCCGCCTGCCGATGCAGGGGACACGGGTTCATGCCCTGGTCTGGGAAGATCCCACATGTCGCGGAGCGCCTGCGCCCGTGAGCCATGGCCGCTGAGCCTGCGCGTCCGGAGCCTGTTGCTCCGCAACGGGAGAGGCCACAACAGTGAGAGGCCCGCGTACCGCAAAAGAAAAAAAAAAAAGTAATAAGGTTATTTTTAGGGAAATATGTATAAAATAGGACTGAGTTTTCAGCTAATTAACAAATACAGTGATGAATTTGAGTGTTTCTGCTTTCATGAATGTGACTGTAATTAATAATGACTTTGCAGGTCTCCACATGTTTTCTAAATGACAATGACAATATCATTAATGAGGTGCATTATCGTACAGATTTTTTGGAAGTTGGGAAATAATGGAGTAAGGTTCAGGCAATATTTCTAAAGAAATATCATCTGCTGGTGGAACGAATAATCCTTCATTTACATTCTCATTAAGGTCTGAATAGGCAGCACACCACATTCAAGTTGCTTTTAAACATGCAGGCAGGCACATTACCAGCAAATTGCAAGAGTGGGTTTGTAACTAGACATCTTTGTTCCTGTCCCATGCTCTATACCTTTCACCTCTTTGATTAAAAACACAGCATGTAAGAATGAATCATTGTTAATCTCAGAGAAAATGGTTTCTAACATTGAATTATTTAAATGCTAATTGCAGTACATTGCCTACAAATAATCAACTGGAACTTTTAACTACCTGATATTTAATTCTCTTTTGAAATACCAAGTGGCTCTCAGTGCTTCCATAGTTCTTCTTGCATCCCAATAAGTGAACATCAAAGTGTGTACTTTAGAAGAAGCATGAGATTGATAATTGCTGAAATTAATTTTCTACCATATTCTCTTCTTACTCTATGGCATTAGAATGCAGGAACATAATATTATCCTATGTGCTCATAAAAATTCCAATACTAGATACATTTGAAACGAATGTACTCTCATTATAATCTTCAGAATTTCATCAGAGTGCATTTCATGTCATTTTATTTTTTCTCTTGCAATGCTAAAGACATAACGGGCTTTGTGAGAAAATTGTGAGCTGGCTCATAGTTAAATCATTCTCTTAGTGAAAATTTTCAAAGAGTTGATAAAAGATATTTTTATGTTAGAATATTAAGAAGCTGTTCTTAAATTTTGGTGTGCATAAGGATCATCTGAGGTGTCTATTAAAAATACGTATTCCTGGGCTGCACCTCTAGAGTTTTGCATTAAATACTTTGGCAGGAGGCCCCAGACTCTGCATTTTAATTATCACTCCTTATGTGATTCTGTTACACTTAACAAAAACACCTTTTGACAGTTTGCTTTCTCATTACAATAGCAACATTTTCAAATACTCTTATTATCTTAAATACAATCATCATATTTCCAGTTCTTCTGAATTTGACTAAACAGTTTATTTCATTTTATCCTTTTTTCCTCTAGTCTTAAAACTTCTCCCTCTCTCCTTAAAATAACTTTTGTTTAAGTTATCGTCTATTTTCTTTTGTGCTTATATAACTATGACACCCACCTACTTGACTGTTCTGTGCCATTTTGTTCCATGTCATTGCATTATTTTTAGTTATTAAAATAATTCTTAAACTTATTTATCATCTGTTGAACTACAGTACTGTCAACGTGATTATACATAGATTAACACAGTAGATTTCAAATGTTGTAACTATGACTCACAATAAGAATGCCTTTTACATTGTGATGGTATATACATATATATGTTACTGAACTATGCATGCATATATGCAACATATGTTTCACAAAGCAGTGTTTACTCTAATTATATGTGATTCAATTCTTCTGTACTGTTTTATCCTAGTCTATGATTTTTTTAAATTGTTGATAAAAATTCACAAATGGGTTTTGACTTTCATTTTGACTGTTGGCATTAGCTTTTAGTGACTACCTTCAAGAGTCACTTTCTATGTGATGACTTTTTTTTGTTGTTGTTGTTTGCGGTACGCAGGCCTCTCACTATTGTGGCCTCTCCCGTTGCGGAGCACAGGCTCCGGACGCGCAGGCTCAGTGACCATGGCTCACGGACCCAGCTGCTCCGCGGCATGTGGGATCTTCCCAGACCGGGGCATGAACCCGTGTCCCCTGCATCGGCAGGCGGACTCTCAACCACTGCGCCACCAGGGAAGCCCATGATGACTTATTTTTAATTGCTACTTATTGTTCAAGAAGTCATCATGGGGAAATGTAAATTTATTTGATAATGAAATAGAAGGCTTTGCTTTATCCTGCCTTTTCCGAGGACTGGAGCACCACAAATATATATTAGTTTATATCCCTTGAGATCTTATTCTATAACTATTATAGTATATTACCTACAAATGATCAGATAGATATCCTCAAAGAGATTATGATTTTCTTGCTCACCAATAGCCTTCATTCCTTTGGTTATTCACTATTCTCAGCACCTTAGTTTACCTAAAATAAATACTTACATCTACTTTTACTAATAAACAGTTCCCTCCAGAAAATCAGTAGACATACTATAATCTGTATTTCATAGAATGTCAGAGTTTTGCAGCACCTGAGAATCTAACTCTTCTTTTGATTCATAAGTTTCCTCATAATGTCTCTAGTAGACATTGATTGTGAGTTGGAATACTTACAGGGACACAGGAAGCAGTAATCAGGACAGAAAAATGGAAGCTACCTAAAAGAGACTAGGAAAAAATAGAACAAAACGTCCCTGAAAAAAAAAATATATATGTTAAAAGTGGGGTTTGAAAAATAGAAATAAAACTTTTAGAAAAAGTAATAACATATAAATGGATAAAATTAAGTGGGTTTAGTGTCAAGATTCTCTTTTCTGTCTTGTTCTGTCGTGGATCATTGCATCCATCGTTCAGCTCACATTTTTCATCCCTCTCCCAACTTTAGATTTTCATGTTTAAATGTGAATCCTTGAAGTAAATTCAGATAACAAATACACTGACCTATTCTTAGTTAAAAAAGCATCTCTCATATAATAATTAATGTATTTCAGCAGATAACTAAGCTGGTGATAGACTTTCCATTTCTAATTCTTTGAATTTGATAGCCTTGGTTTACCCTTTCTCTCTCTCTCTCTCTCTCTCTCTCTCTTTCTTTCTTTCTTTCTTTCCTTTCTTTTCTTTCTTCCAATTTGATTTTTGAGGCTTTTAAATTTGTGTCAGGAGACATTTTGTATCAGGAGCTGGTACATATGAATCATATGATTGATTATTCATATCTCTTGGGTGGTAAATGTTTTTCTATCTTTCATCTGAGATTTCTGGGTTCATAATCTTTTATCTTTTTTTTTTTCAAGATCTGGACTAGATGTCAAAATTATGTAATTAATCCTGTGAATTCAAATGGAGAACTTTTCATATGGTGGAGATACTCAACCTATCTGCAGTATAATTGCATCTTTCAGCATCTGAAAATGAATTATAGGACATTTTAATCCTGGCATTTCTACTGGTAGGAAATGCAATTTTTTCCATGTTAATTAGTTTAGGTAATACATTGTCGACATTTACTTCAGTGAACAAAACAAACAAAAAGGCAAAAAGTAAAAAGGCAACATCAGAGGTACAGAGTCAACTGATATAAAACCATTTGAAAGTGTCATTTACAAATAAATTATGCATTTACATTAATAATTGCCTTCATGAAGCAAGTATAATCCTTTCTCAATTAAAACAAAACATTCTTATTGAAAAAGTCGTTAAAAATCACTTCTTATGAAATTTCTAATAAACTGATTATCTTTATGCTTCAATAATATTGTAATTTACTATATTCCTTGGCAGAAAAACAGTATTTTTAAAAGGTGAAGTCTCCGTGAATAGTTTCTGAATCAAATACATAAGTTCCTTATGGGTTTATACACTGACCTGATATAAAATGCATTTTCCAATAGGCAAAATATTAACAAGGATTACAAGTAAGCCAGCAGTGGGTATTAATGACATATGAGTAGAATTTAACATTTTAATACATGTGTTAACAACTGGGTCTTATAGCAAAGTATATTTCTAACAGATCACTAAAATTCTTTGCAACATCAAGCCTTCAAGTCATATCTTTCAGCATAACCAAAAAAACCCACACACATTTGCAATTCAAAGTTTTAGAATTTTCATTATTAAAGTTTCAGAAGGCTGAGTAATATTATGAGTTTGTCAGATAAGTGCATATGTATATATGATTGATGGATTATATTTTCATAACAACTCTTTCAAGTTTAACGTTTTCTTTCCTAATGGGTTGAGTGGACTTTAAGCTCAAAAAACATTTTGATCATAAATAAACATAAATTAATTCTTAACAACTATGCATTCAGCATAGTCATTCTCATGACCTCTTCTCACAAAGTTAAAAATGTTTCCAGTGAAGAGTAAACAAACAGGCTAACAAACCACTATGAAATACTTCTAAATTGAATTTTTAGTTACTCAGCTGTTGCACACATGGATTTTTGATGATTTCAGTTGGAAAGTCTGTATTGATGACACATATGGTTTTGCTTAAGAAAAAATAACCAAATCAGAGATAGAGTAGGCTTTTTCAAAGTAACCACTTTTACTGTTTCATACAGAGAAAACAGATAATTTCATTTTGATCTGTTAGTTTAGTTGGTGTGGATTTATCATATATTTATCCCAATTTTCTCTGAAAAATGAATTGTACCCAGCAGTGGCATCCCAAGGGAAGGGTGATATAAGCAGTCTGCTGCGATGCAGAGTAGTGTTTTGTCAATGACATTGTTTCAAATTGCCAAGAAAACTGTCTTTTAGTTGGTTTTATTATTATTTTAACATTTTCAACATAAAACACATCCCTAATTGCAATTACCCTTGGTGCTTCCCTACCTACATTGCATAGTTGTTAAGATTAAATGAAACTTGTGTGGACCTGGCTATTTTGATGTAATTGTAGACATTTTCCTTGTCTTAAAAATATTAAGAAACCCTAGACATAAGTGCGATTTTAATATTTAGGATAACATTAAAACATAATCTTAATACACGTTTTCAAAGGAAAAAACCCAATATTATCTCCTTTGTTCAATTTGAAATTTAAGGGTGTTAATGATTCAAACAAACAGAAACAGACTCATAGATACAGAGAACTAGTGGTTGCCAGAGGGGAGGGGTCTGGGGGAGACAGGAGAAATAGGTGAAGAAGATTAAGAGGTATAACCTTCCAGCTATAAAAGAAGTAAGTTATGGGGATGTAATGTATGGTGTAGGGAATATAGTCAATAATATTTTAATAACTCTGTATGGTGACAGATGGTAACTAGTCTTACCGTGATCATTTCCTAATGTATAAAAAAAATATCAAATCACTATGTTGTACACCTAAAACCAAAAAAAAAAAAAAAAAAAATTCAGAAGATACCTGAAAACAGAACATATTTGCCAAATTCTTCCTAATGAAAATAGTTTTGTCCTAAACTTTCCAGATAATTAGCTCTTAACTAGTACATGTGATATGAGCTTTGACAATTGGGCCATAACTTTAGGGGAATAATTCATTCATACACAAATATTTGAAAGAATTCAAGTATATAATCACAAAATTTAAAAATATATAAATTGTAATAAAATATTTAAATTCACTAATTTATTTTAGATACTTTTATTGAATTTTTTAAGGTTTAGATCATATTTTACATATCAGCAGATTATGTAACTAAGTAGTAAATAATACCTACATTTAAAATAAGCATGTCTATGTCTACAGATGACTGATGATCTTGAACACCATTTCATAGGCTTATTGGCAATTTAGATATCCTTTTTTGCTACGTGCCTATTTAAGCCTTTTGTCCCTTTCAAAAATTAGGTTGCTGATGTTTGTATTGATTGATAGGAGTTCTAGGCATGAGTCCTTTTCCATATACAAATAGATACAAATAGATAGATATAATATCTTCCCCCATTTGTTGCTTTACATTCTCACTTTCTTAATAGTGTCTTTGAGGAACAGAAATTTCATTTTAACAAAATACAGTATATCAGTTAGTTATGATTAAGATTTTTAGTGTTATTCTAGCCTGTTTAAAAAACCTTTACCTATGCCAGCATTAGGAAAATATTTCATCTGTCTTCTAGAAATGTAATCATCTTACTTTCAGTTAATTTTATAATTTATATGAATTTTTGTGTGTATGCATGGTATTAGAGTTAGGTATTAGGCCTGGATCCTAACAGGCCGCAGACCATTGTGGCCTGGGGTTTGGGGACCCCTATGTTTCTATACCCTCTAATCTGTTGTATTGGTGTATTTGCCTCTCCTTACACCAATATCTCACTGTTTAATTTGCTTTAAAATAAGTCTTGATATTTCATGATGTATGTCCTCTAGCTTTGTTCTTCCTCAAATGTTCCTTTGATCATTTTTCTGCCTTTCCATTACCATATATATTTTAGAATCAGCCAGTCAATTTCCATTAAAAAGCTGCTAGGATTTTTTTTTTTAACATCTTTATTGGAGTATAATTGCTTTACAATGCTATGTTAGTTTCTGCTTTATAAAGCTGCTAGGATTTTGATTGGAATTGCACTAAATCTATAGATATATTTGGGTGAAATTTCACATTAACAATATTGAGACTTCTAATTGATGAAAGAAATTAAAGATGATACAAATACATAGAGAGTTATACCATATTCTTGGATTAGAAGAATCAACATTGTGAAAATGACTATACTACCCAAAGCAATCTACAGATTCAATGCAATCCCTGTCAAACTACCAGGGACATTTTTCCCAGAACTAGAACAAAAAATTTCACAATTTGTATGGAAACACAAAAGACCTCTAATAGCCAAAGCAATTTTGAGAAAGAAAAACGGAGCTGGAAGAATCAGGCTCCCAGACTTCAGACTATACTACAAAGCTACAGTAATCAAGACAGTATGGTACTGGCACAGACAGAAACATAGATCAATGGAAAATGATAGAAAGCCCAGAGATAAACCCACGCACATATGGTCTCCTTATACTTGATAAAGGAGGCAAGAATATACAGTGGAGAAAAGACAGCCTCTTCAGTAAGTGGTGCTGGGAAAACTGGACAACTACATGTAAAAGAATGAAATTAGAACACTCCCTAACACCATACACAAAAATAAACTCAAAATGGATTAAAGATCGAACTGTAAGGCCAGACACTATAAAACTCTTACAGGAAAACATAGAACACTCTATAACATAAATCACAGCAAGATCCTTTTTGACCCACCTCCTAGAGAAATGGAAATAAAAACAAAAATAAACAAATGGGACCTAATGAAACTCCGAAGCTTTTGCACAGCAAAGGAAACCATAAACAAGACGAAAAGACAACCCTCAGAATGGGAGAAAATATTTGCAAATGAAGCAACTGACAAAGAATTAATCTCCAAAATTTACAAGCAGCTCATGCAGTTCAATATCAAAAACACAAACAACCCAATCCAAAAATGGGCAGAAGACCTAAATAGACATTTCTCCAAAGAAGATATACAGATTGCCAACAAACACATGAAAGAATGCTCAACATCATTAATCATTAGAGAAATGCAAATCAAAACTACAATGTGATATCATCTCACACCAGTCAGAATGGCCATCATCAAAAAATCTACAAACAATAAATGCTGGAGAGGGTGTGGAGAAAAGGGAACCCTCTTGCACTGTTGGTGGGAATGTAAATTGATACAGCCACTTTGGAGAACAGTATGGAGGTTCCTTAAAAAACTAAAAATAGAACTACCATACGACCCAGCAATCCCACTACTGGGCATATACCCTGAGAAAACCATAATTCAAAAAGAGTCATGTACCACAGTGTTCATTGCAGCTCTCTTTACAATAGCCAGGGCATGGAAGCAACCTAAGTGTCCATCAACAGACAAATGGATAAAGAAGTTGTGGCACATATATATAATGAAATATTACTCAGCCATAAAAAGAAACGAAATTGAGTTATTTGTAGTGAGGTGGATGGACCTAGAGTCTGTCATATAGAGTGAAGTAAGTCAGAAACAGTAAAACAAATACCGTATGTTAACATATATATATGGAATCTAAAAAAAAAAAAAAAAAATTGGTCATGAAGAACTTAGGGGCAAGACGGGAATAAAGATGCAGACCTACTAAAGAGTGGACTTGAGGACACAGGGAGCGGGAAGAGTAAGCTGGGACAAAGTGAGAGAGTGGTAGTGTATATAGGGACATATATACACTACCAAATGTAAAATAGATAGCTAGTGGGAATCAGTCACATAACACAGGGAGACCAGCTCGGTGCTTTGTGACCAGCTAGAAGGGTGGGATAGGGAGCGTAGGAGGGAGGGAGACGCAAGAGGGAAGAGATATGGGGATATATGTATAACTGATTCACTTTGTTATAAAGCAGAAACTAACACACCATTGTAAAGCAATAAAAACGTTAAAAAATAAATTGATGAATATAGTGTGCTTCCCAATGGATTTATGTCTTTAATTGATATGATCTTTTAAAAAATTACTTTAATGATTGCTCTAGAATTTACAATTTGCATTAGGGTCTAACTTAAATTATAACTGTTACCACTTCTAGACACTGCAAAAACCTTAACACAGTTTAAAAACTTTTCCCCACTCTTCCCTTTTGTACTATTATTGTCATAAGATGTATTTCTTATATATATTTGAAATCCCAGAAACAGTATTATCAAACTTTTATTGAATTTTTAATTTCTGCCATGGTCAAAATGTCTAATATACAAATAAATATCCCATTTCATTGGTTGCAAGTTATAGCTTTCACAAAAGACTAGATCACAAATACAATTCAGCCAGATTCTTTGCCATTTTATAACAAGGATTGCCTTTTCTCCATTGTCCAATAACCTGTTCTTTATTTTGACCTGGGACATCATCAGAGTGGCCTCTACAGTCTGTATTTCTACCCACATTCTGTACATGATTATGTATTCTCTCTAAGAGGATGGAAGCTTTCTCTACAGCTTTCCTCTTTTCTTCCTGAGCTCTTACCAGAAGCACCTTTAAAAGTCCCCTCACAAACAATCTCCACTCCTTCCAGCAGGAATTCCAGCCATTACCCACTACTCAGTTCCAAAGCCACTTCCACATTTTTAGTGTTTTTTATAGCAGCACCCAACTTTTCAGTACCAATTATGTCTTAATCTGTTTGAGCTAGTGTCACAAATTACCGTAGACTAGTGGCTTCAACAACAAACATTTATTTCTCACAGTTCTGGAGGCTAGGGATACAATATCAGTGTGCCAATACTGATGAGTTCTTGATGAGTCCCCTCTTCCTTGTTGACAGAGGGTCATTTTCTTGCTGTACCCTCATGCGGTAGAAAAAGAGCTAGCTAGCCTCTTATAAGACCATTAATCCTATTCATGAGGGTTCCATCCTTATGACCTAATTACCTCCTAAATATCTCACCTCCAAATCCCATCACGTTGAGATTAGGGTCTCAACATTATGAATTTGGGGGGAGCACAAACATTTAGCCTGTTGTAATACATTTTCAGAATTGTGTTTGACAAGATGATCTTTGTTATGCTGCAATAATAAGTAACCCCCTATATACCTTAATGGCTTACAGGTGAAAGGTATATGCCCATCCCATGACTAGATCTGGGGACCCTGCTTCTTGATTCCTTTCCCCAGGATCCAGAATGATGGAGAGTACACCATGTAGAATATTACTCGTTACCATGGCAGAGGAAAAGAGAGCATGATGATTTATTCATTGGCCCTTCAGACGTCTGTCTAAAAGATGTTCTGACATTTTATTATCAGTGGAAAACATATGATCCACATGGTCAATGGGCTGAGACAGTGTTTAGAGGAAAACCTTAGATTATGGAGAACAAGGACTAAGGACCAGAAAGCAAACTCATAGTATTCCCTGTCCCTATCTCACAATTGTATATAGTTGTGTATGGAAAAGATCACTTATGGTTTTTGTTTTATATTTCCTTTATTTCATTTTTCAGTGTATAGATGTATAGATCAAGAGTAGGCACATGTGGATCTGATATAAAAATATACGCATTATTTATCCCTGGTTCAAGTTACTGTTGTGCATCAGTCAAAGAACCAAGACTATGAGCCTGTTGTTTGACTTCATAGGGCTTGGTCTTAATTTTCCCAATTTTTTTATTGTGGTAAAATACTCATGACATAAAATTTACCATCTTAACCAGTTTTAACTGTCCAATTCAGTGGTATTAATTATATTCATAATGTGCTATCATTACCATCATCCATCTCCAGAACTCGTTCTACCTTGTAAAACTGAAACTCTATACTCATTAAACAGTACTTACACCTTACTCCAACTCCTAGGAATAACCATTCTATTTTCTGTCTCTATGATTTTGACTATTCTAAGTACCCTGCATAAGTGGAATCATGTAGTTTTTTTCTTTTTTAACTGGCTTATTTCACTTAGCATAATATCATCAAGGTTCATCCATGTTGCAGCCTATGTCAGAAAATCTCTCCTTTTAAGTCTAAGTATTGCCCTACTCTGTGTGTGTGTGTGTGTGTGTGTGTGTGTGTGTGTGTGTGTGCATGCGTGTGTGTTCTTACATCAGTTTTAAGTCTGATCCATTTTGAGTTAATTTTTGTATACGGTGTTAGGTAAGTTTCCATTCTGGTATATGTGGATATCTAGTTTTCCCAGTACCACTTGTTGACAAAACTGTCCTTTCCCCATTGAACGGTCTGAGTACCCTTGTCAAAAATCATTTGAATGTTGTTTTCTTTTTTAAATAAAATAATATAGTTTATCTGTGTGTACATAGTGTATGTGGTAGTCATTAGGGCTGACTGTAAATATTTTGGTTATCCTTTTTCTGAAGCCATGGCAAATTTGCATGTTTCTGCTGTATCTGTGTGTGTTGTCAGGAAAACAGAGTCATTCTAAGCATTCTTTTATAAATTAATATAGGAATTGAGGCTTATTATGAATAAGAAGGAGATGGGAAAGCAAAGCACAGCAAAGTCCTTGTGAAAAGGCAGAGAAGCTGCCACCATATGGCTAGGGAAGCAGAGCTGAATACCTTGCATGACATATTGAAGAAGGCATTTGTCAAAAACTAGCTGGAAATTATTTCCTTTTTAAAGGAATTTCTAGAAAATTTTCCTCCACTTATCTCAGTTGGCAGCAGTGCAGTGGTTGTTCTCAATTCTCACCAAGAAGCAGCTGTGAATCTCATATCTGCTCACTTAGGTGCTTGTAACCACTTCCAGGAAGTAATGACCTCTGCTTTTCTCCTGCTTTCTAAAAGAGGAGTCTGAAGAATATAGTCCCGATCTTCTCCACTGTTGGGTAGAGGACCTTTTTAAAAGATACGGTGATTATATTGAATTGCTAACGGATAATTCACACATCCCACGAATATGAAGTTAGATGTAGGAGTATGATTTGTTTTGGCCCACAAAATATAAAAAGTGTTGTGTCACTTCTGGGTAACTATTACTCTAAGAGTCTAATGTAGGTAAGGCATCCCCCACACTCACTTTTGCTTCCATGAGATGATGAAAGCATGTGTCAAGGTGGACCACCATCAGCCTGGGTCTCTGAGTGATTATAATGAACGAAACTGCCCTGAAAATCCACTTTGGACATGTTGTATGAGGAATAAATTAAATTTTATCACATAAGCCACTTACATTTTGTTATGAAACCTGATATTTTTCTAATACATAACAACAATAAAATTTCAGCACATATGTGCACCACACACACACACACACACACACACACACACACAGTCTCTGTGGTTTAAAGCAAGAAGGGATTATTTAATGCTATTTTACATGTTAATCTCAGGTTTGTGAGGGGTCTCTGTTTTGCGCCATCCCCACTCCAGGACCCAGGCTGAGGAACAGGCATTATATTTAATGTTACCAGTCACAGTGACAGAGGGAAAAGTTGTTCTTGTTGTTACTTCCAGATATGACACAGGAAATTTTGGCTAAATTTTATTGGACAAAGCAAATCACAAAAATGCACTAACTTCCAAAATGCAGGAATTGTGATCCTGTCATGAGCCTGAAAGAAAAGATGAAGTAGAATATTTATTAATATTCCTAGTGATTACCATAGTGGCATGAAACTTGAAGAGATAATGAACAACAATTATAGATCTGAAAGAATTTTCAGCTAGAAAAATAAGCTGGATTACAAGATTCAAAAGGGATACTAATAAAGTTCTATATTTAGTTCCTCCAAACTCAGCTCTTCAAGTTCTCAACAAACTGTAAAAGTAATTAACTAACAATCAAATATACAAGCTAATTTTAGTTAAAAATAAACTAATTAAAACCCAATATACTGGTGTTACTTGAAAAAAAAGATTCAATACCTATAAGTACATTATTTTTAAAGAAGAAAAGGTATCCTTTATTCTTATTCATTTCTGAGCCATTCCTACCGTTTCTGAGCACCCCATTGTAAGGGGTATAAAATACCCAGACTGAAATTGAAGGAAAGGTATTCTAACATATTTTTAGGATAATGAGGGGATGAATTGTTGAGAAAACTGGAAATGATTATTCTCTAGAAAAAATATCTCAATAGTAGCTATTTGGAGATACTTGGAAAACAATTATACTTACTCTTTATTCAAAGTAAAGAAAGAAAAACGTATAGAATAATAGGGATTTAAGTCTAGTATAAAAAATTTTAAGAAATCTTTTAAAGCAAAAAACAAAAAAGCAACAGTAGCAACAACAAGCAAAAAGAAAACAATGAACCAAGTAGACCCTGGTAGAAAAATCCCATCTTTAAATGATTAACAAAGAAAGTGCTCAGTGTCAAGCACTGCCATATTGATGTTGTTAAAATATTCTTATTCTATAAGAGATTTGTTATATCTGAGATGGGTAGAGATTATGTTGCATCATGTATTTAAAGAAGCAAGTTATAGGTCAGGCAGAATAAGCAGCAAGAGAAAAGGGAGCTAATTTTGAATTTCAGATAATTTTCTGGATTGTCATGCTCAGTAGTTTCATATACAGCTATTATGTCATTTGGGCAAAGAAGCATGATTCTCATATTTTCAAATCAAGAATTAGGCTAAGACAAAGATAAATTATATTTCAGGCAAGTGAAAATAAAAAATTGGCAATGGCTAGTGTTCAATTTGGTATGACTGTACGTGTGAAAATTAGGGGTCAATTTTTTGAAATTTATAAATATGTTTTAAAATTGACAAAACATCAGTTCTCAAATATGTTTTAATAAATTGTTATTTATTTAATAATAATACATTTAATACATTTATTATTTCTTAAAATATGGAATATCTATGAAATAATCATGTATTTTGCATAAAATACGTTTTATTTATTTATGTATTTATATCTTTATTGGAGTATAATTGCTTTACAATGGTGTGTTAGTTTCTGCTTTACAACAAAGTGAATCAGTTATACATATACATATGTTCCCATATCTCTTCCCTCTTGTGTCTCCCTCCCTCCCACCCTCCCTATCCCATCCCTGCAGGCGGTCACAAAGCACCGACCTGATCTCCCTGTGCTATGCGGCTGCTTACCACTAGCTATCTACCTTTTGATAGTGTATATATGTCCATACCTCTCTCTTGCTTTGTCAGAGCGTATCCTTCCCCCTCCCCATATCCTCAAGTCCATTCTCTAGTAGGTCTGTGTCTTTATTCCTGACTTACCCCTAGGTTATTCATGACTTTTTTTTTTCTTAAATTCCATATATATGTGTTACCATATGGTATTTGTCTTTCTCTTTCTGACTTACTTCACTCTGTATAACAGACTCTAGGTCTATCCACCTCATTACAAATAGCTCAATTTCATTGCTTTTTATGGATAAGTAATATTCCATTGTATATATGTGCCACAACTTCTTTATCCATTCATCTGTCGATGGACACTTAGGTTGTTTCCATCTCCGGGCTATTGTAAATAGATCTGCAGTGAACATTTTGGTAATGACTCTTTTTGAATTATGGTTTTTCCTCAGGGTATATGCCCAGTAGTGGGATTGCTGGGTCGTATGGTAGGTTTTTTTTAGTTTTTTTAAGGAACGTCCACACTGTTCTCCATAGTGGCTGTACCAATATACATTCCCACCATCAGTGCAAGAGTGTTCCCTTTTCTCCACACCCTCTCCAGCATTTATTGTTTCTAGATTTTTTGATGATGGCCATTCTGACTGGTGTGAGATGATATCTCATTGTAGTTTTGATTTGCATTTCTCTAATAATTAATGATGTTGAGCATTCTTTCATGTGTTTGTTGGCAGTCTGTATATCTTCTATGGAGAAATGTCTATTTAGGTCTGCTGCCCATTTTTGGATTGGGTTGTTTGTTCTCTTGTTATTGAGCTGCATGAGCTGCTTATAAATTATGGAGATTAATCCTTTGTCAGTTTCTTAATTTGCAAATATTTTCTCCCATTCTGAGGGTTCTCTTTTTGTCTTGTTTATTGTTTCCTTTGCTGTGCAAAAGCTTTGGAGTTTCATTAGGTCCTATTTGTTTATTTTTGTTTTTATTTCCATTTCTCTAGGAGGTGGGTCAAAAAGGATCTTGCTGTGATTTATGTCATAGAGTGTTCTGCCTATGTTTTCCTCTAAGAGTTTGATAGTTTCTGGCCTTACATTTAGGTCTTTAATCCATTTTGAGCTTATTTTTGTGTATGGTGTTAGGGAGTGATCTAATCTCATACTTTTACATGTACCTGTCCAGTTTTCCCAGCACCACTTATTGAAAAGGCTGTCCTTTCTCCACTGTACATTCCTGCCTCCTTTATCAAAGATAAGGTGACCATATGTGCGAGGGTTTATCTCTGGTCGTTCTATCCTGTTCCATTGATCTTTCTGTTTTTGTGTCAGTACCATACTGTCTTGATTACTGTAACTTTGTAGTATAGTCAGAAGTCAGGAAGCCTGATTCCTCCAGCTCCGTTTTTCATTCTCAAGATTGTTTTGGCTATTCGGGGTCTTTTGTGTTTCCATACAAATTGTGAAATTTTTTGTTCTAGTTCTGTGAAAAATGCCAGTGGTAGTTTGATAGGGATTGCATTGAATCTGTAGATTGCTTTGGGTAGTAGAGTCATTTTCACAACGTTGATTCTTCCAATCCAAGAACATGGTATATCTCTCCATCTATTTGTATCATCTTTAATTTCTTTCATCAGTGTCTTATAATTTTCTGCCTACAGGTCTTTTGTCTCCTTAGGTAGGTTTATTCCTAGATATTTTATTCTTTTTGTTGCACTGGTAAATGGGAGTGTTTTCTTGATTTCACTTTCAGATTTTTCATCATTAGTGTATAGGAATGCCAGAGATTTCTGTGCATTAATTTTGTATCCTGCTACTTTACCAGATTCATTGATTACCTCTAATAGTTTTCTGGTAGCATCTTTAGGATTCTCTATGTATAGTATCATGTCATCTGCAAACAGAGACAGCTTTACTTCTTCTTTTCCGATTTGTATTCCTTTTATTTTCTTTTCTTCTCTGATTGCTGTAGCTAAAACTTCCAAAACTATGTTGAATAAGAGTGGACAACCTTGTCTTGTTCCTGATCTTAGTGGAAATGGTTTCAGTTTTTCACCATTGAGGATGATGTTGGCTGTGGGTTTGTCATATATGGCCTTTATTATGTTGAGGAAAGTTCCCTCTATGCCTCCTTTCTGCAGGGTTTTTATCATAAATTGGTGTTGAATTTTGTCAAAAGCTTTCTGTGCATCTATTGAGATGATCATATAGTTTTTCTCCTTCATTTGTTAATATGGTTTATCACATTGATTGATTTGCATATATTGAAAAATCCTTGCATTCCTGGAATAAACCCCACTTGATCATGGTGTATGATCCATTTAATGTGCTGTTGGATTCTGTTTGCTAGTATTTTGTTGAGGATTTTTGCATCTGTGTTCATCAGTGATATTGGCCTGTAGTTTTCTTTCTTTGTGACATCCTTGTCTGCTTTTGGTATCAAGGTGATGGTGGCCTCATAGAATGTGTTCGGGAGTGTCCCTCCCTCTGCTATATTTTGGAAGAGTTTGAGAAGGATGGGTGTTAGCTCTTCTCTAAATGTTTGATAGAATTCACCTGTGAAGCCATCTGGTCCTGGGCTTTTGTTTGTTGGAAGATTTTTAATCACAGTTTCAATTTCATTGCTTGTGATTGGTCTGTTCATATTTTCTGTTTCTTCCTGAGTCAGTCTTGGCAGGTTGTGCCTTTCTAAGGATTTGTCCATTTCTTCCAGGTTGTCCATTTTATTGGCATAGAGTTGCTTGTAGTAATCTCTCATGATCTTTTGTATTTCTGTAGTGTCAGTTTTTACTTCTCCTTTTTCATTTCTAATTCTATTGATTTGAGTCTTCTCCCTTTTTTTCTTGATGAGTCTGGCTAATGGTTTATCAATTTTGTTTATCTTCTCAAAGAACCAGCTTTTAGTTTTATTGGTCTTTGCTATCATTTCCTTCATTTCTTATTTATTTCTGATCTGATCTTTATGATTTGTTTCCTTCTGCTAACTTTGGGGTTTTTTGTTTCTCTAATTGCTTTAGGTGTAAGGTTTAGGTTGTTTATTTCAGATGTGTCCTGTTTCTTCACGTAGGCTTGTATTGCTATAAACTTCCCTTTTAGAACTGCTTTTGCTGCATCCCATAGGTTTCGGGTCTTCGTGTCTCCATTGTCATTTGATTCTAGGTATTTTTTATTTCCGCTTTGATTTCTTCAGTGATCACTTGGTTATTAAGTAGTGTATTGTTTGGCCTCCATGTGTTTGTTGTTTTACAGATCTTTTCCTTTAACTGATATCTAGTCTCATAGTGTTGTGGTCGGAAAAGGTACTTGATACAATTTCAATATTCTTAAATATACCAAGGCTTGATTTGTGACCCAAGATATGATCTATCCTGGAGAATGTTCCATGAGTACTTGAGAAAAATGTGTATTCTGTTGTTTTTGGATGGAATGTCCTATAAATATCAGTTAAGTCCATCTTGTTTAATGCATCATTGAAAGCTTGTGTTTCCTTATTTATTTTCATTTTGGATGACCTGTCCATTGGTGAAAGTGGGGTGTTAAAGTCCCCTACTATGAATGTGTTACTGTCGATTTCCCCTTTTATGGCTGTTAGTATTTGCCTTATGTATTGAGGTGCTCCTGTGTTGGGTGCATAAATATTTACAATTGTTATATCTTCTTCTTGGATCGATCCCTTGATCATTATGTAGTTTCCTTCTTTGTCTCTTGTAATAGTCTTTATTTTAAAGTCTTTTTTGTCTGATATGAGAATTGCTACTCCAGCTTTCTTTTGGTTTCCATTTGCATGGAATATCTTTTTCCATCCCCTTACTTTCAGTCTGTATGTGTCTCTAGGTTTGAAGTGGGTCTCTTGTAGACAGCATATATATGGGTCTTGCTTTTGTATCCATTCAGCCAATCTGTGTCTTTTGGTTGGAGGATTTAGTCCATTTAAATTTAAGGTAATTATTGATATGTATGTTCCTATTCCCATTTCTTAATTGTTTTTGGTTCATTATTGTAGGTCTTCTCCTTCTCTTGTGTTTCTTGCCTAGAGAAGTTCGTTTAGCATTTGTTGTAAAGCTGGTTTGGTGGTGCTGAACTCTCTCAGCTTTTGCTTGTCTGTAAAGGTTTTAATTTCTCCATCAAATCTGAATGAGATCCTTGCTAGGTAGAGTAATCTTGGTTGCAGGTTTTTCTCCTTCATCACTTTAAATATGTCCTGCCAGTCCCTTCTGGCTTGCAGAGTTTCTGCTGAAAGATCAGCTGTTAACCTTATGGGGATTCCCTTGTGTGTTATTTGTTGTTTTTCCCTTGCTGCTTTTAATATGTTTTCTTTGTATTTAATTTTTGACAGTTTGATTAATATGTGTCTTGGCGTATTTCTCCTTGTATTTATCGTGTATGGGACTCTCTGTGCTTCCTGGACTTGGTTAACTATTTCCTTTCCCACATTAGGGAAGTTTTCAACTATAATCTCTTCAAATATTTTCTGAGTCCCTTTCTTTTTCTCTTCTTCTTCTGGAACCCCTATAATTCGAATGTTGGTACATTTAATGTTGTCCCAGAGGTCTCTGAGACTGTCCTCAGTTCTTTTCATTCTTTTTTCTTTATTCTGCTCTGCAGTAGTTATTTCCACTATTTTATCTTCCAGGTCACTTATCCGTTCTTCTGCCTCAGTTATTCTGCTATTGATCCCATCTACAGTATTTTTAATTTCATTTATTGTGTTGTTCATTGTTGTTTGTTTCATCTTTAGTTCTTCTAGTTCCTTGTTAAATGATTCTTGCATTTTGTCTATTCTATTTCCAAGATTTTGGATCATCTTTACTATCATTATTCTGAGTTCTTTTTCAGGTAGACTGCTTATTTCCTCTCTATTTGTTAGGTCTGGTGGGTTTTTATCTTTCTCTTTCATCTGCTGTGTGTTTTTCTGTCTTCTCATTTTGCTTAACTTACTGTGTTTGGGGTCTCCTTTTTGCAGGCTGCAGGTTCGTACTTCCCGTTGTTTTTGGTGTCTGTCCCCAGTTGCTAAGGTTGGTTCAGTGGGTTGTGTAGGTTTCCTGGTGGAGGGGACTAGTGCCTGTGTTGTGGTGGATGAGGCTGGATATTGTCTTCCAGTTGGGCAGGTCCATGTCTGGTGGTGTGTTTTGGGGTGTCTGTGGACTTACTATGATTTTAGGCAGCCTCTCTGCTAATGGGTGGGGTTGTGTTCCTGTCTTGCTAGTTGTTTGGCATAGGGTGTCCAGCATTGTAGCTTGCTGGTCGTTGAGTGAAGCTGGGTGCTGGTGTTGAGATGGAGATCTCTGGGAGATTTTTGCCATTTGATATTATGTGGAGCTGGGAGGTCCTTTGTGGACCAGTGTCCTGAAGTTGGCTCTCCCACCTCAGAGGCACAGCACTGACTCCTGGCTGAAGCACCAGGAGCCTTTCATCCACACGGTTCAGAATAAAAGGGAGAAAAAGTAGAAAGAAAGAATTAGTAGAAGAGGAAAGAAAGAAAGAAGGAAGGAAGGAAAGAAAGGAAGAAAGGAGGGAGGGAGGAAGGAGGGAAGGAAGGAAAGAAAAGAAAGAAAGAAGATAAAGTAAAATAAAATAAAGTAAGATAAAATATAAAGTTATTAAAATAAAAAAATAATTATTAAGAAAAAAAGATTTAAAAAAAAACGGACGGATAGAACCCTATGACAAATGGTGGAAGCAAAGCTATACAGACAGAATCTCACACAGAAGCATACACATACACACTCACAAAAAGAGGAAAGGGGAAAAAGTCATAAATCTTGCTCTCAAAGTCCACCTCCTCAATTTGGGATGATTCGTTGTCTATTCATGTATTCCACAGATGCAGGGTACATCAAGTTGATTGTGGAGCTTTAATCCGCTGCTTCTGAGGCTGCTGGGAGAGATTTCCCTTTCTCTTCTTTGTTCTCACAGCTCCCAGGGGCTTAGCTTTGGATTTGGCCCGGCCTCTGCGTGTAGGTCACCGGAGGGCATCTGTTCTTCGCTCAGACAGGACGGGGTTAAAGGACCCTCTGATTCGGGGGCTCTGGCTCACTCAGGCCGGGGCGGGGAGGAAGGGGCACGGAGTGCGTCACGAGCCTGTGGCGGCAGAGGCCGGCGTGACGTTGCACCAGCCTGAGGCGCACCGTGCGTTCTCCCGGGGGAGTTGTCCCTGGATCCCGGGACCCTGGCAGTGGCGGGCTGCACAGGCTCCCCAGAAGGGGGTGTAGATAGTAACCTGTGCTCGCACACAGGCTTCTTGGTGGCGGCAGCAGCAGCCTTAGCGTCTCATGCCTGTCTCTGGGGTCCGCGCTTTTAGCCGCGGCTCGCGCCGGTCTGTGGAGCTCCTTTAAGCAATGCTCTTAATCCCCTCTCCTTGCACACCAGGAAACAAAGAGGCAAGAAAAAGTCTCTTGTCTCTTCGGCAGGTCCAGACTTTTCCCCGGACTCCCTCCCGGCTAGCCGTGGTGCACTAACCCCCTGCAGACTGTGTTCACGCCTCCAGCCCCAGTCCTCTTCCTGTGCTCCGACCGGAGCCCAAGCCTCAGCTCCCAGCCCCGCCCACCCCGGCGGGTGAGCAGACAAGCCTCTCAGGCTGGTGAGTTCCGGTCGGCACCGATCTTCTGTACGGGAACCTCCCCGCTTTGCCCTCCGCACCTCTGTTGCTGTGCTCTCCTCCGTGGCCCCGAAGCTCCCCTCTCCACCACCCGCAGTCTCCGCCCGCCAAGGGGCTTCCTAGTATGTGGAAACCTTTCCTCCTCCACAGCTCCCTCCCACTGGTGCAGGTCCCGTGCCTATCCTTTTGTCTCTGTTTATTCTTTTTTCTTTTGCCCTACCCAGGTACGTGGGGAGTTTCTGCCTTTTGGGAGGTCTGAGGTCTTCTGCCAGCATTCAGTAGGTGTTCTGTAGGAGTTGTTCCACGTGTAGATGTATTTCTGGTGTATCTGTGGGGAGGAAGATGATCTCCGTGCCTTACTCTTCTGCCATCTTCCATAAAATACATTTTAAACAATGAAGAGTATCCAAATATTTTAGACATACTATTGCTTTATGAGAAAAAGTGGCATCCACCTTCATAAAAATAAGAAAATGAATTTTAATATAGTGAC
Source organism: Delphinus delphis (assembly GCF_949987515.2). Taxonomy (NCBI): domain Eukaryota; kingdom Metazoa; phylum Chordata; class Mammalia; order Artiodactyla; family Delphinidae; genus Delphinus; species Delphinus delphis. The sequence continues at coordinate 70,399,757 of NC_082684.1, read as the reverse complement.
ACTTTCATGGATGTGTTCTCATAATCACATAATATAGTTAATTTTCTACTTAATTTCTTTATAAGGGTACATGATGGTTTCTGGACATACATCATTTAGGAGTTCCTTAAAAGATTGCACCTGTGCTATGTAAAAGATCACTACACTATAGATCAAAGTTAAGAATAATGTATTAATTTAAAGAATTATAAAATGTTTGTAAAGTCAGTCATAAAAAGCTGAATACCTAGGCAGGTAAATAAACTGTCTATCTAGCTTTCATAACATTGACAAAAAGGTCGTTTTTGCTGAGCAGTATTACAGGCATAATACTCAATGTAGAACAATTGTTGAGATTTGTATAGTGGATCTGAAGAGTGTTGATGGTGAAAGTGTTGTGGTTAGTCTATTAGAGCTGCTGTAAAAAAAATACCACAGACTGGCTAGCTTATAAACAACAGAAACGTATTGTTCACAGTTAGGAAAGCTGGAAAGTCCAAGACCAAGGCACCAGAATGGTCACCTTCTGGTGAGAACCCCCTTCCCGGTTCATAGCTGGTGCCTCCTCCCTGTGTCCCCACATGGTGGAAGAGGTGAGAGGTTTCTCTGGACCTTCTTTTATAAGAGCACTAATCCCATTGTTGAAGGCTCACCCTCATGGTTGAAGCACCTCCCAAAGGTCCCACCTCCTAATCCCATCATCTTTGGGGGTTAGGATTTCCATTTGAATTCTGGATGGACACATTGAGACCATAGCATGTATTTTTTGAGAATTCAAAGATTAAAACTCTAATATATATTTTTTTCAGAATGCACTTCTATTTTCTACTAGAGAGATTATGAAATGTAAGTTTTGTTACTACTGAAAGAAATAGACCATACAGAAAAAATGACTGATTTGATGTGATACCTAGTATCAATATAAATTCTAAATGTAAAATATGAGGGTGAAAAATATTTGAATACATACTCATCATTTAACCTAAAAAAAACCATTAATGAAATATCTTTAAAGAAATGAATTATTTATAATTTAAAATAAATAAAATTCAAGAAGCCAATACTTAACACAGGCATAACATATGTATAACATTATAACCATATGCTCAAATTTTCCCAGCTTCAAGAATTTACAGATGATATGACAGTGAAATTTAAATTGGGCCTGTGCTAACTGGGATAATTATATCCTATAACCTGGAAACTGAATCTGTTTAGTAAATCAGTTTTAGGCCTTTATGCCATGCTAGCTGTATGTTGTCCATTTATTAATTTGGAATCATTAAAAAAAAACAGAAAAGAATTGTATATCATATCCAATAAAAAATTGAAAGCATTTGAATGATTGTAGCCACATGAAAATTCCTCAGTTTACAATAATTTTTCCTAACTTTTTACCTTTGTTGCTGCTGCTCCATTGCTAAATTTAGACTGAAATCATTAGATGCTTTTATAAAATCAGCATATAATATATACTTTGAAGTGAAAACCTTTCATTTCTCCATTGTAATAAAGAACTAAAAAGTCCCAATTTGATTAATTATAAAATCAGTATTGTTATCATTATTAGTGGAATTAAAAAGTGACATTTTGTTCCACCCCAAAGGGATTCTACAATGTAATTGGATAATCAGGACTTATGGCAAAAATTCAACTGCTATTTCATCTAAAATGTTTAAGTTGCAAGAATCCTTAAACTCCATTACGCTTGGCTTCCTCATTTTGTGCAATGAATAAAAGCAAAAAAAAAAAAAAATGTTTAAGAACTTTCTCAGAGTCACTCAAAAATTAATGACCAAGACAAGAATAAGACCCAGGTGGGAGGCAGAATGTGGTAGAGAGTGTTATTGACTTCACAGAGAATTTCTGAAATGACCATTTCATCTCCTAAGAGTATGACTCACCCTTAAACTCACTGAGGCTCAGCTGCCTCCTACGTAACCCCCTGTTATGGTCTGAATTGTGTCCCTTCCAAAATTCATGTTTTAAAATCCTAACCCCCAGTACTTAATTATCTCTTTAAAAGCACTATCTTAATTAGATAAAATTATGGCTTTAAAGATAGTGCTTTTAAAGAGATAATTAAAGGAAAATTAGTTGGGCCATAATCCAATATGACTGGTGTCCTTATAAGAAGAAGAGGTGAGCACAGGCACACACAGAAGACCATGTGAAGACACAGGAAGACAGTCATCTACAAGCCAAGGAGGAAGGCCCTTAGAAGAAACCAACCCTATCAACAGATTGACCTTAGACTTCTAGTCTCCAGAACTGTGAGGAAATAAATTTTTGTTGTTTAAACCACCCAGTCTGTGGCACTTTGTTATGGCAGCCCTTGCAAACTAATACACCTCATAAAGTGTGGAGTTGACATGATAATTGAATAGGATTATATATGTAAGCCATTTAGCATATAAAAGATGATCAATTTGGTTTAGTTTCCCCTCTCCAGTGCCCCCACTCCTTCAGAAAAACAAACAAACAAAAAAACGTGAGATGAAGAATGCTCAACAAATCTGAAAAACTCAGTAGGCAGAAAGTTTATAGGTAAAGATGTTCAATTTTGTCAAACCGGCACAAAGGAAAATGGGACAAGACCCAAAGAGATAATTATATTTATCATTTCAGAACCAACTGGTAACCCTTCCAAAAGAAGCTGAAATGACATTTCTGAGTTGATCAGAAAATTACAGAGGTAAATTTGGTGTGGTATTTTTAAATATGGATTCAAAGAGGCACCTAAGAGTTAAACAAGGATCCACAGAGCTCCTTCTTATTATCTTCTATGATTACTAGCTAAAAGGAAATATTTCATTTGTCAGAATATCATATTTAAACATTGTTCAGCATCCCCAAAGCCTATGAACTGAAAAACAACTAGAAAGTCATCTAATCTTAACTTTTTCTGGTTTCAGAAAAAGTTGAAGACATCATTTTTCATTTGTGGAATCAATTTTATCCTAGGCCCTCTAGGGAGCCTTGTGTAAGGGAAACACCTGGCAACATTGCCTCAAAATAGATTTATTTAAAATAAACAGGTACCATTAATCCTACCATTAATCTGGCCAGGCAGACATTTCTGCTTAAGTGTGCAAGTGCACACTGCTGAGCCGCCATGCTGGAATGCAGAATACAGCTCTGATATTTGACTTCAGTAGAGTTTATCCTCCCAGGTGTCCGGGAGATGAAAAGGTAAATTTGACATAAGGAATACTTGCCTTTTTTACCCATCAGCACCTTCAACAGTACAATGCCATGTCTGGTGGGACCATGAAACATGCCAAGGAAGTGTGTCCTTTAATTATAACATGACTTTTTCCTGTGAAAAGACAGGGGAAAGTACAATGAGCAGTAACAGTTTTCTAAAAATATCAATACTTATTTTGCCTTATTTTTAAAGAAAATAAAGAATAATTCTTTAGTGTATTTTGTACAAAGACTGTATTAAGTTGGCTATGCTCTTCTCTGGAAAGGAAAGATCAGGAAAACCTAAAAACAAAACAAAAAAAGATCAAACACATTATGCATGATATGATGTTAATTTTAAGTAAGATCCATTACTGTTCACCGATTATTGTATGATCAGATGGGACCCTTGGGAAGGATAAGACATTTGAGAACCTTACGATCTGAACCAATGAACACCAATTGGCCTTTCCAGAGTTATCTAGGTCTCTGGGACAGAAGCCACCAGCAGTGCCCCATTACAACTTCAGGCAATGTATCTTTAGGGATATAGCACTATTTAGAACTAACCTCTTTTGGCTCTTGTCAATGTGACTGGAAAGAGGAGTTTAGAGACATCTAAGAAAGATGACTTATCTAAGGAGGAATTTATGTGTCTGTTTCTCAAACCACATGTGGTTTTCGAACACAAATGAAGAAAGTGGCAATACATTGATATGCTTGTCATATATTGCCACTAATGCATATTAAATCATTTTTTTTAAGTTGTGGTTGCTTAAAACAATGAGATTTAGAATAAAATTCTGATACAATTATAATATAGAATCAGAAGCAAAAAATAATATAATAGGTTATCTGACAACTCACTGGATGAAATGTCTAACAGAACACTTTCTATTATGATTTTGTAGTCTTACACGAAGTAGTCAGGTATGCACAGTAAGATAGAGATAATTGATAACTGAAAATGCCATTTCTGGAGATCTTCCGTTACAAGACACTGTATCCAACACCTTAGAAGTTTATTTTTTGTCAAAATTTCATAGGTGAGAAAACTGAGTCTTAGGTGGATAATTTTTCCAAGGACATTAAGTGTTAGTACCTAGATTTCAGGACCTGAATTGAAAGCTAGGTTTGTCAGACTTCAGAGCTAATGTTCTTAATCCAAATGGTTTCAGTCTAAATCTTCAGAAAAGAAATAAAAAATGAAATTAACCCAATATATCATGGACAAATTGAAGTTTATTCTTACTTAGGGAAAGGCAGTTTTCTTAAATGTCCTCAAACTCCTCTTTTCAATTGTACTAAAAAAGGCCAGGAGGGTTAGTCTCTCTAAATAGTCCTGTACATGCACGGTGATTCGTACTTGAAACACACACACACACACACACACACACACACATCCATACATACATGTGTATGTATAGATAAAAGAAAGAGAGGGAGATTAGTCAGATTAGTCAGGGTTCTCCAGAGAATCAGCACCAGTAGGATTCCATATATATATATATATATATATATATATATATATATATATATATATATATATATATATATATATATATATATATATATATATATATATATGGAACTGGCTCATGCAGTTATGGAGGCTGACAAGCTCCCAAGATCTACAGTCCTAAAGCTAGAGAACCAGAAGAGCCAATGGTATAGTTCCAGTCCAAAGGCCAGCAAGCCTGAGACCAAGGAAAAACCAGTGTTTCAGTTTGAGTCTGAATTTCTGAATGCAGGGGAAAAAACCTATGGCACGGCTAGAAGGCAGTCAGGCAGGAGGAATTCCCTCTTATTCAGTGGGAGATCAGCCTTTTGTTCTCTTCAGGCCTTCAATTGATGGGATGAGGCCCACTCACATGAGGGAGGGCAATCTGCTGTACTCAGTCATTTACTCAGGAGTCAATTCACTCATTTAAATTTTAAACTCATTCAAAAACACCTTCACAGAAACACCCAGAATAATGTTTGACCAAATTGCTGAACACCTTGTGGCCCAGTCAAGTTGATACATAAATTTAATCCTTGCAGATAGTAGATGGATAGATAGATACAGATGGGAAGGAAGGAAGGGAGGGAGGGAGGAAGATATATAAACCCAAAGTTGGCTTAAACATTCAGAGAAAACAAAGATGTAGGAAATAAACTGTGGTGAGATTAACAGTGTTAATTTCTCAGAAATATTATCAAAAGTCAGTATAATAAATAACATTCCAATCTAGCTTCATTTTTATGTCTCTAATTTTCACTCTGATTTTAATATTTTTATTTTATCTAATGGAAGATTATCTGGCATTACAAATATTTTTCATTAATCACAAAATTTCTATGCTGTTAAGTAGACATCATTAGAGCCAATTCTACTGGAAAGATGAAAGGTCTCATGCATTGAAATTTCATTCCCTTTGACATTAGATCCATTGATTTTTCTTAAAAGATGTTTATATGCATCAATTTTACAGCTTTCTAGAGGAAAGTGTATAATTAAGTATTGCCATTCTGAATGCATATATCAAAATAGAAGGTCTATAATTTTTTAAATGGTCAAAAATAAAAAGATTTAAAATATTTCTTACTATTTATGATGATGCTCATTTTCTCCTATGTTCTGCTTCAAAGCAGATCATTCATGATTAATTCATGGCAAAAAACCACAGAGGATTTCTTGCAATTATAATTTAACATTTTTTGTCTTTATCAGATTCTTAGAAAAAAAAAAGATGATTGATTTTGAACCCAGGGAATTGCCTTATGTGTCAAACATCAAGACACATTTCCTTATTGAGAAAGACAATATATATTGGAATAAAAGATCATGGTTATCCTATTACATTTTTATGAGAGAGTTTTTCCTCCCTCTTGGTCTTTTTCCATGAATTTTAGTCTTACATTTTTTATATATGCAAGACTTAATTATTTGATATAAGATAGGGAGAGAGGAGCCAATTTACCTGCCTGTGAAAAAGCTTTAATTAGTTCCGTCTTTGTCTTCCTCCTCCACCTTACAGCATAGAGAATTTGATGTAAGCATTTATCATTTAATTCCACAGAATCAAAAATTAATTAATATTTCCTCCATCCCCCTTCTCTGCACGTATTTCCCCAGGAGCTTCAACTGTGATATAGGCTCTTCTGATATCAATCCCAAGAGAAATAAGAAGAAATTGTGCACTATTAATAGAAATTTATTTCTTGATAACATAATTTATCTTATTATTTGAAGAGATAATAAAATGTATATAAATACTGTGCACTGTAGTGGAGCATAGACAAAGGAGGTAAATTGTCTGGGTTTGAATCCTCTTTCTGGCAATTGCTAGTTGTGTGACCCTTCTGTGTCTCCATTTTGTCATCATTAAAATGTGAACAAAAATAGTAATTGCTGTATTAATTACAATATTGACTAAAGGCTTAAATGAGTGAGTAGAGGTAGATGCTTAGTAGAGTGCTTGACCCATGGAAAGTACTCTTTCAGTGTCTGATATTATTATATTATTATTTTATCAATTTGAACAATGCATTTACTATTATATAATGTCTGTTTTTCTATATAACCAGTGGGTTTCTATTAAGGACGGGTTTTGTTAAAGTGTTGCTACTTGCAGCACCTCCGAAAGACATTTTCATGCGTTATCCCACTTAAAAAATAAAGAAGGAACTGCCACCCCTAAGCAGATAAAATTATTGGATCACAGTTATTTGATTTAACCCATTATTTAACTCTAATTACATAGATAAAAGTAAAAGTACTTTTCCTCTGATTACAAGGTTAGTTACAAAGAGATAAATAATAATTTTATTAATATTCTGGGACGTGGAAACTTATTACAGCTAAACTTCATTTAGTATAAGGTGTATCTCTATACCTTTTTATCATTTGTGTTTTATATTAAAATATATGTGTATGACAGACAAAGTGAAAAGACTTTGGGTGGATAATTAATATAAAAATTAGCGAATTTTTAGTTTGACCATGTCAGCAAATTTTTATGTATTCCTAAAATGCTGAGACATTTTGCAAAAACCATGTCAGCATAATATTTTCATATATAATTATTGGTGGGTGGATGAGAAATATGCCTTTTTTGTATATTCTTATATATATTTAGTCTAGATTTTAAATTATCGGTTAATACCCTTAATTCAATGCCATCCAAATGTGGCTTTTCTCTTTTGCATAAATTTGATCAGCTGCTGATGAATCATGAAGTGTTTAGGTTAAGTGAACTGAACTAGTTTTTCCTTCTTAATTATGGAAACTCTAAAAACAAATTTATAAATATGCCGCAAAGTAAAAGTTTCTATTCTTTTCTTAACTGCTGATTGAGCAAAATTTTGAACTTATCCTTGGTCCACAGACATTTGATTATAACTCACTTATACCCAGTGACATGTAAACTAATTTTATTAAAATAAAATTTTAATTTTGATTTCTGAAATTCACTAAACTTACATCTCTCTTATAATTTTTAAAATACAAAGAATCACTAAGAATAATCTACCATGAACAATCTGTTATTAATATGTTTATGCTGAAAATCTACCATCACATATTAAAGGTAGCATTGAATTTCAGATTACATACAATAGAAATGACATCTTAAATTGTGCTTGGACCAATGTAAGTAAGACAGATAAGCTGTACTCTTACCTGGGAAAATTCACATTTATCTGGCTGTTGAAAGGAGTTTCTTGTCAATAGAGTGAATGGAAATTATTCTCGATGACATGAAGCTCAAACTACTTTTACTAGGAAATATAGCACTACCATATTGGTCACTATATAAATGATTAAGTGCCCAGTTCTACTGGGATAGTCTGAATTTAAGCACAATAGTTTGAGGCTTAATGTAAGATTAGTCGGCTAAGAATTCTACAGTCATACTATAACACTGGATGTTGTGTTCGTTAGAGATGAACTTTGAAAAAAGAGGAATGGACTTATATATCTAGTTCTGGCCCACTTCCTAGTCTGCTCTGTACATTACTTACGGAGTTTTCTTTATAAAATAAGAGAAATTACTTCACAGTGCTGTTTTAATTCAGTTCAAAAATATAATCTATAAAAATGTTACAGTGTTATTTTTATTAGTGGAACACCTATTTTTAGATATCTCTTCGGTTGTTTGATCCGATTTTACTATGAGAGAAGTAGAACCCTCAATGTGGTGATACGAGAAGGTTGGCAAACCCCGTTCGTTACCCAAAACCAAATGTAAATGCTGGACAAAATTGTCAAAAACAAACATTTAAGTGCTTTAGAAATTGACCAAATACAAATGCATTCTTGAAAACTTACTGAACTTTGAATAAGAACAATGGAAGTCTGTGACATACTTGCCTGAGGCTACTCCCATTCATTCAGTCCAGTAGGGCTGTAGTTCTACCAGGATGAAGAAAGACACAGAAACCCTCAGCTTCAGTGCCAGAGGTGACTCACTTAATTTGGAGTAGAAGGCAGAAAAACTGATGGTCGTGTTGGTAAAAGTAGCAATCTTAGAGGCAAGTGAATGGAAAAGATCAGCAGCTCTTATGGTCTGAGGTCACAGTTCTGGTTAAAACAAGCAAGGAATCAGTGAACAAGCAAGAATTTTAACAGGGAAATTTTGAAAATGAAATGGCCTTATATAAGGTCTCCACACATTACTGGCCACCTTGCGCATGCCTATGCAGGTTACTAGAGGGAGTTCAAGATAAACACACATCCCTGGATTAATAGGAGACTGTTCACGTATGCAAAGGAGTTGCAAAAGGGCCCAGAGAAAAGCCTGGCAGATCTGAAAACTACCAGGCATTTTGAAGGCACTCCCCAGCTAGCTTGAGCACAGCTTCTGATGAATCATTACTTGACCACTAAGCAATGCAGACTAAAGAATGACCCCCAAAATGCCAGGATCAAAAACTTAAAAAAAGAATAAATGTATAAAATTGAGCAGAGACACAAATAGCCACATACTGTTGTGGAGACAGATTTTACAGATTACAGGAAAATCACTAAATAATAAACAACAGCAAATCTCATGGGGGAAATCAGTCAGACTCCAAAGTTGCTAAAATATATTATCTAAGCATATTATCTAAGTGTCCAGTTTTCAAAAAACAAAAATCATGAGATATGCCAGGAAAGAGGAAAGTGTAATATATACTCAGGAAAGGTCAACAAAACCTGTTTTTCAGTAGGCCCACATGCAGCAAAGACTGTAAAGCAGCTATTTTATATATGTACACAGATATATACAGATATATATACATGTATACATATTTAAAAGCTAAAGAAAATAATGTTTAAAAAGTTAAAGGAAAGTATAATGTCAATGCCTCTACAAAGGAAGTATTTTAATAGAGAAATAGAAACATAAACTAATGGAAATTTTGGAGTTAAAAAGTATAATTCTGAACAATGCATGTTGCTGTGCATATATTGTCTGATCTTAGAACTTTCTATAAAGGTACAGAAATGAACATAACATTATGTTAAACATAGATAACTGGAACAAAATAAAATCTAAAAATAGATCCACACATATATGATCAATGAATTTTCATCAAAAGCACTATGGTAATTCAAGGCGGAATCTTCAACAAATGCTGCTAGAAAAAGTAGATGAAATTATGGAGGAAAAAAAATGAACTTTGATCTTTACCTCACATCATATGCAGCAAATTAATTTGAAATGGGTCATAGACCTAAAAGTAAAAGCTATAACTATTATTTCTTGGAAAAATTACAGGATGATATCCTGGACACTTTGGGTGTTTCTTTCTGTTTCTTTCATACAGGTCACACACACACTAGAGACACACAAGAAAAAAGAAATTTAAGTGAACTTATTCACCATAAATATTCACAGTAAAATTTGTATAAAATTGTATGTAGCAATTTTACTTATGATAGCCCGAACTGGACATAACTGGAGTGTGTATCAACAGGTAGTAAGATTTTTTAAATTGCAGCATATTCATACAATGGAGTATAACTCAGCAATAAACAGGAATGAATGCCTGTGTGCAACAACATGGATAAAAATATTAAGTGAATAAAACAACAGTGCAAAAAAGAGCATATACTCTATGAATTACTCTATATGGACCATATAACAGCAAAACTATAGTAGTAGAATCAGATCAATGGTTGTCTAGAATGAGGCATGGGGGACTGAGTGGGAATGGGGTATGAGAGAAAAATTCTGGATGATGGAAATGTTTTATATCTTCATCTGACTATTGTTCATAATAGTGAATATATTTTTCAAAATTGGGCAAACTGTATAGTGTGTACACTCTATTTTACGGAAATCATACCTCAGTTACTAACTTTAAAGAGAAAAATCTATGCAGTCTCCTCCATCCTCATTTCAAAAATTATGTATAAATCAACTATCAAATTATTGCTCAAGCCTTGATTGCTCTTTTGGACTCTGGGTCATGTACCTTTCTCTCTGACTTATCACTTTCAATATTTAACAGTATTTTTAAATTTATTATCTCAAAAACAAAAACCAAACAAAAAAATCAGTTTATGTTTTCCTCCAGCTTTCACCATCTCTCTTGATGGTATTTATCTGTCATATATATTTTATCTATCATCTATCTATCCTCAAGTCACAAACCTGCAGACTAGTCTTGATATTTTTCTCCTTTATTTTTTATATCTAATACATGTTTAAATAATTAATGGAAAGTATGATGACCATGACTCAACATTTAGAGAATTTCAAATTGGTATTTTTCACTTCTAATCCTGTTGATACATCTCTATGGTATCTACTCTAATTCTAATCACCATCTCTCCATCCAGACTTATAGTCCTCAGCTTGGTCTTCCTGCTTGTTTTCTTGGCCCATTTAAAACCATTCTCCATATATCAACAAGGTAGGTATTTGGAAAGTGAAAATGAGATCATTAAAACCCCTGTTTATATCTATTCCATAGATCTTTGTTACACTTCAAATAAAATACAAACCCCTGTCTATATCAGATGTACCTTTGCAATATGAAGGACAATTTTTCTATAATTTACTGTGTCTCATAGATTTATCTTCAGAGAGATTCCAGTATAAAGAATAATATTCATCATATAGTAGATACCTGATAGATATATTTGAATTAATGAATGAATTTGACCACTTTCGTTACCTAAATAAGCACAGTGCTTTCCTACATCGAGGTTTCCATAGCTGATGTTTTCAATACCTAGAATAGTCTACCCCTAATTCTTTACCTGTACAGCCCATTCATCGTCCACTTTTTATTTTAAATGTCACTTTCTCTGGCAGGATTTCCATGACTCTTTCCAGCATTTAAATTAGGTTCCACTCTTTTAATCTATTTCAAAATACCCCAAACTCTCCTTTTATTTTCACATATAGTATATATCTCTATTTAAAATTAGTATTAAACATTTAAAATACACAGAAATGTCCAGAAAATATTATATTACACATCTATATACCAAATTAACAAAGGTTAATATTTTGCCATTTTTGCTACATTTTTTCTCCCTCTCTCTAAAAATAAAAATGTACAAATAAAGGTAAAGTTTAATTCCTACTTGGTGGTTATTTGTGCTATGCACCAAATATCTGATCCCTCTGAACCTTCAGTATAGTTGCACTTCCTGGCTTCCTCCTTGTTTGATGGAGTCATGTGCGTAATTCTGGTCAAAAAATTGTGAGTTTCATCGATGTCTGTCACTTCTGGACGTGTGAATTTAATTGTGCATGTAATCTCTTTCCCTCTGGCACAGTGAATAGTGACATTCTAGATGGTAGCTGCTCAATTCAGCTTGAGTCCCTGAGGAAGTAGCATGAGCAGAAATATTCTCTCTCTTCTACTGATCCACAATGGGTAGTAGCTCTTGTTGTTAAGACACTAAAAGTTGGGAGTTGTTTTACTCTGTACAATAGAACTAACCTCTCTTCACTGGTGAAGTCTACATCTCCTCATCCTTGTCACCTTCCCTATGTGAAAACTCTTATGACTCCAATGTTTATCCATAAAAATACTACTGTTTTGGGCATATGACACATATACGTACCTTTTTTTTCACTTTACATTATGTTTTTTAAAAACTGACAATCTTTATATATGTGGATTTTTCAAACTGTTGTATAATATTTCTTTGTAGGAAAAACATCTCTTTATCCACCCACCTATTGAGGCTAGGTGGTTTCCCCTTCCTTACTATCATAGCTTAGGAGTAAAGATCTTTGCAGATGTGCAGATGACTCTTTTTGCATATGTGCAAGAATTTCTCTAGACTGAAAGCTAATTGTATAATTGACCAATTTTGGGATCATTTCTTCAATTTTAATAGGTTTTACCAATTATTCTATGAAGTAATTGTACCAATTTAGATTCCTGTTGGTAGTATATGACAGTTCCCATTTCCTACATCCTGTCCACTACTTGGGTTTATTAGACATTTATTTTTTTGCCACTCTGGTGGGTATGAAGTGGAATCTTATGGTTGCTTTAATCTCTATTTCCCTGATTACTAATATGTCTGGTTGTCCATTTGGGTTTCTTTCTGTGAATTACCTTTTAAAACATTTTACTGATAAATTTTCCAATCTAAGTGTTTATTATTTCATAATATTTTGTAGAATGTTTTTAATATAACCTAGATACTAAGTCTTTGTCAATTATATGGGTCTCAAATATCTTGCATTTCATCTTACTTTAATTGTGGTTACTTTTAGAATATGGATTTTTAAAAAAATTAACTGAGATAAATTCTTCTTAATTAGTGTTGGTCAAGACAGAAAAACAAAATTCTGATACTTAATCTTATACTAAATATATTTTCACTTCCCCTTCTTTTACTAAGTGTTTCTATCTGGCAATGATAATCTCTGCTTGAAATTATTATTGAGAAGTTGTCTCTATCATTTTTACCCTTTCCTTTTACCTCTAAAGTTTTGTATCAGTGATTCAAATTGCTTGGAATTGCAAGGAGTTTATAGATTATTTGGGGGAGAATTTCCATCTTTATATGTTGAAGAATTGTTATTTTGATTGATTTAGGTAGCCTTTTATGTCTTATGTTGATGTTTGATTCAATGTTAAGATTTTCTTTACATAATTATTTCACATATTTCAAGCTTTCTCTTAAGTAACTTATGTAATTGTTGCTATTGTTTATGGCATATTGTAAAACTTACAGTTTCTGATTTTCTTAGAGCTACTGTATATCTAGAAAACTTGTTAATAATCTGCATAGCTAAATTATATTTGCTATTATTTTATTTGGGATTTTTACATCTACATTATTAAGTGATATTTTTCTTTCTTATATAGTTCCTATATGAATTGTTATACAAGCCTCATAAAATAAGTTGAGGCTCTTTTTCTATCTTCTTATTCTCTGTGGGTTATTTTTCTTGCAAGTTTGATAGAAATAGCTTATAGAAGCATCTGGGAATAGTGTTAGAAGGGGGAAACCAGGTTTTGTAGAAGATTTTTGACTGGTGGTGGTTTGTTTTCTTTGTTGGTCACAAGCCTTTTCTGGATTTCTATTTTTTAAACATTTTAAAAATTGTTTTACAAGGAAATTATTTTCTTAGATAAAATAGACAATATTGATTTTAAATAGTCACTTGTGATTTCATTTTAATGATACCCAAGATTTTTTTTTTCAGGTATGGTAAGACGTGCAGACAAAGACATGATTGTCACTGACGGAAGTTTTCATTACACTCACATATATACAAACAATAAGCACGCACACTATACAGGGCCACATGGGGAAGCACAGAGACATGATGAGCAGGCAGAGAAAGAGAAGGTGCTGGCCGGTGCCTTTATTGTGGTTTTCATGGGAAGGACTGGGCTAGGCAAGGTAGTGCAGCTAAGTAGATTTAGGATTGGATAATTTTAGTAATTTTGGTGGGCTCTGCAATGTAGGAGTGGTCCCTAAATGTCCAATCCCTGGCCCTGGAGTAATTAGGGGAGGAGAATAGTTCCCGGATTGTGAGAGCTCCATAAAAGGGATAATGGCTCCTGATTGGTTGGTTTACATATTAAAGGCATGCTCCCACGCAAGCCATTTACTAATTCTAGCAATTAGGTAACCCTGGGAGGGGTAGTCCCTCCTGGGTCAGTAAGGCCCCAGATATTATTGAAACCAGAATAGAGAAAATACAAAAATACAGTTAATGCATTTAAAAAAATTTTTCTCATTTATCTCTGTTTGTTATTTTTTATTTATTTTCAGGTTTATCTCTCTATTTTCTGTCTCTATCACACACTGTAAGCTCCTTGGAGTCTAGGATCACATCTATTCATTATATTGATAGCCTCACAAAATGCCTAATATAATACCTAACTAATATTTGTTGAATATATGAATAAATAAGGAAACAATTAGTGGGTTTTTTTAATGTTCTATTGTATCTTTTATTATTTGGCCTTTAGCCTGCTGCTTAATTTAATTAACTATTTTATCTAATAAAAGTTGTGCTTTTTTTTTCAATTTTTGAAAAAAAGAAAAGCTCGATTTAAGAATCTAACTAAAACTTTTTACCTAGAAGAGATTTTGACTTCCATCTTTTAGAATTCACATTGGACAGATCTGCAGGGCCAACCCTGCTTATAAAACTTACATTTGATAATAGAGCTGGGGGAAAAAAAAAAGAAAATATTAAACCCATTAAACCTACATCCAGAAAGTCTCTTCCCTTGAAAGGAGCTGATATGGAAAGGAAAAAAAACTATGAGGAAAGAGGGCATGAAATATTTTTTGGTTTACATCTAGCCTGCAGGACAGATCTTAGGCTATTTGGCCTGTTAGATAACTCTACCTCCTAAACACAAACTTTATAGTTTAAAGGGAGGCACAAAGCAGCTTTTATTGGAAAATAAATGCTTGGTTATATTTCTGTGAAACCCAGACATTTTTTAGGGAAAAAAAAAAACATAAGAAGTAATTATTAAAAAAATCAATATTGTAAAATACCATGGTTTATAATATACTACAGAAATCTAGCTATTTTTATATGAAAATTAAAGCAAAACATCTAATTGGCACTGCTAATTAAGAGTAATAATATATTATTCTTGTGAAGCCCTGGCAAGAGCAAAAATCTGAAAAGGGGCAAAGATGTCTAATATTATACAATGCAAGTAGCAGCTGGTAAACTATAGAAGCTTGATGGCAAATGAGTGTGATTTTCCTAAATTACAAAATTATAAATAATTTTCATTTAAGAAGGAAAGTAACAACCCTCTTGCATATGGAAAACGTAAAACTTGGTATGCCTGAATGAAGAATAATTTGTGTCACATGAGCCTTGTTGCCTATAATTTACTGATAGTATTTTTATTAGTTCTCAATTCAATTCTACTTGTAAGAGAAAAAAATAATTTACTTCAGTGTTTCAGCACTTAACATATGATGACCTTCATCCTTCACTACAAACATATTTATCCTACCTTGCAAAGCTATAAGCCCTGTGGACAGGGAATGGATGTTAAAAGGAACAATCCATTCTTTAAAATGGGGAAGGGACTGAGGCCCTTCCTAGAAATACTACCTCTTTATGCTACTGTCTCATTATACCCCATGTGTGATGATGCTAAGAAGGGATGTTAGTTGGGGTAATTTATAAGTGTCAGAAGCATATATGTTATTTCCCTTCTGTATCTTAGTAATGACATTGGACTTTAAGATTCTCAGAATGCTTACAGTTTCTCACGTCAACACATATGGGTACTTCATGACCCTTTTTGGAGGAAATTCCAATATATTCTACTTTCCTATTCAACTCTTTACTATCATATGTTTACTAGATTAAATACCTTTTTGGAGGAATAGAAAGGCAGTGAGTAAGTTAGGTTTAAGTCATGACTTGATAGCTGAATGGTTCAAGTATTTCTAACACCTGCAGTGAGTTTTTCAACATGGAACTTTTGAGTCAAAGAAACAAGGAAGCACATGTCCCCAAGACTTAACTCTGGATACCTACAGGTTTAATTGCATTAAAGTAATACCAGCACAATCCTTGCTTAGCTACCAAACCTGCACAATAGAGACTGGTGAAAATGTGTAGCCAATGGAGGTGAGGGAAATCCTTATCCTCTTCCGGGGCATCTGCTTTTAATTTATATTTGAACACCAAGATGAATATAAAGGGTGGCCAATTTCTTTGGTTATGTCTAAAAATATGCTTACTACAAAGAACCTTGGAACTTTTCCTGTACTTGCATACATCACCTTCCTGGCTACCTAATGCTGACTTCCAGACCTCTTGTTTCCATTCCTTCATCACCAGCCCTATTGCCACTACCTCAGTTCAGTCTCAAATCATTCCATTTGTGGATTACTCTAAGTTTCTTCTTTCCACCCCTACCCATATTTTCCACATACTTTAATAATTTGTTCTTTTTCATGCCTACTTATTGTCGAATATACCTTGTTCTTAAAATATGTTAATCCCTCTTTATTTCTATGTTTCTCAAACTGAGTTACCATACACCCTAAAGTGGATCAAGAGGCACTTGAAACCAAAGGATACACAGCTATTGCGTGTCAGGGGTTTTGTTGTTGTTTGATTGCTATTTAGTATTTGTGGAGAAATATATTGTTATAATATTGAAATTACACCAATATATATGAAATGCAGTGTAAAATTTGTAAAGGTGATTACAAATTCAAGATTTACATCAGGCTTACCATGTGGATGATGGGTTTTACACAGTCCTATTTATTAAAAAATTTCTTTATGTTAGCTACTACTGTTTTGCTCATGTTATAAACAAGGTAACAGAACAGCATGGCAGGGGCAGGGAGCAGCTGAGGAGGGGGAGGGGAGAAAGGAAGTGAGGAGGAGGGAGGAGCTGCAGGGGGAACACTGGGAGAGGGAAAATGGGGGAGGAGCTGCTGGGGAGGGGAGTTTATGTTTTTTGTTTGCATATTTATAGTCATTTAGTGAGTGTTTCAAACACTCCCTTCACTGGGCTACAGGTGAATTTCCTGATGAAGAAATAAAATTCTGCAAGGACATATTTCCAGCAAGCTATGGAACTCAGGAGCCTAGCTCTTAACCAGTGACATACTGCCCCATGGAACCTTTATTCTTGAAGGAGAGTTCTGAGAGCTTACCTCCCTTTATCTTTACCTCCCTCTACCCCTTCTTATTTTGAGTGTACCTCCTCTCCTCCTACCTTCACCTGCTTCCACTCTCCCCTGCCCTTACAGTATAGTGCCAGGGACATTTGAAAAGCACTGTTTTGTTTCATGACATATGCAGGTCTTTATTAGATGGCCCATGCGCACATGTCCAATATCATCTTCAGCCTCTTATGTTGCTCTAATTCTACTGAGATTTCTTGCCTCACCTTCTCATATTTCTGAATCATTGATAATGCCATTCCTGCTGCTTGAAATCTTTTCCCTGCTCCATCTGGTTCATTTTTGTCTATTGCTGAACTCTCATCTCAAATGATACCTCTTCTATGAATACCTCATTCTTGAAAAACAATTTTCTATTTCATTATTAATCCCATGGCATCTTGTACTAAAGAAAGGCGTTCAGCATTAGGCAGAATCAAAATAAAGATAAAAGACAAAAAGTGTGTGGAATGCTGGTCGAATGGAAAAGTGATGTGTGAAAAGAACCAGGATGACTCAAAATAGCAAAAATTAAGAACCATGCACTTCCTGATGATACCATGCAATGCCATCTATAATCTTGCCAAAGTTATTAAACCTGAGTATGATCAAAGCTCTGGATCTAGCTATTTGCAGGTGACAGAACAGAAAAACACATCAAAGTGCACTATGAAAATAAAAATGAGATCAGCAAAATATAGACTGTGGAACTCTACAGGTGAAATGGCCTGGTTTTTAGCACATGAATTCTAAGAAGAAAAAGGAATACAGGGAGAACCTGTAGATTTTAAGAAACTTGAAATACATATTGAATTTAAGCTTGGGCAAGACTAACCTATAATGTCAAAGAATGCACATGTATGTAGTAAAATCTAAGAAATACAGGCATTACTGTAATAGTCAAGAGAGTAGATACTTTGGGAGAGAAGAAGGAGGCTGTGAATGAGAAAAGGCATATGAAGGGTAATAATTCATTAACATTTTTGTATTGTGTGTTTTTCTGGCTAGAGGCTGATTACTTCCTCTTTTGGGGAGCAGCTGATTAACTCCACACCCCAAACACTTTCCTTATCTAGTTCTCACACCCTGGGGCCACTGTGCATCTGTTGTAATTGCCCCAGGGCCAGGTACCTGACAACTAGCCACAGCTCCTATGCTCTGGCGCCTGAGAAATTATCGAAATTATCCAATCCACAGGGAACCTGTAAAATTTAGTTAAACTCACCCTGCATGCTGTACATAAACTGCCCCGCAAAAGCTGCAACTTGGTATCCTGTTACCAGATGCAACCCTTTGCGTGTGGCCCTGCCTGGCAGCCTTCTTCTCAGAGCTATAAGTAACAAACACTTTTGTCTTTCCTCTGTTTCAAGTATCATTATGTTGTATTATCCTGCCATAGAAAGAACCTTTAAGTCTTTTAGAACAACATATAATCTCACAAACGTTACCTGTGTGCATTCTACCTTAGAAATGAGTAGAGGATGTGTGTCACACAATGAGTAAGACCAAGATTGACAGAGGGTCCTGGAAAAATGGGGTCTAACCAGGAGACTGGTGAAGAGAAGCATGAAATGACGTCTATAAAATAAGACTAGAGAGGAACTTGTAAAGATGGGAGAAGGACCAGGAGCTATGGAAGGACAGTTCCTGGGACAGGGAAGAGAGGGTTAATGATAAGATACAGTATTTGGAAAATATATTGATAGTTTATTGACAGGTCTGTTGGAGCAGGAAGAAGAGGAAGAGGTGAAGAAAAAGGGAAGCAAATAAAAGAAATGAAACAAAAGTTGAGAAAAGTGTATAAGAAAACAAAAAATCAAATTATAATTCTTATTTCAGTTGCAACTATTAGTCACATATAAAGATTAATGTAACATTGGCTATTAAACTAATAGCTAATAGTTGTAACGACAGTAGGATAATGGAATGGGGAAACACAGTGTTTAAGAATAGAAACCTCAAACATAGTGAAAGAAATTCAGTAGAAAATTTGATGAACCAAGAAATAGCATTCTACAGCCATTATATAGAGCTAAAGAGACAAATATCAGAGGAAACAACTAAAATAATTGAGAATGTTTGGCTCCAAGAGTGAGAGTACAAACTCAAAATAACAAAACACTTATTTCCACTTTCAGTAAAATGGCAACCTACTTAGGTAGCAATAGCCAAGTCACTATTTAAAATTATTAGAATATTTTTCTAATATCCTGACTCAAACTTTCTAACCAGTAACTGGCTTATATTTGTCTTTTTTTTTTCATATTTAGTTGTATTTCATCTTTTTTGTTACAGACCCTGTCATCATGCCTGGACTTCCCCAAACTGAAAACATTATGTCTATACATGATCTCTAAGTCAGTATATGATCAAATTGTAGTTTCTGAAAGAGATGCAATTTTGAATTAGTATCAATGTTTCATAAATAAAATAAATAAAATAAATAAATCCTAAATGCTTTCCCATATCAGCTTGAGTAATAGAAATAGATTTGGTCCATTGAGCAAAACTATCTGCATTAGGCTTAGGAGTCACAATAAACCATAGGATTACAAACAAACACAGAGATTTTAGAAATGCCCACCATCTTGTTGTACCATTCCCTAGAGGAGAGCGCAAAGCTGACTTTCTCCATTGCAAAGAAATAAGATGTTTGTGTTTAGTTAAAATGTTGAATTGTATTTTGTCCATAGATTCAGAGGCCCAGAGGCAATGGGTATATTTTATGAAAATCAACTGAAATAAATAGAAGTATGTTATATCATAATTGGAAATAGAACAGTGCCCTTTGCAGGAAGGAATGTAGACAAGGATAGAGGAGAGGAAAAATGAGGCTAAAAATATGGACTATAATCATTCTTAATGTATTATTCATTTTATTTTTAGCCAACAACCCAAAACAGATCATCGAGGCTGAGATGCCTATTTCATGGTATGCTCATAAAACAAAAACTAATTATAGTATATATATACATATATATATGTATATATATAATATATTCACTATATATACTGTATTCATATATTCATATCTTTGAATAAGCTCAAATATCTGTAAGTGGTATATAGCATTTTGGGAACACAATTCAACCGTTTAGCTTCAAACGTTTTATGCAGCAATATTTGAAGTCATAGGCAATACCTCAATTACTAAATCCATTGGGAGTTTGTATGTTTGCTTGTTTTTATGAATCTGACTTGAATATAGAGAAGGCTGGGAAAATACCATTACCTAATGGTTGTCTGATAACAGTTGTAACTAAAGAGGAAGACAGAACACAGAAGTATTAGCAGTGTCAGGAAAAAGGTTCTCTGAACAATTATGATGAGGTCTTGGGATCTACACAGTGGATTGTAGGGGACTGGAACCCATTTATAGTTAAGGCAGGACTGCAAGTAGAAGGTGTCCACTGAAGAAAAACACACAACCTAAAAGTAGCAAATTGTTTTGTTAGGGGACCTCAATGAGGACTATAGCCTGGGAGACAGGCTCTCAGATAGCTCTGAGGAAATGTTCCAAAGAGGTTAGTGAGGAGTGAGGATATATAGGAGTTGTTGCTGGGAAAAAACAAACAAACAAACATGTAGCAGAACATCAAAAGATTAATGCTAATCACAAAAAACAGACGTCTCAAATTGATGATTTTAGTGCTTTTCTAGGTATTGGAAGATGCAAGAGTTTGAGCCCATTGAAATTATTCCTTAGATATGCATCTTAACTGTCTAGGGCCAGTATCCTTGTTTTTCACCATCTTGAATTCCCTTCAGGGTGCACTGTTCGGGTGGGGTGGGAGAGACTGCAGTGGCTGATGACTTGATGGTTGCAACATCCTTTATTTACTGATATGGCAGGTGATAATCTTTGTCCACACAGGTAAAAGAGCAGGTGAAAAGAATCATCTGCAAAGTGTTGAAACAGGCCAGATAGACAGGGAAGCAGGTTTTGGAGGCAAAGCCTAATGTTGCGTTCTCAAACTTGATTGTGCATGAGAATCACCTGGATGGCTTGTTAAACCACACATGCTGCATCACAGTCCCGGAGTTTCAGATTCAGTGGGTCCAGGGTAGAGTCTGAAAATATAGAATATTAGGTGAGCCCTGTGCTCCCGGAAAACAGCGATGGTTAAGAAATACCCCCAAACTTTTGTTTCCCAAACTTCCCCCACCATTCTGTGTTTTGAGAAATGCGTCCTCTCCAAGAACCACTCTTTTCCAAATGACTTAGAAAGACTCAATGCCCACACTTTCTCATAACTCACATAGATTTGCAGATGACTCCTCTTGAGTTGTGACAAAGCCAAACACAGACCCTCCACCTTTCTGTTCTTAGTCTCCTGGAGTAGAACTGTTTGTTTCCCTGAAAAGAGCTATTTGCTGAGATAAACTCCCTTTCAGCTGACTGAGACATCCCCTGATTGCAAAACAATCACAATGTAAGTCACTCCTCCTGCAACTTGTTTTCTTCTCACTACAGAAGTCTAAGGCAAAACCGACCTGCTGAGACACTCAGATCTTCTATTTTCAGTTTTGCCCTATTGCAATGGTTTGAGTAAAACCAGTCTCCTTACTTTTTTCTTTTTTGTCTTCGATAGGCCCAGAATTTTACATTTCTCACAGCTACCCAGATGATGCTCGTGCAGGAGACCACACTTTGGAAGCTGCCACCCGAATGCAGTTATGGGCAATTGGGAGAACATCTGATTCACCCTAGTAAACCAAAGGTAAGCCATTACGTATGTGAAGCTGGTAATTGCAAAAATTTTTCTCAGGTGAAAATTAGGACCTGCACTCAAAGTGGAGGAAACCCACCTCCTAGGTTTCGGGGGTGAAAGAGTAAGGTTTCTCTGCAGATTATGACGTTATGGCCTATCACTTGGCAAGGAGTCATTCCCCAAAGTAGTGTGACCCAGGTACATGAGGAAGGCGACAGGCCTGTAGACCTGCAGAAACTGAAGGAGGAAAGGCGTCCTTCAAGATGTGGTAAGTAATCCCAGACTTTAAACTTTCTGCCTCCTGTATTATTGCTACCATAGTAGTTAAGTCACGGCCATAGTTTGTTTATGAAGCCATTGTTGTGTAGTTCTCAGATTTGAGCCACGTTTCTGTAACGTCGGATCTTAACAAACGGCACCGCGAAACAAAGGAAAGCTTCAAGTGAGCTTTATGAGGGAGCGCTCCCGGGCGAGGTTCACTGGTCCGAGAGAAAGGGGCCAGAGAAGTCGCGTCCAGTACTGGATGAGGGGAATTTTTATTAGGGTAAAAGCAGAAGGCGGCTTGCAAGGGGAGGAGGTGGTTTGCTATACAGGGTGATTCCTTATTTGGTGAGGATACAGCAGGGCCAGGTGTTGGTTGGTCTGTTGTGGGGCGTAAGCCCATTTTCCCTTCCCGTCAGCCCCATTGTTTTCTGGGCAGGAAGTTAGAGTCTCTTGTTGATTCCCAGAACAGGTGAGGTCGTTATGTCCCAATGCCTCTCCTACCTCATACTGGTCGATGTTTTCTCTTACCCCCCCGCCCCCCGGGCCTCCTTTCACCCGGGCTAAGGGACCTTACAGTTTCCATATCTTGTCAGATAAAAACAAAAACAAAAGGCCCAAACTCTATTTTAACTTGAGAAAACAGAGATGAAAATACCTAACAGAATTCATGCTTAAATAAACAGTCAGCAATGTTTTAAACATTGCCTCTGTATTGGTCTTTCATGTCAGCAAAGTTAACAATTTGTGTGCTGCATCTTAGAACAGCAGTGTAGGCGCTCTCTTGCATTACAAACCTCGTGGCATGACATTTCTATCTTTGGCCCAGCATTAATGATGTTCCATTCTGACCCTCTTGTGTGAAGGCAGAGCTGGAGAGTACAGCTTTGATAGCAGTGTTTACATGAATGTTTGATAAGCATCTGTCAGCTCCTAGCCCTCTACAAGCCTAGGAACACAAAAGCAGCCAGGGAACCCTGGAGCTTTTGCCACCTGAAAGCATAGTCTGGTGCGTTTGCTGAATTTCAAATCAGCATTGAGACTGTTCTCTTTGTAGCTCGGATTGTAATTTATGTATTATTTACTCAAAGAGAACAAACGATAAAAGACAATTGCTTTTTCTAAAAAGGGTTTTGATTATGGAGGTCAGAATTCTTTTAATGTACACTTATCTTGCTACATTTTGTTTGTTCCCACTGGACACAAAATATCATGCAGATTGAAGTAGATTTGACAGGTTAAACTGAGTTTTAAGAATATTGACTCTTCCTTTTCTCCCCTCCTCCAAATCATTATGTATTTATTCCTTGAAAGAAAAGATGGTGCTTAGGAAAGGCTTTGTCTGTGTACAAACAGAGCAATCTATATTTTGTGTGTCTTACTGTGGGGCAATTCAGAAAAAAAAAAATTTTATATATTGATTGGTTTTGAATTTTCTTGAGACCCTAACACCTTTCTTTTGGCAATTCATGTTGTGCTCTTTGTTCAGTAATTCACGACTCCTGAAATAGGACTAGAGACAACTTTTGGTTTTAGACAATTCAGAGATATAAAAAGTTAAAAATTTTGTGGTGCCAGAAATACCAACTTCATCCTCTTAAAATAACGTCTTTGCAAATTCAGTGGCATTTCCGCCACGGAAAATGGATAAAATAGCGTACTGGTGCCTGGTATTCTATAAATATCAGGTATTAGAAAATATTACAATTAGCATTGTGTAGTCTGCATATTATGCTGTCCTAATGAAATGGTATATATAAATATGCTTTCATTAATGGGAAGCCCCTCAAAAATAAAAGACAGGGAAATATTCAAAAGAAAGGACAAGGCAAGATAGCTAATGACCTGGAGGTGCCTCTCATCTTTCCTGCTGACTACTTGTGTTAAGTTGACTGAGTTGTGTGATCTCTCTCAGCTTGTTAAATTTGTTTGAATTTCTGGATCAAGCTATTCTTGAAGCTACTTTTATCCTTTGGATTTCTGATTTACATGAGCCGATATATTGTTTAAAATACAACAACACTTAAACTAGATTAAGACTGTTTTAATTTGTAACAAAAAAAACCTTTTGAATAATATATCATTTCTATTTAGAGTCAATTCACCAACATACTATCATTAGATACTCAATTTAATTCATCTTTTTTGGTACAGATCCATTCCCTCTTCTTATTACGGCTTGGATTTTCTTATAGATATGTGTTAGGATTGATCATTTATATTTTTAACAAATGTTTTCTGTGTTGCATTATCTATGTAAATGATTAAATTAGCATTCTACTTCTATATTGACTTTCTGAGTGGGTCTATCCAAGGCGGGGGATATGCTAGCTACGATATCACATACACACATATTTTGGTACACAGGAGAACTATCACAGAAAATGAATAAGTTTATTCCAATTAATAAATTAGAATTCTGTTTTTATTACTCCTATGAGCAAGATTTATGGTTATACACCATTGAGAGATAACTTCCTATTGATCTATTGACAACAACAAGTTTCTAATCAATGTTTTAAGGACCAACCCTGTAAAATGGTAGATTCACTATATGATGACTACCTTCCTACCTCCCATCTTGACTGTGGCTCCTGTTTGGATATGATCCTACCAACCTTAATTCAGAAAAATAAGCATGCCTGAACTATCTGAGCATAATTTTAATAAGACATTTCTTTTACATTTTTACAACATAGATATGGGAAATTTGGAGAAGTGTATGTGATTTTGCAAAGTTTGTTCCTTGGATGTAACATGAAAAGCAGGTCAAATGAATACATAAGCTTGAGAAATGCTACGTTCTACTCTATAAAACATCCTTCTTTATTAAGTTACATCTAAAAATGGTTAAGACCTTTTGAATATTGAAGACCTAATTTGACCACAGCACTTTTATTTCATGGAATGTCTCAAGGGATGTACTTTGGGAAACATTTGACTAGTGTGAGGGTTGCATGAAAAATGGAGTGGGCGTTAGGATTAGGGGAGTAGTTTATCAGCAACTCATTCATAGCCTTGATTTTAAGCCAAATATTATATTTTATTCCTTTGTACAAATAAGGTTATTAAAGAGCTCAGGATTGGGTGTGACACTTTCATATTTGTACCTAAGGATGATAGTTTTGAGTAGCTTTATACAATAAGTTATATCTTCTGGTATTAATCACTTAAAAGTGAATTATGCTTTTTTCTCTAGATGATGAGAACATACATGCTAATTTTGTTAAACCTACTTTTCCATACTTTTCAAATTTTATTATTATTATTATTTTTAATTGGGATATAATTGATGTACAATGTTCTGTTAGTTTCAGGTGTACAACAAAGTGAATCAGTTATACATATACATATGTCCACTTTTTTTTTCTTTTTAGATTCCTTTCCAATATAGATCATTACAGAGTATTGAGTAGAGTTCCCTGTGCTATACAGTAGGTCCTTATTAGTTATCTATTTAAAATATAGTAGTTTGTATATGTCAATCCCCAATCTCCCAATTTATCCCCCCTTTCTCCCCTTGGAACCATAGGTTTGTTTTCTACATCTGTGACTCTATTTCTGCTTTGTAAATAAGTTCCTTTGTACCATTTTTTTTAGATTCCACATATAAGAAATATCATTTGACATTTGTCTTTCTCTGTCTGACTTACTTCACTCAGTATGACAATTTCTGTGTCCATCCATGTTGCTGCAAATGGCATTATTTTGTTCTTTTTTATGGCTGAGTAATATTCCGTTTTATATATGTACCACATCTTCTTTATCCACTCCTCTGTCAATGAACATTTGGGTTGCTTCCATGTCTTGGCTATTGTAAATAATGCTGCAGTGAACATTGGGGTGCATGTATATTTTCAAATTATGGTTTTCTCTGGATATATGCCCAAGAGTGGGATTGGTGGATCATATGGTAGTTCTGTATTTATATTTTTAAGGAACCTCCATACTATTCTCCATAATAGTTTTACCAATTTACATTCCCACCAACAGTGTAGGAGGGTTCCCTTTTCTTCACACCCTCTCCAGTTTATTGTTTGTAGATTTTTTTGATGATGGCCATTCTGACTGGTGTGAGATGATACCTCATGGTAGTTTTGATTTGCATTTCTCTAATAATTAGTGATGTTGAGCATCTTTTCATGTGCTCTTTTGGCCATCTGTATGTCTTCTTTGCAGAAATGTCTATTTAGATCTTCTGCCCATTTTTTTAATTGGGTTGTTTGTGTTTTTAATACTGAGCTGCATGAGCTGTTTGTATATTTTGGAGATTAATCTGTCACTTCATTTGCAAATATTTTCTCCCCCATTCTGTAGTCTGACTTTTCGTTTTGTTTATGGTTTCCTTGCTTTGCCAAAGCTTTTAAGTTTAATGAGGTCCCATTTGTTTATTTTTGTTTTTATTTTAATTACTCTAGGAGGTGGATCAAAAAAAATACTGCTGCTATTTATGTCAGAGTGTTCTGCCTATGTTTTCCTCTAAGAGTTTTATAGTATGTGTCCTTACATTTAGGTCTTTATTCCATTTTGAGTTTATTTTTGTGCATGATGTTAGAGAGTGTTCTAATTTCATTATTTTACATGTATCTCTCCAGTTTTTCCAGCACCACTTATTTATTTGATAAACAAGTTTACTCTTAGGCATTTAAAAATTAATGGTTCTTCATTTAAGGAAGATCAAAAAATCTTAGAATACAGTATTAAATATTGAGGAAAGATGAGAGGATGGATGCAAAACTAACAGGAGAAAATATAACAGTCTATGATTGATGTTACTAATTAGAGGAAATAAAGAAGAGGAAATAGTTGCGAAGCATCTTGAAGATGCATGTGTGTGTTAAGAATTGATAAATATATAGATCTGGGAAAGGATGGAAAGGACTAGGTTTCTTGGATTGTGTAGAGATATAAATAAATCACTGCCATCAAAGAACTTATTTGGAGAAAGAAAACTAATATACACAAATCCACTTAAAATATTTAATCTCATTGCATAGAATTGACTAGAAGAGGAAGTAGAGTTTATAGAAGTGGAGATCAAGGATACGTAGACGATATAAAGAGACAAATATAGGAGACGATGAGGTTTACAAGGAAGATTTAGATAAGCAAAGGTGAGATACAAGGGTGACTGAATACAAGAGCTGAAGAAAGAGGATGGGATCTGAGTGTGGCATATAGAGAAGAGAATGACAAGGCAGGTCTCACTGAAGTTGCTGCTGTGTGATCTAAGGGAACAAACAAAATACAAATTTTTCTTTACTTGGAATAAAATACTTGGATTCATTTATTCACTTTGAGAATCTGACTGAATTAATAGTGTCCAAGATGTCACTTCCTTAAATGTTACTTAGGAGTCCTGAATGTGTTGCCTTGAAAAAAGAAGGAGCTGATCCACAAATATCCTGCCAAAGAAAAGAGCTTGGAAGTGTTTAGTGACATAATACAGTATCACAACCAGGGAAGAGTGAGGAGGGAGGAGTGGGGAGTATAAGAAATGTTTGGAGAGAAAAATCAAGGGTGAAATCAAGCAGGGCTATAGGCATGATAAAACTTGGGGTCCTTCTTTAAGTGCAATAGGTAGGCCTTAGGGAGTATCAAGCAAGGTAGTAACATGATCCTAGTTACATTCTAAAGAGCTTACTCTCTGTACTGAATAAAGATTGATCCAAGTGTGAAAGAGTGAAAATTGGGTCAACTTGAAGCCTAGTGCTGTAGTCCTGGTAAAAGATGCAAATGTGCTGACAACATGTAATAAAACATGTAATAAAACATGTAATAAAAATAGTGGATAGATTGGTGATAGATGTTTTAGGTAAATGAACAGAAATCAGTGATTTGGATGGAGAGTGAAGGAGAAGAAATCATCAAGAAAAATTTGCAGGTTTTTCAGTTTAGTAACTGGGTGACTGTTGAGTGTTAACATTTACTGCAAAGGAGGAGATATAATATGAATATTTTTGAACAATTCTAGATCTTTTAAGAGATTTTAAAGTAAGCACACACACAAACACAAAGTAAGATGTTACTGGAGGTAGTATACAACACACTGAAAGAAGGGAGTAGATTCAGAGAAACTTAAAAGAAAGTTTTTACAGCAAAAGCATTTGGGAATATGGACCTGGATCAAGATTGTGGATAGAAGTGGGAATTCTGTAGAAAGAGTAGCTCTTAGAGGAATGTCTTAATAAGAAGTTCCAGAAAAATTTACCAATAATTTCTTCCCTATCACTTACTCAGAAGATTAATGATTTATCTACAGTCATTCAACAAGTTTAACCTTTGGAAAGTCATTCCCCTTCAGCTAACTGTCTGTTTCCTTAATCTTAAGAGAGGGTAAATAAGGAGATACAGCTCATCCAACACTAGACAGATTGAGTTTCTGAACCAAATGATAAATTTAGTCTTTCCTTGTGTGTTAGTGGAAAGAAATCACATACCTTGAGCAAGTCTGTGAAAGAGTCAGTGTTAACAGCTGAGATTTACTCTCTCATATTAACTTGGGTATTTGTACAGATGATTTCTGAAGGCAATTAGTACAATATATATCAATAATTGGCAAACAACACTTCAGTGAGCTTTAAGAGAAAATTTTTTTCTAAAACACTGAAATTGTAGCTAGAGAGCAAAGTGTATACTTTTGCAACATGGTTGTATGACTAAAATTTTAATAGTATAATTACCTCTAACGTGACTTAACTGAGAGAAGACTGATCTGCATTAATAAAAGCCTACAAAAAAGAATACTTTAAAAAGTGAAGTTATATTAGTTTAGTCTGCATGTAATTATTCAAAATAATACAAAATTTTGCTATATACTGTACCCCCAAAAGGTGTTTAATAAGTTGAAAAGGATAAGTTTAAATTAGTACATAGCACTATTGGCAAACATTTTTGAATGCATTTAAATTCTTTCCAAGGGCATGAGAAAAAACAGGTTTCATATAAATGATAAATATTCACCCCCAAACAAATATACAAAGCAACAATAAGCTTGTTTACTATAAAAATAGGTGAATATTATTTTCTCAGTGTCCTCTCAATTAAAACCAATTTCAAGTCACTAGAATTTGTTTTTCAAAAACTATTATGTAAATGATCATTTAATAATATTTTGTTAAAGTTGCATAATTTAAAAAGCAGATAAGGCTATAGATTTTTTCTTAATGAAGGCTTTTCCATTCAGATATACTAAAGCTTAAAATATAAATCAATTTTTAAATTTGCATTAAAATAACAAAGTATTAAAATTAGAGATCTTTTATTTGACATATTTCTTTAATACTTTTTAATCAGTTAAAAATATCTTTATTTTCACCCCCCAAGGGTAATAATTTATGTATATAGTGTGTATTTTTCTAATATTGGTTCAATTTTTTTTGTGACAGCTCATTAGAATGCACACAGACAAACCCAGGAGGAAACTTTAAATAATCTATATTATTTTTCCAGTAAGAATAAAGAGTAAAATGCTAATTGATATTTGGTCTGTTGTTCTACAAGCTGTGAAATAAATTGTGCATTATATACTATACAACTAGCTTAGAGTAACAAAATCCAAGAGACAGTAAACTCTTAATAGCTGTATGTAGATACAATTTTTATATATAGATGTGTATATAACATGTGTAGGCATATATTTGTCAACATGTATAGATATTCATACTATTATTCAAAAGAGTCTTAGACAGTGTATTTCTACATCTATTATTTCTATTAGAAACTTTTATTCATGAAAATTCAGTCCATTTCAGATTATCATCTGAACAGCACTACTTTAAAATGGTAAAAAGCAAAAGCAATGCAGAAAATGCATTAAGCAAAACTCAGTATGATGGCCATTAAGATATTCTATACTTTATATTTGATAGTGCAAATCTCTAGAAACTTCTTACCTTATCAATCTGTTCCTTATACCTATGCTTACTTCTAAAAAAATATAATATTAATCCAAGAAATCTCCTGGAATCCTGGTAGAGAGCCCACATAACTTGAAGGCTTTCTATATACCATACCATTTTCCTTAATAAACTCAGACATTGCCTCTATTATCCATAGGAGAACTAGCCTTCTTTACAAGACAAGTAAGGCTCTGAGCAAAGTGGTCTCTGCCAACACTTCCAACTGCAGTTCCCCACCACTCTGTATCATACCACACCACAGGAAGACCAACCATTGAGATGATCTCATGTTTCTATCGTTATTCATCCTGTTCCCTTCACCAGGAATTTCCTCCCCATGGATAAATCATTTCATTGTTGGGCATAAATTCAGGTACCGTTTCCTCTGGAGCCATTTGCTAATATCTCTATTTCACCACTTATCTGGTTTGCTTTTTCCTCTGTTCTTATAATGTCCTGTATATGTTACTAGCATTTTACTATCCAGAATATAGTTCATGCATCTCTTTTTAATTAATATACTGTCTTCATTGAGCAGTTTTAGGTTTACAAAATAATTGAGTGGAAAGTATAGAGAGTTCTCATGTACCCTCTCACCCTTTCCCCAATTTGCTTTATTATTCATATCTTTCTTTAGTGTAGTACATCTATTACAAGTGAAGAACCAATACATTACGAATAGTGTCCATGTTATATGAGGTTCACACTTGTGTTGTACGTTCTATTGGTTTTGGCACACATATGTATAATTACATGTATCCACAGGATAATACAGAATAATTTAATTGCTTTAAAAATTCCCTGTAATCTACCAGTCATCTCTCCCTCCCTTCAAATGAGGCCTTGGCAACCAGTGCTCTTTTCACTGTCTTTGTAGTTATACCTCTTCCAGAATGTCATATATTTAGAATCATACAGTATGATGCCTTTTCAGATTGGCTTCTTTCACTCAGCAATATGCATGTAAGATTTCTCCATGTCTTATCATGGCTTAATAGGTCATTTCTTTTTATTGAACAATAACATTCCATTTTATGGATGTGGCACAATTTGTTTATCCATTTGTCTAATGAAGGATGTTTTGATTGCTTCCGAGTTTTGACAATTATGAATAAAGTAGCTATAAACATTCACGTGCAGGTTTTTGTGTTGACATAACGTTTCGCCTCATCTGAGTGAAGACCAAGGAGTGTAATTGCTAGGTCATATGGTAAGAGTGTATGTCTTGTAAGAAATTGCCAAACTCTCCCAAAGTGGCTGTACCATTTTGCATTCCCATCAACAATGAATGCGAATTCCTATTGTTCCACATCTCCACCAACATTTGGTGTTCTCAGTGTTTTTGATTTTAGCTACGTATCTAATAGATGTGTAGTCATATCTCATTGTAATGTCAGTTTGCAATTTTCAAATGACATGATATTAAGCATCCTTTCATACGCTTAGTGCCATCTGTGCATCTTTTTCATTGAGATGTCTGTTCAGATCTTTTGCCTATTTTTTTTTTTTTTTTTTTTTTTTTGCGGTACGCGGGCCTCTCACTGTTGTGGCCTCTCCCGTTGCGGAGCAACAAGCTCCGGACGCGCAGGCTCAGCGGCCATGGCTCACGGGCACAGCCGCTCCACGGCATGTGGGATCTTCCTGGACCGGGGCACGAACTCGTGTCCCCTGCATCGGCAGGCGGACTCTCAACCACTGCACCACCAGGTGAAGCCCCTTTTGCCTATTTTTTAATTGGTTTAATTGGTTGGTGGTTTTCTTACTGATGAGTTTTAAGAATTCTTTGTATATTTCTTCATATCAGTCCTTTATCAGATAAGTATTTTGCAGATTTTCTCCCAGTATGTGGCCTATCTTTTCATTCCCTTAATACTGTCTTTCACAGAGCTGAACTTTTTATTTTTAATAAAATGCAACTTATCAATTATTCTTTCATGGGTCATGCTTTAGGTGATGTATTTTAAAAGTCATCACCATACCCAAGACCACCTTTTCTCCCACTATCTCCTAGGGTTTTTATGGTTTTTCATTTTACATTTAGATCTAGGATTCATTTTGAACTAATATTTATTAAGGTATAAGGGGAGATTTTTGTTTTTTTTCCATGTGGATGTCCAGTTGTCCCAGCATCATTTGTTGAGAAGATTATTCTTTCTCCATTGAATTGCCTTTGCTCCTTTATCAAATATCAGTTGACTATATTTGTGTGGGTCTATTTCCAGCTTATTTTATTTTCCATGGGTCTATTTGTCTGTTCTTTCACCAATACCACATTTTCTTGATTAATATGCTTTTAAACTGAGTCTTGAAGTTGGCTAGTGTTAGTGGTCCAACTTTGTTCTTCAATATTTTTTTGGCTTTTTTGGGTCTTTTGCCTTTACATGAGACTTTAGAATCAGTTTGTCACTATCCACAAAATTACATCCTGGGATTTGGACTGGACTTGCACTGACTCTTCAGACCAAGTTGGGAAGAACTGCTATCTTGATAATATTGAATCTGCCTATCCATATACATAGAATAGCCTCCATTTCTTTAGATTTTCCTTGTTTTCTTTCACCAGAGTTTTTTGGTAAGTTTCCTCATATAGACTTTGAACATATTTTATTAGGTTTATACCTAAACATTTCCTTTTATGTGCTAATGTAAATGCTACTATGGTTTTAATTTTAAATTCCAATAGTTCATTGCTAGTATATAAGAAAGCAATGGATTTTGTATATTAAACTTCTATCCTTCCAACTTGCTATAACTGCTAATTAGTTTAAGTAGATTATTTTTGTTGTGGAATCTTTGGGATTTCTGTACAATCATGTTATCTGCAAATAAAACAGATTTATTTCTTCCTTCCATTTTGTTTCTTGTCTCACTGCATTTGCCAGGACTTCTGGAACAATGTCAAAAGGGAGTGGTGAGAAATGTATATCTTTTCCTTGTTCTTGATCTTAGCAGGAAAACATCTAGTTTCTCACCATTAAGTTTGATACTTGCTTTCTTTTTTTTTTTTTTTTAGTAGATGTTACTTAATGAATTGATGAGGTCCCCCTCTATTCTCAGTTTGCAGAGAATTTTTATTACGAATGGATGTTGAATTTTCTTCAAATGCTTTTTTTGCATCTATTGATAAGATCATATGATTTTTATTCGTTAGTAAGTTGATATAATGGATTACATAAATTGATTTTTTGAATGTTGTACTAGCCTTGCATACCTGGAATAAATACCACTTGGTTTGATGTGTAATCCTTTGTATACATTGTTGGATTCAATTTGCTAATATTCTGTTGAGGATTTTTGCATCTATGTTCATGAGAGATATTAGTTTGTAGTTTCCTTGTAACATCTGTAACTGATTTTGGTAATAAGGTAGTTCTGGCTGCATAGAATGAGTTATAAATATTTCCTCTGCTTCTATTTTCTGGAAGTGATTGTAGAGATCAGGTATAATTTCTTCTTTACATGTTTGGTAGAATTCACCAGTGAATCCATCTGGGCCTGATTCTTTCTGTTTTGCAAGATTATTAATTATTTATTCAATTGGTTTAGTAGTTATATTTCTATTCAGATTTTCTATTTCTCCTTGTGTGAGTTTTGGTAGAGAGTGTCTTTCAAGGACTAAGTCCATTTCATCTAGGTCATCAAATTTGTGGGTATAGAGTTGTTCATAATATTCCTTTATTTTTCTTTTAATGTCCACGGTATCAGAAGAGATGGTCAATCTTTCATTTCTGACATTAGTTACGTGTGTCTTCTCTTTTCTTAATCAAGCTAGAGGTTTATCAGTTTTATTGATCTCTTCCAAGTACCAGCTTTTGGTTCCATTGGTTTTTCCTGTTGTTTTGCTGTTTTCAATTTCATTGACTTTCATTCTACTTTTTATTCTTTCTTTCTTTCTGCTTGCTTTGAATTTATTTGCTCTTCTTTTTCTAGTTTTCTAAGGTGTAAGTTTAAATGATTGATTTTTAAATCTTTCTTCTTTCTAATACAAGCATTTGTTGCTATAAATTTTCCTTTAAGCACTGATTTTTTTAATGCATCCCACAAATTTGGTTTTGTTTACTTTAAAATATTTAAAAATATTTCTTGATACTTCTCTTTGACTCATATTTTAAGAAGTGTGTTGTTTAATCTCCAAGTATTCTGGTGTTTTCCATCTATCTTTCTGTTATTGATTTCTAGTTTTTTTCTTTCAACACTTTAAACATTTCACTCCACTCACTTCTTGTTTGTATAGTTCCTGAAAAGAAGTCCAGTGTTATTTTTACTCTTGGACCTTTATAGGCAAGATCTATCCCCACCTCCCCATCCCCAGCTTCTTAAAGATTTCCTCTCTGTCTTTGATTTTCTGCAGTTTGAATACGGTATGCCTATATATAGATTTTTTCTTTTTTGGAATTTTTTTGCTTATTCTCTTTAATTTGTGGGTCTGTGGTTTGTCATCATTGCTTCAAATATTTCTTTTTTAATTTAATTTAATTTAATTTTTATTGAAGTATAGTTAATTTACAACGTTGTGTTAGTTTCAAGTGTACTGCAAAGTGATTCAGGCATATATATAATATTCTTTTTCAGGTTCTTTTCCATTGTAGGTTATTACAAGATACTGAATATAGTTCCCTGTGCTATACAGTAGATCATTGTTGTTTATGTATCTTAAATATAGCAGTATATATATTTTAATCTCAAGCTCAAATATTACTTTTGTTCCTTTCTCTCTTACTTTTCCTTCTGATATTACCAATATGTGTACATTACAACTTCTGTAATTATCCCAGGTTTTGTATATTCTATTATATCTTTTTCATTTTATATTTCTCTTTGCATTTACATTGTGGGAGTTTCTATTGACATTTCTTCAAGCTTCTTCAAGCTCTCTGACTGTGTTCAGTATATTAATGAGCCCATCAAAGGCATTCTTCATTTTGGTTACAGTGTTTTTAATTTTTAGCATTTCCTTTTGATTCTTTCTAAGAGTTTCCATCTCTGTGCTTACATTACCTATATATTCTCACATGCTGTCCACTTTTCCCATTAGAGCCCTTAGAATATTAACCATAGTTGTTTTAAGTTCCTGATAGGATAGTTTCAACATGTCTACCATATCTGAATCTGGTTCTGATGCGTGTTCTGTCTCTTCTGTATGTTTTGTGTATTTTAGTGTGCTTTGCAAATTTTTGTTGAAAGCGTAACACGTACTGTGAAAGGAGCTGAGATAAACA
Source organism: Delphinus delphis (assembly GCF_949987515.2). Lineage (NCBI taxonomy): Eukaryota > Metazoa > Chordata > Mammalia > Artiodactyla > Delphinidae > Delphinus > Delphinus delphis. Next base: position 70,364,377 of record NC_082684.1, on the reverse strand, counting down.
TGCCTTTAGTGCGAGGTTTTATGTTTATCTGGCTAGAGGTTAGGCTGTGTTTACTGTAGGTGTAGTTATCAGAGGTAAAGTTTCCTCTGATATCTTTTTTTTTTTTTTTTTGGTTTCCTCTGTTGTGTGTGAGTTTCCCTAGAGTGTGCTTAAATAAAGCCTAAGATGTACATTTCTCTCCATTATTATACAGGAGCTCTACTGATGTGGTGGTAAAGTTAGGTATTTCCTTTCCCCCACTTGGAAGCAGGAAGTGGCTGGAGTTGGTTTTTCCCTTTGCCAAGGTCAGTTAGGCTCTGGTAAAATAATTTATCTTGAGGGGAGTCCTTGTTAAGAAGAATAAAATATTCTGGGAGTATTTCAGAATGGCTACTTTCCTCTTCTCCTGCTGGAAGCATAAGTTTATTTTTCTCTGATCTTTACTGTGAGAACCTGTAGGGCTCCTGAAGGTAAAACTAATAAAAGTGCAGGACCTCCCTAAGACTATCCCCTGCCCCCTGGAATTTTTAACTCTCAGACATGCCCACACTGAACCTCCAGCCATTAGTCAATCACAGGTTTGTCTAGCCCAGTACAGGTTCCTGTGGAGATTTCTGTTCTGCTAAGTTTTGAGTCTTTCCATCCACCTGTCTGTTCAATTTTGGGGGCAGTGTTTTTTCCCTTGTGACCTTAATCTTCTGGTGTATCTAAGAAGAGTTGTTGATTTTCAGTTCAGCTTATTTCTTGTGAGAATCAGAGTGATTATTTCCAAGCTCCGTATATGCCAGGTCAGAAACTGGAAGTCCTGTATATATCTTTTTATGTGTTTCTCTTGTAACTAGTGCCTGGTACCTTTTGAGGGACCAGAAAGTCATAAAATGTCTGTAGATTGAAAGAATCAATTTTCTATGACCACTTATCACTAATGTCAAATTCCTTAAATTCTAGAACATTTTCTTTTTGTAGCTCCCATATGCCAGTGCCCAGCATCTAAAAGTATTTTCAGTGAATAAATAATTTAACTCGCTTTAAAAGCATGGCTTTGTGGTCTGAACCAACGCCCCTAGATATGCTCAAACTTCTTATGCAAAAGAAGAGAATGCACTAAAATAAACCACTTCATTTTAATTTACTTCACATCATACCTAGTAGAAAGATAGGCGCCAGAGAATGATTATGACAACCATGAAAATGATGAGACATTAAAAGGTATCCTGATAATCAGATATCTTTTCCATTTTGAGATGTCTTTACTGAACATTTTGTACACAGCTTTGCAGGAAATAATTAAAACTAAATTCAAAAATACAAAGTAAAATAGGTGGAGATAAAGAGCTATATTTTATCAAGAAACAGTTTAGATGGTTCTAGTTAGTTTGCAATCTTTCTTTTGCTGCCTAGTCTCATTCTGTAAAGACTGGATTCCTAGGGTACAAAATGTTTCTCTTTATGCTTCCTCACCATTTAGCATCCTTATGAGGGGATTCACCACAGAGTTCTTCAAAGGGGAGCAATTCAGCACCCCAGGGCCAGGCCAGCAGCAGTGCTTCCCAAACTATCATCAGGCACTTTTAAGGATGAACAACAGCTTCCCAGGAGGCGCAGTGCAAATCCAGCCCTTTAAACTCATTTACTTTAATTGCGTAACATTTTAAATACTGCACACCAGTGAGAGGCAGGTGGATCAGCAGGTGAAATGTGGCGAGCTGCCAATAATGGCATCAGAAAAACAGTCCCTCACAGAGGCAAGAAGCAAAAGAGACTGAGTGAAGAACTCCTCTGAGCTTAATGTCTATTTCATCCAATAATTGCATCAGAGGGGAGGATTTCCAAGCAATCTAAACCAAAGCTGTTTTATTCATTTTTAGCTGTGCCTTTTTTTTTTTAAAGGGGAGTTCTCAGAAATAGAATTTTAGTCCAAATTCAGCCAAGTCCTTTCTGCATTCACCCTACTGAAACTCATTTATGGGTAAGGATGTTAAAGAAAAGAAAATCATAAAAGCAGATGTTTTCTCTCTAAAACTTGTTTTATGAACAATCTGAAGCGTATGATGCTGTTTTATATTGGGGGTATTAATTTGACTCAAGTAAAATTTGAAGGCAAATTATTAAAGGAATTCATGAGATTAACTTCTAAACTAATAATAAACTCCAAACTTACATAAACTTTCTATTTTTTCTTTCATTGGCACTCTTTATGTACAAGGAAGAAAAACTGCAGATAAAGTATAAAAAAGAGTATACTACATATATTCTTTTTAAAAACTATTAAAATTAGATATTCATGGAAATACACAAATTGATTAGAGATAGGTAAATGAATACAAATTTGTTAACTCTTTATCTTTTTTGTTTATAAAAACAGGGAATTCATGATAATATTGGGTTGTTTTCATCACAGACATCATTAATTTTTTTTTAATATTTTGACCAAATTGAGCTCTGAAGATGAAGTGGTGGTGAGTAGAGAGAAGTGAATGTTTTGATTATCGAATACCATCTCTATTTCAGGCTTCCTCTTTGCCAAAATGCAACTCTGTTGAAGTTTATAAAGAACTGGCAGTTAAAGTATCATCACATAAGATACCCTCAGCAACAGCTCAAAATAATTCAAAGTAAGACAGAAGAAGGAAAATAGAGGGGAAAAGTTGCTAAAATTTAAGATCTATCAATATTTGCCAGGCCCTGTGGTGTATCTGTTTCATCTATGTATTCTGAAGGCAGATATTATTCATTCTACTTTTCTTTTGTGTTAACTGAGGCTAAGAGATGTTAGCCCCAGCCAGACAGCTATTGGGTGGTGCAGAACAGTTTCAAATAATTTTATCTCTATGCCACGGTGAGCTATTTGCTTGGCACACATGCTTTGCAAGATATATCAATAATTTAGGGATTATGTGATAAGAAATGAGGGTTTTCCTTCATATTTATTTTACTACCAAGATGATGGCAGTAATGAAACCCCCAAGAAGAGATAGGTCTGTAGAAAACTATAAACGGTTATATTCAGAGTCCTGACTACATGTAAATTATAAAGAGGGTGTAGATGGCTATACTTTCTCTAATTTCTGCCTTTTATTTCTATACTTTCTATTAATAAAAGTACTTGGGTCATCTGATAAATCAAGAAATACCTCCCATATACAATACAATATTTTCTATTAACTTACACTCACCCATTTCATAACTTACCCTTTCATATCATCAGTCAGCGTATCCTTTCAGTCATGGCAGTACACAGAGAGTAGGCAAAACAGGAATGTAAGAATATACCTATTTCACACCAAAATAAAAGTGAGATCAGAAAGGAAATTTGTATAATAAAAAACTTTACGTAGCATAATGTGCTCCCACTCTGCAGATATTCACAACCAGTAATTAGAATTGCCGTTTGCATCATTTTTCTAACAAGATGTCTAGAGTAACTTACTCTTTTTTTTTTTTTAACATCTTTATTGGAGTATAATTACTTTACAAGGTGTGTTAGTTTCTGCTGTGTCACAAAGTGAATCAGCTATACGTATACATATATCCCCATATACCCTCTGTCTTGCGTCTCCCTCCCATCCTCCCTAACCTTACTCTTTTGTTTCTGATATTGAAAACTTTCTCTGGTGATATTTAAGTATCTCTCTTCTCTGCCCTGGCATTCGTAGTGCCTTGAATAATCTTGTCTGGCAGCAGCAGGAGTCCTGAAGCCAAGTCAGACAGATGCAAGAAGGAACATTCCTGATTGCTGATGAGGCCTCCTGGAACCACACATCTGTTATGTAGGGATTTGAGGCTTCTAATCAGATATCAGGTGAGAACAAATGACTGGCTTCAAGTCTGTGATGTTCTGTCATTTGAATAATGAGAGGCTGGTCAAATGATTATCCAGTCTGTGGATTAGCCATATTCTAACTCTGCCATCCCAACCTTATGTTACCAAACCAAACTTGGGTCCACTTGCCCATGCACAGTAAAGCCAATCTACTGACACTGGGGTGTGGGGTGAAGGAAAATGCAGCGTTTATTGCAGGGCACCAAGCAAGGAGTCCAAGGAAGCTAGTGCTTAAAAGACCGGAACTCCCCGAAGGATTTTTAGGGAAAGGTTTATAAAGACAGGGTGAGGGAAGGGATTTGTGGGGTGTGTGATCAGCTCGTGGACATTTTCCTGATTGGTTGGTGGTGAGGTAAGTGGGAGGCAGCAATATCAACCTTCTGGTTTCAACTGGTCTGGGGTCTACGTGCTTGTTGGCAGCATACAGTTAACTTCTTTTACCTGGTGGGTGTTTCAGTGTCTGCAAAACAGCTCGAAGAACGTGGGTCAGAATATTATCTGTAGTCCTTGAGGAAGAACTAAAGGTCCTTGACTTTGTTTAATGGCTAAAGTGTTATTGTTTTGTCTTGCTTGACTGTTTTCCTTTCTTTCTGCATTTTTTCACTTCTCTGATTACATTTATTCTTTGACTAAAATTTTTCTGCAGACAAAAGGCAGGCGGAGGACATGGGGTAGGGGATAGTCCTGTTCTGGGAAGGCCCCATAGGATCCTGCTCGGTTACACTAGACAGTTTAAAACTCATTTGATTCCTTCAAGAAGATAAAAAAGAAAAAGCAAAGGGAGAAATAATCAGCCTACTTTTTCATTAACAGAAGTTCTGGGTAAAAAGGAAAAGCTAAAACCAACATTGAAGTGAAATATAGATTTGATATATCAGAGTTTTAATTACAATGAATGACAGATTGCTGAAATATTCATGTGGTAGAAATGATTAGACACATTGCCTGGTAGGTAAGAGAAGTGGTGCAGCGTAATTTATCTTTATTCTTGTGAAGAGCGGAATTTGTCTCAACACAGGAGATGGAGACGGAGTCAGAAAGGTTAGGTTAATTTCCAGTACAAGGGCCAGAAAGTTACCAGGCCTAAGGCTTGTATAAATCTAGGATTGCAAAAAGAAAAGGTGTGATCGAAATGAGATGGATACAATGAGTTCTGAGAAATTTGGGGAAATTTTTTTCTGCTTACAGTCAGTTTATTAATATAATGAGTTATTTCACAGTTTTGTTTCAAAATTGCATTAATCAAGGTTCTTCAGTGTATATTGCCAAATTTAGGATTTTTACCAATCCGTTAGGTAAGAAATGGAGTTCCAGTTGTTTAATTTGCATACGCCCTATGATTACATAGGTTAAACATCTTGTATATTTAAACATATTTTAAGCTCACAATAAATGACACAGAATTATAACCTGTCAGTGTCTGGAGGGTTATCATAAATAAAACTGCTCAGGGAGTCTGTTACTTAGAAAATATAGTTACTAAGTTAAGAAATTAAAGCATAAATAGTTGACTCAATATTATGAAATTGTTATTATTTGTTAAAATGAAAAAATTCAGATTGTTTTCAAGATTGGCATTTAGTTTTTTAATTACTCAGTATGTTTACAAAAATCTATGGCATGAGAAACAAATTGGAACATATCTTTAAGGCTCCTTAGAGGTAGATGAATCTTAAAATGTTTAGTGATTTAACTTAAAGTTAAATCATTCTGTCTCACTCTGTGTTCAGCATTTATTAAAGCTATTGGAATTGAAAAGACTCAAAAAATGAAAAATTCAGTGTTTTCAAGTCTTTTATGACAAAATCAGTTATCACATGTTGAGGCTTTTCAAAATGTGATTTCTATATTTTTGAGATATAATTGGCATACAACATTATATTAGTTTCAGGTATACAACATAATGATTCCATATTTGTAAATATTATTAAGTGATCACCACAATAAGTCTAGTTAACAACCATCACCACATATGGTTTCCTTCTCTGTACAGAAGCTTTTTATTTTGATGTAGTTCCTCTTGCTTATTTTTGCTTTTGTTGCCTTTGCTTTTGGTGTCAAATCCAAAAAAATCATTGCCAAGACCAGTATGAAGGAGGTTAGCCCCTATGATCTTCCTAGGAATTTTATGGTTTTAGGTTTTATGTTCAAGTCTTTCATCTATTTGTGTTGATACTTGTGTATGGTGTAAGATAGTGATTCAGTTTCATCATTTGCAAATTGTTGTCCAGTTTCCCTAGCACCATTTATTAAGAGACTATCCTTTAAAGGGTCTTTAAATACTGTGGGTATGTAAATTCTATCACATGTCTTTTTTTCATATCTAAAGAAAAATAATCTAGTAGTTTTTTCTCTTTGATTGGTGTGCTGTTCTACATCAATAGTTTTTTTTTTTTAATTGAGCCATTCTTTCATTTTTAGGGTAAATATAATTTGACAATGATTCATTGTTTTCTCAGTTGTTGCCAATTTAAAGTTACTAGTATTTTATTTATTTTTTAAAAATATATGCATATTTGTATTTATGCATATATGTGTATAAATTGTCTTTTAGTTCATGTGTGTGTAGTTTATTTTGACGATCAGTTTGTTATTATTTGTGGAATTATTTCGTAGTATAATATCTCTTTCCTGTATTTTGGAACTGTTTACGTATCTGATTTTTTTCTATTATTCCTTGGGTATGTAAAACAATTGACAAAGAACAAACAGGGCTGACTTGTTTTTCTGTTAATTTATTCTTATGTTCAATTATCCATAAAAAATGTTAAGATAAGGTGAGGCATCAGAAACACAAATAGTAATATAATATTATTCTTGACTTCAAGGAACTTACAGTTTGTGAAAAACACATGTAAGATCAAATGCAGTTTAATGTCCTGGTTGCTTTGACAGTATTTTTAAAGACTAATGTGAAAGTGAAAGGGGAGATGAGATGGACAACATACAAATCCACTGACGAATCAATGGGATGACTAGAGATCACCTGCCTCCTGACATGATGGAATACAAAATACATAGCACTATCTGTATAGTATTCTTAGTTAAAAAAAAAGTACTGAAACTCTTCCTCACTATCCCTACAATAATAAGTTGAATGAAGGATAAAGGGACAATTTGTACAACAGAACAAGCAATCAGTCACCCAAATCCAGAATGTGAGACATTCCTGAGTTCAAATGGTCTTAAAATTGGGTTCTTAAAAATTACAGCATTAGAGGAAAGAAAAGATTGGAGGAAAGTGATCAAAAGTGCAAACTTCCACTTATAAATGATGACTATAGCAAACACAGCTGTGTGATACATAGGAAACTTGTAAAAAGAGTAGATCCTAAGAGTACTCATCACAAGGAAAAAGATTTTTCTTTTATTTTTATTGTATCTATATGAGATGTTGGATGTTAGCTGAACCTACTGTGGTAATCATTTCACAGTATAGGTAAGTCAAATCATTATGCTGTACACTTTAAACTCCTACAGTGATTACGTCAATTATTGCACAATAAAACTGGAAAAAGAAAAGATATGGCCTAAGAAAATGATGGGATTGTTATGGAGCAAAGGAGACAAAAAACAGGGAAACAAAATGCAGTGTGAACACCTTGTTTGAGCCTAATTTAAACAAATCAACTATAAACAGACGTTTGTGAGGCAGTCTTGGAAATTTGAATGTAGTCTGTACTAGATGATTTTAATAAATTAGTTTTGGTGAGTGTGATAGCATTATAGTTACATTTTATAACTGTGTCTTTAGAAATATTTACTAAAGAATTAAAGGTAAAAAAATGGTTGCCTGGGATTTGCTTGAAAATATCAAATTACAAAAATGATATAGAGATGATAAAATTGGCAAAATATATTTATTGGAACTGTATAGTGAATACATCATGATTCATTATACTGTTCTCTCATTTTTTTGATATTTGAAAATTTTCTGTGATAATTTTTTTTTTAATAATAAAAGATAAACCTCTAATCTGAAATAATACGGAACTCTTTCCTCAAAGTATTCAAAATATTGTTTATGTAAATGGACATTCTTTTGTAACCTGCTGCTAAGACCCATGCTATGCTATTTAGAATTGATGATTATGTGCCATCTGAATATAATCTTTGAAAAGACACTATCCAGAGATAATACAAACAACATTCAAAAGACCTTATTCAGGACACTTGTTTTGATTATAAAATGCCATTTTGTTAACTTGTCACGGACTGTGGAGAAAGAAAGAACATAACAATTGGAGAGCTGTTTTCTCCCCATTAGCATTAACACAGATATAAAATGTTTATTTCTTATTTATCATAAAAAGGATATACAAAATCATACCTAAATATTAGCATGCTTCTTTTGGTAGCAGATAACTTCCATCTGAAAACAGTAAAGACAAGAAAAAGTAAAGCTTCAAATGTATAGCAATAAATATTCAATACTAAAAAAAATTAACTTACTCTTATATAAAAAATAATTTAGATTATCACACCCAGGAGAAAAAGCACACCCAGCAACTGTGCTAAAATAAACCACCTTCTGAGAAGCAACGGCAAAAGTATGTATTTCCATGATTTGTTTTCTCTGTCTAATCAGTAAATTCATATCAACTTCTGCTACCACCCAGTGAAGAAATGGCTAGGAAACTTCTCCCTGATATGGGACAGAAAAGACTTCCTGTACCATGAATCTTCTCTTGGTTGTTGAGGGGCACTTTGCAAAGTGTGAAAGAGTTTGAAAATGGCCATCAATTTTGTCTGCCATCCATTTTTCATTGGAAAGTTGGCACTGCTGGAACAGCAAGAGAAGGAATCAAGGAAAAAGGGAAAAGAAATAGTTCAACTCATTAAAAGAACAGATGAACGAAATGAATTCTTCAGACAGATGATGAAACACCATCTGTGACCCAGTATACAGTTGACAGAAGTAAAATCTGTTTCTCCATTAAAAAAAAGAAACCCATTTCTATCAGAGCTGATTTTTTCCATACGAAATTTCCATAAATAGTTTCAGAAAATATTATAAATTGACACATTCCTCTTTATAAAAATTCCAGAAAATTCTTGCAATTACTAGGCAAGTTTTCCTACCATAAAGTTATTTCAAAGAGTTTAATGAAAGATACTCTAGCAAGTAAGTGGCACCTGATTATCTTTCCTGAATCATCCATTGATAGAATCAGGATGACATCAGAGATACAAAGTTAACAGGAACACAAATAGCAATACATATCCCAGCTTCTGCCAGACTCTTAGAACAATCTATCAGGTTTTAAACCATGAAATACTAAATTTAGGGTAAATAAGGTGAAAAGGATGAGGCTTCCTTGACTGAAACACTCAGAAACCTCAGTGTGTCTAGCCCTTCCCTTAGAGCAGAGTACCTTCTGACACAGTGAGCACTCATCGGTCCCCAGACTCATCAGTAGGACTCTGCATCCAGTTACATATTACTCAGTCCTCTAACAAAGACAAGGCTGGAGGGGAGAGGCCACAGTGCATGGAGTAACCTACAGGCAGCTACCCTCCTGTGCACAGCCCATGGTTTTGCTTTATGTCAACTTCACAGCAGGGCCCAGCAATTTTTCTCCTGAAAATCTACTCCAAAAAAGCACTAGGACGCGAAGTTGACTCTACAGAAGATTCTTGGGGACACAGAAGAGAATTTATGCCACATACTAGAAAGCAAACAGCCTAGCAAAACATCTCATTGGGGGTTTATATTGTCCCCCACATTCTTCTTTTATGAGTAGCCACTAGCCCCCTCTCTTTCCTTCCAGAGTATTCCCCATAAGACAATATCCTTAGCTTTCCTTTTTCTAACTAGACCTATTTGAGGACTTACAGGCCCTGCAGGCCCAATTCAGATCAAGTTTATCAAATCATTCATCTAATGAACTCCTCTAACTGCCTAGAGGGAATCTGCTGCTAAGAAAATTCAGTTTTGTTTGTCATCTTTGCATCCTGGAATGTGAAATAAGCAGTTGTTAGGACAGAGGCTGGAAGGGCCCTCAGTGAAATACATGCATGTGCAGGTAATAAGCTTTCTTGTACTGCATTAGCGCCTTTGCAGAACAATAAATGTCCTGTGTTACTTAGAAATAAACTCCCCTCATAGCAAGAAGGCTAAGCAATAGGAGAGAGCCGAAATTATATTTACCACAAAGCTGATTTCCACAGATGTCTGCTTCATTAAGTTCAGGGCACTTTGCTTGCAGAGGCAATTTAGATCCTGGGATTTGGTTGGGTTATGCAGTGTTTCCTAACTTTTAATGTGCACATGAATCACCTGGGAATATTGTCAAAATGCAGATTCTGATTGAGTAGGTCTGAGCAGTGGCCTAAGGTTCTACCTTTTGAACAAATTCTCTTGCTTCTGGCCCATGGGTCACACTTTGACTAGCAAGGAGAGTGTTCTAATGGGGCAGGGGTGCTGGTGGTGGTGAAAGAATGGGAGAGGGAACGGAAAGCAACTTGCAATCAGAAGGCATTTCTGTGTAAAATTTCTGGTAAGTTAACTAAAGAGAAAGATACTCAGATTTCCAAGGTGCTAATACTTTGTTTTGATTTCTTCATTTACTTATTCTAATTACTCTATCAATTTTGTAACTCATTTTATATTTTCAATTTTGTATTCTTTTTCTTAAAGAGGACCCCTAAAACTGTAAAAGCTTCAGGCTACATAAAACCTGGATCTGTCATTATCTGTGGGGAACCAGAAATTTGGTTTGAGATTGTGTACATCCACTTAGCCTCATGGTTCACATCTGAGAGGAGGGATTTATCAGTAGGAAGTAGGGCAGTGAGGAAAAAATATATATATATATAGTCTGGTGCAAAAAAAAAAGGCCCAGAAACATCTCTTTTCAGTCAAGGCTGAGTGAAGAATGATGAAGAAAAGAAAAAAAAAGGAGCTCTTGGCTTTACTTAAAAAAAAAATTCTCTACAACATTAAAGAGGAGTGTTATTATTAAATTAGGAGGAAATGATAAAATAATTACTATTTGAATCAGAATAAATTTAAACTTTTTAAAGTATTTGTTCAACGAATACCAAAGAAATTGTGAAATCTTGGGAAAAAAGAAAAGAGAGACTAAAAATTATGGGGCAAATGTGAAAACTCAAAACCACAGAGGTCTGGATGTATTCTATCCAGGGAAAAAGAAAAAAAAAAAATCCACAATAAAAAAAAATAGGAAAAAACTAAAAAAAGAGGCATAAATATAGAGAATGTAAAGTAAGATTGTGATATCAAATTATATAAATATAACCCCAGACCATAAACTTTAAAACCTGGCCTAAGCATCATCAGGTCAGAAGGGAGGTTACTTTTGCTACAGTATGAAAGACACTGACGTAAAATTCATGGTGAACTGGCAGGAAATAAGTCCCTGGGAAAAATATCAGTATACCAGTATTAGTCTATGGAATCTTAAATAGACAAAGATACAGAAGGGAACTAGAAGCCATAAAGAATAAAATAGAAGAGAATTGTATTTTTAGTAAGTTCTGTAACTTCACTGAATCATTTTCAAGAATCAAGCTTTATTGAACATGCACATGTTCTTAGATTAAAATACCAATACAAAAAAATGCTTAAGAGCTACATATTGTGTCAATATATTATTAAAAATATACCAAAAATTTCAAATTAGAAAAATGCCTTTCTGAAACATATCAAGGCATCAAATATGCAATGAAAGATATTTAGGAAAACCAACCTATTGTGTCAAAATTGAACAACTAAAGCTGTATTTAGAAGTAAAATCACAATATTACATGCTTCAGTTATTTAAAGAACAAAACTACTTTCAGCTATGGTAATTAGAGAAAGAAATATACAAGAAATTAAAATGGAATTATAAGGAAGAAAAATTACAATACAGAAGAAAATAGGGGGGAAAAACTATAATTGATAAGTCTGAGAGCCATGCTACTTTAATCAAATCTAAAACGAAATTCCGATAAATGTAAATTTAATTAACAGAACATACAAATAAAAATTAGAAATGGAAAGTATTAAATCTTTTTTTAGTAGAAGGAGTGAAACCCATCTCCAACTTCTTTAGAGGGACATAGGTAAATTTAATTGCTTATATTGGAGTATAAAACAAGATTTTGAAAGGACAGGGATGAAGTTGAGCCTCAATACAAACTAATACAGGGACCTTCAGGCAGTAAGCTTCTCTGTAGGGGTTGGGTATTTAAAGGCTTTACTGTAAGAGAATGTAGCTTTTTACCAGAACTGATTTTTTGGACAACATAACTCCCATAAAACTTCTGTCGTTTGTCTATGATTTTCATTTCTGAGAATTTTGTGTGGAAAGCAAAAGTAGAAATCTTCTGGAATCATGCACATTTTAAAAACACATTATCTGAGGCTGTACCCACCTAATCTGTTTCCAGTTGTTGCCCTCTCTGGGCATAATTGGGAATCTATACCTGGGAAAGTCCAGCATTTTCAAACTCATATACTTTGTGATGTTAACTCAGACCTAGTAGATGCATTAGATTTGATTTTACTTTACAAAGGGATACATCATTCCAAGAGACTGGGAACAGCAAGAGTTGATATGTGGGGTAGTCAGATTTCACTGAAATTTTTGCTCTTCTGTCTCACTCAAATGGCCACAGGCCCATCATTTCGTTATTAGCACACTAATTGGAGGTTGCAAGGAAATCTGGCCCCATACATGATAATCTGCTTCTCCCCAATTGGTTTCAAATCCTATACCACAAGACAAAACACGTCTTTTAACAAAGTTAAAAATTACCCTGCTATTTTCTCCCTGCTCTTGCACATGAGCCCCTGTGGATTTGAGCTTGTCAATCTTGTGGTACCTTGGCTGAGGCCATAAGAAATAGTCAATAGACTTTAATATTCTGCACCTTTCCACAGTATACAAGAGTGTTCCTATCTTAGCACAGACCAAAGACACACCTAGTAGGAGTATATTCTTTCACTGTATAAATACGCTTGTCAACTGTCCATCCTAGGATTAGGGAAACTCTCACTATACCCATCACGCTCAGGGAGAGAACAAAAGTAAATGATATGATTCGGAATTTAATAGTATGATGGCAGACTTAAATCATGTTAAATGTGACCTCCACTTCTGGGCAATATAACATAATAGGACCTGGATTTACCCTTCTACCTGAAACAACTAAAAATAGATAAAAACAGGTTTCAGACATTGGGTATCAGGTAGGGAAGAACAGTGATTCCTGAGACAGGGAAACAAAATGAGCCCTACAATTGCTGGAGAGACTGTCTAGGCCACAATGAAATGAGTGGGAACCCAAGTAGAACCAGGAGGTCTCCCTCAATGGAGGAGACAGTTGACAGTCTGAAAGGCCAATGTGGTAGGAATCACAGGCCAAGGAGTACATGTAGGGTCTGTGCATTTACCTCTTAAATTGTGCCTCAGTTAGTATATATATATTTTAAATTATCATATGTCTGAAGCTGAAAGCCAAGGAGAAAGTGCTATGAGGTCTGATGATGTATTATTGGGAATGTGTTTACAGCAAGTAAATTTTAGAGTCTTTTTATAAAAAGAGGCTCATTTTTCTCACATCAAAAGAAATTACCCTCTCATTGGTTTACCTGCTCACATATGTCATGAGCTACCTAGGCTATTTGTGTGTTTTTGACTTTGCCATTCTTAATGTTTGGCTTTTGCCCTTTTAAATGCTTCATATCTTCAAGATGGTCACTGTATCCAACCATCATTTCCACTTTCAAGGGAAGAAGGGAGTGACAACGCTTTTTAAATCAGGAAAATAAAACAATCTTATGGTTTCTTAAATTCTTAAATGACATCTTAAGAACCCACCCCCAGAGATAGCATATGTAATGGTAATACATACATACATATGTATGGTAATTTTACTTTATATATACATAAAATATAGAAAAATGTTTATGTGGAAAGCTTTGCAGTAGCAAGACAGGCTGGTAAAGGGAGTAGCTTTTCCAACAAGGAAGAATTGTGTTGGAAAAAGTTGTGGGTTATCCAAGCCATGATGTCTGCCACAAAGAAGGCAGCTGAGGCTTGATTGGTGTGATTGGATTTCTTTTTAAGGACTTAAGTCTTTATCCTTAAGAGAAACAAAGATATATTTAGAAGCCTTAGGCATGAACAAAATATGGCATGTTTTTGGAGAGGTTACTAAAGGAGTAGAGAAGAGAAATAAAGGTGGCTTGGGGTAGATGATCAAGGTAGTAGAGATGGGTATAAGTCGATAATTAGAAAGGTAATTAGGAAATGACATCACCAAGGTAATAAGATTGGATTTCAGCATTTAAAGAGATGAGGTGAGTGATTTTCAAGTCTTTTGCTTGAATACTTGAGTGCTGTGGACTGAGATAGGAACTGAAGCTGGATAGAAAATAAGTCTGAGGGGTAGAGAATATAGATTTCTTTTGAGGAATTGAGTTTGAGTATCTAAAAGAAATTCATCTGGAGATGACAATTAGAAAGCTATTTGGAATTGGAATTTAAAGGAGAGCATGAAATACTTTTATTTATACATACAAGTATTTATATAGCATTGCATGCCATGCATAAGAAGAGAACCTCAGAAAGAGTCTTTAAAAACTCCCACAATGACACATTTATTTAGTGGACAAGTCAACAAAAGAAATTGAGAGAACACGTGGAGTAGAAGAAAACCAGGACAGTAAGTGCCACAGAAACCAAAGAAAGTGAATTGAGAAGGAAGAAGTGATCAGCGTACCAAAGTGTATTCAGATGTAAAGAAATTAATGGAATATCAAAGATAGAAAAGTGTACCTTAGAATGATTGACATCTTAGCAAGAGAGATTTCAGTTGAATGGTGATCCATATTATGTTGCAATTTGTTTCTGGAGGAGTGCAGGGGGAAGTAAGTGAATGGAGAAGAAATATTTTTTGATACATTTCATCTATCAAATTACATTTCATTGTAAAAGCAAGAAAAGAGTAGAAGGAAAGGGTGTAGGCTTGAGGAGAAAGTATGTATATGCTTTTTACGAGCTGACAGAATTAAGTATGTACAAATGCTGAGGAAGGGCCGTTAGTGGGTGTAGGGAGAGCCCAGGTATGGGTGTTGCAAAAAAATATAAAAGAGGATAGGATGAGGGCAGAGATAGTCTGCTTTGCAAATATGGACATGGAATTTTGAGTTTCCCCCCGTGTTCTGGCTTGTTTACTTTCTAAAGTGGAGACAGTGTCATCTTCTGAAAAGAAGGGAGAATGGAGGGTTGAAGAAAGTAGAATACATTGGAAATAGTCATTTCGAAGAATGAGAGAAGCACCTGACTAGAAGAAATAGAATGGTTGCCAGAAAGTTTGAAAATCTGGTCAATATTAAGCCATAAATGCACACTGGCAGTTGGGTTTAACTATCCAGGTGCAAGTTTAGAGAAGGCAGATAATTAGATTCATCCAGCTCTATGGTTTTGCCAGGCAGGTGTGTTGAAAGTACAAAGGAACAATAGGCATTATAAATTTTGCAGATTGTGGTTGAAATGATGAAACATGGAATCTAAAATATCTGGGAAAACGGTTCCATGATAATGATGATTTTTACCTTCATGATTTTCAAATTTCCCAAATTTTCTGTACATGAAATGTATTTCTTTTAAATTCAGCAAGTCAATTAATTAACTTTCAGTAGTTTAAAAGTTTTAAGTAGCTCAGTATAATAGACATCACATATCAAACATGTGATCAGACAGCCTATAGCACTGTACATCCCTGAATATCATCAATAGTTATAATACCATGTCCTTCACACTCACCTGCAGCAAAGAAGGTTTGATCCCTTCCTTGGGTGTGGCACATGAAGCTAGAGCTACACTGCCTGTACTGTTTGGGTCATATACCTGCAGTTTGTCCTGGCCATCATTTTTATGTGCAGCTCACCATCTGGCTTTACACTCTCCTTGAGGTAGCTTCAGTGGTCTGTATATCTCATCCTTCTTTTCCTTTAACCTGTCCTCAAAGCATTTATCAGCCAGAAAAATAGTCTTGTTCCCACTGGGTTGTCATCTACTCCTCTCAGTGCTGTCTCTGTTCCTGCATCGTAACTGTATTGAGATGTGTTTTATTTCTACTTTCTTGGTGTGCATATGCCAGTTATAAGCTCAAAGATCCTGATTTCTTCAAAGGCATTGGAAATCCTATTCATTTAACAGTGGTCACCATCTTGTTTTATTTTATTTCTATTTCTTCCTTTTTTACACAGAAAAATTCATTATTATCACCCTTTCATCAGAATTAGAGCTCTAAGATCCTGTCACACAATTTCCAGATTCCTGATTTTCTCTATGTCAATTCTTATATAATTAGTCTTATTTCATAAGTTTGACTGTTTTCATAATTTAAAGAAGACAAAGGGAAATCTCTCCCAGCAGCCGCAGGAGCAGTGGATAAAATCTCCACAATCAACTTGATGTACCCTGCATCTGTGGAATACCTGAATAGACAGTGAATCATCCCAAAACTGAGGTGGTGGACTTTGGGAGCAACTGTAGACTTGGGGTTTGCTGACTACAACTGATTGGCTTCTGATTTATATATATATCTTAGTGTAGTTTTTGGAGTTTGTTATCATTGGTGGATTTGTTTATTGGTTTGGTTGCTTTCTTCTTTTTTTATTATTATTAATATTTTAATTTTTTATTTTAATTTTTTTTTAATTTAAAGAAAAAATTGTTTTCTATCTTTTTTGCTACTTTTTCTTCTGAGCCATGTGGCTGACAGAGTTTTGGTGCCCTGCCCTGGTCTCAGGCCTAGGCCTCTGAAGTGGGAGAGCTGAGTTCAGGACATTGGACCACCAGAGACCTACTGGCCCCACATAATATCAATAGGTGAGAGCTCTCCCAGAGATCTCCATCTCAACGCTAAGACCCAGCTCAACCCAACAGCCAGCAAGCTCCAGTGCTGGACGCCCCATGCCAAACAACTAGCAAGAGAGGAACACAATCCCACCCATTAGCAGAGAGCTGCCTAATATCATACAAAGTTCACAGACACCCCAAAACAAACCACCAGGCGTGGCCCTACCCACAAGAAATACAAGATCCAGCCCCACCCACCAGAACACAGGCACCAGTCACCTCAACCAGGAAGCATACACAAGCCACTGAACCAACCTCACCCACTGGGAGCAGACACCAAAAATAATGGAAACTATGAACCTGCAACCTGCAAAAAGGAGACCCCAAACACAGTAAGTTAAACAAAATGAGAAGACAGAGAAATATGCAGCAGATGAAGGAGCAAGGTAAGAACCCACCAGAGCAAACAAATGAAGAGGACATAGGCAGCCTACCTGAAAAAGAATTCAGAGTAATGATAGTAAAGATGATCCAAAATCTTGGAAATAGAATGGAGAAAATACAAGAAGGACCTAGAAGAACTAAAGAGCAAACCAACAATGAGGAACAACACAATAAATGAAATTAATAATTCTCTGGGGGCTTCCCTGGTGGTGCAGTGGTTGAGAGTCCGCCTGCCAATGCAGGGGACATGGGTTCATGCCCCGGTCCAGGAAGATCCCACATACCGTGGAGCAGCTGGGCCCATGAGCCATGTCCGCTGAGCCTGTGCGTCCGGAGCCTGTGCTCCGCAACGGGAGAGGCCACAACAGTGAGAGGCCCGCGTACCGCAAAAACAAAAAATAATTCTCTGGAAGGAATCAGTAGCAGAATAACTGAGGCAGAACAGATAAGTGACCTGGAAGATAAAATAGTGGAAATAACTATTGCAAAGCAGAATAAAGAAAAAAGAATGAAAAGAATTGAGGACAGTCTCAGAGACCTCTGTGACAATATTAAACACACCAACATTCGAATTATAGGGGTCCCAGAAGAAGAAGAGAAAAAGAAAGGGTCTGAGAAAATATTTGAAGAGATTATAGTTGAAAATTTCCCTCACATGGGAAAGGAAATAGTAAGTCCAGGAAGTGCAGAGAGTCCCATATAAGATAAATGCAGGGAGAAACATGTTAAGACGCATATTAATCAAACTATCAAAAATTAAATACAAAGAAAAAAATATTAAAAGCAGCAAAGGAAAAGCAACAAATAACATACAAGGGAATACCCAAAAGGGTAAGAGCTGATCTTTCAGCAGAAACTCTGCAAGCCAGAAGGGAGTGGCAGGACATATTTAAAGTGATAAAAGGGAAAAACCTACAACCAAGATTACTCTACCCAGCAAGGATCTCATTCAGATTCAATGGAGAAATTAAAATCTTTAAAGACAAGCAAAAGTTAAGAGAATTGAACATCACCAAACCAGATTTACAACAAATGCTAAAGGAACTTCTCTAGGCTGGAAACACAAGAGAAGGAAAAGACCTACAATAACAAACCCAAAACAAGTAAGAAAATGGTAATAGGAACATACATATCGATAACTACCTTAAATGTAAATGGTTTAAATGCCCCAACCAAAAGAGACACTCTGGCTGAATGGATACCAAAACAAGACCCATATATATGCTGTCTACAAGAGACCCACTTCAGACGAAGGGACACATACAGACTGAAAGTGAGGGGATGGGAAAAGATACTCCATGCAAAATGGAAATCAAAAGAAAGCTGGAGTAGCAGTTCTCATATCAGACAAAATAGACTTTAAAATAAAGACTATTTCAAGAGACAAAAAAGGACACTACATAATGATCAAGAGATCAATCCAAGAAGAAGATATAAAAATTGTAAATATTTATGCACCCAACATAGGAGCACCTTAATATATAAGGCAAATGCTAACAGCCCTTAAAGGGGAAATTGATAGTAACACAATAATAGCAGGGGACTTTAACACCCCACTTTCACCAATGGACAGATCACCCAAAATGAAAATAAATAAGGACACATAAGTTTTAAATGACACATTAAAAAAGGTGGACTCAGTTGATATTTATAAGACATTCCATCCAAAAACAGCAGAATACACTTTCTTCTCAAGTACTCATGGAACATTCTCCAGGATAGATCATATCTTGGGTCACAAATCAAGCCATGGTGAATTTAAGAAAATTGATATTGTAACAAGTATCTTTTCTGACCAAAACACTATGAGACTAGATACCAATTACAGGAAAAAAACTGTAAAAAATACAAACACATGGAGGCTAAACAATACACTACTAAATAACCAAAAGGTCACTGAAGAAATCAAAGAGGAAATCAAAAAATACCTAGAAACAAATGAAAATAAAAGCACTAGGACCAAAACCTATGGATGCAGCAAAAGCAGTTCTAAGAGGGAAGTTGATAGCAATACAATCCTACCTCAAGAAACAAGAAACATCTCAAGTTAACAACTGAACCTTACACCTAAAGCAATTACAGAAAGAAGAAGAACAACAACAACAAAAGCCCAAGTTAGCAGAAAGAAAGACATCAGAAAGATCAGATCAAAAATTAATGTAAAAGAAATGAAGAAAACAATAGCAAAGATCAATAAAAATAAAAGCTGGTTCCTTCAGAAGATAAACAAAATTGATAAACTATTAGCCAGAGTAATCAAGGAAAAAAGGGAGATGACTAAAATCAATAAAATTAAAAATGAAAAAGGAGAAGTAACAACTAACACTGCAAAAATACAAAGGATCATGAGAGATTACTACAAGCAACTATATGTCCATAAAATGGACAACCTGGAAGAAATGTACAAATTCTTAGAAAAGCACAACCTTCCAAAACTGAACCCAGATGAAATAGAAAATATGAACAGACCAGTCACAAGCACTGAAATTGAAACTGTGTTTAAAAATCTTCCAACAAACAAAAGCCCAGGACCAGATGGCTTCACAGGCGAATTCTATCAAACATTTAGGGAAGAGCTAACACCTATCTTTCTCAAACTCTTGCAAAATATAACAGAGGGAGGAACACTCTCAAACTCATTATATGAGGCCACCAGAATCTTGATACAGAGAGCAGACAAAGATGTCAGAAAGAAAGAAAACTACAGACCAATATCACTGATGAACATAGATGCAAAAATCCTCAACAAAATACTAGCAAACAGAATCCAACAGCACATTAAAAGGATCATACACTATGATTAACTGGGGTTATCCTAGGAATGCAAGGATTCTTCAATATACACAAATCAATCAATGTGATACACCATATTGACAAATTGAAGGAGAAAAACCATATGATCATCTCAATAGATGCAGAAAAAGCTTTAGACAAAATTCAACACCGATTTATGATAAAAACTCTCCAGAAAGTAGGCATATAAGGACCCTACCTCAACATAATAAAGGCCATATATGGCAAACCCACAGCCAACATCATTCTCATTGGTGAAAAATTGAAACCATTTCCTCTAAGATCAGGAACAAGACGAGGTTGCCCACTCTCACCACTATTATTCAACACAGTTTTGGAAGTTTTAGCCATGGCAATCAGAGAAGAACAAGAAATAAAAAGAATCCAAGTAGGAAAAGAAGAAGTAAAACTGTCACTGTTTGCAGATGACATGATACTATACATAGAGAATCCTAAAGATGCCACTTGAAAACTACTAGAGCTAGTCAATGATTCTGGTAAAGTAGCAGGATGTGAAAGTAATGCACAGAAATCTCTTGCATTCCTATACACCAATGATGAAAAATCTGAAAGAGAAATTAAGGAAACACTCCCATTTACCACTGCAACAAAAAGAGTAAAATACCTAGGAATAAACCTACCTAAGGAGACAAAAGACCTTATCCAGAAAACTATGACACTGATGAAGGAAATTAAAGATGATACAAACAGATGGAGAGATATATCATGTTCTTAGATTGGAAGAATCAATATTGTGAAAATGACTCTACTACCCAAAGCAATCTACAGATTCATTGCAATCCCTATCAAACTACCAACAACATTTTTCACAGAAATAGGACAAAAAAAAATCTTACAATTTGTATGGAAACACAAAAGATCCCAAATAACCAAAGCAATCTGGAGAAAGAAAAAGGGAGCTGGAGGAATCAGACTCCCTGACTTCAGACTATACTACAAAGCTACAGTAATCAAGACAGTATAGTATTGGCACAAAAACAGAAATATAGATCAATGGAACAGGATAGAAAGCCCAGAGATAAACCCATGCACATATGGTCACCTTATCTTTGATAAAGGAGGCAAGAATATATGATGGAGAAAAGACAGCTTCTTCAATAAATGATGCTGGGAAACTGGACACCTACAGGTAAAAGAATGAAATTAGAAGACTCCCTAACACCATACACAAAAATAAACTCAGAATGGATTAAAGACCTCAGTGTAAGGCCAAACACTATAAAACTCTTAAAAGAAAACATCAGCAGAACACTCTATGACATACATCACAGCAAGATCATTTTTGACCGACCTCCTAGAGAAATGGAAATAATAACAAACAAAAATAAAATGGGACCTAATGAAATTTAAAAGCTTTTGCGCAGCAAAGGAGACCATAAACAAGAGAAAAAGACAACCCTCAGAATGGAAGAAAATATTTGCAAATGAAGCAAGTGGCAAAGGATTAATCTCCAAAATTTACAAGCAGCTCATGCAGCTCAATACCAAAAAAACAAACAACCCAATCCAAAAATGGGCAGAAGACCTAAATAGACATTTCTCCAAAGAAGATATACAGGTTGCCAACAAACACATGAAAGAATGCTCAATATCACTAATCATTAGAGAAATGAAAATCAAAGCTACAATGAGGTATCAACTCACAGCAGTCAGAATGGCCATCATCAAAATATCTATAAGCAATAAATGCTGCAGGGTGTGTGGAGAAAAAGGAACCCTCTTGTGCTGTTGGTGGGAATGTAAGTTGATACAGCCACTATGGAGAACAGTATGGAGGTTCCTTATAAAACTAAAAATAGAACTACCATATGATCCAGCAATCCCACTACTGGGCATATACCCTGAGAAAACCATATTTCAACAAGAGACTTGTACCACAGTGTTCATTGCAGCACTATTTACAGTAGCCAGGACATGGAAGCAACCTAAATGTCCATTGACAGATAAATGGATAAAGAATATGTGGCACATATATATATAATGGAATATTACTCAGCAATAAAAAAACGAAACTGAGTTATTTGTAGTGAGGTAGATGGACCTAGAGTTTGTCGTACTAAGTACGTCAGAAAGAGAAATGCAAATACTGTATGTTAATACAAATATATGTAATCTAAAATAAATAAATAAATAAAGGGTTCTGATGAACCTAGGGGCAGGACAGGAATGAAGATGCAGGCATAGAAAATTGACATGAGGATACGGGGAGGGGGAAGGGTAAGCTGGGATGAAGTGAGAGAGTAGCATTGTCATAACCACACTACCAAATGTAAAATAGATTGCTAGTGGGAAGCAGTTGCATAGCACAGGGAGATCAGTTACGTGCTTTATGACCACCTAGAGGGATGGGATGGGAGGCTTGGAGGGAGACCCAAAAGGGAGGGGATATGGGGATATATGTATACATGTACCTGATTCACTTTGTTATACAGCAGAAACTAACACAACATTGTAAAGCAATTATACTCCAGTAAAGATGTTAAAAAAAGAAGTGTTTTGTGAATTAGAACGTAATATTCAAGGTTGCAAAGTATTGTTTTATGCATAAGACATATATACATGTATTGTTGGACATTTATATTTTTCTAATTAATTTTGCTGCAATGAATAATATGATGAACATAATTACAGTTTATTACTTGCATGGACCTCAGAAAATTTCATTAGGATGAATTTCTAAAGATAGAATTACAAGGTCAAAAGCCATCACATTATAAGAAATTTAGCCTACCATGCCAACTGACCTCTGGGAAACTTCTAAATTTTATTACCCTAAGCAAGACATGATTTTAATGGACAATGTATTTCTTTTGATTAAGCATGATAATAATCACTTTTAGAGAAAATAAGGATAAAGTAAAACTCATGCAGTATGAGTCTAAACTGCTTTTACGATTACCCTTCTCCATCTAAAAATCCTCCTACTAATTCTCTTTTCTTTTAAAAACCATGAAAGGGATGCGACATCTTCTGTTGTTATTGATGATGATATCATTCATAACATAAGGAAATCTATATATCCATACCTCCGTGTATAACGGGAGAGGGTTTTATCCTTCAAAGACTGTATGCTTTGTTTTCAGCTTTGGTGAATCTTTCCTTCCTGATACAGACTTCATATGTACATAATGTATATACACACATATGGATGTATATGTATGTGTATATATGTGCATGTATGTATGTATATATACTCACACACACCATGTTTAGGCCATATGTAAATAGATTTCAGTTTGAAGGAATTTCAGGATACTCTGTTACATGTTTTTAGAGGCAATAGAAAGTCACGTTCAGCACATTAGCACATATCTGCACAGGGAGTTAGAATACACAGATATAGTCTTGGAGGTTGCATGGCAGAAGCACCATTTGGATCAGTATTACTATGTGTTGAGATCAGAATAAAAATACCTACCAGGATGTATCTGAACTCTGTGTTTCTTATTACACCTGTGTACAAACCAGATAACTCTATAGATCAAATGAAGCATCTTTTATTCAAATCTCTAACCTGTGAGTTATCTCAACCATGCAAATTAAATCAGCATTCTGTTTTAAGGTCTCCTAAAGAAGGGTTTTCTAGACTTTTTCTCAGGAGTTCATTAGAAAGTTTTCCCCTATAATTAATCTAAATTCACTGTCCCTTGGGATTGCTTAAGTATCTTTACAGTGTATTTTCTTCCTGCTTTTCAAATAATCCATTCTCTCCTCATAGGGTTATCCTTCATTTAAAGTATTCCATTTACAAAATCTATCTTAAAATGCACAAATCTGAATAGATTTTTTTTCTTTTTCCTTTCTACAAAGAAAAATATGAGTTAAAGTATTATCTTTTGTTTCTTTATGACCAAAGTTTTTTAAACACCTCTTCTAAATGAAATTTCACTTCTTAATCCTTATTTTCAATTTCCTCTACAAATCTAAGTAGTCATTTCAGTTTGAATAATTTACTTAACTCTTACAATTGTAATCCAGAAACTATGGATATGAAATATGCTTCCCTTGGTGAATGTAAAAATAAATATATCAAGGAATATTTTATATGCAGAACAGAAATAATAATTTATGATAAAACATGCCATACTGGATTAAAATGATATAGGAGCACATGAGTCAGACTGTATACAAGAGAAATGCATCACTTAGATGTTTATTTAAAATTAAGATATATTTACTTTAATATTTATATTCTTACATCTTGTTCTGTAATAAAGAGGTTGAATAAAACATATTTGCCATTAACAGACCATTGTGATGAGTCATTTGGAGCCTAAAATGGCACATTTAATTTAGTCTCCTTATGGAGATCTTAAAATAGTTTTAGGCACTGTTAATATCTCTGCATTAGAAAACTGTTTACTTTCAAATGATTCGTCTGGGCATAAAAACTCACAAAAAATGAGAAACTTTTGAAAAGTGTTAGAAGTTTTCTAATATTACTTTTTCCCAGAAAGCTATGGATATTTAACAATATTTAATAATAAAGAATGATTGGATATTACCATGGCTTAAAAATATTATTTTGGTATTAAGGGTTCATTTGCTCCAAACAAAGAAACAAAACAGATACAACTTCTGATGAGTTAAGGGCTAGTTATTAGTATCCATTCTCTTTCTATCATAATTTATAATTTATTAGAAGAGGAAACAGGAAAATTTTTTAAATCTTTCAAAATTAATGTTTTCCTTTTTTGTCATTTTTGATGTAGTAATTGATGCAATTAAAACTCTATATAAAGTGAAAGATTAGGACTTAATTTTTGTGGTCATTTTTCCTGCTTTCACTTTTTCTCATTACCACAGATGATTAAGAGTTAATCATATAATATATCTCTCCCTTAAGATACTCACATAAAAAAGTGACATAATCTCTAAATTGTCACCTTCTATGGACTACTTGTACTCTGTACCACTCTGTGATGACACCTGAGGTCATCTGTTTCTATTTTCATTCTTTCTGACTAAATCTTCCCTTAGTATATAATATGCACAGTATCTTTCCATAGGCAAAACTAGTATGTCTAATGAATGTGTCTTTTGGAAAATGTCAGAACTTTGACGGGGTGGAAAATGTTTAATGCTTTTTCCTATGCTGTCAAAATGTTGACATTTGACAGCGTGGGAAAACGTTTAACATTATTCCTGGAAGGCTTTGTAATTCTTGCCTATGAAAACTCTTCATTTCTTTTCCTATAGCCCCACTTTTACCCCATAAAATTTTAACCCTCAAGTAACAGCCTTTAGCAAATATTGCTATGTGCCACTTATTGTGCAATGCCATAGTTATAGCCAACCTATGTTGTAATAGGATAATATGATGCAAAAATTCATCTAATGTCATTTTTCTACATGGCAGTGGATAAAATCATGCTATAAGTATTGATGATGCAAAACTATGGAATTGTCATTTTGCAATTGTACAGTACCACCATTTCCATCACTGTTTTTGTGCAGAGACTAAGAGGAATGCTCAAAAGCAAAGTTGCCCCAAGGAAAAATAGCTAGAATATTATAGCAACTTGTCTTAGAATATAAAGATGAATGTGTGTGGCTAGAGAGATTGGTGAAGAGAGATATTAGTTGTCACAAGTCATTTGTGAAGTGAGGTAGAATATAAACTGCCCACGATTTTAAAGAAATGGAAGTTTTAACAAACAATCATAAAGTTGTGAACATTTGCAACAAATGGTGATAAAATAGATGATTTGTAATATTTGTAATTCTGCATGGTGTAACAGTGTACAATGATTTTTTGTTTTTGACGTGGTTTGCTGTGGTTTTGCTCAGTTTCTTGTTCGAATAGTTGACATATGATTAGTCTAAGGTGTTCTATATCTTAGGTTCAGTGTTTCATCTCTGATAGCACCAAAGCATTAACATTTTTGTTGAGATATAATTAATTTAGCCTTATGTTTTATAATGCAAGAACCACCTTAAAAAACTAAAGATGTTGGGTTTCCGTGGTGGCTCAGTGGTTGAGAATCTGCCTGCTAATGCAGGGGACACAGGTTTGAGCCCTGGTCTGGGAGGATCCCACGTACCGCGTAGCAACTAGGCCCGTGAGCCACAGCTACTGAGCCTGCGCATCTGGAGCCTGTGCTCCACAACAGGAGAGGCGGCAATAGTGAGAGTCCCGCACACCGCGATGAAGAGTGGCCCCCGCTTGCCACAACTAGAGAAAGCTCTCTCACAGAAACGAAGACCCAACACAGCAAAAATGAATTAATAAATTCCTACCCCCAACATCTTCTTTAAAATAAAAACTTTAAAAAAACTAAAGATGTTAATGGAGGATAGAGAGAATAAAGCTCCAGGTCTCAAGCACAGATAAATAGCAGCAAAGAGCAAAGATTGGAAGTGATATATATTTTCACTTCAGATGTAACTGAAATCCTATACCCATTCAAAATATAGCCAGGTGCAGATATAAAGATATCTCTAGTATAATCTTTAATTCAAGGACTAAAGAAATAATAAATACATTAACAAGCTCTTGAATGATTTTGTGAACAAGGATGTATTTTAGAATAATTATTGTGACAATGTAATGTTCTTTAGGCTATGGTACCCTACTCATTAATGCCACATTCAGTTTCTTGAGATAAGCATGTGGGAGGGGAGTATGTAACTGAGGAAAAACTGAAGATTTTTAGGCTTAATGATAACATACATTCCATTATGTTAAACATAATAATATCCAAGTAACATTGTGAAATAGTGTCGTGGACCTTAGGGCCTGGACCTACTCATAAAAATATTCAAAATGGTGTCAAATCTTCTGCAATTCAAAGATGACATTATGGCTTTGGCATGTACCATGAACCAACATGGATAAAAGATGTTTTTATAACATATGTAAATGGTTTATAAATGGTATGTCTATTGTATATATGTACCCCATCTTTATCCATTCATCTGTCAATGGACATTTAGGTTGCTTCCATGTCCTGGCGATTATAAATAGTGCTGCAATGAACATTGTGGTACATGACTCTTTTAGAATTATGGTTTTCTCAAGGTATATGCCCAGTAGTGGGATTGCTGGGTCACATGGTAGTTCTATTTTTACTTTTTTTTTTTTAACATATTTATTGGAGTATAATTGCTTTACAATGCTGTGTTAGTTTCTGCTTTATAACAAAGCGAATCATCTATACATATACATATATCCCCATATGTCTTCCCTCTGTGACTCCCTGCCACCCTCCTTATCCCAACCCACTAGGTGGTCATGAAGTACGGAGCTGATCTCCCTGTGCTATACAGCTGCTTCCCACTAGCTATCTGTTTAACATTTGGTAGTGTATATATGTCCATGCCAGTCTCTCACTTTGTCCCAGCTTACTCTTCCACCTGCCTGTGTCCTCAAATCCATACTCTATGTCAGTGTCTTTATTCCTTTCCTGCCCCTAGGTTCTTCATAACCTTTTTTTTTTTTTAGATTCTCTCTATATATATATGTTAGCACACAGTATTTGTTTTTCTCTTTCTGACTTACTTCACACTGTATGACAAACTCTAAGTCCATCCACCTCACTACAAATAACTCAATTTCATTTTTTATGGCTGAGTAATATTCCATTATATATATGTGCCACATCTTCTTTATCCATTCATCTGTCAATGGACACTTAGGTTGCTTCTATGTCCTGGCTATTGTAAAGAGAGCTGAAATGAGCATTGTGGTACATGACTCTTTTTGAATTATGGTTTTCTCAGGGTATATGCCAAGTAGTGGGATTGCTGGGTCATATGGTAGTTCTCTTTTTAGTTTTATGAGGAACCTCCATACTGTTCTCCATACTGGCTGTATCAATTTACATTCCCACCAACAGTGCAAGAGGGTTCCCTTTTCTCCACACCCTCTGCAGCATTTATTGCTTATAGATTTTTTTGATGATGGCCATTCTGGCTGCTGTGATTTGATACCTCATTGTAGTTTTGATTTGCATTTCTCTAATGGTTAGTGATGTTGAGCAACATTTCATGTGTTTGTTGGCAATCTGTATATCTTCTTTGGACAAATGTCTATTCAGGTCTTCTGCCCATTTTTGGATTGGTTTGTTTGTTTTTTTGGTATTGAGCTGCATGAGCTGCTTGTAAATTTTGGAGATTAATCCTTTGTCAGTTGCTTCATTTGCAAATATTTTCTCCCATTCTGAGGGTTGTCTTTTTTTCTTGTTTATGGTCTCCTTTGCTGCACAAAAGCTTTTAAGTTTCATTAGGTACCATTTTCTAATTTTTGTTTTTATTTTCATTTCTCTGGGAGGTGGGTCAAAAAGGATTTGGCTGTGATGTATATCATAGAGTGTTCTGCCTATGTTTTCCACTAAGCATTTTATAGTGTCTGGCCTTACATTTAGATCTTTAATCCATTTTGAGTTTATTTTTGTGTATGGTGTTAGGGAGTGTTCTAATTTCATTCTTTTACATGTAGCTGTCCAGTTTTCCCAGGACCACTTATTGAAGAAGCTGTGTTTTCTCCATGTATATTCTTGCCTCCTTTATCAAAAATAAGGTGAGCATACGTGCATGGGTGTATCTCTGGACTTTCTATCCTGTTCCACTGATCTATATTTCTGTTTTTGTTCCAGTACCATACTGTCTTGATTACTGTAGATTTGTACTATAGTCTAAAGTCAGGGAGACTGATCCCTCCAGCTCCCTTTCCCTTTCTCAAGATTGCTTTGGCTATTTAGGGTCTTTTGTGTTTCCATACAAATTGTAAGATTTTTTGTTCTATTTCTGTGAAAAATGCCATTGGTAGTTTGATAGGGATTGCATTGGATCTATAAACTGTTTTGGGTAGGATAGTCATTTTCACAATGTTGATTCTTCCAATCCAAGGACATAGTATATCTCCCCATCTGTTTGTATCATCTTTAATTTCTTTCATCAATGTCTAATAGTTTTCTAAATACAGGTATTTTGTCTCCTTAGGTAGGTTTATTCCTAGGTGTTTTATTCTTTTTGTTGCAATGGTAAATGGGAGTGTTTCCTTAATTTCTCTTTCAGATTTTTCATCATTAGTGTATGGGAATGCAAGAGATTTCTGTGCATCACTTTTGTATCCTGCTGCTTTACCAAAGTCATTGATTAGCTCTAGTACTTTTCTGGTGGCACCTTTAGGATTCTCTATGTATAGTACCATGTCATCTGCAAAGAGTGACAGCTTTACTTCTTCTTTTAAAATTTGCATTCCTTTTATTTCTATTTCTTCTCTGATTGCTGTGGCTAAAACTTCCAAAACTACATTGAGTAATAGGGATGAGAGTTGGCACCCTTGTCTTCTTCTTGATCATAGTGGAAATGGTTTCAGTTTTTCAGCATTGAGAATGATGTTGGCTGTGGGTTTGTCATATATGGCCTTTATTATGTTGAGGTAAATTCCCTCTTTGCCTACTTTCTGGAGGGTTTTTTATCACATATGGGTGTTGAATTTTTTTGAAAGCTTTTTCTGCATCTGTTGAGGTGATCATATGGTTTTTCTCCTTCTGTTTGTTAATATGGTGTATCACATTGATTGATTTGCATATATTGAAAAATCCTTGCATTCCTGGGATAAACCCCACTTGATCATGGTGTATGATCCTTTTAATGTGCTGTTGGATTCTGTTTGCTAGCATTTTGTTGAGGATTTTTGTATGTATTTTCATCAGTAATATTGGCCTGTGGTTTTCTTTCATTATGTCATCTTTGTCTGATTTTGGTATCAGGGTGATGGTGGCATCGTAGAATGAGTTTGGGAGTGTTCCTCCTTCTGCTATATTTTAGAAGGTTTTGAGAAGGATAAGCCTAGGTGTTAGCTCTTCTCTAAATGTTTGATAGAATTCGCATGCAAAGCCATCTGGTCCTGGGCTTTTGTTTGTTGGAAGATTTTTAATCACAGTCTCAATTTAAGTACTTGTTATTGGTCTGTTTATATTTTCTCTTTCTTCCTGGTTCAGTCTCAGAAGGTTGTGCTTTTCTAAGAATTTGTCCATTTCTTCCAGGTTGTCCATTTTATGGGCATAAAGTTGCTTGTAGTAATCTCTCATGATCCTTTGTATTTTTGCAGAGTCAGTTCTTACTGCTCCTTTTTCATTTCTAATTCTATTGATTTGAGTCTTCTCCCTTTTTTTCTTGATGAGTCTGGCTAATGGCTTATCAATTTTGTTTATCTTCCCAAAGAACCAGCTTTTAATGTTATGGATCTTTGCTGTTGTTTCCTCAGTTTCTCTTTCATGTATTTCTGATCTGATCTTTATGATTTCTTTCCTTCTGCTAACTTTGCAGTTTTTTTGTTCTTTTTTTGTGTAATTGCTTTAGCTGTAAGGTTAGGTTGTTTATTTGAGATGTTTCTTGTTCCTTGACATAGGATTGTATTGCTATAAACTTCCCTCTTAGAACTGCTTTTGCTACATCCCATAGGTTTTGGGTCATCGTGTTTTCATTGTCACTTGTTTCTAGGTATTTTTGATTTCCTCTTTGATTACTTCAGTAATATCTTGGTTATTAAGCAGTTTATTGTTTAACCTCCATGTGTTTGTATATTTTACAGATATTTTCCTGTTATTGATATCTACTCTAATAGCATTGTGGTCATAAAGGATACTTGATACGATTTCAATTTTTGTAAATTTACCAAGGCTTGATTTGTGACCCAAGATATGATCTATCCTGGAGAGTGTTCCATGAGCACTAAAGAAGAAGGTTTATTCTGTTGTTTTCGGAGGGAATGTCCTATAAATATCAATTACGTCCATGTTGTTTAATATATCATTTAAAGATTGTGTTTCCTTATTTATTTGCATTTTGGATGATCTGTCCATTGGTGAAAGTAGGGTGTTAAAGTCCCCTATTATGATTGTGTTACTGTCAGTTTCCCCTTTATGGCTGTTAGCATGTGCCTTAAGTATTGAGGTGCTCCTATGTTGGGTGCATAAATATTTACAATTGTTATATCTTCTTCTTTGATTGATCCCTCAATCATTTTGTAGT
Organism: Delphinus delphis; assembly: GCF_949987515.2. NCBI lineage: Eukaryota > Metazoa > Chordata > Mammalia > Artiodactyla > Delphinidae > Delphinus > Delphinus delphis. The sequence goes on along the minus strand of NC_082684.1, from coordinate 70,333,513 downwards.
GTCCCTCTTTGTCTCTTGTAATAGTATTTATTTTAAAGTCTATTTTGTCTCATATGAGAATTGCTACTGCAGCTTTCTTTTGGTTTCCATTTGCATGGAATATCTTTTTCCATCCCCTCACTTTCCATCTGTATGTGTCCCTAGGTCTAGAATGGGTCTTGTACACAGCATATATATGGGTCTTGTTTTTGTATCAATTCAGCCAGTCTGTGTCTTTTGGTTGGAGCATTTAATCCATTTACTTTTAAGATAATTATCAATATGTATGTTCCTATTACCATTTTCTTACTTGTTTTGGGTTTGTTATTGTAGGTCTTTCCCTTCTCTTGTGTTTGCTGCGTAGAGAAGTTCCTTTAACATTTGTTGTAAAGCTGGTTTGGTGATACTTATTTCTCTTAGCTTTTGCTTGTCTGTAAAGGTTTTAATTTCTCTGTCAAATATGAATGAGATCCTTGCTGGATAGGCTAATCTTGGTTGTAGTGTTTTCCCTTTCATCACTTTAAATATGTCCTGGCACTCCCTTCTGTTTTGCAGAGTTTCTGCTGAAATATCAGCTCTTAACCTTATGGGTATTCCCTTGTATGATATTTGTTGTTTTTCCCTTGCTGCTTTTAATATTTTTTCCTTGTATTTAATTTTTAATAGTTTGGTAATATGTGTCTTGGCGTGTTTCTCCTTGGATTTATCCTGTATGGGACTCTCTCTGCTTCCTGGACTTGATTAACTATTTCCTTTCTCATATTAGGCAAGTTTTCAACTATAATCTCTTCAAATATTTTCTCAGTCCCTTTCTTTTTCTCTTCTTCTTCTTCCCCTATAATTAGAATGTTGGTGTGTTTAATGTTGTCCCAGAGGTCTGTGAGACTGTCCTCAATTCTTTTCATTTTTTTTTTCCTTATTCTGCTCTGCAGTAGTTAATTCCACCCTTTTATCTTCCAGGTCACTTATCCATTCTTGCACCTCAGTTATTCTGCTACTGATTCCTTCTAGAGAATTTTAAATTTCATTTATTATGTTGTTCATCATTGTTTGTTTTCTGTTTAGTTCTTCTAGGTCCTTGTTAAACTTTTCTTGTATTTTCTCCATTATATTTCCAAGATTTCGACTATCTTTACTATCATTATTCTGAATTCTTTTTCAGGTAGACTGCCTATTTCCTCTTCATTTGTTAGGTCTGGTGGGTTTTTATCTTGCTCCTTCATCTGCTGTGTGTTTATCTGTCTTCTTATTTTGCTTAACTTACTGTGTTTGGGGTCTCCTTTTCGCAGGCTGCAGGTTTGTAGTTCATGTTGTTTTTGATGTCTGTACCCAGTGACTAAGGCTGGTTCAGTGGGTTGTGTAGGCTTCCTGGTGGAGGGGACTAGTGCCTGTGTTCTGGCGGATGAGGCTGAATCTCATCTTTCTGGTGGGCAAGACTGTATCTGGTGGTGTGTTTTTAGGTGTCTGTGACCTTTTTATGATTTTAGGCAGCCTCTCTGCTAATGGGTGGGGTTGTATTCCTGCCTTGCTAGTTGTTTGGCACTGGGTGTCCAGCACTGTAGCTTGCTGGTCGTTCAGTGCAGCTGGGTATTAGTGTTGAGATGAAGATCCCTGGGAGAGCTTTTGCCATTTGATATTACATTGAGCTGGGTGGTTCCTGGTGGACTAATGTCCTGAACTCTGCTCTCCCACCTCAGAGGCACAGGCCTGACACTCTGCCAGAGCACCAAGTCTCTGTCAGCCACACAACTCAGAAAAAAAGGGAGAAAAAAAGAAGGAAAGAAAGGAAGGAAGGAAGCAAGGAAGGAAGGAAGCAAGGAAGAAAGAAAGGAAGAAATAAAATAATTAAAATAAACAATAGCAAATAGTAAAAATTAAAAAGTAATTAAAAAAAGAAAATAAATAAAAGGAAAGAAAGAAAGAAGAGAGCAACCAAACCCAAAAAAAAAAAAAAAAAATCAACCAGTGATAACAAACACTGAGAGCTATACTAAAAAAACAAACCAAAAAAACCCCCCAAACAGATAGAACCCTAGGACAAATGGTAAAAGCAAAGGTATACAGACAAAATTACACAAAGAACCATACACATGAACACTCAGAAAAAGAGAAAAAGGAAACATATATATATATCATTGTTCCCAAAGTCCCCCGCCTCAATTTTGGGATGATTCGTTGTCTATTCGGGTATTGCACAGATACAGGGTACATCAAGTTGATTGTGGACATTTAATCTGCTGCTCCTGAGCCTGCTGGGAGAGATTTCCCTTTCTCTTCTTTGTTTGCACAGCTCCTGGGGTTCAGCTTTGGATTTGGCTCCGCCTCAGCGTGTAGGTCACCTGAGGGCTTCTGTTGTTCGCTCAGACAGGACGAAGTTAAAGTAGCAGCTGATTAGGGGTCTCTGGCTCACTCAGACTGGGGGAGGGAGGGGTATGGAGTGCGGGGCGAGCCTGCGGCGGCAGAGGCCGGAATGACATTGCACCAGCCTGAGGTGCCCCTGGATGCCGGGACCCTGGCAGTGGCGTGCTGCACAGGCTCCCAGGAGGGGAGGTGTGGAGAGTGACCTGTGCTCGCACACAGGCTTCTTGGTGGCGGCAGCAGCAGCCTTAGCGTCTCATGCCCCGTCTCTGGGGTCCGCACTGATAGCCGCGGCTCGCGCCCGTCTCTGGAGCTCGTTTAGGCAGTGTTCTGAATCCCCTCTCCTCGCGCACCCTGAAACAATGGTCTCTTGCCTCTTAGGCAAGTCCAGACCTTTTCCCGGACTCCTTCCCGGCTAGCTGTGGCGCACTAGCCCCCTTCAGGCTGTGTTCACGCCGCCAACCGCAGTCCTCTCCCTGGGATCTGACCTCCGAAGCCCGAGCCTCAGCTCCCAGCCCCCACCTGCCCCGGTGGATGAGCAGACAAGCCTCTTGGGCTGGTGAGAGCTGGTCGGCACCAATCCTCTGTGCGGGTATCTCTCCACTTTGCCCTCCGCACACCTGTTGCTGTGCTCTCCTCTGTGGCTCCGAAGACTCCCCCCTCCCACTCCCCGTCTGCGGCAGTGAAGAGGCTTCTAGGGTGTGGAAACTTTTCCTCCTTCACAGCTCCCTCCCCAAAGTGCAGATCCCATCCCTATTCTTTTGTCTCTGTTTATTCTTTTTTCTTTTGCCCTACCCAAGTACATGGGGAGTTTCTTGCCTTTTGCGAAGTCTGAGGTCTACTGCCAGCGTTCAGTGGTTGTTCTGTAGGAGTTGTTCCACGTGTAGATGTATTTCTGGTGTATCTGTGCGGAGGAAGGTGATCTCCATGTCTTGCTCTTCCGCCATCTTGAAGATGTCTCTTATTTTTACTTTTTTAAGGAACGTCCATACTGTTCTCCATAGTGGCTGTATCAATTTACATTCCCACCAGCAGTGCAAGAGGGTTCCCTTTTCTCCACACTCTCTCCAGCGTTTATTGATTGTAGATTTTTTGATGATGACCATTCTGACCAGTGTGAAGTGACATCTCATTGTAGTTTTGATGGTCCAAGAGGGAGGAGATATATGTATACGTATAGCTGATTCACTTCTTTGTACAGCAGAAACTAACACAACATTGTAAAGCAACTGTACTCAAATAAAAAAAAATAATAAAATAGTGTGTCTAGATTTGATAGTTTAGTTTTTTGGGTTTTTTTTTTGCAGGGGGTGGGGTTTGCAGGCCTCTCACTGTTGTGGCCTCTCCCGTTGCGGAGCACAGGCTCCGGACGCGCAGGCTCAGCGGCCATGGCTCACGGGCCTAGCCGCTCCGCGGCATGTGGAATCTTACCGGGCCGGGGCACGAACCCCTGTCCCCTGCATCGGCAGGTAGACTCTCAACCACTGCGCCACCAGGGAAGCCCAGTTTAGTATTTTTCAATCAGTATTTTCAGAGTGGCCAGGACAATTGATGTGGGATTTATTTTTAAAACCTACCACTATTACAGTAAATACAAATCAAGATGTTATTATATTTTTTAATCAATTATTTTACCTCAAGTATAATAGATCCCAGACTCAAAGAGGACTTGATAACAAAGCTTGTAGATAATTACCTTCACATTTGCTGAGATAATCATTTCTATTATATGGTTATAGAGAGCTTTAGAAGGTCTGCAGAAGTATTCCAAGAACTGTTGCAGGGTCCCGTCAAGATTAGGTGTGGATCTGGCCATCTGCAGCAGTTAAATTCTAGCTATTTAATAAGAAGAGAAGAAATATATAAAACTATTTAAATGTGTTCTGTAAAAAATATGGGTGAAAGACACCAGTGTAAGGCACTTTAACTAATAAAAGAAAAAATAATTGAAGATCACATTATTCTAAATAAAGCAGTAGAGAATTAGAATACAAAGACCAGACCATCCCTCAGGTCTACTTAGTGTAATAGAAAAGAAGACATAAAAAGCTATAGCTGATGAATTTGATTCAGTGGATGTTTTGAAATTAGATAATGATTTTTGGAAGACCTGAAGTAATTAATTTTGCCTTGGAAGAAAGGTGAGGAAACAGCGCTAATTTGGTATTTAAAGGGTAAAAAGCATTTCAGCTAACATTTGAAACCAAGAAAACAGAAAACATTTGAACCAAGCGAACAAAGGCAAATTATGTTACTTATCATTAATTATCGATATATTAATAATGATAGCATATTTAAATTATAATTACTTTATGACTATTAACACTATTATTATTAAGAATAATTATTATGTCTAATATTTGTGGAACATTTAATATGTACTAGTACTGTGCTACACATTACCTCATCTAATCCTGATCCAAGCTTGTTTGATATATAATTATATCAGGAACTATATTCTCATTTTAAAGATGAAAAAAATTGAAATGCAAAGAAGTTGCATAATTTTCCCAATGTCACATGCTGGTAAGAGATAGAGCCAAGATAGATATGCATACTGTCAGTTTATAGCTTCTGTAATCTCAGTGTACCATAACAACAGAATAGCAGTCGGAAATAACATGATGCATCAACATGTTGATGAAATATTTATCAGTCATTTCCTGTGTTCTAGCATTGAGCTAGACATTGCTAACAAATGAAATACCTGTTCTTAAAAAGTATGCATTCAACCTGGGCATATATACACAGGTAATTATGATAGGATAAGTAATAATAGCTAACATTTATACAGCTTTTAATATTCAAAATTCTTTACATATGTTAGTTTTTCCAATGCCCATAATAATTCTGTGTCTAAAGAACTATTATAAGCCTAATTTTTCACTTAAGGAAATTGAGACCAATGGCATGAAGTGACCTAAGACTACCCAACTGGTAAATAATGGAACCTTGCTATAACGCCAGCAGACTAGATGCAAAGTCAATGCTGTAACAAGATATATTGGTTATATTACAGTATGCTCAGGTCAGAAAAAAATATATGTTTAAATGTGACTTAAAATCATGGAATTGGTTTCAGCTTGGACAAGAAAACTGGAAAAAAGTTTGCTCATAGCCTATAATAATAATAATGCCAGATGAAACCTTGTTCACAATTTTCTTGAACCCATCACAGAGCTCTGGGATCACAGGAAAATGACCTCGCCCAAAACCTAAGGAAATGCAAGCTGTCTCAGGGAGATGTAAGACGTGAGCTCTGGCTTACCTGGGCAAGATGCAGCCACACATTGGTAAGAAGAGTTCAGTTAGGGCGATTAGCAAATCAGTGGAGGATAGCCAAGTGTATAATGGCAAGGGGAGGAGAAGTTCCTGGTGATGGCAAATATGAGAAAGCCTTCACTCTCTGAATCCTACCAGGAGCTCACAAATAACAATTATAATACATATGAATGAACGAACACAACATGTATATAGGTAGGTAGGGTAGGTACGTAGATGGGGATGGTTGGATGCGGGGGTAGATGGATGATAGGAAAATACTGAGAAAGTTTCTCTCCTGCAGCAGAATTGGGTGAGGGGAACAGCTGCTCGGGAAAGAATGGGAAAAGTGTTAGGAAACTCCACTCGGAAAACTTCCCCATTATCAAACTTATGGAACAAAATCCTTCCTATGTGGGAGTAAGGGCAACAAACATTATTGTTTCTAGGACACTTATGAAAGCCCACTGCAACTGTCAAAAGGGAACAGGAAGTGAAAATTTCTCTCTGGTTCTGGGCTCAGAACTATGCCAGGGGAATGGTAGCAACACTAAGAATACCAGTTCCCTAAACTGTGAGATCTGGTTCCTACTTAAAACAGAGACAATAAAAATAAGAGCTAACACACTTCCCACACACATCCTCATCTTTAAGCTAAAAGTCACCTGTCAAATACCATTCAAGACACTTCTCTCATATGTAGCATAAAGGAGAGGACTAAAGCTGAGGGTAGAGCAGACATTGTAAGAGAAAGTAAAACACTGAAGCAAACCAACCCCTACTTGAAAGGACTGGGACACAGGGGCTTGTATTCAGTTTCAGGCCTAGCAGAAGAAATGGCATGCCCACTTCCAGTTATAAAGGTTATTTGCTTAAGTATCCACTATCTTACACAAGATCTCCATCTTCCTTCCTTCCTTCCTTCCTTCCTTCCTTCCTTCCTTCCTTCCTTCCTTCCTTCCTTCCTTCCTTCCTTCCTTCCTTTCTATAAGGAAACTTTCTGGGGTGACAGTAATGTTCTATATCTTGATAGGGTTGGAATACACAGATATGTATTTGTCAAGATGGAAAATTTTTATTATATTTCATCATATGTAAAAAGCAAAAAGTAAATATTGGACTTGAGTTGTTAGGTGAAAATTGTTTGATACCTACAATTTAATTTTTTTTCTTTTATTTTTCATTGAGGTATAATTGACATATAATATTAGTTTCAGATGTAGAACATAATGAATTGGTTTTGTATGTATTGAAATGACTACCACGATAAGTTTAGTTTACCCTCATCACCACACATAGTTACACATTTTTTTTCAGTTTAGCTGTTTCTTAAAAATTAAACATATACTTACCATATTACCAGGAATTCCACAGCGAGGTATTTACACAAGTGAAATCAAAATTTGTGTTCGCACAAAAAGTTGTACACATATGTGTGGCAGCTTTATTCATCACTGCCACTGTGTAGAAACAGCCCAGATGCCCTTCCTCAGGTAAATAGATAAATAAACCATGTTATATCCATGGAAAGGAATACTATTCAGCAGTAAATTAAAGAACAGATTCTTCTTTAATATAAAAACATGGATGCATTTTGCTAAATGAAATGACTCAGTTGCAAAAAGAGTACATGTTGTATGATTCCACTTATATGACATTCTAGAAAAGCAATAGTGTAAAGATAGAGAATAGATTAGTGATTGCTGAGATCTGGAGTGAGAGAGGGCTTGATTACAAAGAGTTAGCATGGGGGAAATTCTGGAGTGATGGAACTGTTCTGTATGTTACTGTGATGGTAGAAACATGACTCTGACATTTGTCAAATCCCTCAGAACCGAACACTAAGCTTTACAGTATGCAAAATTATTTAAAAAATCAACAAGGATGTCAGAGGAAATCCAAGAGGGAATGTAGACTGTGACAAATGAATCTGCTTGTAATATAAATTAATAATAAAGCCACACTGAAGAAGGTTTAAGGGAGAATAGAACTTTGGAAAACAGTTTTTTTGTGTTGATTTTTTAAGGCTAAAGAGAAAAAGAACTGTAAACAAACATTATATTGGTCCCCCCCACCCTCCAGCCACGCACATGTTTGTATGTTTATGTGTAAGAAATTCTGAAAACGCTTGAATAACAACTAAATGGGGATAATGTACTGAGGGTTTAGGAGTGTGGGTTTTGCTGGGTTTTGTTTGGTTTTTGTTCTAAAGTGGTGGGTCATGTGCTTGTTTAGAGAACCAGTAGAGAAGAGGTCTAAGATAAGAAAAGAAAGGGGCTGAGTGCTAGTGTAATCCTGGAGGGGATAAAGGGAGAGAAGCAAGGAGGTGAGTTAGCGACTTGGCCGTGAACGAAAAAATAAAGGCTCATATTCTCAAGCTGTGACGGAATGAAATTAAGAGAGTAGAATGCAAAAAGCTTTAAGAGGCAGAAATCAGGAAGCTCATGCCTGTTGACCACAATTCATTCAGTAAAATAGAAGAAAACATATCTCTAAAAATGAAGAGACTGATGACCTGTCCAACATGGCACAATCTTTATTGAAAAGACATATCCCATGAGGTAAGACTAATATAGTCTTCTATTGAATGTTCTGGGAATGCCAGTGAATTTCATTTGAATATCTATGAAAGTATCTGCCCACTATAGCAAAAACAAAAACTTTTTTATTGTTTAAGATTTAATCTATTCAGTGACTTTGCCTTGCTTGACATTTTTAATGCAAGTGTTTAAACCACTTTTTTTTTTAAACTCTTTTTTTTTTTTTTTGCTGTACGCGGGCCTCTCACTGCTGTGGTCTCTCCCGTTGCGGAGCACAGGCTCCGGACGTGCAGGCTCAGCGGCCATGGCTCACGGGCCCAGCCGCTCCGCGGCATGCGAGATCCTCCCGGACCGGGGCATGAACCCGTGTCCCCTGCATCGGCAGGCGGACTCTCAACCACCGCGCCACCAAGGAACCCCTAAACCACTTTTAATGCTGAAAACAAAGAAGTAGCACTGGAAACGTTCATGTCTGCCACATTTTGGAGAGTATTAAATAAAACATAGCACCAGAGAAGTTTCAAGTATTCTTGAGATCAAAATGTTTTTCTGAAATAATACATATTTTGATCCTGAATATTCTGTGTTTCCAAATGATGAGCTTCTTAAACAGGGTATAGAGGAAGCATTAGTTCAAGAAAAGGAAGTTTAGTGCGCAAATGCTGAGCATCTAAATTTATCCAAGACCCCCAAAACTATTCATTTCAAAGTGGAAAGAGATAGTGTAACCTGATACATACAAATCAGATATTGAAATGACCAACTCCAGATTTGGAAAGAGATCATATCCTCTTAATAACAGCAACAAAAATCTCACAGTAGCAATCTAAAGATGTTGGCCACCAATGAAGTGCAAAACACTAATAGAGTCCCAGTACAATTCCATCCTCTTCCCTTCATTAGCTAATTAATAACCAGCTGATATGCCTATCATGGAAGCATTTACCAAACCAATTTCACTGGCATTCTCTGTGGACCACAGGGTTAAATAGTGTGGAACTATGGTAGGGGTGAGTTCTACTGTACAATTTACTCAAGATTATGTGAAACCACAGTCTATTTCAAAGAGCTTTTCGATTTTCTTTTATTTTCTGGTTAACGTTAAGCCTACTTTACTTCAAAATATTTTATTAAATCCAATAACCAGAGAGTTTCAGTGTAATCTACTTAGATTATTTTCCAGTTTCATATAACAATATAAAATGCAGTTCTAATACTTATCAATTACATATCAGTTGCTAAATTAAATATTCTTAAGAAATGCTGATTCATTTTCATGAATCTGAATCTCTCTACATACAATTCAGTTAAATTGTCTATTAAAAAAATACCACCTTTTTTGTCACAAAACCAAAACTTAATATAGCTCAGTCCACCTTTCTAAAACTGTCTAATTTTTTAAGTGCTGTATTCTTGAATATACATGTTTAAATGAACATCCTTAAGGATATAAAATAGATTGCACAGTGACAATTAGCGGTTTGAATTTGTTAATATAACATAATTTAAATACAGCATCTTGGGATTCCCTGGTGGCATAGTGGTTAAGAATCCACCTGCCAATACAGGGGACATGGGTTCGAGCCCTGGTCCGGGAAGATCCGGACATGCCACGGAGCAACTAAGCCTGTGTGCCACAGCTACTGAGCCTGTGCTCTAGAGCCCCAGAGCCACAACTACTGAGCCCACATGCCACAACTACTGAAGCCGGCGTGCCTAGAACCCATGCTCCACAACAAAAGAAGCCACTGTAATGAGAAGCCCTCACACCACAATGAAGAGTAGCCCCCACTTGCTGCAACTGGAGAAAGCCCTTGCGCAGCCAAAAATAAAAAATAAATAAAATAAACACAGCATCTAAGTGATATTTTGCTCAATTAATTATAAAGGACAATAGCTCAATTTTTAAAATACATGCTCTTATATTTAAGCACTAACAGAGAGATAAAGCAATTTATTGCCTCTATTTCCTTTCATAAATGCAAATATTCTAATCTATTTTCTAAATAATTTTCAATACACACGTGTTTTTTTCGTAGGTGCTAGGTGTTACTTTTTTTCAATTTCTATGAAAGTCAAGTATAAGCAGGTCATGCCATCATTCATCCATTTTCCATCCACCAATCTTTTGTCTCCTTAAAATGGAGTCCAATTTCTGAATTTCTGATGGTTTGGAGTGAATTCCTGTCATCTATCTCCCTATGCTGTACTCTGCCTGCAGGCACGTATACTGCAACATCTACAGGTTACATGATGTCTAGCCATGTCCTTAGAGAATCTGGCTAGTCCCAGAAGCTCCCACTGATCTGGTACCCTGCACTACCAACCGAATCCACAACTGGCAAGTTTTCTTATTCTGTTACTGAGTCCAAGCTTGTACTACTTGCTGAATGACAGGCCAGTCAATTGAGAGATGAGGTGTTGGAGCAAGGAATAGTGACTTTATTTAGAAAGCTAGCAGACTGAGAAGATGGTGGACTTGTTTCCCAAAGAACCATCTTGCCCAGGTTTTGATGCTAGTTTCTTTTATAGAGGAAAGAGAGGGAGGTGAGGAGGTAAAGTAAAAAAAGGCGATAAATTGTTGCAAACATTTCCTGGTTCCAGCCAGACTGTGAGGGGATGTATTAATTTCTTCCTCCCTGCAGCCATTCACAGGTGGGCCTGGTCAGAATGTTTCCTGTGACCTTAAACAAAGGTATTTAGCTTAAGCTCAGGCATGGGAGGCAGGGTTCCTGGAGATGGGCCATTATGTACACTTTAAGCTATAGGCAACATCCCTTTAGTGATTACCTTGTAGCAAAAGCAAAAGAGTACTACAAAGGTTAAAGTAAAAGAAACAGATCCAGTATGGAGTCAGACTTATTCTTCCCTATTACAGTTCTACTTAGCTTAAATAGTGCGGGAATTCTGTAATTATTAAAATGAAACTAAATTCTCATGAATTATAAAACTGTATTAGGATCTTAACACTCATAACGGATGATAAAAAATAACTACACAAGGCAGTGACGCTTTTGGTTACAGGGCCACTATGGTAGAATTAAGACAAGGGAGGGAAGCGTAGGAATTTATAAACTGTTATCTAAAGCAGAGTGTTTGAGAATTATTGTAGATGGTATTTTAAAAAGTACCAGCATGAGCATGGCTTGTCATTATTTAGGAAAACTAAAACCAAAATTTACTTGAATGAGCAGTTGTCAAGATTTTCCATCAAATAGCAAAAGGTGATAATTATTACTGATGCAGAAAAAAAAAAAAGATGAAAATTTCAAGGTTTTTAGGTAGCTCTGATTATTTTATCATATTATTGTAGGGCATATCTCCTAAAGTTTTGCAGCAATTGTCAAATGGGGAAGTGCAAAAAAAAAAAAAAAATTACTGGCTTACATATATGTTGCTCCCAATGCAAAGTCTTGTGTTAGAGCAGTCTGTTTGAAGTACTGTATCTCTTATGCAGAAAATGAGTGTCTCTGCTCTAAAGGTTGATAGGGAGATTTTGTTTCTATGGAACTGAAATTCGAGGGTGTTACATATAGTAAATAGGACATATATTTCCAAGTCTGATTCATGTGATCAGAATTAACTGAATATGTGTTGACTCCATGGCAGAAATAAGTGAACTCATGCCCAATTACAATTGCAATTATATAGAATCTGTATGAATAAGATCAGGATGTAAACTTATAGGGCAAATTTCTATGTAAATAGCAAGTTTAGATGTTTAGACACTAAGCCCTATCAGCTGTAAAAGCCAAGCTTGTGATGGTTATTGCAATGCTTTTAGCTCCTTTTGAGAAAGTAACACTAGCATCTTGCTTCACACTGTACCTCTAACGCATGTGAAGATCAAGAGCATAAATATCCATTTCACTGATTTAATTAACAGCTATTGTTATTATTTTCTCTACATCTAAGATGCCATAGACAATGGAAATTTTCAGGGTGCAAAGGGTATATCAAAATTTCATATCTTTACATTTTTGTATTTATTTTTAGTACTTGGGAAAAGTAGTTTAATATGGACTGTGTGCGATATGGCTCTAGTCTATGAGGGGAAAAAAGTTATAAAAGCAATATTTGGAAAAAGAATAGAAAAAATTGGAAACGTATTTTGATGTAAATAGTATTTTGATGTAAAACGTATTTTGAATAGTAAATAGTAAAAGCATAATCATCAGGGACTCCAGATGTTCTATAACTATATAGATCTGAAAAAATGGACTCGACAAAAAGTGCTAATGTTAAACATTCAGTCTGTTAATGTAAATTAAAAGTATAGACTCTTGTGCCTAATGCTGAACTAGTTATGTATGAACATGTATACAATTAAGTCAGTTTATTAGACTGATTTCTTTCTCATCTCACAATAGGAAACAATGGTGTTTTGACACATCAAGCCTCTTCAGGATGGCAAGCTGATGCTAGGGCCTATGCTCACAGGAGATTTTTCCCTGATCAGTGTAATCTTTGCATTTAATGGATTTCTCTTTATAATAACTGCCCTGTCTCATGGCATGAATAGGGTTTCCACTATTTTATAGTTCTCCAGCAAGACCTTTTTTAACCTGCCTTACTGCAAAAGTACTCATCTTGAGGAATCAGAATGGAAAAAAAAGACACCTTAAAACTTATTTTGGAGGTTATAATGTTGGGGGAGACACTGATGTAACATCTCTTAGTGTTCCTTGCTTTGTAACTGGACAAATGTCATTGATTTGCACTCTGCAGATAGGAAAAGAAAGTTCTGGATTACTACTGTCATTTAAAACAAATACATTCCATGGGCCATTAAGAAATTAAGAAATGCTGCATTTTATTTCCTTGCTGTGTTTAAGAGAGGTATATGATAGATCCATTAAGGAAAGATTATCATAATAATCATAACCATAATCATAAGGGACCATCTTTGAAAAGTGATTTACTGTTGACCAAGATTTTATCTACATACTTGCATTTGTTTTTACAGGCAGGTGGCTATAGTATTGGCCAGAAAGCCAAGGGTCTTCTCTGGGAGTTGAATTTTACCGTATATAAATGCATAAGTAGTGCATTTGTGTCTCAGAATGTTTTGGTAAAAGGGCATTTTTTCATCTCTCACAATATTAATTTGATCCTTTTAATATTTTCTTTTTTGTGCTTTATTTAGTTTTCCTACAATTGACTTTGAGGGCATTTATTGACTTATTAATATTATTATCTCTGTGTCAGTTTGTCTAGTAGCTAAAGGATTGTATTGAATTAAATTTAAATAGTAGCATTTTCTTCCAGGGTAAGATTTTGGATATTTTAATGAGGAAAGCTTTCCTGTCAGTATCTTTTCAGAGGAGAAGGACTCCACTGGTAAATTTCGTGAGTGTTTAAGGGAGATACTCAATTGCCTAAATCAGCTGAGAAAGTACTTTCTAAAATGAAGTATTTTGTGTTGGCACGGACTCGCTAAATAAATAAGAAGAATGATTTTTTTTTTCCTTCAGATAACCACATGATGTGAGCGAGGGACCTCTCATAAACTATGTCAGTAGAGAAAGAGCCTAATACTTTGAAATAGTCTTCAGCCAGTGAAGCATTCCTGCAACACAGGCATCCTTCTGAGAATCATAAAGTATTCCTTTCAAGTGTGTTAATAAGGTCAGCTGGCACTTATAATATGCTCAGTCAAATCATTCTTTTCAACATTCTTTGCTAACTCCGGAATTTCATTTTCATTTAATTCTACAGATTTAATCACATCAACTTTAAATTTTAACCCTTCCTCAAAGAAAGATGTTTTTAAAATGACATTTTTAAGTAAAATTGCTCAGATTTATCCTGAGATATATGCCAGTGGTGATGCTGAGTCATTATATATTTATGCACACACACACGTTAATGTTTGTGAAAATATAAAACAAGATCATATTGATAAGAGTAATGAATGCATTTTAGTCATATTTTATATGGTCACCCCCAGTTGGTGCATTATCTAGCCAGATTCACAGGGCTTTTAACAGAAGTGAAAAAATGTTTCCCTAAAGTATGAGCCTGCCCCCCAGAAGTACGATGAATCTCTGTGTACACAATAATGGTTCAGCAAATGCAATATGTGTGCACTGTGTTGCTGGGAGGCCACATTTTCCAAAGTATGCCTTAATCACATTGAGCGCTATTTCAAAGTTAATAATAACAACAACAGCAAGTGTATAACCTCTAAGTAACCCAGTATTATGCTAAAAAAATTATGAAGGTAGACATTTAGAAAATGTATTCTAAAGCAAGATCCTGGGTGCTTATGTAAAACTGCTTGGAATTTGCTTTATTGTAATGCATTAGCTTTTAGAGCCCTCTGTCCTGTTAGATTAATGACCTCTTCATTAGTACAAAAACTACTTGTATCCGGTTTAATTCTTATTGCCCTAGACTCAGATCATTATATTTTACTTAAGATTATTCTATACAAAAGTATGCTTTCAGAGACTGAAAAATCACGAACAAGACAAGGATGCCTACTTTCACCACTTCTATTCAACATAGTACTAGAAGCCCTAATCCTTTTTCTAGGCAAGAAACAGGACTAAAAGTTATCCAAATAGAAAAGGAAGAGGTAAAATTATCTCTGTTAGCAAAAGACATGATTTTATATGTGGAATACCCAAAAGATTCCACAAAAAATCTGTTAAAACTAATAAGTTAATTCAGCATAGTTGCAGAATATAAAATCAAGAAACAAAAATCAGTAGTATTTCTATATGCTAAAAATGAATGATACAACATGGAAATTAAGAAAGCAATTTCATTTACAATAGCATTGAAAAGAATAAAATATTTAGGAATAAACTTAACCAAGGAAGTGAAAAACTTGCACAATGAAAACTACAAGATGTTACTGAAAGAAATTAAAGAAGATACAAATATATAGAAATGCATCCTGTGTACATAGATTGAAATACTTAATATTGTTAAGATGTCAGTATTACCCAAAGTGATCTACAGATTCAAAATGCAATCTCTATCAAAATTCCAATTGTGAATTTTGCAGAAATAGAAAATCCATCATAAAATTCATATGGAATCTCATAAGGTCCCAAATAACCAAAACAATTTGAAAAAGAATGAGGTTGGATGTCTCATATTTTTTATTTCAAAATTTATTACAGAACTACTGTAATCAAAACAGTATGGGCTTCCCTGGTGGCGCAGTGGTTGAGAGTCTGCCTGCCGATGCAGGGGACACGGGTTCGTGCCCCGGTCTGGGAAGATCCCACATGCCGCGGAGTGGCTAGGCCCATGAGCCATGGCCACTGAGTCTGCGCGTCCGGAGCCTGTGCTCCACAACGGGAGAGGCCACAACAGTGAGAGGCCCGCATACCGCAAAAAAAAAAAAAAAAAAAAAAAAAAAACACCACAGTATGGTTCTGGCATAAAGACAGGCATATAGATCAATTAAATAGAATAGAGAGCTCAGAAATAAGCCCTACCATATATGGTCAAACGATTTTCAACAGGGGTCCCAAGACGATTCAATGCAGAAAGACAGTCTTTTCAACAAATGGTGTTGGGAAAACTGGATATTCACATGCAATAGAATAAAGCTGGACCTTTACACCATATACAAAAATTGACTCAAAATAAAAAGTCTAAACATAAGAGATAAAATTATAACAAGTCTAGTTACAATCTGCAGTGATACAAAGATATTACATAATTATTGACTATATTCCCCACACTGTATATTTCATACCCGTGACTCATTTATATTGTAACTGGAAGTTTGAACCTTTCAATCTCTCTCACCTATTTCTCTCCTCCCCTATCCCTCTCCTCTCTGGCAACCACCTGTTGTTTTTTTCTCTGGATTTATAACTCTGTTTCTGTTTTGTTATGTTTGTTCATTTGCTCTGTTTTTTAGGTTCCATATATAAGTGAAATCATACAGTATTTGTCTTTCTCTGTCTGACTTATCTTACTTAGCATAATACCCCTAGGTCCATCCATGTTGTTGCAAAGGTAAGATTTCCTTCTCTGTTATAGCTGAGTAATATTTCATTGTGTCTGTGTGTATGTATGTGCACATCTTCTTATCCATTTATCTATTGATGAACATTTAGGTTGTTCCCATATCTTGGCTATTATTAATAATGCACCAATAAACCTAAGGGTGCATATATCTTTTCTGATTAGTGTTTTTGTTTTCTTTGGCTGAACACATGGGAGTGGAAATGCTGAATCTAGTTCTATTTTTAATATTTTTGACGAATCTCTATACTGTTTTCCAGAGTGGTTACACCAATTTATATTCCCACCAACAGTGCACAATGGTTCCCTTTTCCCACATCCTCACCTGTTATTTGTCATCTTATTGATGATAGCCATTCTGACAGGTGTGAGGTGATATCTCATTGTGGTTTTGATTTGCATTTCCCTGATGATTAGTGACATTTAGCAAATTTTCATGTTCCTGTTTGCCATCTGTATGTCTTTGGAAAAATGTCTATTTGGATCTTCTGACCATTTTTTACATGAGTTGTTCATTTTTTATGTTGAGTTGTATGAGTTCTTTGTATATTTTAGATATTAACTTGTTAGCAGATATATTGTTTGCAAACATTGTCTCCCAGTCAGTAGGTGGCCTTTTTACTTTGTTGTTAGTTTCCTTTTTTTTTTTTGCTGTGCAAAAGCTTTTTAGTTTGATTTCCCATTTGTTAATTTTTGCTTTTATTTCCCTTGCCTGAGGAGAC
Organism: Delphinus delphis; assembly: GCF_949987515.2. Taxonomy (NCBI): domain Eukaryota; kingdom Metazoa; phylum Chordata; class Mammalia; order Artiodactyla; family Delphinidae; genus Delphinus; species Delphinus delphis. The sequence continues at coordinate 70,316,661 of NC_082684.1, read as the reverse complement.
ATCCAAAAAAATATTTCTAAGATTGATGTTAGAAATGTTACTGCCTAGTTTTCTTCTAGAAGTTTTATGGTTTCAAGTCAACAATAAACTCTTTTTAATTTATTTTTGTGTATGGTGTGAGAGAGCAATCCTGTTTGATTCTTTTGCATGTAGCTGCCTAATTTTCCCAACACCATTTATTGAAGAGGATTTTCCCCCATTTTATATTCTTGCCTCCTTTATTGTAGATTAATTGCCCATATAAGTGTGAGTTCATTTCTGGGCCCTCTGTTCTGTTTCATTGATCTGTGTGTGTGCGTGTGTGCGTGTGCGCATGAGCCAGTACCATACTGTTTTGATTACTGTACCTTTATAGTTTGAAATCAAGGAATGTAATACCTCCAGTTTTGTTCTTCTCTCTCAAGGTTGTTTTGACTCTTTGTGGTCTTTTGTATTTCTATACGAATTTTAGAATTATTTGTTCTAGTTCTGTGAAAAATGCCATTTGTATTTTGATAGGGATTGCATTTAATCTGTAGATTGACTTGAGTAGTATGATCATTTTAACAATATTAATTCTTCTAATCCATAAGCATGGAATATCTGTCCATATTTTTGACTCTTCAATTTCTTTCACCAGTGTCTTATCAAGTACAAGTCTTTTACCTCCTTAGCTCGATTTATTCCTTTGGTATTTTATTCCTTTTGATACAATTATAAATGGGATTGTTTTCTTGATTATTCTTTCTAATAGTTCGTTGTTAGTGTATAGAAATACAACAGATTTATGTATACTAATATTGCATCCTGCAAGTTACCAGCAACTTTTTTTCTCATGGTTTTTTGGTGGTGTCTTTAAGATTTTCTATGTATAGTATCATGTCCTCTGCAAACAGTGACAGTTTTATTTCTCCCTTTTCCAATTTGGTTCTTTTTCTTGTCTGAATGCCTAGGACTTTCAATACTATGTTGAATAAAATTGGTGAGAGTGGGCATCTTTGTCTTATGCCTGATCTTAGAGGAAATGCTTTCAACATTTTAGAATTGGGAATGGTGCTAGCTTTGGGCTTGTCATATATGGCCTATATTGTGTTGAGTTATGTTCCCTGTATATTCATTCTGTTAAGAGTTTTAATCATGAATGGATGTTGAATTTTGTCAGATAGTTTTTCTGTATTTATTGAGATGATCATTGTGAATGTGGTGTATTACATTGATTGATTTGTGATATTGAACAATCCCTACATTCCTGTGATAAATCCCATTTGATCCCAGTGTATAAGCATTTGTTGAACTAAGAATTCAATTTTCTTGAGTATTTTTGCATCTGTGTTCATCAGTGACATTGGCCTGAAATTTTTTTTGTGTGTGTGATATCTTTGTCTACTTCTGGTATCTGAGTGATGCTGACCTCATAGAATGCATTCCAAAGTATTCCTTCTTTTGATATCTTTTGATATATATTGAGAATGATAGGTATTAACTCTTCTCTAAATGTTCAGTAGAATTCACTTGTGAAACCTTTTGGTCCTGGGCTTTAGTTTGCTGGGAGTTTTTTAATTACTGACTCAATTTCAGCACTGATAATTGGTCTGTTCATATTTTCTATTTCTTATTGGTTCAGTCTTGGGACACTACATTTTTAGGAATTTGTCAGTTTCTTCTAGTTTGTCCATTTTAGTGGTGTAAATTGTTTGTATTAATCTCTTTTGACCCTTTGTGTTTCTGTGGTGTAAGCTGTAACTTCTTTTACATTTCTGATTTTATTGATTTGGGCCCTTTCTCTTTTTACTTGATGAATCAGGCTAAAGGTTTATCAAATTTATCTTTTTAAAGAATCAGCTCTTACTTTCGTCTTTTCTATTGTTTTCTTCATCTCTGTTTAACTTATTTCTGATCTGATCTTTATGATTTCTTTCCTTCTACTAACTTTGGGGGTTTTTGTTCTTCTTTCTCTCGTACCTTTAAGTAAGGTTACATTGTTTATTTGAGATTTTCTGTTTGTTTGTTTCCTGAGGTAGGCTTGTATTGCTATAAATTTTCCTCTTAGAACCGTTTTTGCTGTGTTTCATAAATTTTGGATTGATGTTTTGTCATTTTTATTTGTCTCCAGGTATTTCTTGATTTCTTCAGTTTTTTCCAGTGGTTGTTTAGTAATATATAGGTTGTTTAGTTGTATATTGTTTAGTTTCCATGCATTTGTATTTTTTTCAGTTTTTTCCTTGCAGTTGAATTCTAACATAATAGTTTTGTGGTCAGAAAAGATGCTTGATATTTCAACTTTCTTAAATTTACTGAGACTTGTTTTGTGGCTTAGCATGTGATGTCCTGGAGAATGTTGCATGTACACTTGAAAAGAATGTGTATTCTGCTGCTTTTGGATGAAATGTCCTATATATACCTATTTAATCTGTCTGCTATAATGTGTCATTTAAGACCAGCGTTTCCATATTGATTTTCTGATTGGATGATCTGTCTATTGATGTGTGATGTTAAAGTCCCCTATTATTATTGTGCCACTGTCAGTTTTTCTCTTTATGTCTGTTAGTATTTGCTTTATGTATTTAGGTACTTCTATGTTGGGTCCACATATTTACAATTGTTATATCTTCTTGTTGGATTGATCCCTTGATAATTATGTAATATCTTTTGTCTCTTGTCACATTCTTTGTTTTAAAGTCTATTTTGTCTGATAAGTATTGCTACCCCAGGTTTCTTTTGAGTTCCATTTGCATGGAATAACTTTTTCCATCCCCTTACTTTCAGTCTGTATGTGTCTGTAGATCTAAAGTGAGTCCCTTGTAAGCAGTCTATATGTGCATCTTGTATTTGTATCCGTTCAGCCACTCTGTCTTTTGATTGAAGCACTTAATTCTTTTACATTTAAAGTAATTATTGATAGATATATACTCATTGCCATTTCGTTAACTGTTTTTGGGTTGTTTTTGTATTTGTTTTTTGTTCCTTTCTTCTTTTGCTCTCTTTCCTTGTAATTTGATGACTATATTTAGTGTTATCTTTAGATTCCTTTCTCTTGTGTGTGCGTGTGTGTATATCTATTATAGATTTTTGGGTTTTGGTGCCATGAGGTTTATATATAGCAATATATGCATGTTATACATTGCTATATATAAACTTCATACATATATATTATACACATATATATCTATATACATATATATAGTATGTATATATGATTAATTTAAGTAGTTGATCTCTTAATTTCAAAGGCATTTTAACAAAACTGCATTTTTTCTCCCCACCACTATGTTTACTGTTTTTGACATCATATTTTATATCTTTGATTTGTGTATCCCTTAACTATTTATTGTAGATATAGATTATTTTTACTAATTTTGTCTTTTAACCTTCTTAGTTGATTTACTACCTTTACTATATATTTGCTGTTACCAATGTCCTTTTTCCTTTTGTAATTTTCATAATTCCAGTTGTGGCCATTTCTTTTTTCTTTGGGGAAGTCCCTTTAACATTTCTTATAAAGCTGGTTTGGTGATGCTGAACTCTTATAACTTTTGCTTGCCTGTAAAACTTTTGATCTCTCTATCAAATCTGAATGAAAATCTTGATGAGAAGAGTATTCTTGGTTGTAAGTTTTTCCTCTTCATCACTTTAAATATATCATGCCATTTCCTTCTGTTGTACATAGTTTCTGCTGAAAACTCAGCTTATAGCCTTATGGGAGTTTCCTTGTATGTAACTTATTGCTTTTCCCTTGCTTCTTTTTAATTTTCTCTCTTTATCTTTAATTTTGCCATCTTGTTTACAATGTGGCTTGTGGTCCTCTTTGGATCAATTCTATTTGGGACTCTCCATGCTTCCTGGACCTGGATATCTGTTTCCTTTCTCAGGTTAGGGATATTTTCAGCTATTATGCCTTCAAATATGTTCTTGGTCCCTTTCTCTCTCTCTTCTCCTTCTGAGACTCCTATAATGCAAATGTTAGTGGGTTTGATCTTATCCCAGAAGTCTCTTAAACTGTCCCGATTTCTTTTTATTCTGTTTTCTCTTCAGCTTTAGTGATTTCCACTACTCTATCTTCCAGCTCACTGATCCATTCCTCTATCATCTAATCTACTACTGATTCCCTATAGTGAATTTTTATATCACGATTGTATTATTCACCTCTGTTTGGTTGTTCTTTATATTTTCCATCTCTTAGCTAAAAACTTCTAACTTTTCACTCTGTTCATCCAATCTTTGAGCATACTTACAATCATTTGAACATATTTACAGTCATTACCTTGAACTCTCTATCAGGTAGATTGCTTATCTCCACTTATTTTCTTCTTCTGGTGTTTTATCTTGTTCCTTTGTTTGGAACATATTCCTCTGTCACTTCATTTAGCCTGATTTTATGTGTTTTACTTCTATGTATTTGGTAACTTGGTTATGTTTCCCCACCTTGGAGAAGCAGACTTTTGTAGGAAACGTCCTATGTATCCCAGCAGTCCACTCCCTGCCCCACCGGTCACCACAGCTATATGCTCTAGGAGTCCTTCTGTGGTGACAGGCTGACTACTGTGGGTGGACTAGTAGGGGTGGCTGGCTCCTAGTCTGGTTGATTGCCAGGCCCAGCACAGTGCAGTGGCTGCAGATTGCTTTGGGGTGGGACCAGGCCATGGGGTGGCTGTCTGTGGGTCTCTGGGGACTTTGGGGGCTAGTGCTGGTCCACTGGTTGGCAGAACCAGGTTCTGCGGTGTGTGGTTGTGGGGCTGGTGTTCCTGGATTTAGTGTTGGCCCTTTGGTGGATGGGGCCAGTTCCTGACATGAATGGTTGTAGGTTCTGTAGTGTCCCAAAGCTGGTATTGGCTTACTGTTGATAGGGACTAGATCCCAGGGTAGCTCGCTGAGGGGTCCAAGGTGTCTTGGAGCTGGTGTTGGCCTGCAGATGGGCAGAGCTGGTTCCTGACATGGCTGACTGTGGGTTTCAGGGTGTCCTGAAGCTGATGTCAGTGCTTTGGTGGGTAGGGCCGGATCCAGGGGCAGCTGGCTGAGGGGCCCAAGATGTCCCAGATCTGGTGTTGGTCTGCTGGTGGGCAGGGCTGGGGTCCTCAGGCTGGTGCCAGTCTGCTTGTGGCTCAGAGCTGGGTCCTGACATGGCAGGCTAAAAGGCTTAGGTGTTCCTGGGACTGGTTTCCTTCCACTCACAAGTTTGTGGGGCCAGAACTCAGGTGATCCCAGGGCTAGTGTCTGCCCGCTTGTCAACACCAGTGTTCTCATGGTAGCATGAACTCCCCAAAATGGATTCCACCAGTGTCGATATCCCCAGGGTGAGCTCCATTTGCCTCCTGTCCCTCTGGGAAGCTCTCCAATTTTAGCAGGTAGGTCTGACCCAGGTTCCTTTCAAATTACTGGTTCTTCCCTTAGTCCTGGAGCATGTGAGATTTTGTGTATGCCCTTGAAGACTGGAGTCTTAATTTCCCACAGCCCTCTGGCTCTCTGGGAAGTAATCCCTACTGGCCTTTAAAACCAGCTCTTCTGGGGGCTCATCTTCCCAGTTCAGGATCCCTGGGCTGAGGATCCTGATGTGAGGCTTGGATCACTTCTTGGGGAGAACATCTGCAATTGTAATTATTCTCCCAATTTTGGGACACCCACACGGGTATGGGTCGTGACTATAATGTATCTCTGCCCCTCCTACCCACCTTGTGTTTCCTTCTTTACACCTTGTAGATCTTTTCTAATAGTCTTCCAGTCTTTCTCATCAACAGTTACTCTGTATATAATTGTAATTTTGGTGTGCCCATGGAAGGAGGCGGGTTCAGTGTCTACTCCACTATCTTGAACACTCCCTCCCATCACAGATTTATTGTGCCTCAGGAACATAGCAAAGTACCTTAATGAAGATTGTTGTTCAAGTCATAGGTGAAAGAATTATCTGTTTTGAATTATATTAACATATATACACAATTATCCACAACAGATTATTATTACATATAAGATTTATTCATCCTTTATATATGTAAAATATGAAACCAACTATAAAATGCTGGAGTCAACCTCATACAAAATTTTAGGATCTTATTAAGAGCATCTTAATGATCAACTGATAATCAACTCTGTTTTGTGGCTTAACAGAGGGAGAAATTGGATATATAACAGTTCTCATCACTTTAACCAGTGAGCATTGCACATTCATTTAATGTGTCACAGAAGTGATAATATTCATTACTTGTAAAATTCTGAACTGGCAACAGATGCCACCAATTTCTGCCTGAATGGTCTCATATGACCCTTCTGAGCATGAGTGGATCATACTTTCTGTGGTTCATTAAATATACAGCTATCACACTTATCCATTTCAGAGTCATTTATACATTTACTAATAACCCATTGAAAATATACCAATTCTACTAATCATTGGAAGGATCATGGAAATCATACATTCCAACTTTCTATCCATTGCAGGAATACCTAATACAATATGTTGACTTCGGTTTTTGTTTGAATCCAAATAGGAATGGTGAATTTAGTTAACTTTCAGACAGTTCTTTATGATTTTTGGGTAAATGTATATATTCAACTCCTCATTATAGTAAGCCTAAAGCATCCTTTCTATAATATCTAGTTTTTTAAACTCTGTTTCTCATGTAGAATAGATCTTTTCCCTCCTGTATATGCTAGAACTTTGCATTTAAAAATAACTCTTCAAAGCTCATAAGGCTTTTGTGCTTGTTTTCATGATAGATATCCTCTGTTCCTTCAGCTATTATTTACATGACACAGTTATCCAGACCACCATCCCTTATGTTTCTGTTGCACTTTTGTGACGTCTTAAAATACAACAACCAAAACATATCACATGCCTCACAAATACTCCAAGTGTATTGAACGGCAAATGTCTCCTTTTTCTAACCTATATGCTGGGAAAACTGGACAGCTACATGTAAAAGAATGAAATTAGAACACTCTCTAACACCATACACAAAAATAAACTCAAAATGTATTAAAGACCTAAATGTAAGGCCAGACACTATAAAACTCTTAGAGGAAATCATAGGCGGAACACTCTATGACATAAATCACAGCAAGATCCTTTTTGACCCACCTCCTAGAGAAATGGAAATAAAACCAAAAATAAACAAATGGGATCTAACACATATTAAAAGCACTACAAAATGATAATGATTTTGTTAAATTGTCTAATTATATGACTGATTCATATTGAGTCGAAGGAAAGTAAAACAATTTTTTTCACATGAATTTCTAAAAGATATCTTCCTCATCCCCTATTTGTACAATTTGTATTTGTAATGTATGCTTGCTTTACATTTGTCACTCTTAAAACTTATCTCCTAATGGTCCATAATTGCAACATACTTGATTACAGTATTTTAGCATCTCATTGATTTTGCCAACTCCAAGTGGTGATAAGCATGGAGAAACTTAGAGTGGTGTGATCAGAAGCTTCAGCCTGAATGTGAAAGTTGTTGGCTCTTCCCTTAACTAGCTGAGTGACTTGAGGAACATTATTTAATCTGGATATCTCTAGTTTCCATGTTTATAAAATGAAGATGTTGATAGTTATACTTCCTATTGCTGTTAGGAGAATTAAATAAGATAATACAAAGTATCTGATATGCAGTAAGTTTATTGTAAGTGCTATTAATAAAACTATAGATTTTATTGTGGAAGACTGAATCTAGTGGTGTGTATTAAAATTTCATGATCATTTTATCACCAGTGTTCTATTTTCTAGTTTACCAAGAAGTTTCTATTAAAAATTCAGATTGGCAGTTTTTCTTGCTGTTCACTATGTCTTAAGAAATTAAATTATCATCAAGGACAAGTTAAAAAATATACTTTTGTTTTGCTTTTTCCAAAATAATAATTCTAATAATATTTAGAAGTTTAGCATTAATATAGTGTCTATATACTATCTGTTGAAATTTTGCTATATTGATTAGGGAGTAATCATCCAAACCTATCATCAAAAAACGTTATTCCTTTTTTTACCTTTTATTCTAACCTAAGTATTTCCATGAAATATTAGATCCAACTATGCAAACACAGCATTGATATTTTTGTAATATATAGACTCCACTCTCAGCCTTTCTGATTAATGTGTTTTATTGGAACATGATTTCCCTCACATCATGCAATATGACCTATGGTTCTGTCTCACTAAGTCATAATGGTAAGTAGAGAATTACATTTGTTTGTTTAAGAAAAAAAATTCTTGATTTATTGCAATGTTGCTGCACAGTGTTTTGTAAAGGCATGAGTATATAAGTACTTTTCCAGATCTTCTCTCCTATGATGTATTCCTTTCAATCGTTGAGCCTCTCATATATTGTTTCTCTTTAAATACTGTATTTCCATTCAGAGTGTCCAATTTGTTGGATATAGGAAATTTTCTCTCAGCTCCACAAATTTAAATTTGACAGAAACATTTTAACATCAAAATTGGGTTAGAAGCAACCATTTAATGAGTAGTAAATAGGTATATATTGACATGAAGGCACATCTACTATATGTGGTTACATAAGAAAAAACAGATCATTAACAGTATGCTTTAGTTTTTAGAATAGACCAGAAAAAAAGGGGGGGGGGGAAACGATCTCAAAAAAGATAGGTGGAGGCAGGGGAGAAATGAAGTTATTTTAAGGAAATGTGTGGACTAGAAATGGCACTGCAAAGCTCGAGTAGCTCAGCAGTTGTGTGGCCCAGTCTCCCTAATGTCTCTGCTTTAGTTTGTCTCCCTGCTACACTCTCCTCTCTTCACCAGTTGGCTCTCTCTACTTACTATACATTCTGCTCCTTTGTATTTGGCTTCACATAGCTTTAAATAGCTGAATCCAGTCCTTTCTCTGACACCCTTTCTACATCAAAATCTTTCTGCTTCTAGTCACTCTGTTACTGACAAGTTCTTAATATTCAAATCCAAAATCTAAAGAAAGAATCTGGTTGACCCACCTCATCTTTGCATATTTTACACAGGGAGGTCACAAGGCAACATACAGATTGACTCTCCTTAGTTCACGCACCCAACTCTTAGTCAACTCAGCTATGGCCTAGGGGAGACTCAGTTACATGGTGAAGAATATGTTTGTTTAGGCGTCACAGAAGCAGGCAGGTTTGTCAGATAGACATTGATTGTCAGATAGACATTGATTGACTTTTAGGTATTCTCCTTTGTCCATATACATTCATTATCCATCCCACAGAGATAAACCCTTATATATTCCTGCTCAACAGATCTACCTATCACTCCTCCAGAGAGAGGTAGTCCAAGGCTAATGCTGTGATGATATCAGAGGCAGAGTTACAGACTAGGTGAATTTTGCTGTCAGTCTTTGGGTCCACACTCTCCAGAGTCTGCCCGTATCTCTTCGTTTTATGTCACAACCCTCTTGTACATTTTCCACACCTGGTCTAAAGGTGATATTTAAATTGAAAATTTAACCACTACTAATATACCTTTTATACTGAAAGCATAATGCTATTTAAAAAGTATGTAAAGAAAGCCACCTGAATTTCTGTCTCAGAGGGCAATTTGCCTTGCAGTGTGATGCCCCATTTAATATTATTAATGTCAACCCTGTTGAATGTTGAGACAGTGTATAAAACTGGTGAATCTCATGGGTGTCAGATCATAATCTCACTTTGGTGACAGTGGAGTCTGCCCCTTGGTCCACAGTGTGAATTCTCCCACATTCCACCTTCTTAGGGGATCGATTTCCCCCAAGGGGGCTCTACAACCAGCAGTGGCCTTTGACTGTTGATAACATCTGTTGTAACTTGGTCAAAAAATTGCTGAACATCTAAGATTTTATAAAGATTGGGGTGAATATCTGAGTCAGTCTTTTGGTGTATTAAACTATGTGTCACATAACCGTGTTCATTGACCAGTGATGCATAACTGCTACAGAGGGGCCTGGTGTATTATATCTGCAGTTCCATGATGCTTAGGGACAACCCAGTCCTCAAAACTCCATCTTTCTAATAGTGATGAATAATCCAAAGTTCTTAACAAGGGTAGGACTTGGAGAAACAGCATCAGAAAGCCTTTTTTTATATTGACTATTGCTCCTAGGCATTCATTATACTCAAGTCATACATAACCAAGAAATTTGGAGATACATTTATCGGTGATGGGTTGGTTGCTGTGTTGGAGGGTAAAACAGGTTTTTTATTCACTGTGCTCCTCCTCCCTAGTGCCACAGGTAAGTTAGGATAGAATGGTTTCAAAAAGGCTGGAGTTTGCAGGGGCCTAACCCCACCTATGAACCTCTTTGCTAAGAGTCTAGCCTTCAACATACCAGGAATTTAATTTTAACCATTGCAGCAGAAGTCAAAATATGTTTGGATTCAGTAATGTGCATCATTTGGTTTTGGCCTGAGTTTTAAATGATTTCAGAATTTGGCTACAAGCAGGAAATGTTTCCAGAAACAGAGTCAGAAGCTATCTCTGCCTTTTCTTATCTGCTTCCAGCAGGTAACATGGACTGCAGTTAATCGATTTCTCACCAGAGCATGCCTTATTCTCTTGGAACTTCCCTAAAACATTAGCTACAAGATCCTTCAGAACCTTACACACAATGGGCATGAGATCCTTTACACTATAGGTGGACAGTTTAATTACCAGTTACTGCACCACCTAGATCAGCACAGGATTGAGAGGAGTATCTCCTGATTGTCCACTTTACCACCTTATGTAGTTATCAACTTTTAGTAAGTTTCATTTTCCTGTTTTAGTTAGACTTACTTAGTTATAGAGATAGAAGCCTACCCAAGTTACTTCCAAATATTAAAGAAGTCTTTACAACAGCAGGTTTGAATGTCAGTCCCTAAACTTAGGGTCTAAAATAACTTTAACTATCTTTATTTTCTAAAAGCAACTTAAATTTTCATTCTCTTCTGGCCTTCACTTGGGGGAAAATATAACTTATTTTGAATATGTGATGTTTATAACCTCAGTTCCACTACCTCGAGTTTATGTTACAGTCCAGAGTGCTCTGTAGTATCAAGTGGTTGGAGAAAAGGAAACAATCGGGCCCTCAGTCATCAGTCATCTAGTTAGTAGTGCGACGTACACTGACTGATGCTTAGATCCCTTCAGATCTTGCCTTTCTGCTGATTGCCAGCCACTCTTGTAGCAGAAGGCGTTTTTGTATCTGTGGACTTGTCTGTCAAGACATACCACATAGTCATATCCTTCCTGGCGCTTGTTCTATACATTCCCTGGTGGCACTGCCTTTTTACAATACACATGCTCTTCTACTCTTAGGCTCCATAGCACTCTCTTCTTTGGGCTGAATTATGTCTCTCCTCAATTTCATATGTTGAAGGTCTAACCTCCAGTACCTCAGAGTGTGACTGTATTTGGAGACAGGGCCTCTAAAGAGGTAACTAAAGTAACATGAGGTCATATGGATGCGCCCTGATCTAATATGACTGGTGTCCTTATAAGAGGAGATTAAGGACATAGGCACAGAGGGAAGACAATGTGAAGACAGAGAGGGAAGACAGCCATTGACAAGCCAAGGAGAAAACTTATCTTCTCTCTCTCTCTCTCTTTCTCTCTCCCCCTCTCTTTCTTACCTATATTACCTGAAGTAGTGGGAGACAGAGATTTATTTTACATTTTTTGGTAAATACATATAATTTCTCTTTTGTGGCCAAGATACTTCACTCATGCCCATATATTCCTTTCCCCTTAATTCCACCAACAAATTCTCAAAGTTCTCCATATATATAGTTTTGGGAACTAAAAGCAAAACCAAAACCACGTATATCCCTAAGCTATATCTTCCTTCTCCCCTACTGAGATCCATACCTCTCTTGAAGTAATGTGCACAGAGCTATATATTTGCTTGAATAGAGGTAAAGGAAAGGGAAACAGAGAGAGAGAGAGAAAAAAATAAATATCAACATCTCAAAATATTCTTTATCTACAACTGAAAGGACACATATAGACTAAAGCTACAAATTCAAAAATACAGAAATATTTATAGAAAGTAAAGCAACTCCTCAAATGTCTTTATAATTACCTATTTTGATCTTTCTTTCTCTGCCTTTATGGTCCATTTTCTTTTCTTTACCAATTGGTGCCATTTGCTTTTTAATAATTTTACTCTCACATAATTTGTCCTATATTGGCTACCACCTAGTTTCCATATGTATCTTTTTTCTATTTAATAGTCTTTGTGTTCTATTCTCAATTCCAATAGCCCCAGAATTTAGATTAGTTGTCCTTGGGTCAAGTACCAATTACAGGCAGATAAGACCTTAATGATAGAGAACACAGCACCCCCTTCTATTATACTGCAGTGGCCTGGCAAAGCTGGTGGCAAGGAGATGAGGGCCTGGAAGGATGCAGCATGACATGAAGAATGAAAGAGGTAAAATTAAGAAGTGACCAGAGGTGGTGAGAAATTTCATGGTTGGCCAAGAGTGAAATAGATAAGTAGTTGCCATAAATGTTGACTTTGGGAGACGAAACTGTTTTTATACAATATCTAGGAAACTTTTTCTGGGGCACTCAGCATACAAGTTAGTTGGACCCTTAAAGAAAACCTGTTAATATCTACATTAATCTTCAAGGTACATTTCAGTCTGATTATGTGCACCCTTTGGATATATCTCTAAGTTGGCAAAAGGACCCTTTAATTTATTAGAGTTATGTTTGTGGGGCTAATGTCTAAATTTAGCACCTTATAAGTAGTGCTCAGACACCTTGTAGGTTAAATGTTTAACCTTAAAGAGTGTCTTTGACTGTGACTTCCTAATTAAAAGGCTCAAGGTGAAAAGAAGTGTGAGTTGAATAGATATACACTATTGAAGTTCTTAGAAGTACAACTGAAAAGTCAGAGAAACTTCACAAAGTTGGTGATGATGGAGTCAGAATTATTTCAGAAATAAATATATTTTGGTAATACTATGGTCTAGAATAGGATGTTTCAGATCAAAGATCAGGTTAAGGTGATGTTATAAAAATCTATTAAATTTAGTAAGAATAAAAATGTCACTTATGAAATTATTAAATGGAAGTGGTTTTTTATCCACACCTCAAATGACAGATTTTATCAGTGCTGCTTTTTATGATACGTCTTTGGCACGGTCTCATAATAGGTCGAGACTGCATAATGATTCCCTACCCAAGACTGAGCACTCCCGAGTATCTAGCAGCTACTGTAGAACCTGTGATAAATGAAGCTATAGGAATATGGTACAAAATAAACTTCTCTGAGAAACTTGAGAAATTAATGGCAAGTACCATGCCATGGAACTCAGTATAGGATTTTGATTTATCACCAGGACTTAACTAAAAATTGTACAGTGATACACTAACACATAGTGAGGGTCTTTGTCAAGATTCCACAAATTTAGATGCCTACAAGAGCCAGGCAATAATGTAAATAAGTGAAAAGATTAAGTCTAATGTGATAGAGAGTGGAGGAGATAATAGTGAATTTAATATTTCTTGCCATAGCTAAAGGGGAAGTTACTGTGAAATAGATTTTGTTGCTATGAAGGAATACATGTCTGTTTTTGACACCCTTTCTAATAAAACCAGAAATCAATAATCCAGATTTTGTGAGAAACATTTGAATCTTTACAAGTTAGCAACTAAACAGATATATTAAATAGTAGGTTTGCCAAAAACACATTTGTTGATCAAATCTTGTCTGCAAATTGTCCCTCAGCTTGTCATTTTAGGGCTGTAGCTTTGGCTACCTACCATTATTCATAGACCCAAACCCATATAAAATTCTGTTTCTTTGGGGCACAGCCTCTCTACATCAGTTCAAGTCCATGAAGAGTGGACAGTGGCTGGAATTCATAGGTCAATTTCCTGAACTGGCGTCATTCCCAGGGAGAAAAAAACTTCAGGTTCTGTAGTCACTTTGAAAAAAAATATTACTCTTTAACCAAGAGGTTACTTGAAAGAACATGATATCTTAGAGGTACCTGAATAAAGTTCATGTGGGAATAAACTATAATGAGATCAAAATTTTATACACTAAAACTGAGCCTTTGAAAACACATGTTGTATATTTTTTTACAACTGCCTCAATATTAATACAATTATCTTCTTACTAAATACTGAAGTAGGAGTTACATGGGTCTTAAATTTGCCATAAAGATATCTCAGCCTCCTTCTTTCAAGCAATCTTTTTCAAGTTAACAAAGTTTATTATGGGTAAATATGCAGTTTTTTCAGTTCCTCTCTTTCCTGTCTACCCTTCTACCCACGTTGGTATGAAAATGTAGGTGAAAGCTTATGCATCAACCTCGATGTAGAGAGAACTCAGATCCAGGTGTGTTCTCTTGAACCTCTTGAGTCGCAGTTTGAGAGATGTCGTCCTGCTTTTATCTAAAACATTTTCTGTGTTCTCACAGAGTATTTGGCTGCTGAAACATGTAAGTTGCATTCCATTGGTTCTGGTTGCTGGTGACCATACCTGGTCTGGTACCTGACACTGCTAATTGGCTTTATTACTGAAACCCTGGGTAATCTTTGGGAAATTCACTGGGACTGCCTTCTCTAACTTCCTAATATTAGGGCTCTTATCAAGTTATAACTATTTATATTCTCTGTTCCTAATAATTGGGGCATCCCACAATTTCAGTTTAGATTCTCTTCGTTGTGTGGCCTCATGAAATTGGAGACAGAGGAGGGGATAGCTCACTTACGTCATCTGAATCCCCTTGCACAACATTTACGAGGTCCATGCGGAACCTAGAGGACTCTATGGAGCTAATCCAGCCATGAGAAACGTGGGGGTCATTAGAATTCCCTCTGGCATCTAACTTTGCCAATGTTTAATTTCCAACCTTCTATCTGAGGTGGTGTCCTGTTAGACATTTTGCTCATTAAAGAAACTTAAAATAGTCGTCTGGGTTCAGAAAAATGAAAAACCAGCCCTATTCCTCTTAAATTCTGCGCACGTGTCTGGTTCTTTTTGGTTATGTGTCTGTAACCTTCTTCCCACTGCTCACTGCCTTCATTCTTTACTCAACACCTATTGTGGGAAGTCAGAAAATATGTGTGTGTTCTGTCCTGTACCTGATCTCCTCCTCTTTCCAAGAAGGTTTCTCATTCCCTCCTTCTACTGGATGGACAAGCTTCTTGCCTCACATTCTATAACCTTTCTTCCTATATGTCCTACAGTTAACAGTAAATGACCTGACAGAACATACATCAGACCTGGTACAATAGGCTTTATTTGGGTTAACTCACAGAGTGATCATAGCAGGTGTCCAGTGCCATTCATTCTAGGGTACAACACTGATGCATAGTATACTGACATCAGACTCTGGAAAAGAAACCCAGGCCTCTGGCTTTTTGACACAAGAATAGTTAGAGATAGGAAAGTTTTGCTTTAGCTGCCTTTCAGTGTACTGTTTGTATGTTGGCTGAAGAAAGAGAGATGGGAGTATTATTAGTCTTACTTCTGACATGGTCGGGGCCCTGGGATCCAAGTTCTGAGGCATAACCACATTCTGTTAAGTTTTACAGAAGGCCAAGTTTTTTCCTGGGAGGCTAGATGGCAGGAAACAAGTCTTGAATGATTTAACCCTTACCTCTTACTTTAGATTAAAGCTTTAGATTAAAGAGTACAAAGGAAATTATTGGCATTTAGAAAAGCCATTCTTGGGCTTCCCTGGTGGCGCAGTGGTTGAGAGTCCGCCTGCTGATGCAGGGGACACGGGTTCGTGCCCCGGTCCGGGAAGATCCCACATGCCGTGGAGCGGCTGGGCCCGTGAGCCATGGCCGCTGAGCCTGCGGAGCCTGTGCTCCGCAGCGGGAGAGGCCACAACAGTGAGAGGCCCGCGTACTGCAAAAAAAAAAAGAAAAGCCATTCTTGCCACAAACTTTGTCTTTGAAGACAATTTTCTCACTACAGGTTTAAAAGAGTAAGTATAGGAGACTCAGAGATCTGTTGCTACTTCTAGTACCCACCAATTCCATGGGCCATGGGCTCTAGATTCATATATACAACTGGTTTATCAATATGTATAGTGGATATGTAATAGGCATCTCAAGTTTGGCCTGTGTACAACAGAACTCTTGATTTCTAGTCACCACCACCAACCCTGATTTATCCCAGGACCTTTTATATCCTAGTTAGTAACTGGCACCACCATTCACCTGTTGAATTAGGTAAAAAATTTAAGATTCAATCTCAGTTTATCTAATAATCTTATTATACCTCTCAACTGATCAATCATCAGGTCCAGCTAAATCTACCTTTTTTTTTTTTTTTTTTTTTTTTTTTTTTTGCGGTACGCGGGCCTCTCACTGTTGTGGCCTCTCCCGCTGCAGAGCACAGGCTCCGGACGCGCAGGCCCAGCAGCCATGACTCACGGGCCCAGCCGCTCCGCGGCATGCGGGATCCTCCCGGACCGGGGCACGAACCCGTGTCCCCTGCATCGGCAGGCGGACTCTCAACCACTGCGCCACCAGGAAAGCCCAATCTACCTTTTTTTCTTCCAGTTTTATTGAGGTATAATTTACATGCAGCACTGTATAAATTTAAGGTGAACAGCATAATGATTTGACTTATATACATCATGAAATGATTATCACAGTAAGTTTAGTGAACTTCCATCATCTCATATAGATACAAAATTAAATAAATTGAAAAAAATTTTGCCTTGTGATGAGAACTTTTAGGATTTACTCTCTTAACTTTCATATATAGCATACAGAACTGTTAATTTTACTTACGTTGTACATCACATGCTAGTATTTATTTATCTTATAACTGGAGGTTCGTACCTTTTGACTACCTTCATCCTATTCTTCCTTCCCCCAGCCCTCACCTTTGGTAACCACAAATATGATCTCTTTATATTTTCGTTTATTTTTTTTAAAGTACAGTTGACCTACATTACTGTGTTAGTTCTTGGAACACAACACAGTGATTTGCTATTTCTATACATTTCAGAATGATCACCGTGATAAGTCTAGTTATAATCTGTCACCATACAAAGATATTATATAATTATTGATTATAGTTCCCACTCTGTACATTTCATACCTGTAGCCCATGTATTTTATAACTGGAAGTTTGTACCTCTTAATCTACCTGAAAATTTCTCTCCTTCCTCCAACTCTGCCCCTTTGGCAACCACCTGTTAGTTCTCTGTATCGGTGATTCTGTTTCTATATTATTATGTTTTTTCGTTTTGTTTTCTAGATTCTACATATAAGAGAAATCATCCAGTATTTGTCTTTCTCTGTATGACTTATTTTACTTAGCATAATACCCTTGAGGTCCATCCATGTTGTCACAAATGGCAGATTCCTTCTTTTTTATGGCTGAATAATATTCCATTGTCTGTGTGTGTGTGCGCATGCATCTGTGTATCATATTTTTTTTAAATTTTTATTTTATATTATAGTTGATTTACAATGTGTGTTAGTTTCAGGTGTACAGCAAAGTGATTCAGTCATACACATACATATATCCATTCTTTTTCAGATTCTTTTCCCATATAGGTTATTACAGAGTATTGATTTCCCTGTGCTGTACAGTAGGTCCTTATTGATTATCTATTTTATATATAGTAGTGTGTATATGTTAATCCCAACCTCCTAATTTATCCCTCCCCCTCACCTTTCCTCTTTGGTAATCATAAGTTTGTTTTCTAAGTCTATGAGTCTTTTTCTGTTTTATAAATAAGTTCATTTGTATCATTTTTTTAGGTTCCACGTATAAGTAATATCATATACTATTTGTCTTTCTCTGTCTGACTTACTTAGTATGATAATCTCCAGGTCCATCCATGTTGCTGCAAATGGGATTATTTCATTCTTTTTTATGGCTGAGTAATATTCCATTGTGTATATGTACCACATCTTCTTTATCCATTCCTATGTCGATGGATGTTTAGGTTGCTTCCATGCCTTGGCTATTGTGAATAGTGCTACTGAATCTATTGAGATGATCATATAGTTTTTATTCTTCAATTTGTTGATGTGGTGTAACACACTGACTGATTTGCAAATGTTGAGAAATCCATGCATCCCTGGGATAAAACCAACTTGATCCTGGTGCATGACCCAATCCTTTTAATGTATTGTTGGATTCGGATTGCTAGAATTTTGTTGAGGATTTTTACATATATGTTCATCAGTGATATTGGCCTGTAATTTTCTTTTTTGTGTGTGTCTTTGTCTGTTGTTGGTATCAGGGTGATGGTGACCTCATATACTGAGTTTAGGAGTATTCCTTCCTCTGCAAGGTTTTGGAATAGTTTTGGAAGGATAGGTGTTACCTCTTCTCTAAATATTTGATAGAATTCGCCTGTGAAGCCATCTGGTCCTGGACTTTTGTCTGTTGGGAGTTTTATAATCACAGTTTCAATTTCAGTACTTGTGATTAGTCTGGTCATATTTTCTATTTCTTCCTGGTTCAGTCTTGGGAGATTGTACCTTTTCTAAGAATTTCTCCATTTCTTCCAGGTTGTCCATTTTACTGGCATATAATTGCTTGTAGTAGTGTCTTATGATCCTTTATATTTCTGTGGTGTCCATTGTAACTTCTCCTTTTTCATTTGTACTTTTATTGATTTGAGCCCTCTCCCATTTTTCTGGTTGAGTCTGGCTAAAGGTTTATCAATTTTGTTTATCTTCTCAAAGAACCAGCGTTTAGTTTCGTTGATCTTTTCTGTTGTTTTCTTTGTATCTATTTCATTTATTTCTGCTCTGATCTTTATGATTTCTTTCCTTCTACTAACGTTGGTTTTTTTTTGTTTTTTCTCTAGTTGCTTTAGGTGTAAGGTTAGGTGGTTTATTTGTGATTTTTCTTGTTTACTGAGGTAAGATTTTATTGCTATAAACTTCATTCTTAGAACTGCTTTTGCTGCATCCCATAGGTTTTGGGTCATCATGCTTTCATTTTCATTTGTCTCTAGGTATATTTTGATTTCCTCTTTGATTTATTCAGTGATCCATTTGTTGTTTAGTAGCATATTGTTTAGCCTCTTAACATGTTTGTTTTTTTGCAGTTTTTTTCCTGTAGTTGATTTCTAATCTAATAGTGTGTGGTCATAATAAATGCTTGATACAACTTCAATTTTCTTAAATTTATCGAGGCTTGCTTTATGGCCCAGCATGTGATCTATCCTGGAGAATATTCCATGTGCACTTGAGAAGAATGTGTACTTTGCTGCTTTTGAATGGAAAGCTCTAAATATTACCCTCTGGTCTAAATGTGTCATTTAAGGCCTGTGTTTCCTTAATAATTTTCTGTCTGGATGATTTGTCCATTGATTTAAGCGGGGTTTTAAAGTCCCCCACTATTATTGTGTTACTGTCAACTTCTCTTTTTATGCCTGTTAACATTTGTCTCATATATTGAGGTGCTCCTATGTTGGGTGCACATATATTTACAGTTGTTATATCTTCTTCTTGGATTGATTCCTTTATCATTATGTAGTGTCCTTCATTTTCTCTTGTAACAGGTTTTATTTTAAAGTCTATTTTGTCTGATATGAGAATTGCTACTCCAGCTTTCTTTTGGTTTCCATTTGCATGGAATATCTTTTTCCATCCCCTCACTTTCAGTCTGTATGTGTCCCTAGATCTGAAGTAGGTCTCTTGTAGACAGCGTATATATGGGTCCTATTTTTTATCCATTCAGTCAGTCTATGTCTTTCATTTGGAGCATTTAGTCCATTTACATTTAAGGTAATTATTGTTATGTATATTCGTATTGCCATTTTATTAATTGTTTTGGATTTGTTTTTGTAGAATTTTTTTCTTCCCTTCCTCTTTTGTTCTCTTGTGATTTGATGATTATCCTTAGTGTGGCATTTGGATTCCTTTTTCTTTTTGTGTGTGTATATCTATTATAGATTTTTGGTTTGTGGTTATCATGAGGTTTTGGTATAGCAGTCTATATATACATGATTGTTTTAAGTTGCTGGTCTCTTAATTCCAAATGTATTTTAAATATCCTCCATTTGTACTCTCCTCCTGTCATGATTACTGGTTTTGATACCATATTTGTGTGGATGATTTCCTACCTTTGTTCTATCTTTGCCTTTAGCAGTGAGGATTCCCATTTTGTAATTTTCTAATTTCTAGTTGTGGCCTTTTCTTTTCTGCCTAGAGAAGTTCCTTTAGCATTTGTTGTAAAGTCGGCTTGGTGGTGCTGAATTTCTTTAGTTTTTGCTTGTCTGTAAAGCTTTTGATTTCTCCATTAAATCTGAATGAGAGCCTTACTGGATAGAATATTATTGGTTGCAGTTTTTTCCCTTTCGTCACTTTAAATTTATCATGCCACTCCCTTCTGGCCTGCAGAGTTTCTGCTGAAAAATCAGCTGATAACCTTATGGAGATGTTATTTGTTGCTCTTCCCTGTTGCTTTTAATATTTTCTCTTTATCTTTAATTTTTGTCAGTTTGATTAATATGTGTCTCTGCATGTTCCTCCTTGGGTTAATCCTGTATAGGACTCATGTTACCTAGACTTGGGTGACTGTTCCTTTCCCATGTTCGGGAATTTTTCAGCTATTATCTTTTCAAATATTTTCTCAGGCCCTTCTCTCCCTCTTCTCCTTCTGGGACCCCTATAACACAAATGTTGGTGCATTTCATGTTGTCCCAGAAGTCTCTTAAACTGTCCTCATTTCTTTTCACTCGTTATTCTTTGTTCCATGGCAGTGATTTCTACCACTTTGTCTTCCAACTCACTGATCCATTCTTCTGCCTCATTTATTCTGCTATTGATTCTTTCTAGTGTATTTTTCATTTCAGTTATTGTATTTTTCAACTCTGGTTATTCTTTATATTTTCTAACTCATTATTCAAAACTTCTTGTAACTTTCACTCTCTGCATCCATTATTTTCCCAAATTCTTAGATCATCTTTATGTTCATTACTCTGAACTCTTTCTCAGGTAGATTGCCCATCTCCACTTTATTTAGTTCTTCTGGGGTTTTATCTTGTTCCTTTGTCTGGAACATATTCCTTTGCCATCACATTTTGTTTAAATTTCTCTTTGTATTTTTATGTATGTGGTAGGTTCATTCAGTTTCTCAACCTTGGAGAAGTGGCCCTTTGAAAAGAACTCAGTGGCTGCAGCATACACCTCAACTTAAAAGAAACACAAATCTATGATGTAGAGGTGATAAATTTTATGCTAACATATTTGCACCCTCGGTTTTTGACTCCATTCTCCAACTCCAAGAATTTCAAGAAGGAAATTTAAATGACACAGTGTCTTTAAAAAGCACATTATGGAGAACATAAAGAGATAATCTACTTTAAATAGATAAGTCCGGAAAGCCCAAATTGATAGGGGCACAGAGGTCATGGGAATCAAGTCTCAGTGGCCACATCCAGCCAGGAGGAGGATTGTGTGGCACATGAAGGCACATGTGGAATTTAGGAATGGAACTATAGATTGATATGGCAGCCCCATGGATGAGAGTACAGAAGAGATTTCTAGTAGTTTTCCTGACTGGGAAATATCAGAAATAGAAAACAACTTATCAATGATTTGTAGGAAGCTCTCTGTGTTTATCTCTGAACCCCCTTGCCCCCCGGCAGGACTTTTTAAGAATAAAATCAGTAAAGAGCTACATAATTCTTCAAAGTTCATGAAATCAGACTTTATTTTTCATTAAATATGGATCTGTTCATTAACTAGGTCATATGGAATCCCAGGATTTATAGGTTCATTTCACCTATAGTTGTGTGTGTGTGTGTGTGTGTGTGTGTGTGTGTCTGTGTGTGTGCACAGACACACATTAAAAAGAACAAGTCTGGACAGATGTGGTTATTCATGTAAATGAGATTCCAGGTGATTTTATATCTTTTTCACTTCTCTGTTTTTTAGCTAATTGTCTTGTAATGATAATGCATACCTTATGTAATAAATAGAAATAAGTACTTTTGAAAATGTCTTGATTACATCTGCAGTGATTCTGCCAACACATTCCTAATAGTTGTCCTTTTCATTATTTTATTATAGTAAAGCATACAAAACATAAAATTTGCTACTCTTACCATTTTAAGTGTACATTTTAGTGGTATTAATTAGATTCATGCTGTTTTGCAACCATCACCAATATCCACCTTCAAAACTTTTCATTCACCCCAAACAGAAACTGTGTACCCATTAAGTAAATTCTCCCCAATCCCTCCTCTCCCCAGCTGCTGTTACTCTCTAATCTACTCTGTCTCTGTGATTATTTTATTCTAGATATTTCATTTAAGTGGCATCATACAACATTTATTCTTTTTTGTCTAGATCATTTCACTTACTTAGCATAAGGTTTTCAGGGTTTATTCATGTTGTATGTATCAGAACTTAATTCTTTTTATGGCTGAATAATATGTCGTGGTATTTATATACCACATTTTGTTTATCCATGCATCTGTTGGTGGACACTTATGTTGCTTCCATCTTTTGCCTATTGTGAAAAATGCTACAATGAGCATTGGCATGCAAGTATCTCTTTGAGTCCATTTTCAATTCATTTGGGTAAATACCTAGGAGTAGAATTCTGGGTCATATGTTAATTCTATACTTAGCTTTTTGAGGAACCACCATATTGTTTTCCACAGTGGCTACACCATTTTATATTCCCACCAGCAATGCACAAGCATTCTAGTTTCTCTGCTTCCTCATAAACACTTGTTATTTTCTGTTTTTTATATTATAGCTATCCTAGTATGTGTGAAGTGGCACCTAATTGTGGGTTTTTTTTTCATTGTGGGTTTGATTTGTGTTTCTCTAATGACTAAGGATATTGAGTATCTTTCATGATTATTGAGTATTAGTATATTTTATTAGGGGAAATGTCTACTGAAGTCCTTTGCCCACTTTTAACTGGGTTGGTTATCTTTGTTGTTGAATTATAATTATTTACATATTCTGAATATATTTATCAGATATATGATTTGCAAGTATTTTCTCCCATTTGATAGGTTTCACTTTCTATATAGTGTCTTTGTATGCACAAAAGATTTCACTTTTGACATTCAATTTATCTATTTTTTTATTTTTTTGCTAGTGCTTTTGGTCATATCTAATAATCTATTGCCAAATTGTAGATTTACCTACATGTATTTTTTTCAGAGATTTATTATATTAGCTCTTATATTTAGGTTGTTTATCCATTTTGAATTAATTTTTGTATATGTGAAAGGTTGGGTTCCAAATTGATTCTTTTGCATGTGGAAATTCGGTTGTCCCAGCACCATGTGTTGAAGAAATATCCTTTTTCCACTGAATGGGGTAGGTACCATTGTCAAAAATATGTGGCCATAAAGGTATGGATTTCTGGACTCTCAATTCTTTTCTGTTGGTCTGTGTGTCTATCGTTATGCCAGTACCACACTATCTTAGTACTGTGGCTTTGTAGTTTTGAAATCAGGAAGTGTTGAGTCCTCCAACCTTGTTCTACTTTGTCAATACTGTTTTGTCTATGTGGGACCCTTTTGGATTCCATACGAATTTGAAGATTGGCTTTTCCATTTCTGTGAAAAAGGCTGCTTAAAGTTTGATAGAAATTGCATTGAAACTGAAGATTGCTTTAAGTAGTATTGATATCTTAATATCAAGTCTTCCTACTCATAACATGGGCTACTGTTTGATTTGTTTAGGCCTTCTTTAATTTCTTTTAGCAAGGTTTTTCAATTTTTGGTGTATAAGTCTTTCACCTCCTTGGTTAAGTTTATTGCTAGGTATTTTATTCTCTGCATGCTACTGTAAATGGAATTGCTTTCATAATTTCCTTTCTGGATTGTTCATACAGTTGTATAAAAACACAACTGAAGTTTCTGTGTTGATTTTGTATCCTGCAGTTTTGCTGAATTTTTTATTAGCTCTAGTAGCTTCTTGTGAATTCTTCAGAGTTTTCTAAATATAGAATCATGTCATCAGTGAATGGAGATAATTTTATTGTTTCCTTTCCAAAATGGATGCTTTTTAAAAAAAATTATTGGAGTATAGTTGCTTTACAATGCTGTGTTAGTTTCTACTGTACAGACACATGAATCAGCTATACGTATACATATATCCCCTCTTTTTTTGGGTTTCCTTCCCATTTAGATAACCACAGAATACTGAGTAGAGCTCGCTATGCTATACAGTAGGTTCTCATTCGTTACCAATTTTATACATAGTATCAATAGTGTCTATATGTCAATCCCAGTCTTCTGCTTTTTACTTCTTTTTCTTGTCCAAATGCTCTGACTAGAACTCCCAATACAGTGTTGAATAGCAGTGGTGAAAGTAGGCATCCTTGTCTTATTCCTGATCTTTGGGGAAAGGATTTAGTCTTTACCATTGAATATGATAGTAGCTTCAGGTTTTTCAAACATGCCCATCATCATCTTGAGGAAAGTCCCTTTAATTCCTAGACATTCCTATTCTTATGACGTTCTCTATTTCTTAAAATATATAATAATCTCTATTTCTTAGAATATAATATATAATTATATATGTAATTGTATATATAATATAATCTCTATTTCTTATATAATAATCTTCTTACATATTTCTTGGAATAGTTCTCTATTTCTTGATGGAAACCAAGATTTCAGTCACTTAAACCTTGATGCATGAACCATGTTATTTGTCATCACTCATATAACCTATGATTTAGTTTCTCATTTCTTTAAAAGTCTTTTTTTAAAAAAACATTTTATATTGGAGTATAGTTGATTAACAATGTTGTGATAGTTTCAGGTGTACAGCAAAATGATTCAGTTATACATATACGTATATCCATTCTTTTTAAAATTCTTTTCCCATTTAGGTTGTTACATAATATTGAGCAGAGTTCCCTGTGCTATACAGTAGGTCCTTGTTCATTGTCCATTTTAAATATAGCAGTGTGTACATGTCAAAATAGTCTTATGGAAGAGGTTAAATATGTGTATGTACAGACTCTTCAATTGCCTACTCAGATCTAAAAGATACCAAAGAAACAGTCCAGATTATTTGGATTTCTCCTTTGATCCTCTGTAAAAGCAGAATCAGGTTAGAGCTTTTGGATTTCATGTCTTAGAAGACTGTTTATTACAACGACAATATCGTTAGCTGTGTGTATTTTAGACCACCCTTCACTTTCTCTTTTCTGTGTCTCTCAAGATTTCTTTTGTATATTCCAATAAAGATGTTAAAAAAAATTTTTTTTTGAATTCTCCATATCTTTATCTAATCAGGCTGCATTCTGAACTACCTCTCCCCAGATGAAATCTGCTTGTCACATCTGTA
Organism: Delphinus delphis; assembly: GCF_949987515.2. Taxonomy (NCBI): domain Eukaryota; kingdom Metazoa; phylum Chordata; class Mammalia; order Artiodactyla; family Delphinidae; genus Delphinus; species Delphinus delphis. The sequence continues at coordinate 70,291,472 of NC_082684.1, read as the reverse complement.
TGAAATTGGTTCTTCCTTAATGTGTATTTTAACACTGTGCATCTTATTTTTACTTCTAGCATGGTGTTAGTCATGTTTTACTTGTTGTATTTATTTGTCTCTACCACTGCATGACCTCCATGGGTAGTATGGGGGACAAATTTGCATTTTTTATCCATCATCCATGTGCTTGTATTTACCCTGGAAATGTACCTGTCCCCTTAATTCACCCATTTGGTACCCATGGAATTGATTTTTAATCCCCATCAGTGTAATTCAACCCTGTGATCAACAAAAGTTTATGAAGGATTGGCATATGCTGCAGCCTTAAGCCAGTGAGTATACATTACCTAACTACTTTGATTGTTCAAGGTAACAGTCAGCAAACGTTTTCTGAAAAGGGCCATATAATAAATACTTTTGGATTTGCAGACCACAAAATTCTCTGTTGCATATCCTCCTTCATTTTTATTTACAACCATTTAAAAATGTAAACATCATTCTTATTTTCCCCATAGAAAAACAGATCACTGGCTGGATTTTATCCAAGGACTGCAGTTTAGTGATCCCTGTAAAGAAATATGACCTAAGGCATTGTCAGCAGACACGGGACTTTTACTAGCACTGATGACTTAAAAAACCTTTTATTCTTCTGCCAGGAAAAGGAAATATTTACCCCTGAAAGCTACTGGAAGCTATCTTGAAATTATGAAAGAAGTCAAACTATGAATGTATCTAATACTAAGATTTCAAAGAAGCAAGAGAGATAAAGTTGGTCCATGATAAGCCATTGGAGCAACTCTCCCCATCAGTTATTTCTACATACAGACTTTATAATTTAAGTGAGCCAATAATTTCCCCTTATTATTTCAAAAAAATCACACTTTGCTGAGGTTTATTTTCAATCAAAGTTATTTTAACTGATAGAGAAAAGTATTAGTCTTTATGATCCTAGCACCTAGGACAGGAAGCATTCAATCAATTTGCTATATATTTATGGAAAAAGCTACACACTTACTCGTTAGTTTTCTTGGCAATGAATGTTGTAAATCCTTTCATATATGTGTTTTGGGTTGTGGTCACAGAGTTTGCTCAGTGAGCTTTGAAACTGTTGCTTAAGCAATGGTACATGCTATGCTGGGAGAGTTGAAGGTTCAGGTTAATGAAGTAAGAAACTAGGTTCAAATCATAATAGGAAAAAATTCAAATGTCAAGTCCACAGAGACTGAGCCATGATTAAAATCAGGATCAGATTATTCTTTGTCAGAATCAGGAATTTGGGAATGAGACAGTCATAAAATGAGGGCGATACAGCAATGGATATTTTTTGCAGTCTGAGACATTTCCAAGGCTCTTTCATATAGGCCCATAGAGGTTGTATTCTAAAGTTTTCGAAGGTTTTATTGGATAATATTTTAAACTCTGTGTTTCTATTACTCTTGCATTTATTCTTCAAATAATATTATGTCAAATCACTTCAGCTTTTCTATGTATTGATTTTGGCTACAAATTCAGCACAAAAATACTCTTTATTTCAGATTTCATTTTGTTAAAAGATGGCTGTTGTTCTAATTATATGGTTTTCTAAATCTATAGGTCAGAGACCCAGGTAAATGTGTAATAGTTCAGGTAGCTGGAGAAAAAGAGAATAAACAATGGATTGTCTTCCTATCCTTCAGTCCCCACAGACTGTTTTCCTAATCCAGAACAAAACACAAAGATTCATTGAATATGGAGTGACAAAACTCCCCAGTGTAACCCCAAAAGTGGAGAAAAAACTTTCTCTGATGTTAGAAGTATTAATGTAAATAGCAAAAGAGGAAAGGACAAGAGAATAGAAAAGAAACATATACACTCTGCACATTTGAAATGGAGAAGAATTCTTCCTTCTGAAGGGAGAATTAGAACACAACTCACTTCAAGGAGCATTTCACAACCAAGAGTAGCTTACACTATTTATTTTTGAGAACTTTATGTTTAATAAAATATGATATTTAAAGAATATTTAAAGAAACTTTTAAAATAAATTTTTCTATAATGGAAGATTTTCAAAGGTCGATTAACAAAAAAAATCAAGAAAGATAGTTCCTGTCATAATTATCATGTTTAAAAACTGGACCAGTTCTCTATTCTGTATAAGCAAGTAAAAATTTAGATTTGTCCTATAAGATCATTACTTCAAATTCAGTTGAAAATAAGTATAGATTATTAAGTTGGAATTTTTCCTTTCTTTTCCTCTCTATTTTCTTCACAATTGCCTATTTTTGAACATGTATTACCTAGATAATTTTCTCAAATTGTTGCTATGTGACTTATCTATACATGGTAGCAGTCTATTTCAAGTACACAAGTGTGGCAGGTATATTGAAGTGCACTGACAAGTTTTGTTTTGTTTTTTTTTTTAGCACAAATGAATAATCCTATGGGTACTGGAAGGATTCATTTCCTGAGGCTGTCTTTACAACAAAGACAGTTTCACATTAGCAAGCACAGTATTCTATACACAGTAGGTGATCAATTAACAACTATAGAGTGGTTTTCCATTTTGGTTAAAATTAAAAAGATTATGTAACTGAAAGTGTGAATTTTGAAAGGCTTTCTAAAATATTTGCAGCAAAATCCTTATCAATATGTAACACTCTTGCATTAACATATGTATCACGTCATAAAATTGAAATTTATTCTGCTAAAACAATCGACATTCATAAATTATGGTGAAAAAGAGAAATATGATTTATGGAGAAAAAGAGATAACCTCATATAGGTCTGTAAGGTCACCTATGAATTTGTTATTAGCAGAAAGATTATCAGAGCTTTGGATTTTTTTCATTGACTTAGACCAACATGCCTGTGGAATAGAGCCTTTTGATACTACATTTATTGTTAAGGGACATTGGGAATGGATTTCATTTTACTATGCCAGTTATCAGCACTGCCTTGTCATTTTCATCTGCTACACATTTTGTTTGCCTGTCTTCAAAATCTCACTTTAGTATTATCTCCCTGGCCTGTTGACATAGGCCACTGGTCTAGCAGAAAGCATACTATCAATGTAAACACAGTAACAAAGAACAGATTACAAAAGGGAAAGATAGTTGTCATAGCCACTTTCCTGAATTTCATTCCCAAAGGCTCTGGACTCAAAAGATTCCTTTGGCCCATCAGCCAAACCCATGTGGTAGAGTAATACCATATCAGTGTCAATCTAATCTGTAGATGAAAATATTTCCTCTTTGGAGACTTAATATATTCTGACTTTATTTCTAATCTCTTTCTCCTGCTTGTCCTTTATCAATGGAGGAAGAAGTTGTCAAACTCATTAATTCTCTTCCATTTGAACTGAGAAATGTTATCAGTGAGAATGCCTGTGAAATTTTAAATGTTGATTTGTTCCTTTTTGGAGCTAGGCGGCAAGATGTCATTGAAGGTTTTAAATACTTTCATATAAATTCTCTCTTCATAGACTTGGGCAAGAATTTCAGTGACTACTAAAATCAGAATTTAATCACGAATGGATGGAATCTCCTAAATGTGATAAACTTAATCTAAAAGTTTATCCTCGATTATTTCAAATATAATTTTGTTTCATATTCTAATTAGCATAATATAAAAGAATCCTTCATGTTAGTCCTATCTGAAAAAAATGTTATAACAAGACATTTTATTTCTCTTTGCTTCTGGTTTTTGTTTTTCTTTTTTTCCCCCACTTACAATGTTGGTGAGCTTACACCTGCTTTCCTCTAGTGAAAAAATTAAAGATGTCTTCCTTAGTAGTCATCTGAAATCTACTTGTTCCTCTAATCTGCTAATTTTGAGTGGATAGAAAAGAAAAACTGCCTGGTAATTGTACATACACTTGCTTTCACTTTGCTCCCTTTGCTTGATTCCAGATTCACATACAGTAGTTTATCGGCTTTTGGATCCTAAGTTAGTGGAAAACTTTCGGGTCCTTTCAATAACTAACAGGATTTGTCATTCTGTTTAAGTTTAGTTCAGAATGTTCTTCTGACATTGGACCTTGGCCTCAAGAATGAACTGGGAAAAAACTGATTAAAAAAACTGATGGAATATTGCATATTCCTTTCCTCTTATTTCATGAGTAAATTAGACTTTCAGTCACAGTGCTTGATATGCTGGTGGTTTCTGAGTGAAAGTTCCCCATCCATGTCCCCTATGAAAAATGTGGCCACTCTGTGAATGTTTTGCCCCAAGTAGAGCTTATTATATTATCCCTGGGTTCTTGCCACAGAGATAGAAAACATACAGGCAGGAGAATGAACTGATGTTTCCTGGAGGAAAAAAAAAAACTGATCAATCCATATCTCTCTATGAAATCTGAAATGATAAACATGGAGAGAATAAGCCAATTAAAAATGGTACCTGCAGATGAAAAGTCCTTAAAAAATAAATGGCAAAAAGGGAGAGAGAAAAAAAGAAGAGTTGTGAAATAATTATAATAGATGAAACCTGGAGGTTCAGCTTCAGAAATCAGACCAAAGGCCTCAGATGGCCGGATGTACTCAGGGATCACCTCCTTCTATTTTCCACCAGTTTTCCAGACTCAGAGAGAATGAGGTCTAGTGGGAATGCAATGTGATTGAGAGATGACCCAGAAATGACACCCAGAAGGGATAAAATATGTTTACAGAGAAAATTCAATGTCAGGATTGGTGCCCCTTACGGTCCACCATCAGTACCAACTTGTAAAGTACGGAGAATAAGATACCAGAGAGAGCTGTTGCTTTACTCTTATGTCTAATGTGTATTTACTCTCTGTTTCCTTAATTGAGTCCCAGTTCCTGAACTCCAAAGAGTCTAATTTAAATGTGAACCACGTGCATAATTTTTTAGGAAGATTGAATATTAAAATGATAAAATAAGTGTTGAAAATGTAGTTCTTCAACCGTATGCATCAGAGTCATGTGGTATATTTATTAAAAAATAGAGTTTCCTGGGTCTCTCTCAAACTTAAGAATCCTAAAGACTTAGAATCTCCAGAGAAATGGCTCAGGAATCTGCTTTTTTAACAATTTATCCAAGGTGATTTGTGTGTGGGGGGGGGGGCGGGGGGCTTGAAACAAGACCCATTTATCTCCCAGTTTCTGAAGGTTAGAAGTCTGGGCATAGAATAACTGGGTTCTCTGCTCAGGTTCTCTCACAAAGCTGAAATCAAGTGTTAGCAGGGCTGCATTCTCATCCAAAGCTCAGAGTTCTCTTCCACACTCATTCAGGTTGTTGACAGAATTCAGTACCTCATGGTTGTAGAACTGAACCCCATTTTCTTTATGGCTATTGGCAGGGGTTGCTCTCAGTCCTTACGGCTACTCTCAGGTCCTAGCTACATGGTCCATTCCACAGGCAGTTTACAAAGTGGGCATTTGCTTTCTACCAGGCCAAAAGGAGAGTGTCTGTTGCTACTTCTTGTCTCTTTTCAGGGTGTGGCTGACTAGGTCAGGTCCATCCAAGATAATCTCCCTTTTGATTTACTGTGTTGGATATTGTCCTTTGACCCTTCAGATTCACTCAGCTGTCTAATTGAAGCCTGGCCTCAATGATTGCAACAACTAGAGAAGTTGGGATATAAAGACTTCACTGGTGGGCTGTAGAGGAGTGAGTTGGAAGACTGAGAATATTGGAATATATCCTTGCAATTTACACTGTTACCTCCTAACCAAACCACCCTCTTCCATTAGACATGTCTCAAAGTAAACTCCCTTCACCAAGTTATTAAGAAATATAGTAGCAAGGAAAGCACCAGCATCCCGGAAATTCTTTTTGGTGACATTCTTCTAGGTAAGAAATGTCAGTGGGAGAGTCTGCAATTTAATTGGGTTCCCATATTTCAAAGGAAATGATGTGATCCCATAATGGTAGAGGCCAAGTGTGTGGCTTTCACTCTCAGAGGCAAGGCAGGTATACTTATCAAAGAATGGGGCATTAATCAGTGTTTTGACCTAAAGTGGTAGTTTCCAGCTGGAGACTTTTATCTCAGGGAACATTTGGCAATGTCTAGAGACATTTTTAGTTATCACAATGGGAGGGGGGGTGCTATTGGCATCTAGTAAATAGAGGCCAAAGATACTGCTGAACATGTTACAGTGCATAGGACAACCCCCGCCCCCGCCCCCAAACACACACACAATAGTTATCTGGTCCTATATATCAATAGTGCTGAGAAACTCTGACCCCAAAGGATCTATGGCAATGGCAATTTGATCAAGGGGTACATAGTTTAACACACATAAGTAGAAAACTTCTAGATCTGATGAACAGACAACTGACTCAGTTGCCAGAATGGGAATTCATGGTCTTTTACATAGCTTCTAAATCTAAACTATTAACAGATTCAAACACGGGGGCAGGCTTGTCCCTATAAGGAAGGAATCTTTTTAATTTTTTTTTTTTTACTAAAGTTTCGTTGATTACAATATTGTGTTAGTTTCAGGTTTACAACACAGTGATACACACACACACACACACACACATATATATATATGTTTATATATATATTCTTTTTCAGATTCTTTTCCCTTATAATTACAAAATATTCAGTATATTTCCCTGTGCTATACAGTAGGTCCTTATTAATTACCTATTGTATATATAGTAGTGTGTATAAGGAAGGGATCTTCAATGTATTGATAGATACAGGTGTAATCTTAACTCTTCCCCAGTCTTCCCCAAAATGACATGTGACTCTTACCAGGGTAAGGTAAATATCCAGATCTTTGGACTGTATTAAATACTGGCTCTGAACTGATGCTAGTAATCCTTGGAGAAATAAAATACCACCATGGTCCACCAATCAGAGTAAGGACTTATAGAAGTCTGGAGATATATGAAGTCTTGAACTCAGTCTGCCTCATGTTTGGTCCAGAGGGACCATTGGCCCATTCAGTGTGTGTGTGTGTGTGTGTGTGTGTGTGTGTGTGTGTGTGTGTGTGTGTGTGTGTGTGTGTCTTCCGACTCCCAAAATATATAAGCCAAAGAGATATAATTGGTAACTGATGGGATCCCTATATTGGTTCCTTGATCCTTCAGTGAGGGCTATTAACAGAGTTAGACAACTGGAAGCATCTGGACCTTCTCTCTTCCCTCTCCTTTCTGCCCCCAAAATAAAACAAAGTGAATGCTAAATTACAGAGTGCAAGGTGCAGTAGGAAACTGTTTACCAGCCACTGCTCTTGTCTCTGTGCTTCAAAATAAACACTGATTAGCCCTGGTGTGCATGCAGCAGGTCATTTATATTTGTGTATTCACCCTTTCTGAAGTTTTAACATAAGGGTAGAAATAACCTTTCATTAACATTTTTCCTCTTCTACTTTGGTATGTGGAAGTTGATGGTGGAAAGAGACAAGAGAAGTGTGAAAAGAAGGGGAGGGGCATACGAATAGGCCACTATGGGTAAAACTGGTATTGTAGATTACTTCAGAGATTGTTAGGAAGTCTTAAAGCCAAGGATGTTCCATATTGAAGGAGGAGACATGCAGAGAGAATGAGATGAACTTAGGCACAAAAAATGCTGTGTAGGAGAAGGAAAGAACAGAGACCATCAAAGTTGACTGAGCCAAGTCTTCTTCCTCACCATATTCATGCTCTCAGGGCATAGGTACCCTTACTCAAACTTTAATCTTTAAGAGAAAATAACAATTTAGAAAGAGAAAATAGGAAGCCAGTGAAAATGTACATGCAGTATGTCAATAAAAAGAAAATCTTGGGAGAGGCTGTTCATTTTAAGCATGAGCAATATGGGGGAAAAGTGACGTGGCATCTATGCAAATATACTAAACAGGAGAAAAAGTAACAGAGTAGGCAAAATAGTGAAATTTTTAATTTGTTATGAATATATTATGGAAGTAAATACAACTCAAATAAGAAACATCTCCAAGAATTTTAAGTGCTCTAAAAGATTTTATGAAAATGTTTTCAATTAAAAGAATTCAAAATTAAATGAAAGAATATGGGACAAAGAATGGATGCCCATGGATGGTTTTCAACTCTATGTAAAAATAGAGAAATAAAAAATTAAAAGATTAAGAATGAAAAACAGTAAATAAATAGACATAACTCAAAATCAAATTACTTACAATGAAGAGAGTTTTGAGGCAAATAGCATAACACGGTGGTAAAAGATTTTTAAAATGATAAGATAATTAATACGTAGTACAGAAGAGGAGATTCACTAAAGGTTTCTTGATATCTCTGAAGAGGAGACTCCAACAAATTAAAACTAAAAATCAAACCCAAGTTAAAATAGCAGATAACCTTCCCTGAATTCAAGAGAGCAAAAATAGCAGATAACAAAATGCCTTAAATATTGCTGGAAAATATTGCATCAGAATGATCTTCTTTGAGATATACTCTATTCATGTGAATCAACTTCAAAAGTATAAAATCGTCAGATATCCAGGCTGACAAATGCAAGGGAGAAAAAAAAATTAGGATAACCTGAAACTTCCTCAGAGCCACATTAACTATCTGAAGTTAATAGGTCAATGTCTGTAAAGTGCTAATGGAAAGAAAGTATGATTCAAGTGCATTGTATCCAGGCAAGATGACAATAAAGTAGAAAAGAGAACAAACAACCATTTCCAAATGTAGAAACTATCAAGGAATATAGCACCCAAGAGAGCTGCATAAATAAATAAAAATAAATAAACAAACAAATAAATAAAACTATTCAATGAAAAATCCAGCCAAACCAGAAGCTCTAATAAGAGGACTACTGACCAAAAGAATACCAAAATTGCTCAGTAGTTTTATAAGGTAGTTTGAACTTATTAGATTGGAAGTATGGAGGCCTTCTGCACTGAAGACTATTCTCAAGGCTCCATAAATTACTGAGCATATCACTAAAACAAATATTATATATTTAAAATTGGGAGATAATGAATGCGTTTCTAATCCTCATTGTTTATATTTGGCTCTGCAAGTATATCCCTGTGTTTTCTTGCAGACTTTAAATAAATTAAAAAACATACCTAAACAATCTAATCAGAAAATGAAGAAGAAGCAAGAACAGATATTTTAACAAAGAATTACAGATGGCAAGTAAGCACGTACAAAGATGTTCAACATCATGTGCCATTATTAAACCACAATGATATCTCAGTACAAACCCATCAGAATGGTTAAAATGTTAAAAAATTAAAAAGTAATAACACCAGGGGCTTCCCTGGTGGCGCAGTGTTTGAGAGTCCACCTGCAGATGCAGGGGATGCGGGTTCGTGTCCCGGTTCGGGAAGATCCCACATTGCCGTGGAGCGGCTGGGCCCGTGAGCCATGGCTGCTAAGCCTGAGCATCTGGAGCCTGTGCTCCGCAACGGGAGAGGCCACAACAGTGAGAGGCCCGTGTACCGCAAAAGAAAAAAAAAAAAAAAGTAATAACACCAAATGCTGATGAGAGTTTGGAAAAACTGTATCACTCATTGTAATATTGAGTTTGACTCCATTTTTTGCTGTTTGTTGACAGCTATTAAAGTTCCACAGTATTTTTGCCAGAGGCATACTTCTTAATTTCCCAAAGCATACAGTGCTATTGCCTACCAAACCTCATTCCCCACTTTTTGCTAACAGAATGCTGATTTTAATTAAAGCATTAATGTACTCAGCTAAAATCTCCACTTCCCAGCCTCCCTTGCAGGTAGGAGTGAGTTTGTAATGCATTTATAATCAATGAGCTCAATGGTGGAAGTCAGCTGGATGATTTCTGGAAAATGTTTAAGTTATTGATAGAGGCTCTGCTTCTACCTGTTCTCATTTTCCCCTTCTTGCCTCTACTGTTGGTCTTATATCTAAGGAAGGAACAAAGTTTCACAACTATGAAGACAAAACTGAATGCTGAGATAGTGGCAAAGAGAGAGAAAAGGAGATGAAGTCCTTGAGGACTGCCTCAGGCAAGGGCATGAACCCCTTAACTGTATGCTTCCTGACCTCTTGTTTTGTGAGAAAAGTCAACACCCAAAACTTTTGGAGTGGTGTTACTAGTATGTAGAGCAAATGCATTTCTCTGAGGTTGAGTTTCTCATCTGTAAAATGAGGGTAAAAAGTATATATTTCACAGATTTATTTTGAAAAGAAGATTGCTCTGTTTAAGCTACTATTATTTCTTTTCTCTACTATTAGTATCAAAAGCTTATTTTAACTGTCACATTACATTTGTTTTGTTTACTGCTGTATCCATTAAACCTAGCCTGAAACATGGTAGCCATTAAATATATATCTATATAAATGCACACTATCTACATGATTCCCACTGAGGAATTGTGTTTATAAAATTTTGGCACATTCATACACGTTTTAGTAATTTCTAGTGAAGATATGTATTATGGTGTACATTTAATATCAATTTATTAAATTATAATTTTCTTCAAATACACATCCTTATTTCTTAAGATTAACTGGTCCTACAGAAAAATAGACATCTGTTTGGGATATTTACACCAAGGACATTTACCAAGGATGGTAAAAGTTTTGGGGGAAAGAAAGTGCATTCCAAAAATGTTTCTATCTTTATGAAATACTGTAGGAAACAAAATATTTAATGGCATCTTTGAAACATGGGTTTGGACTTTGACTTTTCTTTACCTTCTAGCAGTCAAATGGGTAATAATCAACCATATTCTTTAAATATTTAAAACCAAATGTATATTTTTATCTTCATTTTAGATATAACACAATTCTTTTTTTTAACATCTTTATTGTAGTATAATTGCTTTACAATGGTGTGTTAGTTTCTGCTTTATGACAAAGTGAATCAGCTATACATATGCATATATCCCCATATCTCCTCCCACTTGCATCTCCCACCCATGTTCCCTATTCCACCCCTCTAGGTGGACACAAAACAACAAGCTGAACTCCCTGTGCTATGCGGCTGATTCCCACTAGCTATCTATTTTATATTTGGTAGTGTATATAGGGCCATGCCACTCTCTCACTTCGTCCCAGCTTACTCTTCCCCCTCCCCGAGTCCTCAAATCTGTTCTCTACTTCTGCATCTTTACTACTGTCCTGCCCTGCCCCTAGGTTCTTCAGGATCTTTTTTTTTTTTTTAGATTCCACATATAGGTATTAGCATATGGTATTTGTTTTTCTTTCTGACTTACTTCACTCTGCATGACACTCTCTAGGTCCATCACCTCACTACAAATAACTCCATTTCATTTCTTTTTATGGCTGAGTAATATTCCATTGTATATATGTGCCACATCTTCTTTATCCATTCATCTGTCGTTGGACACTTAGGTTGCTTCCATTTCTTGGCTATTGCAAATAGAGCTGCACTGAACATTGTGGTACATGACTCTTTTTGAATTATGGTTTTCTCAGGGTATATGCTCAATAGTGGGATTGCTGGGTCATATGGTAGTTCTCTTTTTAGTTTTTTAAGGAACCTCAATACTGTTCTCCATAGTGGCTGTATCAATATACAGTCCACCAGCAGTGCAAGAGGGTTCCCTTTTCTCCACACCCTCTCCAGCATTTATTGTTTGTAGATTTTTTGATGATGGCCATTCTGACCGGTGTGAGGTGATACCTCATTGTAGTTTTGATTTGCATTTCTCTAATGATTACTGATGTTGAGCATTCTTTCATGTGTCTGTTGGCAATTTATATATCCTCTTTGGAGAAATGTCTGTTTAGGTCTTCTGCCTATTTTTGGATTGGGTTGTTTGTTTTCTTGGTATTGAACTGCATGAGAAGCTTGTAAATTTTGGAGATTAATCCTTTGTCAGTTGCTTCGTTTGCAAATATATTCTCCCATTCTGAGGGTTGTCTTTTCGTCTCGTTTATGGTTTCCTTTGCTGTGCAAAAGCTTTGGAGTTTCATTAGGTCCCATTTTTTTATTTTTAGTTTTATTTCCATTTCTCTAGGAGGTGGGTCAAAAAGGAACTTGCTGTGATATATGTCATAGAGTGTTCTGCCTATGTTTTCCTCTAAGAGTTTTATAGTGTCTGGCCTTACATTTAGGTCTTTAAATCCATTTTGAGTTTATTTTTGTGTGTGTTGTTAGGGAGTGTTCTAATTTCATTCTTTTACATGTAGCTATCCACGCTTCCCAGAACCACTTATTGAAGAGGCTGTCTTTCTCCATTGTATATTCCTGCCTCCTTTATTAAAAATAAGCTGACCACATGTGCATGGGTTTATCTCTGGGCTTTCTATCCTGTTCCATTGATCTATATTTCTGTTGTTATGCCAATACCATACTGTCTTGATTACTGTAGCTTTGTAGTATATGCTGAAGTCAGGAGCCTGATTCTTCCTCCTCCTCTTTTCTTTCACAAGATTGCTTTGGCTATTCCAGGTCTTTTGTGTTTCCATACAAATGGTGAAATTTTTTGTTCTAGTTCTATGAAAAATGCCCGTGGTGGTTTGATAGGAATTGCATTGAATTTATAGATTGATTTAGGTAGTATAGTCATTTTCACAATGTTGATTCTTCCCATCCAAGAATATGGTATATCTCTCCATCTGTTTGTATCATCTTTAATTTCTTTCATCAGTGTCTTATAGTTTTCTGCATACAGGTCTTTTGTCTCCTTAGGTAGGTTTATTCCTAGGTGTTTTATTCCTTTTGTTGCAATGGTAAATGGGAGTGTTTCTTTAATTTCTCTTTCAGATTTTTCATCATTAGTGTATAAGAATGCAAGAGATTTCTATGCATTAATTTTGTATCCTGCTACTTTACCAAATTCATTGATTAGCTCTAGTAGTTTTCTGGTAGAGTCTTTAGGCTCCTCTATGTATAGTATCATGTCATCTGCAAACAGTGATGGTTTTACTTCTTCTTTTTCGAGTTGGATTCATTTTATTTCTTTTTCTTCTCTGATTGCTGTGGCTAAAACTTCCAAAACTATGTTTAATAGTAGTGGTGAGCGTGGGTAACCTTTTCTTGTTCCTGATCTTAGTGGAAATGGTTTCAGTTTTTCACTAGTGAGAATGATGTTGGCTGTGGGTTTGTCATATATGGCCTTTATTATGTTTGGGTACGTTCCCTCTATGCCTACTTTCTGGAGGATTTTTATCATAAACGGCTGTTGAATTTTCTCAAAAGCTTTTTCTGCATCTATTGAGATGATCATATGGTTTTTCTCCTTTAGTTTGCTAATATGCTTTATCTCATTGATTGATTTGTGTATATTGAAGAATCCTTACATTCCTGGGATAAACCCCACTTGATCATGGTATATGATCCTTTTACATGCTGTTGGATTCTGTTTGCTAGTATGTTGTTGAGGATTTTTGCATCTATGTTCATCAGTGATATTGGCCTGTAGTTTTCTTTCTTTGTGACATCTTTGGTTTCGGTATCAGGGTGATGGTGGCCTCATAGAATGAGTTTGAGAGTGTTCCTCACTCTGCTATATTTTGGAAGAGTTTCAGAAGGATAGGTGTTAGTTCTTCTCTAAATGTTTGATAGAAATTACCTGTGAAGCCATCTGGTCCTGGTCTTTATTTTTTGGAAGATTTTTAATCACAGTTTCAATTCCAGTGCTTGTGATTGGTCAGTTTATATTTTCTATTTCTTCCTGGTTCAGTATCAGAAGGTTGTGCTTTTCTAAGAATTTGTCCATTACTTCCAAGTTTTCCATTTTATGGGCATATAGTTGTTTGTAGTAATCTCTCATGATCCTTTGTATTTCTGCAGTGTCAGTTGTTACTTCTCCTTTTTCATTTCTAATTCTATTGATTTGAGTCTTGTCCCTTTCTTTTGTGCTGAGCCTGGCTAATGGTGTATCAGTTTTGTTTATCTTCTCAAAGAACCAGCTTTTAGTTTTATTGATCTTTGCTATCGTTTCCTTCATTTCTTTTTCATTTATTTCAGATCTGCTCTTTATGATTTCTTTTCTTCTGCTAACTTTTGGGTTTTTTTGTTCTTTCTCTAATTGCTTTTGGTGTAAGGTTAAGTTGTTCATTTGAGTTTTTCTTGTCTCTTGAGGCTGGTTGTATTGCTATAAACTTCCCTCTTAGAACTGCTTTTGCTGCATCCCATAGGTTTTGGGTCATCGTGTTTTCATTGTAATTTGTTTCCAGGTAATTTTTGATTTCCTCTTTGATTTCTTCAGTGACCTCTTGGTTATTTAGTAGTGTATTGTTTAGCCTCCATGTGTTTGTATTTTTTGCAGCTTTTTTCCTGTAATATCTAGTCTCATAGCATTATGGTAGGAAAAGATACTTTATATAATTTCAGTTTTCTTAAATTTACCAAGGCTTGATTTGTGACCCAAGATATGACCTATCCTGGAGAATGTTCCATGAACACTTGAGGAGAAAGTGTATTCTGTTGTTTTTGGATGGAGTATCCTGTAATTATAAATTAAGTCCATCTTGTTTAATGTGTCATTTATAGCTTGTGGTTTCTTATTTATTTTCATTTTGGATGATCTGTCCATTGGTGAAAGTGGGGTGTTAAAGTCTCCTGCTATGATTGTGTTACTGTCAATTTCCCCTTTTATGGCTGTTAGCATTGGCCTTATATACTGAGTGTATGTTGGGTGCATAAATATTTACAATTGTTATATCTTCTTCTTGGATTGATCCCTTAATCATTATGTAATGTCCTTCTTTGTCTCTTGTAATAGTCTTTCTTTAAAAATATATTTGTTCTGGTATGAGGATTGCTACTCCAGCTTTCTTTTGATTTCATTTGCATGGGGTATCTTTTTCCATTCCCTCACTTTCAGTCTCTATGTGCCTCTAGGTCTGAAGTGGCTCTCTTGTGGACAGCGTATATACAGGTCATGTTTTTGTATCCATTCAGCCAGTCTGTGTCCTTTGGTGGGAGCATTTAATCCATTTACATTTAAGGTAGTTATCGATATGTATTTTCCTATTACAATTTTCTTAATTGTTTTGGGTTTGTTTTTCCAGGTCTTTTCCTTCTCTTGTGTTTCCTGCCTAGAGAAGTGCCTTTAGCATTTGTTCTACAGCTGGTTTGGTGGTGCTGAATTCTCTTAGCTTTTGCTTGTCTGTAAAAGTTTTCATTTCTCCATTGAATCTGAATGAGATCCTTGGTGGGTAGAGTAATCTTGGTTGTAGGTTTTCCCCTTTCGTCACTTTAAATACGTCCTGCCTCTTTCTTCTGGTTTGCAGAGTTTCTGCTGAAAGATCAGCTTTTAATCTTATGGAGATTCCCTTGTATGTTATTTGTTGATTTTCCTTTGCTCCTTTTGATATTTTTTCATTGTATTTAATTTTTCGTAGTTTGAATGATATGTGTCTTGGTGTATTTCTCCTTGGATTTATCTTGTATGGGACTCTATGTGCTTCCTGGACTTGACTATTTCCTTACCCATATTAGTGAAGTTTTCAACTATAATATTTTCAAATATTTTCTCAGTCCCTTTTTTTTCTCTTCGTCTTCTGGGACCCCTGTAATTCAAATGTTGTTGTGTTTAATGTTGTCCCAGAGATCTCTGAGACTGTCCTCAGGTCTTTTCATTCTTTTCTCTTTATTCTGCTCTGTGGTAGTTATTTCCACTATTTTATCTTCCAGGTCACTTATCCATTCTACTGCCTCAGTTATTCTGCTACTGATTCCTTCTAGAGAATTTTTAATTTCATTTATGGTGTTGTTCATCATTGTTTGTTTGTTCTTTAGTTCTTCTAGCTCCCTGTTAAACGTTTCTTATATTTTCTCCATTCTATTTCCAAGATTTTGGATCACCTTTACTATCATTACTCTGAATTCTTTATCAGGTAGACTGCCTATTTTCTCTTCATTTTTTTGGTGTGGTGCGTTTTTACCTTGCTCCTTCATCTGCTGTGTATTTCTCTGTCTTCTCATTTTGCTTAACTTACTGTGTTTGGGGTCTCCTTTTCACAGGCTGCAGGTTCATAGTTCCCATTGTTTTTGGTGTCTGCCCCCAGTGGGTAAGGTTGGTTCAGTGGCTTGTGTAGGCTTCCTGGTAGAGGGGACTGGTTCCTGTGTTCTGGTGGATGAGGGTGGATCTTGTCTCTCTGGTGGGCAAGATCGCATCTGGTGGGGTGTTTGGGGGTGTCTGTGACCTTATTATGATTTTAGGCAGCCTCTCTGCTAATGGGTAGGGCTGTGTTCCTCTCTTACTAGTTGTTTGACATAGGGTGTCCAGCACTGTAGCTTGCTGTTCGTTGGGTGGACCTGGGTCTTAGCGTTGAGATGGAGATCTCTGGGAGAGCTTACATCGTTTGATATTACATGGAGGCAGGAGGTCTCTGCTGGACCAATGTTCTGAATTCGGCTCTCCCATCTCAGAGGCTCAGGCCTGACACCTGGCCGGAGCACCAAGACCATGTCAGTCACGCTGCTCAGAAAGAAAGTGAGAAAAAAAAGAATGAAAGAAATGTAATAAAGTAAAATAAAATAAAATACAGTTATTTAAATTAAAATTTTAAAAAAAATTATTAAAAATAAAAAAGTAATTTAAAAAAAAAGAAAGAAGAGAGCAACCAAACCAAAAAACAAAGGGACAAATGATAACAAGTGGTAAAAACTATACTAAAATAACAAAAAACAAAAAAACAAACTTGCAAAAGTAGACAGAGAGAACCCTAGGACAAATGGTAAAAGCAAAGCTATACAGAGAAAATCACACAAAAAGCATACAGATACACACTCACAAAAAAGAGAAAAAGGAAAAAAAAAAAATATATATATATATAAAAAAAAAGAGAGCAACCTAATCAATAAACGAATCTACCAATGATAATAAGCTCTAAATATTAATTTATGATAAACATAAAAACAAAAACTAATTAGATGCCGAAAGCAAACCCCAAGTCTACAGTTGCTCCCAAAGTCCACCACCTCAATTTTGGGATGATTCATTGTCTATTCAGGTATTCCACAGATGCAGGGTACATCAACTTGACTGTGGAGATTTAATCCTCTGCTCCTGAGGCTGCTGGGAGAAATTTCCCTTTCTCTTCTTTGTTCACGCAGCTCCTGTGGTTCAACTTTGGATTTGGCCCTGCCTCTGCGTGTAGGTCGCCTGAGGGCATTTCCTCACCCAGACAGGATAGGGTTAAAGGAGCCGCTCATTAGGGGGCTCACTCAGCCCGGGTGGAGGGAGGGGTACAGAATACGGGGCAAGCTTGTGGTGGCAGAGGCCGGCATGACATTGCAACAGCCTGAGGTGTGCTCTGTGTTCTCCTGGAGAAGTTGTTCCTGGATGATGGGACCCTGGCAGTGGCGGGCTGCACAGGCTCCCGGGAGGGGAGGTGTGGATAGTGACCTGTGCTTGCACACAGGCTCCTTGATGGCTGCAGCAGCAGCCTTAGCATTTCATGCCCATCTCTGGGGTCTGCGCTGATAGCTGTGGCTCATGCCCATCTCTGGAGCTCATTTAGGTGGTGCTCTGAATCACCTCTCCTCTTGCACTCCGAAACAATGTTCCCTTGCCTCTTAGGAAGTTCCAGAGTCTTTCCCAGACTCCCTCCCAGCTAGCTGTGGTGCACTAGCCCCCTTCAGGCGGTGTTCATGCAGCCACCCCCAGTCTCTCCCTGGGATCTGTCCTCCAAAGCCTGAGCCTCAGCTCCCAGCCCCCACCCACCCCGGTGGTTGAGCAGACAAGCCTCTCAGACTGGTGAGTCCTGGTCAGCACCCATCCTCTGTGCGGGCATCTCTACACTTTGCCCTCCGCACCCCTGTTGCTGCGCTCTCCTCTGTGGCTCCGAAGCTTCCCCCCTGCCCACCCCCTGTCCTCTCCAGTGAAGGGGCTTCCTAGTGTGTGGAAACCTTTCCTTCTTCACAGCTCCCTCCCACTGGTGCAGGTCCCATCCCTATTCTTTTGTTTCTGTTTTTTCTTTTTTCTTTTGCCCTACCCAGGTATGTGGGGAGTTTCTTGCCTTTTGGGAAGTCTGAGGTCTTCTGCCAGCCTTCAGTAGGCGTTCTATAGGTGTTGTTCCACATGTAGATGTATTTCTGATGTATTTGTGGGGAGGAACGTGATCTACATGTCTTACTCCTCTGCCATCTTGAAGGTCCCTCCTCAGATATAACACAATTCTTTTTAGCTTTCACATGATTCTGTTTATGTTTGGTTTGTCCAAAAGATAAATGAAAGAATTAATTTTAAAGCAAACTACCCATATGTCAATTAATTCTGTAAATAATATTTAATAGACAATTTAAAAGTTTTACATTATTAAATTTAATATATGTCTATAAAGCAGTAGTGATAGAATAATAGAATAGGACATCCTCTACTCTTTTTAAAGATGGTTACAAAGACTAAATGAAAACTTTCCTCACCATGGCTACTTTTAACAGAAAAAATGTCCTACCTTAAGGTGGGCAAAGTTCTTTCTCAGGTGAAAGGAGAACACAATGAGTCTTGAGTCCTAGGACTGAGAGTTGTACATTGATGTACCCACTTTCTGCTTGGACACCAGCAAGACATCCCCAGATGGGGGAAGATGGGGATCATCTCCACACACTCTTCACTAGATAGTTATTGTTTGATCTTCAAGTTGAAAAATAACAGGAGAATAACACTAGCAAAAAATATCCACGATTAAAATTAAAATGATGCTAATACAAATACAATACACGATTAAAATGATGCTAATACAAACCTGACAGGATGCATAGATTCTAGGTCTTTTTTCCTATTCATCTAAAGGAAGTGAAAAAAAATGTATCTGAGTTTACTTATTATCTCAGTGTAATTTCAATAGTCAATTATACATCCACAACATTTCAAGTAATGAATTAAATAACCATTCATTTTGTCTTATAACACCCTTGACAGCAAAAATCCACCAAAAGAAAACCAACAAATTAAATGAGAAACTCTTGAAATATTGACAATAGAAAATTATAAAGTGACGATATGAATAGTTAATATGATACAGTGACATGTGCTTATTAACTCACTGTACTTATTAACATGTACAAAGTATCAGTGCTTTCAAGAGCAATAAGAATAGAAATAAGTTCTTAGTAGTCTGTAAAGGGCCCTTATTTGAGGGTGGGGGGTTAAGGAAAAATAAATTGTAAAATAGTTATATAATTTACAGATCTTTGTGACTTTTCTTGTATTCCAGGAGAGGATAATAAGGACCCTCTTAAATAAATTATAATACATAAATATAAGATCTATATCTTTGTCACAAGTTCATAGACAGTCTTTCTACTTTCTTATATTTTCCCCTTGACCTAACTTACATCATAGACAAATTCTACAAACCAACAAAATGCCTGCGAAAAGGAACAAGAGTGGTTGCATGATGACCACTTTTGTGCTCATTAATTTGTGCTAATTATTCTCTATTGCTCTCACTGTTTTCTGCTATCCGCCCCACCCCTTTTTGACCTCCCCCTAATAGACTGGCAAATACCATTTAATGAATATTAAAGGTGCATTGATAACAACTTTGTTATTATTTGTTCATCTTCTAACATTTTGTCTTTTTAAAATATATATTGAAAAATAGTTCAAAGAAAAACATATTTCTTTGAAAAAAGGCTGTGAAAGGACAAAAGGTAATTATTAAAGCAAATTGCCCTTGGTACACTTTCATAAGTGTTAACTATGGAATATTTCTTGTCTTGTCAAAAGTGTACAGTAATGGATTCTTTTTTCCTTTACTCTTTCTTCCCATAACATTCATTCATTTATATCAACTAGTTAAGAACAGGAGGCAGCTGGTTAGGCAAAGTTATGTAAATCCTGGAAGACTTTCCCTATCCATTCTTTAGAGGAGTACTTGTACATATGCTAATTTTCCTTTTTTTGCTATAAAAACCCATGTAGATATTTTCCCTCCATTTACCTTCACATCTTAGAACAGATGTTTAAATGTTTTATAAAAATGCTTATGAAAATGGCAGGTTACTGTTACTTTGGCAAGGCAGGGATGTCATAGTAGCTGTGATATTTGGTGACTTATTGAGAAAATCCCTTTTGCTTGTGGATCCAGGGGGAATATTCAAAAAGAAAAAGAAATCCTCAAAGAGTTCCAAGGAGCTATGCCTAATGCATCAGAATATTAACCCTTTGATCTTTGTGTTGAATTTTATAAACCTCCAATGAACGACAATCTTACTCACTTCTATATTTCCTAGGATGGCACTGGAGCAATGCTTTTATAACACAGTCTTACTCCTGATGCAAATATTTTCAATATCTCTTAAAGTCAATAAAATGTAATATTAATTATGATTATTGTCAATAATTAATATTTGCTGATGACATTACTTGCTAATTAATTTCCATATGTAACAGGAGTTTAAATGAAAATTTTGGTGGGAACCCTAGAAATCTACAGATTAGTTTCCATAATGCAGTACCAGACTAAAGTGAGAATGTAAAAAAAAAAAAAAAATCAGTGCTCAAAAACTTGTCCTTAAAAAAAGCCACACACCCACAAACTTAACTCTTAAACCCTCATCCACACTGAAGCTATGTAAGTGTGGGGAAGTGATAATTAGGAGGACAATTTGTGAATCAGATTTTTGGAGTTGATGTGTTCTGGTCCCAGTAATAGGTATTCCCAGTGAGGAAGGGTAGAGTTTGCCTGGGTCTCAAACCTGTGAGAAGAGTTTCAGCTTGACTTTTTCCCCTTGATACTTGGGCAGAGAGTGACCTAGTATTTGATTCCTGCCTAGAAAATTTGAAGTCAAGAGACAAACTGGCTCAGTGCTAAGGGATCAGATCAAACACAAATGGTTGAGTTTTGAGGATGGGCCTGCACACTGGGTCCTGTCAGGGCAACAGTGCTTGAGTATCTCACAGGAAATATGTGAGAACCAGAAATAAGTTAAAACTGTCTATGTGGAGTCTTGTATAATCTGCCTAAAGGGCTTTGGCTGGAAAGCAGTTAACCATCAACTGATAGAGGCTGGAAGAGAGGAAATTGCAAATTAGCAAGTAACCAGAAATGTATCTACTCTGACCAGTAGTGATATCACTGACAGAGAAGATCCAGCTTTGGATGCCTGCCAAGCCTATAACATGGTGCTACATGCTAGGTCAGTACCATGGAGTCAGTCTATACAGAATGTCCCTTCCCTACCACCTCTCTTGCCCTCTGGTCCTGAAGGAGTCAGGGACAGCACCTTGGGAGTAAGGGAGAAGATGCATATAAAAGAAATAAGAAGCCAACGATATCCTTTTCCCTTCTCAGTTTACCTATGCCCAGCCAGCTCAAGAAAGAACATAAGAGAAGGTTTAACTTTAAATCCAGAATATTGAATAAAATATTGGAGTGGACATTCTGATATCAGAATCAATATTATATGCTGTGAATGAAAGTGATAGTGAGATGATTTATTATGCAAAAACAACAGTTCTAAACCTTAGCTGCACCTTGGGAGTTTTTGAAGAGCCGCATGCATGTAGGCCCCTTACCCATAAAATGACTAAATGATTCTGTTGATGGGCCTGGACATCAGTGTTTTTAAGAGCTCCTGGTGTTATTCTACTTTAAAGCCAGCGTTGAAAACCACTTGTTTAAAGAAACAGTTTTCATCTAGGGGAGCAGAAGACCTGGACCCCTGTGAACAAATTTAGGGTTTTAGTGTGAGATAAAAATAAAGTGCTTTATAAATGTACCACATGAGTTATGTTTACTCAGTATATTGGTTACATATTTATTATCCCATTTACTTCTCATATCAACACCACAAAGAAGTGATTAATACCCCCATGGACCTCACAGAGATAGGAAATCTGTCTAAGTACAAAGACAATGTCTATGCTCTTTTTACCCAAGCATTGCCATATCTCAGTATAAAAGGAAGCAGAAATAGCATATAGTTAAAGGAAAAGAAAATTGAGAATGGGTAAAAAATAAATAAATAAATAAATAAAAGGAGATAGGAAGATTAAACTTTTGCTCTTTGCCTTGTTGCCCAGAGATATGTCTTCTTCTATATAACCTTATCTGTTATAATGCCCCAGGTCAGAATCTCTTTTCAGCATCATAATTCTGCCCTGCTTCACATCACTCCCTTCCTAACATACAGCTTGGGTCAAGGTAATACTTCTCTTAACATAGCTCACATTTTGCCCTTATCTTCTAAGAAAGCTGGATCTAGGAACATCAAGGAGTCCAGGCTAACAGTCTGCACCCACATTTATCATGACAACTTTATGGATACAATACCTATCAATTTAATAGTAAAGAGCTACTGCAGCCAGTGTTCACAGGCTGACTTTCTCCCTTTCTCAAACTTTCATTGACTAAAATGACATCACATTTTAAAAAATTACCTTATATTAGGAGAATTATTATCATTAAATAAAAGGTAAACTTAAAATTAACCTATTAGGTGCACAAAAGTGAAGGCATCATTTGGGCTGATCGTGTCTATTATATATTATATAGAGCAGTTGACTCATTGGAAAGGATAAGAAAATATTATGGCATTATTGGAAATGTTCTCTAATTTGAAGTCAAATAAATTTTTCTTCCTTTCAAATATTATTCCACAATGGAATAATACCCATGTGGATAATTTGTGTCAGTATTTAAATGTGTTCTGTTCCTTAAATAGAAATAGCACTTCAAGCTTCCATGTCTTTTCCCATGTGGTATCTGTTGAGAGACAGTTCTCCACAAATATTTTCACATTTGTACACAGTCCAGGATTTCTGGGCAAAGATAACTGAAAAACAAGGTTAAAGGATGACTGAATGGCAGCCATGCCTTAGAAGTTAGAGATAATATATTGCTCCAAGAGATTTAGAGCCAGAGTAGAGATCCTTCTTTCCCTGAACAGGAAAAGCTTTGTTTATATTCCAGAATAAAAGTCTCTCTTTCTTGCTCTCTGTCTCTGTCTCTCTTTGGAAAGGAGAAGGGGCAGGTATGTGAGCCACCCTATATATGCTTTGGGTTTCATAATTTTAGGGTTCCTTCCTAGTGGTGCAACCCTGCTGCACACGCAGATGAATTTCTGACCCTCATTGTGTTGCCCATTGGGAAAGTGATGCATACAAACTGCTGCTAAGTTGCTTTGAGAGTAATCAATAGCCTTTTCTCTGATCCAGTCATCTCCTTTCTCCTGGTAGAATAGGAAAATATGTATATTGCATGCATGCATGAACACATGTATGTATGTATATAAAACTGTTCCCTCCTTTTGAAATGTCCACTTCCCTAACTCCTCATCCAGCTTTTCTGCCTGGCTAATTATACCCTTCTTCTAGCATCTGTTAGTGTCCCTTCTTGAATAAAGTTACGCGTGAGAATTCCAGGATGGTTTTTACCAATTGTGTCTGTAGCACTTTGTATCTCTTCAAGTATTTATCACTCTACATTATAAAGTTGGTATTAGAATAAGTCTTCCCTTTTAGAATTGGAGTCCTATTGGCTCAGTCCCCAGAATATAATAAGTGATTAAGAAACGATGAATGAATGAATGTTAAGTCAGAATCCCTGATGGATTTTGGGTCATAAGAAGAGCATGATCTCCGCCATCTCTAGATCACTAATCAATTTTTACAGGGATTCAATTTTTAAATAATTTGGGTATGCTAGTGAGTATATGCACCATAAGTGGAAGAAGGTAGAGGCAATCTGAGTCATAAGTATTGCTGGTGGTGACAGGTTTGTGAATTGGCTAGTTGATTTCAGGGTGAAGATGTTAAATTGGCTAATTGTTAGAGCACAACTTCTCTTTAGCTAACCTAATGGACCCTTGTTTTCACTCTCAAACCACCCTCTGAGCTCATTACCTAAACTCTATAAACTAGGCACTGATCCACTATATAAATTAGTAATGACTGATTTTTTTCTTGGTAAACTGTAATTAAATCATTCATTGATGAAGCCAAGCCACAATATGACTCTTCTCTAATAACAGAGGCTTCTTAATATTTTACCAAAGTTTAAACAACAGCAAGAATATAAGGTAAGTTTCCATTTTCTGAAAGAACATATATTTTCAAATACTTGCCTGCTCTTAATGTAAGAGCTTGTAAAGTATTTAAAAAGTTGTTTTTCAAAGGCACTACAAAGTTTTCAGATGAGAAATAAATTTGTAAGCTTCACACACACTGCTTTATTTTATGACATAGTTCTCAGTGGAACCATGACATGGAGTAATTTGATTGACTAAGGAGAATGTAAGTTAAGATCAACGTCAAAAACAACTGATCACGTGGCTGTTCTTTTTTATTCCATAAAGGAAGAATAAGATAGAGAAAAATAGAAGGGGATATATAAAACAGATTCCCTCAGCAGCAGGCAATAGATAAAGTATAAATATAAAATAAAAGTAAAGTATAAATATAAAATAAAAGTAAGATTGGTTTAAAATGCTGGTTTGCAGATAGTTATTCAAAATATATAGTGCCCTGGTCTCAATCTTCCATATTTTCAGGTTGGAATCATAATAATCCTTACCTTTTCTGTATAGAAATAAAATCAAAAGTGATCATAATACATTTAAGCAAAAAAAATCTATAGAGAAGGAGAACTTTATAGGTTACTGATTACAGATTCTGATTTGTACCTTCTCACCTTTTGCTCCTCTGTGAACTTACACGTGCAGTTCAGTTGACATCACCACATCTACTGGTCACATCATTTAGATGACAGAGACTGAATTGGCCCTGGTACCACATTGCTTCCTCTAAAAAAGTAGCACCAAATATCATCACTCACCCTCAAATTTATAAAGCACTTTCAATTTATTTCCCCACAAGTAGTAGCTTCTCCCTTCAATTCAAATATAAAAATATCTAATGTCTAGTTGTATTAACTAGGCTCAATTTACTTTATGGTACTCTTTTTCCTAAAATCACAAAAAGTGTCTCTGTGTGTGTATGTAGAATGCACGTGAAATATCGATATGCCTGTATATAAATGTATGCATAAACATGGTACATATACATGTATATATAAAATGACAGGAATTGGTATTTCCCTATCTTATTC
The DNA here is from genome assembly GCF_949987515.2 of Delphinus delphis. Lineage (NCBI taxonomy): Eukaryota > Metazoa > Chordata > Mammalia > Artiodactyla > Delphinidae > Delphinus > Delphinus delphis. The sequence goes on along the minus strand of NC_082684.1, from coordinate 70,266,623 downwards.
CCAAATATGGTACTCTATATGGTTGTGGAGGAAGGAATGATGGGTTGGAGAGGAAAAAAAGTTTGAATTCATTTCAGTCACTTTGAGTAAATGTTTTAAGTTTTCACTCTGCATTAAAAAAGAAACAGGTGAGGTCAACCAATGACATGTAACAACACATCGCTGCTTTAAAGCATCACCCACCTTCATTTTCATTTTATAATTCCCCTTCCTTTTCGTCGTGAGCTCTTACAGAAAACGACTTCCAATATATGAAGCACTTTGGCTATTATAGAGATGCCTTCTGTTATACATTATAGGTCTAGCTATTCTGCATTTTATCTTCCATTACTTTCCTTTAATGATAGAGCATTGTGAAGAAGTGAGCACATGTCTGTCTGTTTCAGGAGAATATGTTGGAATTGTTCAAAGCTACTGTGTAGGCAAGTAGGCTTGTACTAGATGAGTGATGTTTCTCACTGCAATTTGGAAAGACTCAATGGCTGTTAGAGAAAGAGCTTAGAGAGGCTTTTCTGTCATGCAGGAATAGAATAGTTTTACCTTTGTCCTGTTATCCAGCTGCCCAGAGAGTAGATAACAGCGGTCAGAGATAGCCCCATTATCCAAATGGAAGCAATAGTGGCGCTGCTCATCTGCTATTCCCAGCACACAGAAGCCATCTCATTTGCCTCTCTTATTCTCCATCTTCCTCCCCAGGTTTATCAAAAGAATTGCTTGTTATAATACACACATATTACCATTCTACTCTAGTCTATTCTCTGGGCAGTTATAAATGCACACAAAGCCTCTGTTACTGCGTGATCTACACAACAAACTAGAAAATACCTCTAAATTATATGTAATTGTCTTCAGGGTATTCACTGCTCTATAGCCTGGCATTTCTGAATTTGGATATTCTTTTCAGCAGGGTATCTATTTTGCTCTGTGACACCATTTTTCCCCCTGCCCTTCAAGAGATAGCGTTTATTGTAAAATGCAGTGTATCAAACGGGTTATTTCTTCACTTTGAATGAGGTACTCCTTCTCTACTGAAATTTTAATTAAATAGTTGATTTACCTGAACATTCAAAGTTCATTAAAATGGAAGTTTAACTTTTCTACAAGTGAAAGTTAACTCCCCTACCCACTCTTCTTTTTCATTAAAATAATCACACTTTTAGAACTGAAGGTTATCTAAGACCCTTAGCCCAAGTTACTGTGAATATAAGTGCCACTGAGAGAAATAAGCTGTTTACAGGGGGGAGATGACTGATTTGAAAGGAGCAAAATGATGTAATTAATTTGACTCTTTTTATATTGATTTGAAGGTGACTGATTTATGAAAGTGAAAATCTTGTGGACAACGAGAGATTATGGGGCTAGAGTTTCTTGGTCGGAATTGGAGTTGTAGGTTTAAGAATCATTCCTATTTATGTAACAATTAAGCTGTTCAAATAACTCGGTCCTCTGAAAAAGAGGTGTGACAGAGACACGGGGAGTGTTTACAACTAAGTGACTGTTAAGGAAGATAAGCTAGAGAAGGAAAGGAAAAGAGACAGAACTAATATGTATGTGTCATGGGTCAGGCTCTGTGTTGGGTGCTTTGCTTCTATTATTTCATTTAATCATCCCAACATTTTCATGCAATGAATAATTTTACAGACTTTACAGATCAAACATTTTGGCTTAGTGAGATTGAGTAACTTGATCCAGCTCTAATCATTAATAGATGGAAAATCGGAAGGAGAAACGGTGAGGGAAGGGAAAGGGAAATGGGGCGTTTATCAGGCCAGGAAGATAAAGCAAAAAGAGAGTTTAAGCAAGGCTTAGGGGAGAAATTGTTCATACTAGCAAGTGGCAAATGTTGAGATTTCGATCTGAATAAGGGCTGGTGAAAATACTTCAGTGGAAGTATAAAATTAGGGTTTGCTTTTTCATTTGTTTTCACACATTGTCTAGAGTTCAGAGATCTTCTAAATTTCTGAAAGCTGCTTTTTTGGTTTAGCCTAAATTTGTCCTCCTCAAATAGTTCCTTTTTATCTTTGTATTTCCTGCATTTGAGCGAGAATTCTATATGACCCCAAACATAAGCAACAAAACTTAGAATATTCAATTCTCTGAATAGGAGCCTTCACTGCTTATTATGAGCTATACAATGTTAGTTGAAATGCGGCTGAACTAGAAGACAATGTGATAATTATTACAATGTAGTGTAGGACATTTTTAAGCTTTATAATCTTTTAAAAGGTATAACATAGCCTTGGAACATTACATTAGTTACTTCTGTGTTCTGGCATGGGAAATAAAAATGGCCAATAAAATAATCAAAGGATTGTCAAGCCAGACCCACTGCCAGATTCATCAGATCATCCATAGTGTGACTAAGGAGCCCAGATGCACTGGATTTTAGGTCTTGACACTAGAGCACTATCCCTGCACACACATACTCTGAATGTCCTGTCAAAAGATTTTATCAATAATTATACCTCTGTGTTAGAGGACCATCCTGGTCCTGGTTCAATCACACTCTCTTCGACATGATTTTCCTCCCAATTCCTAATGATTTTCACATATAGACTGCTTGCTTAGCAATGTCTTGAACACTTATCCTCAAATGACTCTGTCCTCCATCTCACTTCAGCCACGTTCATACACTAGACTTATTTTCCAGTGAGTTCCGTCCCTCCATAATCTCAAATTCACCATGGATCCCTCTCTCAGATCACCACCTCCAGTATCAGAAGTCACACTCTCTCTCTTACCCCATCCTCAGCAATCATTTAATCCAGAAGAATATCCAATGCATTGATTCTATCACGCTTTCACAGGCCCTCAATTTCCTCTTTCCCCCATGTTTTCTAGCTTAAATCCTCAAATCAATGAGAACACTCTTTATACTTCTCTTGCTCCATGCTACTTACCTGAACAGAGCACAATCCAATTCCTTCTACTGGGTTTCTGCATTCATTCAGTGAAATGGAGCTAGAGAAAGCACATAGCTACACGGATTGCTCTTGAGTTAAATTCACAAACACAAACCTCAAATGAGCCTTTGTTGCACCTGGCAATCATGCTATGCATTCCTAAATACTGATGTACTAATGTTCTAATATGCTTTCCACACAAATGACTGTTTCACACCTCTCCCTTTGCCCTCAAATCTGACACCTATCCCCTTACTCTCAGCTGATGATTTGGTTTCCCACTTCACTAAGGAGGATTAAGATATTAATCGAAACAGAACTTTTGCAGACTCTGCCACCTGATCTCCTGGCTACAAGAATCTATGCCCGAATATGTCTGTTTCCATAAATGAATTTATTCAACCTCTTATCTAAAAATAATCTCTCTTTTAATATACTGTCCTTTTATCTACTCAAAGGCAATGCTTCAGTGGGTTTTTTTTTTCCATATTTTTCCATCTTCATCAAATTTTCCTTGTCTACAGGATCATCCCATTAGTATATGGATATACAATTATTTACCCTATCTGAAATACATTAAAAAACAATAACAAGAATCTTCTCTGGCCTGATTTCTCGCATCCTTTTTCCCTTTGCATCAAAGTTTCTCAAAAAAGTTGCTGGGACTGTTGTGCAAATTTCTCATTTCTTATTTCCTCTTAAACTCAACTCTAATCAGGCATTTGCCTTTGCCGTGCCATTGAAACTTATCTTCAAAAGATCACCTGTGGGACTTCCCTGGTGGCGCAGTGGTTGAGAATCTGCCTGTCAATGCAGGGCACACGGGTTCGAGCCCTGGTCTGGGAAGATCCCACATGCCGCGGAGCAACTAGGCCTGTGAGCCACACCTACTGAGCCTGCGCGTCTGGAGCCTGTGCTCCACAACAAGAGAGGCCGTGACAGTGAGAGGCCCGCGCACTGCGATGAAGAGTGGACCCCGCGCGCCGCAACTAGAGAAAGCCCTCGCACAGAAACAAAGACTCAACACAGTCAAAATTAATTAATTAATTAAAATATATATATATACACCCAACAGAAAGCAACATTACTATGCCATAGTAATTGCCAAAAGGAATTAAAAAAAAAAAATCTGTGGCCTCCATTTTGCTAACTCCCATGACAAATTATCTGTCCTCATCTTATTGTATCAATAAAAGCATTAGACAAAGTTGATCATTCTTTGATCCTTAATAATATTTCTTCACATGATTTTTTTTTTTTTTTTTTTTTTTTTTTTTTTTTTTTTTTGCGGTACGCGGGCCTCTCACTGTTGTGGCCTCTCCCATTGCGGAGCACAGGCTCCGGACCCGCAGGCTCAGCGGCCATGGCTCACGGGCCTAGCCGCTCCGCGGCATGTGGGATCTTCCCGGACCGGGGCACGAACCCGTGTCCCCTGCACCGGCAGGTGGACTTTCAACCACTGTGCCACCAGGGAAGCCCCTTCACATGATTTTGAGGACACCATGTCTTTTTTTTTTCCCCTTCCCCATTTCACTAATCACTTCTTAATCTCCTTTGCAGGATTTTCATCTTCTCCTTAACCTGTTATTTGTGAAATTCCCCAGGTTTCAATCCTCTTTCCTGAACTCCAGACTCATATATCTGACTGCCCACTTATGTCTCCCCTTAGCTAGATAATTAAAATCTCAATGCTAACATGTTGAAAATCTACTCATTTTCTAAAATCTACTCAATCTACTCAAAATTTTTTCCAAAATCTACTCAATCATTTCCTTCTCCATCACAGTTGTTGACAGCATCAGCCTTCCAATGTTTCATTTCAACAACTTTGTTATCATCTTTGATTACTTTTCCCCTCATATTCCATATCATCTGGTAGAAATCCTGTTGAATCTAGCTTCAGTATATATCTATAATTCAACTGCTTGTCACAAGGATGTACTGCAAATTGTAAGACAGGTTAGAAAGTGAATATTTCTTTGAGCACATTGTCTGTTGAGCAAAATCATGTTTCACGTGGCACAGCTAATAAATATAGTCTTTATTATTTAACCACCACTGTGTGCAAGAACAGTTAACAAAGAAGAGAGGGTGACACTTGACCAATTGTGAATTCAAGTTGTCAAATCCTGCCTAGTACTTCTTAACACATGGCACAGGAACTATAAGAGAACAGAAGCCATACATAATAAAGGAAATTTTAATTCTCTGTCACCAAATTCACTAGTGAAATATGACTTAAAGAATATCCTGACAATATCTCAATCAGACTGGTAACTTCTTGTCTCTTAGGGAGTAGCTAGGAAGGAAATAGAAATGTACAGAAATTCTTGATATAGAAAAGTATGCCTCTTGCCTATTGTTTCCTGTTACATTTCCCTTGAAATCAGGATGAACCAAATTTATCTTCTCTCAGTCCTGTTTTCATCTGAGATTGGTTTGCCTGACTTGATATTTATATAAATTGAGTAATACAATGTGTTCTACTTTATATCTGGATTATTTCACTGAAAAAATTGATTTTATGACATTCATCTATTTTGTGTGCTACTGTGGTTTATTAATTTTATTGCTCATTATTATTTCATTAATTGAATATACCACAATGAATTTATCTATTGAACTCTTGGTGGATTTTTAATTTTTCTGCCAGTTTTTGGCACTTTTGAATAGTACTGCTATGAATACTTCAATATATGCCTTTTGGTAAACGTGTGAACTCATTTCTGTTGAGAATATACATAAAGTGTGAAATTACTGAACATGAGACATGTTCATGTTCAGCTTAATGATGGTAACAAAGAGCTTTCCAAAGTTGTACCAGTTTATATTCTCATGAGAAAAATATAAGAATTTCAATTATTTCACATTCTCACAAATATTTAGTACTGTAAACTTTCATGTTTTGTAAAAAAAAAAAAAATTTAGCCATTCTGGTAATAATTAAGTGATATCTTACAGGTTTTTAATTTGCATTCCCTTGATAACTAATGTGGCTTTCATATGTTATTCTTATGACGAATTCTTTATTAGAGATTTTGGTTCATTTTTTAAATTAAACATTTGCTTTCATCTTACTGCTTTGTTGGAAAATGTTTTAAAATATATTTTGGATACAAGCTCTTTGTGAACAAACGTGATGCAAATAATGTCTGTTGCTCTGTATCTTGGCTTTTTTACTCTAATAGTGTGTCTTGATGACTGAAATTTGCAAATCTAATAATGTCTACAAGTTCTTTTATTTCATGATTATTGCTGTTGTTTACTATTTTGAAATACACTTGATAACTCAAGATTACAATCTTTTTAAACATTATCACTTAGATTAGATCTTTATTGTTTTATCATACACATGTTTAAAATTCACCCAGTGTTCATTTGTGCCTTAAGTGAGGTAAGAGTCAAGATGCTTTTATAAATGAAGTATTTGATTGACCCAGAAATACTTTTTAATAAGACCACCCTTTGACCCGTGAATCCAGACATGTCTTTTTCATAAGTAAAGTGACTCTTTACATAGAATTTGTATTTACATAGAATTATAATTTTTAGACTCTACTCCAATGTTCTAGTCAATATCTATACCATATTAATTAGTGTCAACTTATAATAAGTCTTGACACCTCATAGTGTAAGTCTTCAACTCACTTCTTTAAGTTTATCTTGGTTCTTCTCTGGTGCTTTAAATTTCATATAAGTATAAATCACCTTAATCTTCACAAGTAAATCCTGGTAGAATATTTTATTTGTATTGCAATCAATGTATAGATCAATTTGGAGAGAACTAACATCTTACAGTGCTATAGTTGTTAACATATCATATATCTTCATTTATCTAGGTCTTCAATTTTTTATTGCAATGTTCAATGATTTTATTGATAGAGAGCTTGCACATCTTCCGTTAGATTTATTCTGAGGAATTTGATGTAACTTGTACTATAGCAAATGTTTATTTAATTGTATTTCCAATTTCTTTTTTCTGGCATACAGAAATGATATTGATTACTTTGTCTTATATCAAGAGGCCTTATTATCTTTACTTATCATTACTTGTTAATTCTAACTGCATATGTAAAGTGCCTTTAGAATTTTCTGCGTAAGAGAATCATAACCTCCTTGAATACAGTTTCCTTCTTCCTTCCAAACTTTTAACATTTCTTTTCCTTGCTTCCAGGAAAATGTTGACTAGGAAAAGAGTAGTGAATAGTGTTCCAGTCTCCAATGGGGGAAGCTTTCAACATGTTACCACTAAGTATAGTGCTAGCTCCTTTTAAAAAAATGTTTCTCTTTTTTAGATATCTTTGTCAGATTAAGTCCCTCTCTATTCTAAGGTTGCTGAGAGGATTTTGTTATTGTCATTATTTTAATCACAAAACAGATTTTAATTATCTTGAATGCTTTTGCTGCTCCGCAGAAAATATGACTTTTATCCTTTTTTCTATTAGTATATTGAATTATAATGTTTGATTTTCAAATGTTATCTCTTCTTTCCTAAGATAAATCTCACTATGTCATGATATGTTATCTTTTTTGTACATCACTAGATTCAGTTTGCTAACATCTTACTTAGGATTTTTGATGTTGCTTACAGAGATATTACCTTTAATTTTCCTTTCTTGCATTGCTCTTTTCAGGTTTAGGTACAAGATTATGGTGACTTCATAAAATGTTTTAGGACATTTTCACTCTACTTATTTTAAATATATACATATATATATATAAAATTGATATTGATACTTCTTTAAGTATTTGGAAAAATTCAGCAATGAAGTAATCTGGTCATTGAGGGAGATTTTATTGTGTGGTTTAAATTAAAGGTATAATTTGTTTTACAGATTTAGGAGTATTTAGATGTTCTATTTGTGTCCGTTTTACTGATTTTAGTTTTCAAGTAATTTGTCCATTTCTGCTACATTGTAAAATATATTGGCATAAGTTTTTTTCATAGTAACCTCATATTGTTTAAAGTGTGTGTAGGATTTGTTACCTTATTTTTATTGCTGATATTGGTAATTTGTGGTAAATTGGTAATTGGTAATTTCATTTGCTTGGTGAGTCTGGCTAGAGATATATCAAATTTATTAATCTTTTCAAAGAATAAACTCTTAGATATCTTGAGTTTCTTAATTTTTTACATTTTCTATATCAGCATTTTCTATATAATGCTGATTTCTGCTCTTATATATATTAGTTTCTTCCTTCTACTTACATTAGACACATTGTAATTTCACAAACTAAATATAATAGGAGGTTTATTTTTAATTGCAAAGTGGTTAGAAAACAAACATATGATTCTATTCCTTTGAAATTTATTGAGACTAGTTTTATGGGTCAACATATAGCTTATTTTGTGTACCAGACATGAATTTGTCTTCTACAGCTGTTGAATATATTATGAGTATAACTATCTCAATTTGGTTGATTGAATTGTTCAAATTCTTTTAAGCCTTACTGATTCTTTTCTGCTTCTTCTATCAGGTACTATGAGAATTTTTTTTAAATATCAAACAATTTCTACCTCTTCTTTTTAATTGATTATTTTTGCTACACTCAGAAACACACACAATTTCAAATTAATTTAGAATTGTTATGTTTTCCCATTAATTAGAATGTCATAATTTTGAAATTATAACCCTCTAAATCCTTAGTAATTCTTCTTAAATCTATTTTGTCTGAAAAGTGGGAGGGTTGTACTGAGATAAGTTACTCCATCAAAGTAGGAAATAGAAGTCTAATGTACACGTTTACATCTCTTACATGTCTCTTAAACATTTATGATTCATGTGCTTTTCTTTTTAGTTATCAAAGTTTTTATCATATCTAACTTATATAATTGAAATACTCTTTAAAATTTTCTTGCCATCAGTTTAGCCCTCTTCAAAAATTCTTCATGTGGCTGTACAGTATTTCTAAAATAAATATTATTCTGATTCCCTATTTAAAACAATCTTGGAAATACATTACCCTTGAAATACAATCAAAACCTGTAACAGAACCTACAGGACTTTCAGATTCTTACTATGCTGCTTAACTCATCTGCTACCTTTTTTTTCAAGTTTAGTTTTTTTTTTAAACTGAAGTATAGCTGATTTACAGTGTTGTGTTAATTTCTGGTACACAGCAAAATGATTCAGTTATACATATATGTACATTTTAAAAATATTCTTCTCCATTATGGTTTATCTCAGGATATTGAATATAGTTCCCTGTGCTATACAGTAGGACCTTGTTTTTTATCCATTCTGTATGTACTAGTTTGCATCTGCTAACCCCAAACTCTCAGTCCGTCCCTCCTTTGGCAACCACAAGTCTGTTCTCTATGTCTGTGAGTCTGTTACTGTTTCAAAGATAGGTTCATTTGTGTCATATTTTAGATTCCACATATAGGTGATATCATGTGGAATTTGTCTTTCTCTTTCTGACTTACTTCACTTAGTAAGATAATCTCTACTTCCATCCATGTTGCTGCAAATGGCATTATTCCATTCTTTTTTGTATGGCTGAGTAGTATTCCATTGTATATATATACCACATCTTCTTTATCCATTCATGTATCAGTGGACATTTAGATTGTTTCCATGTCTTGGCTATTGTGAATAGTGCTGCTATGAACATAGGGGTGCGTGTATCTTTTTGAATTATAGTTTTGTCTGTATATATGCCCAGGAGTGGGATTGCTGGATCATATGGCAATTCTATTTTTAGTTTTCTGAGGAACCTCCATACTGTTTTTCATAGTGTATCCACTAACTTACATTCCCACCAACAGTGTAGGAGGATTCCCTTTTCTCCACACCCTCTCCAGCATTTGTTATTTGTAGACTTTTTAAAGATGGCCATTCTGACTGGTGTGAGGTGGTACCTCATTGTAGTTTTGATTTGCATTTCTCCAGCAATTAGGGATGTTGAGCATCTTTTCATGTGCCTGTTGGCCATCTGTATGTCTTCTTTGGAGAAATGTCTATTTAAGTCTCTGCCCATTTTTGGATTGAGTTGTTTGGTTTTTTTGTTGTTGAGTTGTGTGAGCTGTTTGTATATTTTGGAGATTAAGCCCTTGTCAGTTGCATCATTTGCAAATATTTTCTACCATTCTGTAGGTTGTCTTTTCGTTTTGTTTATGGTTTCCTTTACTCTACAAAAGCCTGTAAGTTTTTTTAGGTCCCATTTGTTTATTTTAGTTTTTATTTCTAAATAAAAGCCTTAGGAGACTGACCTAGGAAAACATTGGTATGATTTATATCATAGAATGTTTTGCATATGTTCTCTTCTAGAAGTTTTATGGTGTCATGTTTTATGTTTAAGTCTTTAAGCCATTTTGCGTTTCTTTTTGTTTATGGTACGGGGTGTGTTCTAACTTCATTGATTTACATGCAGCTGTCCAATTTTCCCAGCACCACTTCTGAAGAGACTCTCTTTTTCCCATTGTATATTCTTGCCTCCTTTGTTGAAGATTAATTGACCATATATGTGTGGGTTTTTTTCTGGGTTCTCTATTCTGTTCCACTGAACCATATGTCTGTTTTTATGCCAGTACCACACTGTTTTGATTACTGTAGCTCTGTAGTATTGTTTGAAGTCTGGGACAGTTACGCATCCTGCTTTGTCCTTTTTCCTCAGGATTGCTTTGGCAATCATGGGTCTTTTTGTTTCCATATAAATTTTAGGATTATTTGTTCTAGTTCTGTGAAAAATGTCATGGGCTATTTAATAGAGATCAGATTGAATCTGTAGATTACTTTGAGTAGTATGGCCATTTGTTTTTTCTTTGTTTTTTTTTTTTTGGCGGTACATGGGCCTGTCACTGTTGTGGCCTCTCCCGTTGCAGAGCACAGGCTCCGGATGCGCAGGCTCAGTGGCCATGGCCCATGGGCCCAGCCGCTCCACGGCATGTGGGATCCTCCTGGACCGGGGCATGAACCCGTGTCCCCTGCATTGGCAGGCGGACTCTCAACCACTGCGCCACCAGGGAAGCCCAGTATGGCCATTTTAACAATATTAATTCTTCCAATCTGTGAACATGGGATATCTTTCCATTTCTTTGAATCATCTTTAATTTCCTTTATTAATGTTTTATAGCTTTCAGCATATAAGTTTTTCACCTACTTCATCAATTTTATTCCTAAGTATTTTATTTATCTTTTGGTGTGATTTTAAAAGGTTTTTTTTTTTTTTTAATATATTCCCTTTCTAATATTTCATTGTTGGTGTAAAGAAAGGTAACCAATTTCTGTATGTTAATCTTGTATCCTGCTACCTTGATGAATTTATCAGTTCTAGTAGTTTTTGTGTGGAGTCTTTAGGGTTTTCTATATACAGTATCACGTCATCTGTATATAATGAAAATTTTACTTCTTCCCTTCCAATTTGGATACGTCTTATTTCTTTTTCTTACCTGATTTCTGTGGCTAGGACTTCCACTACTGTGTTGAATAGAAGTGGTGACAGTGGGCATCCTTGTCTTGTTCCAGATTTTAGTGGGAAGGCTTTCAGCTTTTCACTGAGTATATGGCTGTGGGTTTGTCATAAATAACTTTTATTATGTTGAGATATGTTCTCTCTATACCCACTTTGGTAAGAGTTTTTATCATGAATCGATGTTGAACTTTATCAAATGCTTTTTCTGCATCTATTGAGATGATCATGTGGTTTTTGTCTTTTTTTTTGTTGATGTGGTATATCACATTGTTTGATTTGCATATGCTGAACCATCCTTGTGAACTTGGGAAGAATCCCACTTGGTCGTGGTGTATGATCTTTTATATGTGTTGTTGGATTTGGTTTGCTAATATTTTGTTGAGAATTTTTGCATCTATATTCATCAAAGATAGTGGCCTCTAGTTTTCTTTTTTGGTGGTATCTTTGTCCGTTTTTGGTATCAGGGTGATGGTGGCTTCATAGAATGTCTTTGGGAGAGTTTCCTCCTCTTTAGTCTTTTGGAAGGGTTTGAGAAGAATCAGTAAAAGTTCTTTGTATGTTTGGTAGAATTTGCCTGTAAGCCATCTGGTCCTGGACTTTTGTTTGTAGGGAGCTTTTTTGTTTGTTTTTCTAATTACAGATGCTATTTCACGTCTAGTGATCTGTTCAAATCTGTTCAAATTATCTGTTCCTTCTTGATTCAGTTTTGGTGGGCTGTATGTTTCTAAAGACTTGTCCATTTCTTCCAGCTTGTTGAATTTGTTGGCATAAAATTGTTCATAGTATTCTCTTACAGTTTTTTTTTTTTTGTATTTCTGTGGTATCGGTTGATATTTCTCCTTTTTCATTTCTTATTTTATTTGGGTTCTCTCTTTTCTTCTGGTGAGCCTGGCCAGAGGTTTGTCATTTTTCTTTACCCTTTAAAAGAACCAGCTCTTGGTTTTATTGATTTTTTTCTATTGTTTTTTAAATTTCTATTTTATTCTCCTCTGATCTTTATTATTTCCTTCCTTCTGCTGACTTTAGGTTTTGTTTGTTCTTTTTCTAATTCTTTTAGGTGGTAGGTTAGGTTGTTTAATTGAGATTTTTCTTGTTTTTTGAGGAAGGCCTGTATAACTATGAACTTCCCTCTAAGAACTGCTTCTACTGCATCCCATAGATTTTGTATGGTGGTGATTTCATTGTCATTTGTTTCAAGGTACTTTTCAATTTCCTTTTTGATTTCCTTGTTGATCTATTGGGTTTTTTAGTAGCATGTTGTTTAGTCTCCATGTAATCAATATTTTTTTCTGTGGTTGATCTTCTAGTTTCATGCTGTTATGGTCATAAATGATGCTTGAAATACTTTCTATACTTTTAAATTTGTTGAGGTTTGTTTTGTGCCCTGGTATGTGGTCAATCCCAAAGAATGTTCCATGTGCACTTGAAAAGAATGTATATTCTGTGGGGGGTTTTTTGGGGGGGTATATAATGTGCTGAAAATATCAGTTAAGTCTAACAGTTCTATTGTGTCATTTAGGATCTCTATTGCCTCATTGATTTTCTACCTAGAAGATCTGTCCATTGACATGAGGGGGTTTTAATGTCTCTTACTAGTATTGTATTCCTGTCAGTTTCTCCCTTTATGTCTGTATTTTTTTTTCCTGTATTTTGGTGCTCCTATATTAGGTGCATGTATGTTGAAAGAGTGTAAAATCCTCTTCTTGTATTGATCTTTTTATCATTACATAGTGTCCTTCTTTACCTTTCTTTATTGCCTTTGTTTTTATTTATTTATTTATTTATTTATTTTTTATGGTACGCGGGCCTGTCACTGCTGTGGTCTCTCCCGTTGCGGAGCACAGGCTCCAGACGCGCAGGCTCAGCGGCCATGGCTCGCGGGCCCAGCCACTCCACGGCATGTGGGATCTTCCCGGACCGGGGCATGAACCCACGTCCCCTGCATCGGCAGGTGGACTCTCAACCACTGCGCAACCAGGGAAGCCCTATTGCCTTTGTTTTAGAGGCTATTTTGTCTGATATGAGTATTGTGCCCGCTGCTTTCTTGTCATTTCCATTTGCATAAAATATCTTTTTTCATCCTCTCACTTTCAATCTATGTGTGTCCTTTGCCCTAAAATGGGTCTCTTGCAGGCAGCATATTCTAGGCTCTTGTTTTTTTATCCAGTCTACCACTCTATGTCTTTTGATTGCATCATTTATCCCATTGACATTTAAGGTAATTATTGATAGATATCTATTTATTGCCATGTTAAAGCTTGTATTCCAGTTGCTTCTTTGTTTCTTCCTTGTTCCTTTCTTTTCCTTTTGGTTTTTCTTTTTGTGGTTTGATGTTTTTCTTTTATTTTATGCTTGTCTTCTTTTTTTGTTTTTTTGACTCTATTGTATTTTTCTGATTTGTGGTTACCCTGTTTGTCAAGCACGTTTACCCTTCCTATATCTATTTGTCTTAGACTGATAGTCATATAGGCTCAAATACATCCTAAAAGAAAAAGAAATCTACATTTTCTTACTCTCCTACTCCACATTTTATGATTTTGACGTCCTTTCTTACATCTTCATGTTTAACCTTTTGCTGTTCCTTGCAGCTATCATTGCTTTCACAGATAGATTTTTTTCTCTTTTTAATCTATGTACTGGCTTATTTAAGTGATTTACTTTCCAATTGATTTCCTCTTTTCTATATCTTCTTGTTTCTTTTCTATTTAGAGAAGACCTTCCAATATTTCTTTTAGGATAGGTCTAGTATTGCTATATTCTTTTAGTTTTTGCTTGCCTGAGAAATTCTTTCTCTCTCCTCCTATTCTAAATGATAATCTTTCTGCGTAGAGTACTCTAGGTTGAAGATTTTTCTCTTTCAGGACTTTGAATATATTTTGCCACTCCCTTCTGGCCTGCAACATTTCAGTAGAGAAATCAGCTGATAGCCTTATGGGTATTCCCTTGTAATTAACTCTTTGTTTTTTTCTTGCTGCCTTTAGAATTTTCTCTTTATCTTAAACTTTTGCCATTTTTATTATAATATGTCTTGGTGTAGGTCTGTTTGGGTTCATCCTGTTTGGGACCCTCTGTGATTCCTGTACCTAGATATGTTTCCTTCTTTAGGTTTGGGAAGTTTTCAACCATAATTTCTTCAAATACATTTTTGATCCCCTTTTCTCTTTCTTCTCCTTCTGGACTCTTTATTATGGGTAGATTGGCACACTTTATATTATCTCATATGTCTTCTATGTTGCTTTCATTTTTTTTAATTTGGCTTTCTGTCTGCTGTTCTGACTGGGTGATTTCCATTATTCTGTCTTCCAGATCACTTCCAGATCTTCCAGATCACTTCCAGATCATTCTTTTGCATTATTCATCCTGCTATTCATTGCCTTTAGCTCAGCTTTTGTCTTGGTAAATGAATTTTCTAATTTTTCTTGGTTCTTCCATAGAATTTCTAGTTCTTTTTTTACAGTAATATGAATTTCTGTTGATAGTCTTTCTAAATTCCTTCAGTATTTTCATTATCTCCTTTTTGAACTTGATGTCTATTAGACTGAAGAGGTTTGTTTCATTGTTTGTTCTTTCAAGGGAATTCTCTTGGTCTTTTAACTGGGAGTGGCTCCTCTGCTTCTTCATTTTACTTATATTTCTCTTACTCTGTGAGTTTAGGGGAAGCAATTATCTATTGTGGTCTTGGAATGCTATTTATATGCAGGAGTGTCCCTCTGTAGCTTGTGTGTGTTTAATATTTTTGGCACAGGGCTGCTTTTAGTATGGATGCCTTCCACCTCTTTCCTCAGTGTGTGCTAGCTTTGATAGGGGGTGTGCAGATGCAATGGCTCACATGCACTCCTGGAGCCCATGACAGTGGGAGCAATCTGCTACCCTATTTTAACACTTCACTCCCACGGCAACTAATGAAATACATCATGGTCCGTCACATCTCCAGGTAGTAACATATAATGTACAATGGGACTTACAATATCCTTTCTACATCAACCATTATAATCTGCTTGGTGAATTACTACTTATTTCCTACTCTGTTTAAATATCAACTTCTTTAAAGATTTCTTGATTCTTCCCTATATCTAGCTCCTACCCATCTCTCAGATCAAGTTGACAACTTTTTCCCTCTTCTCCACTTAGCACCTTATTCATACTTCTATTATAGCACTTGCAGTGTACAGTAATTGTCTGCTTTCCAACTACACCAAGCCACTCAAGGGGAAAGATTATCTATATATTAGTTTAAATGCTATGTATCTAGAACAGATTCTGGGACTCTCTAAATATTTTTAAACAAATTTAGAGAGAGCCCCTATTGTATTTTACCAATAAGCTCCCTAAAAATATTAGACAAAGATGTATAGTTCTCAAGGCCATAAGCATTCAGGATAGACAGGAGTAGATTTGACTCCTGGCTCCATCATCAGGTAGCAGTGTAACATGGAGCTAGTAACTTATCTTTTCTTAGTCTCTGTTATGAGCTAAATTGAATCCCTTCAAAAATCCATATGTTGAAGTCTTAACCCCCAGCACTCAGAATGTGACTATATTTGGGTTAGGGTCTTTAAAGAGGTAATTAAAGTTAAATGAGGGACTTCCCTGGTGGCAGAGTGGTTAAGAATCCGCCTGCCAATGCAGGGGACATGGGTTCAAGCCCTAGTCCGGGAAGATCCCACATGCCACAGAGCAACTAAGCCCATGCACCACAACTACTGAGCCTGTGCTCTAGAGCCTACGAGCCACAACTACTGAGCCCGCATGCCACAACTACTGAAGCCTACATGCCTAGGGCCTGTGCTCTGCAACAAGAGAAGCCACTGCAATGAGAAGCCTGTGCACCACAACAAAGAGTAGCCCCCGCTCACGACAACTAGAGAAAGCCCGTGTGCAGCAACAAAGACCCAGCACAGCCATAAATAAATAAAGTTAAATGAGGTCATTAGATGGGTGTCTTTTAGAAGAGATTAGGACACATACACGGAGGGAAGACCTTGTGAAGACTAAGGGAGAAGACGACCATCTCCAAATCAAGGAGAAAGCCTTCAGAATGAAATCAATTTTTTTTTTCTATTTTAACATCTCTATCATGTTTAAGTAAACATTTTAGAACAGTTTTTGATTTACAGGATTATTGCATAGATAGTACAAAGAATTTCAGTATACCCCACACTCAGTTTCCCCTATTATTAACATCTTATATTAGTATTGTATTTGACACAACTAATAAAACAATATTAATACATTATTATTAATTAAAATCCACATTTTAATACACCTAAAATTTTCTAGATTATAATTTTACCATTTTATATGTGTAATGTTAGAGCTAGAAGGCTCTTAGAGACCATTTACTTCAGCCTCTATTTTAACCAACAGTAAATTAGCAGTAGGCATAGAGAAATTAATTTTTATGTGTAAAATATATATGTCTGAGTAGGGAGAAAACTTTAGTCTCCTGATTCAAAGATCAGAATTATCTTCTTATGCCTTGTAGTACTGGTTAAGTGGTTAAATGACCTGCTCTTTCCTTTGCATAGTTAACTCATGAATTAACTCACTGTGAAAATCCCATTGTTATCTTCATATCTCTTTCATAGTTATTTAATTGTAAAATCTGACTAGCATTCTATTTGTTCCTTTCCTTTGAAAAGCTGAATCATTTTGTTTATGCTTATCTACAGAAGACACTTCACACTTTTCACCAAACCATTTGTGGTTTTCCATCAATTTCCATATTAAATGTTGACAACTAAAACTCCAGTAATAGATTAAAACTTGGTCCCTTCTTTCTGAGCTCCTGAATCTTGTTGCTTTTTTCAGTCTCTATTTATAACTGCTTCTATCTTCAACCTTCTACCTTCCACCTCTTCATTATCATCACTCTTCCTTAGAGTCCCACTTTCTTGCCCCAGTAACAACTTCAAATGTCATCAGTAGGTGACATATTATCATCACCAGAATTATTAGCAGCAGAATTATTATTTTCTTAATACATCACAGTCTGACATGTACTTCCCTGATGGTTTGGCTTCTATCAGGACTTAGACATTTAGAATACATTTTAGTGCAACAGCCTTCTGAGATTTTAGAGAGAGAACATTTACAAAATTTCTGATCAGGAATAGCTACATTGTGCCATCTCACCCATCTTCAGTGTTGCCTGTGGTATTTTTTTTCCTTACAGATGATTGATTTATTTTTATTATATAAGTGAGATTATATTAATAAAAAGAAATACAAGGAAGTTACTGATTGATTGAAATATAGTTGATTTACAATATATTATTTTCATATGTACAGCATAGTAATTTAGTACTTTTACAATTTATACTCCATTAAAAGTTACTATAAGATAATGGCTATGTTCCCTGTGCTATATAATATATCCTTGTTGCTTATCTATTTTACACATAGTAGTTTGTATCTCTTAATCCCATACCCCTAATGTGCCTCTCTCCACCAGTAACTACTGGTTTGTTTTATACATCTGTGAGTCTGTTCCTATTTTGTTATAAACTTTGTTAGTATTATCTTTTAGATTCCACATATAAGTGATATCATACAGTATTTGTCTTTCTCTATCTGACTCATTTCACTAAGCATGGTATTTTCTCGGTCCATCATGTGGCTGCAAATGGCAGAATTTTGTTCTTTTTTATGGCTGAATAATATTTCTGTGTGTGTGCATGTATGTGAGTGTGTGTATCACATACTCTTTATCCATTTGTCTTTTGATGTACACTTGGGTTGCTTCCATGTCTTGGCTATTTTAAATAGAGTGGCTATGAACACTGGGGTGTATATGTCTTTTCAAATTAGTATTTTCATTTTTTCCAGATACATACCCAGGAGTGGAATTATTATATCATATGATAGTTCTATTTTTAGATTTTTGAGGACGCTCCATACTGTTTTCCATAGTGGCTGCACCAATTTACATTGCCACCAACAGTGTACCCTTTTCTTCACGTTCTTACCAACATTTGTTACTTGTAGACTTTTTGATGATAGCCCTTCTGACAGGTGTGATATGTCATTGTTTTGATTTGCATTTCTCTGATAATTAGTGACATTGAGCACCTTTTCATTGGTAATGCCAAATTCTGCTGAGTCAATAGAATCATTAGAGGACGTATTTATATATTTTTTTCATATATTCCTAGGTTCTACTTGCAAGGAACTATGATAATTGAGTTGAGGCCTGGAATCTTTATTTGGAAAAAGCTCTTCAAATGATTCAATGATAGCTATAGCTATTCAATGATATGTTTTTAACCACTCATTTAGAGATAGCTATTGTAAATCTAGTGTCAAATAAAATCACCTAAATCTTTCCATTATCTGCAGAGTAAGGATATTCCAGTACTCATGTAAGATTTCTGTGAAGATTTTTTTCATGGTTACCTCTGGTTACCAAGGTCTTCCTTTGCCTGAAGTAATTCAGTTTAGGGATATCTCATCATCCCATATGGTGTCACTGTTCCTTACTGCCTATACACAGATGTGGAATGAAATCCTTTTCCTTTTGTAAACATATGCATGTAAATGCACACACACATATATACTCATAGAAGACATTCATGTCTTAAACTTTATTGAATATCTACCTATGTAATAAAGATTTATAGCAAATAAACAACTTAAAAATGAATACTTGATAATTTTCTTTAAAGAGAAACCACTGATTTTCCTCATCTATTTTGCAATCCATGCTCTGATCTCCTGCCTGATTTTAGCTGCCTTTCCATTCTTCTGTCACCCTTCCTTTCCAGAAAGAAACCAAAAAAACAAAACAACCCCCCCAAAAACCCCTGTTTTATTTTGTTAGTGAATTTACAATTTTTTCCTTAAACTGTGTCCTATAAAATATCTACCTTTGGTTGATACTGTTTCAGGTCAAGAGTGGGTGGGGCATACTAGAGAATTGGTTCCATGACTGCTGTGAAAGAGTTACAGGTTTTACATGTTAGTTACTTTTATGTACATACTCATTTTTTAACCCTCATGAAAACACTGTGAGTTAAATGTGTTTTCTCATTGTACAGATGAGGGAACTGAGGTACCAGTAGTTCAAATAACTAGATACAGAGTCACACATTTTGTTAAAAAGTGTGAGAGCAGGAATTTGAACACAAATATAGACTCCAAAGTCTGGATTCTTTTTATACCTACACTCCACTTCCTTAGCAAGAGCCTTAAAGTGGTTCTTCTGGTGCTACTTCCCACCATCAGTTGTGCTCTAGCCTACTGAGCAGAGAAACAGAGCAGTAAATTTCCTAGGAAAGCTGCTACAGTCTGGAGAATGGCAGGGGTGCAAGTTGGCAAAGTTAATGGTGATAGCCAAATGAATATTGGTTGCCATTTTGACAGATGTAGCATCTACTGGCATTACTTCATGTGTACATTTGACAGGTATACCAGCTCCTAGTATTAACACCATCTAAAACAGGGTTGGATGGTGTAGCTAGAATTACAAATAAGACAAAACTTCTTGTCCCACTACAATTGCCTAGATAGGTATTATATGGTCACCATATGCCATCCTAAAGTGGAACTTTTACATTTATAAGCAACACAGTTTTTTTGTTTTTTGTTTTTTTTGCAAAGACAAACTCTTTGTCTTAGACTTTGTATGTAACTGATACAAGAATTTGATTTGTACTCTGCTGTCTTGAGTAACAACTCTGACACAGATGAATAAGTTTCAGTCCATCAAGAATGTACCATTTTAGAGAGATCTAAAGAAATTTTTACCTTTTAATATTATTAAAAATTCTGAAAGAGTTAAGATTAATTGACCACTTTGCCTTACCTTCCGTTTATCCTGAAGCTGGTGAATATTATTATAATACAAATTTATAGGCAGATAGTTTGCTAACCTGTAAGCAAAAAATTAGGTCTACTTGGGAGATTTTCCTCATGTAAATCTTGACCTCAAAATAAGCATTTTAAGAAGAATTTTCAATTATGTGTATAATAATGAAGTGTCTATAGATATGGCTTTTCATAATAACAAAAGGAAACATATTTGTGAAGCATTTCTTTTTCCTTTTGTCTCATTCTTATTTTCTCTATAATTGTAATAGTATCAGCATAGTATGTCATATATGATTATCACACTAAGTAAGCTATTTGATGAAGGTAACATAGGCTTCAGAATCTCTGCAGCAACACAGAGCTATAAAGGACTTAGTACGATGTCTGACACTTAACAAAATCTGAGTAATTGGTAGGTATTACTGCTGAATATTTGAATATATAGAGAGATAGATGTGACTTTATATATATAACTTTTTATAGGAATCTAGAACTAAGAAAACTATTTATCTTTAGTGAAGAAATCGTAAAACTATATATAAGATTATAGGCCTAGAAATTCAGTTTATTTCTGTTCAGATTTTGTTAATTTCATCATCTGTTATGGTACCTATTTATATGATCTAAACAAGAAAGAAGCATAGGATTTTTTTTTACATCTTACACTATAATGATGGGTAACTATTCACACCATTTCCTTCAGAATTGTTTCTTCCAGTTTAGTGAGTGTTAATTGCCCCAGTGACACAGATTAAATTTAAAGGAGCAGTGACGTGTTTTCACACACATGGATTCAGGCCTCACCTCTCAGGTAGTCTTTCCTGTTTTCAAACACTGGCCACAGAGCAAATGTTTTCATTATAACACTGTAGCCATTT
Source organism: Delphinus delphis (assembly GCF_949987515.2). Taxonomy (NCBI): domain Eukaryota; kingdom Metazoa; phylum Chordata; class Mammalia; order Artiodactyla; family Delphinidae; genus Delphinus; species Delphinus delphis. Next base: position 70,245,619 of record NC_082684.1, on the reverse strand, counting down.
GTTGAATTTCACTTATATTTAACAAGCACGCCTAGAATTTTATTTTTTGCTAACAAAAGCAAGATGGGAAGTGGTCTTTGGAAGAGGTAACTGTTGACAACTTCCACAACAAGCACCGTGATTCTACAGCTGGTAACAATACCTAATGCTGCAGCTCCATAGACTTGTACTGGCTGGGTGCCAACCTGCCTGTTGGAATTCAAAGAACCCATCTGGAGAAAGCATCCCTAAAACTGATCTGAATGGAAGTCACAGACTGGCACAGTCCCTCAGATTCTAGGTATTGTGCACCTTTTATAAAGGAGGCCATGACACTGACAAAAGAAAAAAATTATACTATCTATGTTGACCAATTTTTTTCCACTGCTATAGATTCAAAGGAAAAGACAGGAATAAAAATGAAAGAGCCCCAAAATGGAAAGGACTTTTATGTCTTGAGCATAAATTATGTTCGTATTTTATGCTTATGTCTATGAAAACAATTTTCCCAAAGACTTTCATTTAAATTAGAGATTAAAAAGTATTGTGTCAGGAAATGGGATACTTACATGAAGAAAAATGAATGTTTTATAATAAAGTTCAGACATTATTCTTCATGGACGATAACCAGCTTTAGAAGACATTATATGGAAAGTTAGGAAATATGATTATGTATGCCTTTTTTGTTTAATGGTGAAGTAATTGACATTTTCTGTGCTTTATTCTTCTGCCTTAAGGAATGCAAGAAGAAGCTTCAGAAGGTTTCTTGAGCTAAGGCTTAGTGCGTTACCACCTAGGAAAGGCAGTGCAGTTCTCCAAGCTTTAAAAGCCTGCCTGCTAACAACATATAAGTCTCCTAGGCTCCATAAATCATGCCCTGGGAGCCCCATTTTATGACATAGCATCAAAACTTAGGGAGCAATCTTCTCACAAACAGTCATACTTAGATAAAATAATTCTAAATCATAGTGTGAGAGTAACAAAACTCATCCCCCTGTGCCTCTTTATTGACCTTAGTCACTGCCTCTATCAGTCAAGATAGTCTAGGTTATATGGTAGTACCAAATCAACTCAAACTCTTCCTGGCTTGTATCAGTGGAGATATATTTCTGACTCACAACATGGACAGTGTGGTTTGCATCCAGGTTTTCTTCCTACTGGAACCTAGGCTGATGGAGCAGGATCAGTCTGAAACATTGCTGGTTATTGTGGTAGAGGGAATGGAAGATAGGGCAAACTAAGATCTTGCCCTGAAGGGACATGTCACTTTTGCTTACGTTTTATTGACCAATGGAAGTCACATGAAGCCCTAGTTAACATTTTCTAAGTAGTTAAAGAAAAACTGTAACTCATTTTTTTTTTTTTCTAGCTTAAAGTGCTTCTAGACTACTACTATACCCAGGTGCCTAAGAGAAACAAATGCAAATCATTTTCAAAGGATGAACCATCATTTTAGGTCTCTCAGAGATCAGGCCTACAAATATTTTTTCAAGATAAATGGTCAGTTCACAGTCTGATATTACTAAACACAAAAGAAAAACTAAGAATGAGAACAAACAAAAGAATTCAACCTTGCATAAACACATCCCTTAAAACTTCAGGTATTGAAATGATCAGAATATTGTAAAGTATATAAAATGTTTACAATGTTTAAAAAATACATATTAGTGTGAAAACATCTGCAGGAAACATTAATATGCCACTTTTATGACTTTAAGGAAAATTTGAAAAAAATTACAATAGTTCCCAAAACTTTTATGTATGTCGATACATAGAAATCTTTCTCTTTGAGATCAGTAGTACAGCAAAGGTGTACTCACACTATATACATTAAACACTGTAATGGAGGTAGGAGCCAAGTCATTAAAAAAAGAAAAAGAAGGGAACAGTTTGGGTTAGGAAAAAAGAAACCATCTGCCATTATTTGTAGATAATATAACTGGATTTACAAAAAATCCAATATACATTTGGAACTGAAGTTTATTAACTTAAGTAATTAAATAAGTTTTAGAACAGAAAATTTAACTTAAAGGATAGCATATTTTAAGATATAAAGTCAATATATAAAAATCAACTATATTCCTATAATCCAATTATACCTATCTATAAAAATTATAAAAGATAAATTTTATTAAAATTAGCATCAACTTTATAGATTGTGTAGAAGTGAATTTAACAAAAGCCACACATGAGAAAATTATTTAAAAATACAGAAGAACATTAAAGAAGATATAAACAGAAAGTAAATGTTATTTTCTTACCATGGAAGGCTTAATATCATATGGTTATCAAATTTTCCCCCAAAATTCTACAGAGCCAATGAAATGTAAATTGAAATCTCAATAGGCTTCTTTTTGTGGACTTGACAAGATGATTACAAATTTATATAAAATCCTCAAGGACCAAGAATATACAAGACTTTTCTCTTTGAAGAAGAAGAAAAAATAGTGGAAGACTTACCTAAATAAATATAAAAAATATAATAAAAAATAATAAAAATATAATGATATATATATATATATATATAGAGAGAGAGAGAGAGAGAGAGAGAGAGAGAGAGAGAGAAGCCAGTGTGGTCATTCATGTAGAGATAACAGCTAGATCAATGGACAAGAGTAGAAGACCCAGAAACTCATCCAAAATATATTGACACATGTACTATTTACCTAGGGCTGCTATAGCAAAGTATCATAAGGACAAATTTATTGTCTCACAGCTCTTATGGCTAGAAGTCAAAAATCAAGGTGTTGGCAGGGCCATGCTCCCTCAGAAACCTGTAGAGGACTCCTTTCTTGACTATTCTTAGCTGACTATGGTTTGCTGGCAATCTTTGGTGTTTCTTGGCTTGTAGATGAAATCCTTTGGCTTCACCTGGCATTTTCTCTTGTGTCTCTGTCTTCACATGAACATCTCCATATATGGAGACCAGTCATATTGGATTAGGGGCACATCCTACTCCAGTATAACCTCTTCTTAAGTTAATTAATTACATCTGCAATGATCATTTTTCCAGAGAAGTTCTGAAGTACTGAGGCTTAGGACTTCAACATATGAATATTTGGGGGGCACAATTCAACCCCTAATAATACTTTTAAAACATTCTTTAAAATTTGCTTAACATATTCAGTGTGCTTAAGGAATATGGCTAGTTTGGAAATCTAGTGATTGTTCTTAATGTTTAAAAGTGAATATTTATCAACAGCACGGATCTATAGTCCCTAGCTGCCTTCGCTCGCATTCTATTAATAGAAAGCAGAAAGGCATAGTACCTGTCTCAGACAACACAAGCAGTGATTAAAATAATTGTTTACTGACTCACCACAGATAAAGAGGTCAAAGAGAAAAGTTAAAGTGCTGTTATTCTGCCATTAAGTAATAACTTCTCTCAACCTTCCATCTGGGAGAGATATATGAGCAGTTTGTTCTGCATGATATTGGAATTTTACAGGCAAGATAAGTAAGTGAATTATTGAAAAGATTATTTTAAAATAGAACATTTTTAAAGCTTTGGATATGATTGCCCAATTTACTTATTTTTAGGTTTTTATCTTAAAAAACAAGAATAATTTCAAAACAGAAAGTAAATAACCCCTTTTAGATAAGAACATGTAATTGGAAAAGAAATGAAAGTGTATAGTCAGGTAAAACTTTTGAATATCCATGACACACTAGTGGTTTTCCAGTTAGCTTCAAATATATTTGAAATAGAAAATTCAACAACACCTACTCATCCACCCACCCTACCCCAACCAGAATGAATTCTGATGTTTCCTTACCATTTCACTTACTAAATTCATCACTGCTACTCAGTTGCATTGCTTTTCCTACATTTGTTTTTTTTTAAGAAGATGTTGCGGGTAGGAGTTTATTAATTAATTAATTTATTTTTTCTGTGTTGCGTCTTCGTTTCTGTGCGAGGGCTTTCTCTAGTTGTGGCAAGTAGGGGCCACTCTTCATCGCGGTGCACGGACCTCTCACTATGGCGGCCTCTCTTGTTGCAGAGCACAGGCTCCAGACAAGCAGGCTCAGTAGTTGTGGCTCACGGGCCCAGTTGCTCCGAGGCATGTGGGATCTTCCCAGACCAGGACTCGAACCCGTGTCCCCTGCATTAGCAGGCAGACTCTCAACCACTGCGCCACCAGGGAAGCCTGCTTTTCCTACTTTTTTTGCATATAATTATAATGTCTTTTGCTAAGAGCTTTGCAGTTTAGGTATATCCATTGATTAAATTAGTGGGTTTTTTAAAAACCAAATTTAGTAAGTAATTCTGTATTTTCTAGTCACCCACCTTCATTCTTAGGAGTCTTAGGTCACCTCATAGAATAGTCAAAAATAATATCTAAAAGTCATATGACCTCAACCAATTTCTTAGAACAATTATAACAAAGCTACCAGAGACTGCTGAATTGAAAACACCATTTTTAACACTGTTAAAAAATTATAACTTTCCCTATTTCACCTTGACTCCCTTCACTTTCAAAGGGATTTATGTTGTAATCACTCTATTTCAAAAGTGTTTGATATTATAAGCTTTAAAAAAAAACTTTGGGAACTTTATTAGTCTTCTTTCTTATTTAATGAGAAGACATTTTTACCAATCAACTTATGCTTTGAAAAGCTTTTGGGTTATCTTAATGATTTTAACTCTAGCAACCTATGCTGTGTTTAAACTTCACCTAGGGACATTAATTTATTATATCCTTTTGGGATATTTCACAACCAATATTACATCTTTGCAAATCCTTTGGTCAAGAAAGCAGTTCTTTAATTTTCTTGTTGCAGTCAGTCATTATGTACACAAAATTTAGTGTTTTGTAGATATTATTAGGGCTGGGGTTGGAATTTCAGGATAGAGATTGAAGATATGACTAATACAAATGAGGCATTTCCAGAACAGAAGGAGTAGGAATGTCAGATTAAAAACATGACCAAATTAAATTTGAATTTCAGATAAACAAAGAATGACACATATTTTTCATATATCTCATATATTTTTACCATGCTATGTTTGATGCAAATATAATATGGGACCTGAAAAAATCATTCACTTACATATGTCTGAGACCACTTCACAGAACAGGGTGGGGAAAAAAGTGCTGAGCTAAGTAAATTTGGAAATGAGTGGAATCTCTAAGATTCAGTGCAAAATAAACTGCACATAAGCACTGTACAAAGTTGGTAAATTTGTCTTCCCTGAGGATATAGGTTAACTATTCTGATACTAATATACTCATATATACTAGAATTTAAAAAGTCAGTGAATTGATGAGGGATGGTGGGAACCAGGTTTCTCACTATTGGAGTGGGAAAAAGCTAGAAAGACCATGTGTTAATATACCTAAGTTGAAGACATTGATATGAACTCATGTTCACCTTAATATAGATTCTTACATATAGAAATATTTATAGATATGTTTATATACACAGATTAGTATATACACATATAAACCCTTGCTTTGTCAGGCAGAGAACATAGGAGGAAGGACACCCCAGTAGCAACAAGCACATCTACCTTCTGGATCTTGATTTCTAATACTGTTCTACAGTAAAAGGAACCAGGGTTCTTTATAGAACTGGCTGATTCTAGGATTCAGGTAGGAAATATATAAGATGAACCTGAAACATCTTGTACTGCCTGACATAAGGAAGTAGTAAACATCCATCCCCTCACACACACACACACACACGCACACACACACACACACACACACATACCCACACATACTTACACACACTCTCACTCTCTGTCTCTCTCACACTAATGGGGGGTATGTCAAAGGGACACAGGAGCCAACTGAAAGAGCTCCAAATGATCAAAACTAGAATAGTTCGACAAACAAATTAAATAAAATAGCATTGGTTTATAACTCAAAATATAGATATCTGTAAGTCCACACTCATATAGGGTAGTGAATACATAAGTAACTGGAGGAGAAGTGCTAATTCTCCCATGCAGAAAAATCTCAAATAACTTACATAGATACTCCAGCATTCTTATAGTCCTGCCAGATGGAAGTTCAACATGGGTCGCACTGGGTAAAATTCAAAATGTAAATAGGGGGCTTCCCTGGTGGCGCAGTGGTTGAGAGTCCGCCTGCCGTGCGGAGGACACGGGTTCGTGCTCCGGTCTGGGAAGATCCCACATGCCACGGAGCGGCTAGGCCCGTGAGCCATGGCCGCTGAGCCTGCGCGTCCGGAGCCTGTGCTCCGCAACGGGAGAGGCCACAACAGTGAGACGCCCGTGTACCGCAAAAAAAAGAAAAAAGAAGTAAATAGGGCTGCATTCCATTTTTTAGGTCCTCGGGGTGAATCATTTTCTTTGTCTTTGCCAGCTTTTAGAAGCCACCCACATGCCTTGGCTAATGGACCTTTCTCTATGACCAAAGCAAGCAACACTGCATCTCAGTAACTGTTCTCCTAAAGTCACATCTCTCTGGCTCTTCTCCACTTTTAAGTACACTTGTAATTACTTGAGCCCACCTAGGTAATCCAAGATAATCTCCCTGTTTTGAGGTTAATTGATTATCAGCCTGAAATCCATTTCAACTTTAATTCCTCTTTGCCAAGTACAATGATATATTTACAGTTCTGGAGATTAGGACATGGATATCTGTGGCAGGCTATTTTGTGCCTACCACATCCTTCAAGGAGATGGAGCATAACTCCTCACTCCTTGAGCATGGGCTGTACATAGTGCTTCCTTCCAAAGAATAGTTTGGAAAGAAGGATAAAAGAGTAACTTACTGTTGAAGAAACACAATTCATATTTCCTCAGCTACATGATAAAGATTAACATCAAGAGTGATGTCTTGTTGACAGTATATATCCTTGATTTGATGTGATGAAAATGGCACTTGACCTTTATGGGTTTCCTCCCCAAAATACATAATCCCAGTTTACTCATAAGAAAAATGTGAGACAAATCCTAACTGAGGGATATTCTACAACATACTTCATCGGTACTTCTCAAAAAATGCCAAAGTCATCACAAACAAGGAAAGTCTGAGTATCTAGTTACTGCCAAGAGGAGGCTAAGGAAATACGAAAAATAAATGTAATGTGTATCCTGGATGAAATTGTGGAGCAGAAAAGGGGCACTAGGAAAAACTAAGAAAATCTGAATTAAATATGGACTTAGTCAATAATAGTGTGTCTATATTGGTTCATTAGTTATCACAAATTCACCATACTAACATAAGATGTTAATAATAGGGGAAACTTGGTGTGGGTATGTGGAAACTCTTTGTACTACCTTCACAATTTTTCCCATAAATCTAAAACTGTTCTAAAATTAAAGGTTTTTGTTAGCTTGTTTTAAGTGAGATGTAAAGCCATAGATAATCTGCTGGGGAGACGAGAGAAGTACCTAACCCAATTTGGTAAGGTTGTAAACATCACCCCCTTCCAGTGGAGTTAGCTTATAAAGAGAATATTATGGGATGAAAAAAAGTGAACTATGTCAGTCCTGATGCTACTCCAGGTAGAGAGAATATTAACAGCTGGGATGGCATGTGTGAGCTAAAGCAGGGCAATCTAATAATGGCAAACAAGACAGAATCGTGAAACAGAATCGTGAAACAAAGGGTTCAGTGAGAGAGTATTAAGTGAAAGACAGGAGGATAGGAAGGAGCAAAGTCACGTAGGACCTGATGCTAAGGATGTTGAACTTTGTCAGGGAAGTTTTGTCAGGAAAGACAATGTATTTACAATTAAAAAACTAAATTACAGCCTTCTTTAGTAAGAGGCTTATACTTGGTTAGTCCTAAAATCCAACATATTGAGATTTAAGCCCATTTCTGCTAGATTTGTCTTCCGGAAAGCAACTTGACCAAAACAATGAATCTGTTGAGAAACTAGATTTTCCCTCATCTTTGGTCATCACATCCCCGACCTAGTCGAACAGAGGTTAGCAAACAGCAGGCCTAGGGCTAGATACCTCTTTCAGAGCCTCAAGTATTTACTATCCAACCCTTTAAAAAAACTTCTTTGTTCCTGCTTTACATGTATTTTTTTCCCTTTACTAAATGTGATACAGCAATCAAAACAGTGTAAATTATATTAAAATATAGGTTTTCTTATTCATATCTAAATATCTGAAATACTTTATTCAGTATTTACATAGGGGTGCAACTTCTATTTGCTTATTTTTTTCTGCAATGCTATGGTAGTAATATCAAAATAAGAGATTTCTGAATTTGTTTTATTTTATTGACAAATTTATTTTAGATAAATTAACAAAAGGAATAATGGTTTCTGAAAGAATGAAGAAAGTTAAACAAATGAATAAAAAATGAAGAAAACCAGGGACTTTCCTGGCAGTTCAGTGGTTAAGACTCCGTGCTTCCAATGCAGGGGGCACAGGTTCAATCCCTGGTCAGAGAACTAAGATTCCACATGTCGTGCGGCCAAAAGATTAAACAAAAAAAAAGAAGAAGAAAACCACATCTTAAGTTCAAAAAGGAATTTTGTATTTCTAGGACATGCAATGGTCCTGTATTTCACAGTGCCAGAGTTCTAAATGTGTGTTCTGAGGAGGAACTTGATGATTCATGCTTGTGTTCTTTCCCTACTAACAACTGTTGAAGGTAATTCAAGGAGTCCCATATTGGGACCCAATATGTCTTTACCCTTCAGTAGCAGTGCTTTCCAAATGATTTGTAGATTGTAGGTGGGGGCAACTTAGAGCATAAAATAACATGTGGAAATATGATCTCTTTCCTCAATGAAAGCCACTAATAATTATGTATACATACATATATGTGTGTGTGTAATGTACACATATGATATATGTATATATACTTATAGGTATATATTTGCATATATTTATCATTACAAAATATTTTTACTATTACTCTGTCCTGAATAGTTACTGTATTTAGAAACATTGAATTACCATGAATGTTTTGTCTTGAAGGATTTCTTAAATTTCTGTATTAGTGACGTTCAGTAGGAATGATTCATCTACTTGAGTAAATTTTTCTTAAAAAAGGCCATTTAAATTAAGGAGTACACCTAAATCGATTCAATACCAGGTATTAATACTTTTTAAATGAGTCCAAGGTGATTTTTTTTTTTTTTTTTTTTTTTTTTTGCGGTATGCGGGCCTCTCACTATTGTGGCCTCTCCTGTTGCGGAGCACAGGCTCCGGACGCGCAGGCTCAGCGGCCATGGCTCACGGGCCTAGCCGCTCCGCGGCATGTGGGATCTTCCCGGACCGGGGCATGAACCCGTGTCTCCTGCACTGGCAGGCGAACTCTCAACCACTGCGCCACCAGGGAAGCCCCAAGGTGATTTTTGCCTCAAAAAACAGGGCAACCTTTTTCTTTTCTGGGAATATTTATTTTAAAAATGCAATTCACGTTTTAATTTCGTACCTGAAGGTAGAAACCTCTGTATGAGTCTTCTTTCCTTTTCCTCTATGTCTGTAGTTCCCTGTTTGTTTAATCACAATGCATATTGTTTACTATTTCCGTGCTGTTTATCGAGACTTAAAGTTGATTGTTTCCTTTCGTATTTGTCTTTCACCAGGTGTTTCTTAACTGGGGTGCATTTCCCACATGATAAAATTAAAGGTCTAATTAATGCCTTTAAGGACACTGGTGCACAATTCAGCACCTAATTTTCTGCAGGGGGCATATTTAGGTGTTTAACTAGGTGGAACTCTTGCCAAAGATTTAATTTGGATACAGAGTCACTCTTTTTTTCTTTGTAAACACTCTTCAATAGAGAAACAAAGAATGCATTCACATTACTTGGTATGCGCTTTTCCAGCAAGCAGAGGAGTATAGAAAATAAATATATCTAAGCCACATTTCATCTGAGCAGAAACAAAAATCCTATTAGATGAGGTGTTGAAATATGAGGTCCATTTCTTTGGAGCAGTGAGGATAATACTCAGCATTTAAAAATGGAGGGGGGACCTGCAAAAGCACTGCATGAAAAACGAATGCTTTGAAAAATCACATCTGAGATGTAGAGGATCTTAAGAAAAATATGGCATCACATCAAGCACAAAAAGGAAAGCTAAATCACCACCAGGCAACTGCTGGCAGAGAGCAGGCCAGGAAACAAAACTCATTGATCAATCTTAAGGCTGCAAGGACCAGGAAAGGGGCCATCTATATAAAGGCTGGGACAATGTTTCTAATCCCATTTCACTTTCAATCCACTCTGAAACATAAATGTTGTGGGTGCCTTATATATTGTTACTAATAAAATATTTGCTTAATTATTAGCATATTAAATCTATTAAAATTACATTTCACCGAGTGTCCTCAAAGACATGATTAATCAGGCAATGGGGATAATAGTTTTGCCCAATTTCCACATTTCCTCTACAAAACCATAATCTTTATCAGCACTTCTTTTGACATGGACAACAAACATTTTCTGAACATTTATAAAATGCTACAGTCAGAACAAAAATCACTGAGACAAAGGACAAAGTTAAACAGGCAAGGAAGACTTTACTCAAGGATGTTGCAGTAAGGGCTTAGAGATCAGAACTCAGTCTGAACCCAATTCCACTGAAACAGAAAGCTGGAGAGCTTTTAAGAGCTGGTGTCGGGGTCACAGGCCACTTGTGTGGCTATGGGTTTTACCTAAAGGAAAAGTAAACTTTCTTATATCTTCAAGATAGAAAATAGTTTTACAACGTGGAGCAAGACACCCCAGAGAAGTTAGCCTCCTATCTTCCCACAGAAACTAGGAAATAGGGACTCTACATTCCTTGATGTTTAAATTTCAAAAGGAGGTCCAGGGGGTCCTTGAGAAAGACATTTCTGGGTTGTAAGACAGGCAAGAAGCTTTTAAAAAGATGTACATCTCAGAGGGGTAGAGAAAGAATTTATAATTACAACCTTTCTAAACTAAATTCTCTAAGAAAAGGAAAGTCAGGGGTCCAGAGACTGGAAGAAACCTGTCTAAAATTTAGTTAACCTGAAGGGAATGTAAAGATGGTCTTGGCCAGAGGCAAGTACAACTTTTAAAGAAATCCAGCAGACCCATCCCTTCCAATCCTATTGTGCCCCTGTGACTCATCTAAATATAAATTTTGGAGTCCCTGCTTTTTAATATCCATTGTTAGAATGACAGTTTCCTCTAGAATATTTATTCGTAGTCATTTACTACATCATATTACGTTAAGTACTGTATAGGATGGGATAAGGCAGATTTAAAAATAGGAATCAGATATTAAAATGTAAATCATAGTAATCAGAATTACCAAGTAATATGAATTATAATATTTCATATGCTTCTTTTCCCTTTATATCACACCTATCCATTGATCCAGAGGTTTTCTCAGAAACCCTAGTGTTCAGAGGATAAAAATGAGGAAATATTAATCCTAAATTCTATCTCCTGTGCTCGACTGACTACATAATATATGGTGCCCAGTTCAAAATGAAAACATAGGACCACTTATTTAAAATTATTTAAAATTTGAAGATTGCAACAATGGAGCATTAAACCAAGTGTGGGTCTCTTCTGAATAATAGCCCAGGTCTTAACACCTAAGATGCTGGACCTGCTCAAATGCAAATTTTCCTATAAGAATATTCTTATCATCCTTACCCAGATAACACAACCCATCCTATGAAATATCATAATACTTTGTTCTTTTGTTTCACCACTTATTATAAAATTTGTAATCACCTTTTATTTTGCCTTCTTACATAGACACTATTTGAGAGCAGAGGACATGTTTTATTGATCCCCCTAAACTGTGCAATACTTTTTATTTTGCTTTTGCAGATTAATTTCAAAATATGTAGTACATTATATGATTTTAAAAACACAGTAACATAAGAAGAGCATATATCACAAAGTCTTAGTCTCCTCCTGCACCATCCAGCTTGTTTCTCACTTATCTCCCACCTCCATAGGAACCCATTTTGTTAGTTTATGGGTACATCCTTCTGGAGTCTCTTAAAGCAAATGTGAGCATATATGAATATATATTTCTAGTCCCCATCTTTCTTATGAAACGGTAATATATATTTATCTACACATACATCTATATACACACACTGTTCTGAACCTGCTTTTTTCACTTAACCATATATATTAGAGAATGTTCCGCATCCTACCTAGAAAATTTGCCATGTGCCATGGATTATTTAACCAGTTCCAAATGCATGGATAATTGAATTGTTTCCAGTCTGTTGCTATTATAAACAATATAACAATGAATATTACAAATAAGCTATTTCATGTATGAATGCATATTTGTAGTATAAATGCCTTGCAGTAAAAATAAAAGTGTAAATGTAATTTTTACAGTTTTTGCCAAATTATCTCCAATAGAGAATGCAATATTTGCCATTCACATCAGCAGTATATGAAAAGGATTTTTTTCCTCCCCACAACCTCATCATTGTATTTTTATCAAATATTTGGAATTTAGTATTTTTGCTGTGTTATTTGGCATGTGGAAATCTATAACTATTATATATTTATTATTAAATGTGTATATTATCTTCATAAAGTGCTCTCCTTTTCCTTTAATATATTTGGGTCTTAATTCTACTGTATCTGATTTTAAGGATGCAGTCCCAACTTACTTTTTATTTGCATTTACTGGGTATATGTTTTTAATCCTTTTATTTTTAACATTTATAAATTATATTATTTTTGTCATTTATCTTTGACACAGAGATAAGGTTTGATTTTTAATTTAGTTTTATTTATATCTTTTATTTTAATATACAAATTAAGCCCATTTATATTTATTTGTATATCAAATAATGTTTGAATTTAGTTCTATCATGATTTTTTTTGTTTCCTATTTATACATACATATATATATATATATATATATATATATATATATATATAAGGTCTTTTACCATATATAATAACCTTGATCACTTCTTTTTTCTGTCACTCAATATTTTTTTTTATTGAGGTATAATTTACAATGTTGTGTTAGTTTCAGGTATACATCAAAGTGATTCAGTCATATGTATATATATTCTTTTTCAGATTCTTTACCCTTATAGGTTATTACAAAGTATTGAGTATAGTTCCCTGTGCTATACAGTAAGTAGGTCCTTTTTGGTCATCTATTTTTTATATATTAGTGTGTATTTGTTAATCCCAAATTCCTAATGTATCCTCCCTTTCCCCTTTGATAACATTAAGTTTGTTTTCTATGTATGTGGGTCTATTTCTGCTTTGTATATAAATTCATTTGTATCTTTTTTTTTATACTCCACATATAAGCAATATCATACAATATTTGTCTTTCTTTGCCTGGCTTACTTCACTTACTATGATAATCTCTAGGTCCATCCATGTTGCTGCAAATGGCATTATTTCATACTTTTTAAATTAAATTTAATTTAATTTATTTATTTTTGGCTGTGTTGGGTCTTCATTGTCACTCGTGGGTTTTCTCTAGTTGCGGCAAGCAGGGGCTATTCTTTGCTGTGGTGCGCAGGCTTCTCATTACGGTGGCTTCTCTTGTTGTGGAGCACAGGCTCTAGGTGCGTGGGCTTCAGTAGTTGTGGCATGTGGTCTCAGTAGTTGTGGCTCGCGGGCTCTAGAGCACAGGCTCAGTAGTTGTGGTACACGGGCTTAGTTGCTCTGCAGCATGTGGGATCTTCCTGGACCAGGGCTCAAACCCGTGTCCCCTGCATTGGCAGGTGGATTCTTAACCACTGTGCCACCAGGGAAGCCCCATAATTCATACTTTTTATGGCTGAGTAATATGCCATTGTAAATATATATATATATCACATCTTCTTTATCCATTCATCTGTCGATGGACATTTAGGTTGCTTCCATATCTTGGCTATTGTAAATAGTCCTGCAATGAACATGAGGGTGCATGTATCTTTTCAAATTATGGTTTTCTCCAGTTACATGCCCAGGAGTGGGATTGAAGGATCATATGTTAACTCTTTTTTTAGTTTTTTAGGGAAGCTCCATACTGTTTTCCATAGTGGCTCTACCAATTTACATTCCCACCAACAATATAAGAGGGTTCCTTTTTCTCCACACCCTTTCCAGTATTTATTATTTTTAGACTTTTTGTTGATGGCCATTCTGACCAATCTGAGGTGATACCTCATTGTATTAATAGTTTGGATCTGCATTTCTCTAATAATTAGTGATGCTGAGCATCTCTTCATGTACCTTTTGGCCATCTATATGTCTTACTTGGAGAGATGTTTAAGATCTTCTGCCCATGTTTTGATTGAGTTGTTTTTTTGATATTGACCTGTATGAGCTGTTTGAAAATTTTGGAGATTATTCCCTTGCCAGTCACATCGTTTGCAAATATTTTCTCCCATTCTATAGTTGGTCTTTTCGTTTTGTTTATGGTTTCCGTTGCTGTGTAAAAGCTTTTAAGTTTAATTGGGTCCCATTTGTTTATTTTCATTTTTGCTTCCATTATTCTTGGAGATGGCTGCAAAAAGACATTGCTGGGATTTATGTCAAAGAGTGTTCTGCCTATGTTTGCCTCTAAGAGTTTTATAGTATCTGATCTTACATTTAGGTCTTTAATCCATTTTGAGGTTTTTGTGTGTATGGTGTTAGAGAATGTTCTAGTTTCATTCTTTTACGTGTAGCTGTCCAGTTTTCTCAGCACCACTTATTGAAGAGACTGTCTTTTCTCCGTTGTATATTCTTGCCTACTTTGTCATAGATTAATTGACCGTAGGTGCTGTGGGTTTATTTCTGGGCTTTCTATCCTGTTCCATTGACCTCTATGCCTGTTTTTGTTTCAGTGTCATACTGTTTTGATTGTGGTAGCTTTGTAGTATAGTTTGAAGTCAGGGAACCTGATTCCTCCAGCTCCATTTTTCTTTCTCAAAATTGCTTTGACTCTTCAGGGTCCTTTGTGTTTCCAAAAATTTTTAATTTTTTGTCCTAGTTCTGTGAAAAATGTCATTGGTAATTTGATAGGGATTGCATTGAACCTGTAGATTGCCTTGGATAGTATAGTCATTTTGGACAATATTGATTCTTCTGATCCAAGATTGTGGTATATCTTTCCATCTGTTTGTGTCATCTTCAGTTTCTTTCATCAGCATCTTATGGTTTCCAAAATACAGGGTTTTGCCTCCTTAGGTAGGTTTATTCCTAGGTATTTTATTCTTTTTTGAAGCAATGGTAAATGGGATTGTTTCCTTAATTTCTTTTTCTGAGTTTTCATTGTTAGTGTGTAATAATGCAACAGATTTCTGTGTATTAATTTTGTATCCTGCAAATTTACCAGATTCATAGATGAACTCTAGTAGTTTTCTGGTAGAGTCTTTAGGATTTTCCATGTATAGTATCATGTCATCTGCAAACAGTGACAGCTGTACTTCTTGTATTCTAATATGGCTTCCTTTCACTTCTTCTTCTTCTCTGATTGCTGTGGCTATGACTTCCAGCACTGTGTTGAATAAAAGTCATGAGAGTGACTTGTCTTATTCCTGATCCTGATCCTGATCCTAGAGGAAATGCTTTCAACTTTTCATTGCTGAGTATGATGTTAGCTGTGGGTTTGTCATATATGGCCTTTATTATATTGAGGCAATACTATATTCTTATTGGATCAACATCAACAACATATTTAGCTTGAATCCTTTTATAAACCTCTCTCTGGACATCATAGATGTCCAGTTACTTGATATGAGATAAACTTCCCACCATTTTTTCACCACATATTAATAATATAATTACTCAACTGGCAGAATGAATAGTATTTATAGCATATTTTGTCATACTTATCCCACTTTTTCCAGGCTCAAAACTGTTTGTCTATGGCCTATATGATTGAAGAAGAGATTGGCTGGTTATGAAATCTCACATTTTCTTTCCTTAGTATCTTGTGGGTATTCTTTCACTGCCTTATAATGCTATGAAGAAATCTGATAATTTTAATTACTTTACAAGTGAATTTTATTTAATTTTTCTGGCTTCCCAAAGGATTATTTCTTTTTATAAGCCTAATAAATTTACTAGATTATGTTTCTTCTTAGTTAATATTTTGTGACCTTTTAATATGTAGATTCATTTTTTAAGGAAATTGTTTGACTTATGTTTATTTATTTTCACTCTTTTCAAGTTCTACTTTGTGGATTCCATTTGTATGTAAGATCAATCTTCTTTGCTTGTATTCTCTATTCTGAATTTCATATTCTTCCTAACCACTAATTATTTGTATCATTTCTTTTTTTTCATTTTATTAGTTTTTTACAATTTTACATTACACATTCTTTCCTGTTCTTTTCAGGATTCTATTCTCCATCCTCTCCCTTTTAATTTAGACAATTTCTGAAACAATTTTGCCTTTTTATTTTTTTTAATTTTTTCCTAAATTTTGATGGTTTCTTCCTTGTGCTATCTAGCCATATCTTTTTTGAGTACTTATATTTCTGTTTTAAAAACTTATTTCTTGGGCTTCCCTGGTGGCGCAGTGGTTGAGAGTCCGCCTGCCGATGCAGGGGACATGGGCTTGTGCCCTGGTCTGGGAGGATCCTGCATGCCGCGGAGCGGCTGGGCCCATGAGCCGTGGCCGCTGGGCCTGTGCGTCCTGAGCCTGTGCTCCACAGCGAGAGGGGCCACAGCGGTGAGGGGCCCGTGTACTGCAAAAAAAAAAAAACTTATTTCTTATTAATGATTTCACTAAAGTATATATATGTGTATATACATATATATGTTTAAAGTTATGTTGAAATAGTTGGCCTATTATTTGTATATTCCTTTCATATAGATAGTTTTCTAGTTTTTCTTTTATTCATTGTTTATGTATGCTATTATTACCATTTTCTTATAATTTTGGGGGGGAATACTATATTTACACTTTTTGTTACTTGTATTTGAATTAGTTGAATTTCCCTGGTCATATATTAATAAAATGTCATTGGAAGGGCGAAGGGTGAACTTTGTCAGGTTTCTGTGTTTAAGGACTCCCAATTCTTTTGCTATAATGATGACTCTTCTTTAAAAGATGGCTGTTCTGTGTGACCGTGTAACCTTTACCTCGCATTCAGGATCTGATCTGGATTGGAAGACCTTCCATTCTTAAGTTATCTCAAGATCTGGCCCAATAAAGGGGATAGTCTCTATTTTCCAAGTGTTCCCTTTAGTTTCAAAGGTATTTCTTTCTTCCATGAGTCAAACCTTGGACCCCAGACTCTTACTACCTCTTCCTTCTCTGCTTTTACTTCCTCAGGGATTGAACACTGTTTGATTCAATCTGCCTCACAACACTTGAGGCTCAGAAATTGCATATTTTCCAGGAGAGTATATTTGCTTTCAACCTTAGGCTCCTATACATACCCTGATCTTCTTAGCACAGTGCCATACAACTGTGGCTGCTCACATCATTTGTCCTGGGCTTAGCTGTTTTCAACTACACTTATATTTAAATTAAAGAGTGGGTCTCCTCACATACTTTTATTGAAGAAGTAGTTTGTATTTTTTCCACTTTTTGTGTGTGGTTCTGTATAATTCCAAACAAAAAGTAGAAAAATTTGGGAATAAGCTGCATTTCTGTTCCTATTGGACCTGGATGTTTCCATCTGACACCTGATAAAACACAGCAGATAAAAAGTTTCAGGAGAGGTTTCATGACCTTACCACTTTACCCTTTTATTTTTGGAGTTCCCTACTCAGAAAGCTATTTTCAAAGAACAATAATCAAATGGAAGGAAAACACCGCTTTATTAAGTACTGGGTAAGTTTTCAATCCCCCCTAATGCAGAGCTTCCCTAAAATTGGAATGGAGATTTTCTTGCTTTCCTTTTCCCTTCCTCTAACAATTAAGACAGCCAAGTCTTCTAAGCAAACTCTGGCATCACCTCTTAACTCTGTTGTGGCTGAGTGACAGAGAACAGAGAAGAAAAGGATAGGATGTGGTCAGGTTCTGTCCAATGCACTGGCTTTATGGGGGACACAAAGCACAAGAGAGAGACTGCAGATAGGCTTCAATATTTAAGGCAAAGTAATCACATTATTTAGTAAAACCTGGCTAATTTTAGAGATCAGGTTTTGTGTGAATGTTGTAAGAGAGTAGAGAGTGTGGAAGAAGCATGGGAAACAGAATGGAAGTGTGAAACGTGTCTTCTGCGTAAGAAAGAAGAAATGTGGGAAGAATGAACAGGATTTACCTTCTCTACCACCTGACATATAATAGACACAGAATTACTATTTGTTATATACAAATTATTTTTGACATATTTCAGCATTTGTATGTATGAGATATTTTGGAAAGTCACTTCCAAAAATTAACTTGCCTTTGAAAATTTAACTCAAGAACTTTATTGTAGTTTCTCACTTTGGGCTTTTGTTCATAAATGCTTCTTAATTTATTATACTCTGAACATAGATCATGCAAACCTAACTGCTTCTTATCCTAGGAAACACTGACCTATCTAAAGTTCTGCCTTAATATACATATGCTTTATTTTTTGCCTTCCAAAATCAGGTTCTCTTGTAAGACAGTCTTGATTAAGAGGCCTAGAAAAGTAAAGAGGGGTTCATTTTCATTAGCAGAAATATTTTAAAAGCTTCTAAAGGCAAATTGTCAATTTTGTCTTTATCAGAAATTGGTCAATATTCATAAATTGTAAGAATATCTTTACATCCTCCTATAGAATTATGTAATCTCTATTCTTCTCAGTATTATTTAGTGGAAAAATAGGAAAAAACTGTAACCACAAGATTTTTTAAAAATGAGTATTAAAAAATAGAAACTACCACATTTGAGTGTTTATTATATGCCAGTATGGGTTTAACAGCTTCATTTTAAAGATAAAGAAATTTAAATGCAAAGTGTTTCATCCAAGATCACCCAGCAAGCAAAAGGCAGAGCAGGGACTTGGGCCCAACTAGTTTGTATTTCACAAACCAAACCCTTCTTCTTTGCCACACTGGCTTTCTTCTAGAAGGCCCTGGAATAAGCAAGTTCCAATTTGGACCATGAACAAAAAGAATGCTAGAGATTCCATTTTATGTGGTGTTTTGTGAAAAACACATATGTGGCTGGAGAAGCTGAAAGAATTAGGTCCAGCTGGTTAGCTTACAGGATTTTAAAATTGCATGTCTAAAAATGAAGTCAATATATTCCCCCAAACCTTTTTTGCTGTGTGTCCCCTTCCTCAATGGGAAACACCAGCAGCTACTGCATTTTAGAAGCAAAGACTAGAAAGTCATTTCCGACTCTTCCCCCACCCATATCACTCTTTATATATATATATACTGTCAATTTCTGTTCAGATTTCTTTAATAAGTCTCAAGCCTGGACACCTCTCTTGATCACCAGTCTATGTTGTTTAAGAAAATCATCATTTCTGGATTAGTACAGTAACAGCCCAGATGTCCCCCGCTTACTTGTGTTGTTCTCATGCTCAGCCCATCTCCATCCAATTCTTCACCCTATAACTCAGAATGATTTTTAAAAGCTGATTTTATCACGTGACTCCCCTATTTACAGTCCGTCTCAATTCCTCTCAGGATAAAATCCAAATGGTATCATAATATATGACAAAGATGAAAGTGTACCTCACATTCTCTGGTATAGGAGAAAAAGTAAATTCAAATGGTTGGGGGCTGAAGATGACCAGTTCACGTTTGGACTTCCTTAATTTGGGGTGCTTATAGGATATCCAGTAGGAGATGTCCATCTGACATTCGGATATGTGTATCTTCACTGGTCCTTCCTCTCAAACAAGAAAGAGACCAGGCCAATTTATTCACAGGAAAATACTAGTAACACTGTTATCACCTACCCCAAGGGCATTTCTTTTTATTAAATGAGTCATTCATACATATAAATTACTTTCAAAACATCAGATCTCAAGCACAGCAGATTTGAGTTGGAAAGATATTTTTTTAAGGGTGGGTCTTGGCCCTTCAAATCATGCTGCTTGTATATTTCATGTATGTGGTAAGAGGTGCTGGTTTCAGAGAAACTGCTGGAAAATTCACAGTGGCTGAAACATGCAAATCAGCACAGAATGTTTGCTGGAGGGTAAGTCAGAGCAATGCCATTGAAGTAGCCTATATATGCATATCTCATTGGTGACATCTTGAGCTCTCTTAATCAATTCCTATTTGAGATAAATGCATCTGTTTGTATCTCAAAAGACCAGATTCACAGAACCGTGACTAAGATACTTCACAGATGCTCTTCAAGGACCTTAAAAGACAGAACGGCAGGAAATGTACTAAATCCATACGGCTAACCTGGAGAAAAGGTTAAGCAAAATTCAGAACCCTCCTTTACAGTCTGCAAATTTTGATAATGTCATAACTTTGTCTACCAATTTCTAGAGATATGATTTATTGTAATGATATCTGTGATAACTGACTTATAAGAGGTGCTAATTCCTGTCCCAGAAAATATGTCAGAATTTCATTTAATAGTCCCCTCAAAATATTTAAGAAGCAGAGCTTCTCTGCTTAGGAAAAACTGAACAAAAAATACCTGACAAGATAACAGAGAATTGTAGGATTTTTATTTAGAAGGAAGCACTATAGAATTTGGCTCACAATTATGCACAGAAGTCCTAAGGGCTATCTATGACATCTTTACCTCAGACTGTTTCTCTCCTAAATCATCTATAATAGAGGCCCCAGGCATTGTGGAGTAAACCCTGAAGCTCACTGCACACAGACTCTAAGGGGTATCATTTTCATGGTTCAGCTAACAAGAGAAGTGAAACTCACGCCATTATTTGACTTACTTAGAATGTATCTTTTTTGTGTTTTAAGCTCTCCTATCCCATATATTTGCAATTATGGCCCTTAGCATTCTCCTTGGAACTGTCCTCTTCTGCCTATTTCTCCTCTTGTTCCCTATGGCATTTTTTACTCCATAGCTTCTAGCTATCCCTCAACCACAAAGGTAGTTGAAGCAACATCCAAAAATACCAGCTCCCAGGAGCTGTTAGTTCTGTGCTTAGAGTATAAAATGGGTCTCAAGCCTGGGTAATAACTGAATTCATGAATCTCAATTCCCAGATGACATTAATAGCAGCATAGAGCAGGAAGCAGAGTTATGTTAATTTCTGCAGGTACCGTGTGAAAGCAGATAGGGAAAGCTTGAAAGGTCAACATCTGCTGTCATGCAGGAGTGTTGCAAAATATGATTGGCCAGTAAATGTCAACACCATGTTCTAAAATCTACATGCCACCCTTTCAATTTAATCTTAGCTTGCAGCCCAGCTAACAATCATGCAGCATGTTTCAAAAGCCCTTGAATTCTAAAATGGAATTGTATGATTGCATTCCCATGGCAATAAGACACCTGTAAATTACAAACTTGTCATTTAATCAGCATAAATGTAGGGAGTTTGTGCAACCACTGTGAATTTTTTTCATATCTATTTTCAGGGGAGGCTGAAGGCCTCTTAATGATTATATACCATAACAGACTGCAGGTCTAACTGTTGCCATAGTATTATGTACTTCTTTTCTTTTAAAGAAGTGACTGGAATGTAGAGTAGATAATGAATCTAATTGATTGTCCTCTGCTCCACACAGATATGCTTTATATTCTCTCCCTTTTGTGCTTTTCCTCCCTTTCACAGGGAGGATTGGATTGGATTGGATTCACAGGTACAGATTTGTTCAGTGACAAGAATGGCTCTCCAACAGAGCGGCCCCCACTTTGTAAAAAGAAATAAGTATAGAATGATCTGCTTCGAAAAATATCTATAACAAAAAACAGTGTATGCATAAAGAGCACAGAAAAAAAATTTACCTTTACCACACAAACTGTCAGATTAGACCAATAAGGAGAAAGACAATACGTTTTTCTTTTTATAAAAAGTAGTTTACAGTCTGTACACTCATAGTGTCCAGGGTTATGCATAAGACGTTCTCTTCAATTAAATGTGGAATGCGTTATGTAATCTTAAACATTCCAGATATTCAAATTCAGTTAATTATCAACATTTTTGATAGGTAACTGGGTTTTTAGATTATAATTAATTATTATTAATGTGTATTTGCCAACTGGAAACCAATTACACCACAAGCACAAAATTTAATACAATTGACTTTTACTCTCACAGTGTTTGCAAATTGACCAAAGTAGAATTTTTATAAAGGTGTTTTAGTTTGGCTAATTATTTTGAACAGAATCTTAAATACTTGGCTTCAGAGTACAGCCTCATTTTTACATCTGTAAAAATGACGATAAATAAATACTTTTTAAAAGAGGTGTTTTTCTCTCTCTTTAAAAGGAAATGGATAGAGGCAGTCATTTCCTAAGTTGCTGTTTAGTATCTACAAGTTAGCTACAGCATAAATGATGTGCTCACATTTAAAATGTTAGTTATCCCTGTTAGGGTTTACAAAAGTTTAGATTTAAAAAAAAAAAAAGCAACATTGTTTTAAGAAGGAAAAGGAACCCAGTATGGAAAATACTGAATTATCACATAACTTTTTCATTTTATCGACAACTTAAAATACAAATCTAAAGCCTGCCTAACTGTGAACAGGTGAAATGTCATTTCCTTTGTTTTAGTGGTATTATGGTATAAAGGTTGAAGCACTGCTTAAAGCTACCCACCTTTTATTCTGTTCACACACTTGTTAAGCAGATATTCTACTGGGCACAGTTTTCTACTTTCTACCATGAACTAGGCGAACAGGTTTTTAATAATGCTAAGAAACCTATTAATCCAAGTGTGGAGGTGGGGACCCTAGGCAAGATGAGCCATACCAGTTGTCTGTTGTCAGTTTATGTCTCATTCAAGAGTATTACTGACCAGTGAGGAATTTACCACCCTTCCATGTTTAAACTGGTAGATGTTATGTAGATATATACATAGTTTAATGGATCAATATGAACAATGCTGCGTTTTACAGAAACTTTAATAATGGGTCCACACATGGGATAGTAAGTGAGTAGGACCAATGATAGCTACACAATAGCATCAACAGAATATTGTCTAAGGTGAACCAGATATAGCCATACTATTTGATATGGTAAAGACTTTGACTTTCATTTCAGCAAGCAAGGGTAAGCCAGCTCTCTAATTCAGAGGGATAGGGCAATTTCCAAACGCGAATTTAATCTCTGAGCAGATCGGAAAAGGGGCTCTTTGAACCCACAGTCACACAGCAAGTACTAACGAAGTGCTGTCCCTTCAGTGTTTGGGGAGGTCACCAGCGCTGGCACTGTTATCTCAGCAGCAGCATCTGACTTCCTACCTAGAAAGCAAAATCTAAGGTTGAACTCAATCTCCTCCGATAGGAATCATTTTTTAAAACAAATGTCTTCTCCTCATTAGAATATATACTAGACAGCAGGACTTAGATTTATGTCCTCCCTTAAGATTTAACCTTGGTGCATTTCCAAAGGCCCTCTTTCAAACGGATGGCAGGCAGTTACAGGAAATCATTTTAATTCTAAGTTTTTGATCATTGCACTACTTTGCTTCCCCACATTCAGTTTATCACATGGAGGTTTCACCCATGGGGTTTTACAAACCACAATGGCAAATGTGAATTTTCAGTGATTCCAAATAAAGCACAGTGGCATGTCCTATCACTCCTCCAAATGAAAAGGTGCACCAAGTCCCATTAGTCACCAAAAGCACGATCAGTAACATGACTATCATTTTGCCTTTTTGTATGGTGAATACTGGAAGAAATTCTACTGAATTTATGACTTTTAAAAGAGTTATGGGTCATCCTCTTTTAAAAAATTATGAAAACCTACCAGTTACTGAAATTGCCAGATATAGCCTCTATGTGTTCTTTTTTTGAAGCTGAATGCTTATTAATACACTATAAAACTTGATCTGAAATATTTTCAATGTAATGGTTTACTATACACTACCTTATATCTCACATATCTCCAATGCTTTCCTGTATGCTGGTGATTCCTAAATTTGTACCATCTCTTTTTTCCATACCATCATAAAACATCCACAAGAAATATGTATCTAGGTTATCTTCCAGGAACCTCACACTCACCATATACAAAATTATATTAAGAACTTTTTACCTCCTTTTCCTTTAATTATTGTTTCACTTACTGATATTGACTTAACCTAAGGCAAGAACACCGGAGTCATCTTTGCTCCCTTCTTTCTAGATCATCCCCAAAATATTAATGGTAGTAAAAATTCACATCAGAAATCCATTTATAACTTATCCTCTTTTCTCTATCCTTCTGCTTTAGACCAGCAGTAGTCCAGAGACTACAGAGAGATGATGATGATGATTGCTATTGCAATAACCCCTGGAAGAAATGGGAAAATAACCACTGGGAAACAAATATTTCAATGGCATAAAAATCTTTACCCAATTTCTGAAACAATGTCATAAGTGCATGAAACTGTTAATAAGTACAATTAGACTACAGGTCTATAACGTCATGAAAGAGCAATTTAAAGTGAAGCCAAGTACAATCCTATTCCAGTAACCAAGTGCTAAATGAAGGGACGGAGAGAACGAGATATCCCAGGTTAAAGTCACTGCAGTCTTATTCAAAGTTCCTGAGTATTTTAAAGCTAAAAATCAGAGTCATAAGCTTGGTTATAACCTCAGTAGCCAATGGCCACCCTCTAATGGCTATAGTTCCTGGCATTCGTGTCAAATACTAGATAAAATACGAGCAAAGTTTTTTGTTTATTTTTCTTCTTAACATTCTTCCTTCTCCCCCACTCATCCTTCCTCTCCTTCCTCTGAGACTCCTCTGAACTATGACTTTCCAGAAGAACCCTTTGCCCAGTACCTTCCTTTTGCTCCATCTCCCTTCTATTATTTCTGAGATTCTTTTGCTCTCTGCTAATGTTACACAGCAGTCTGGGAGTCTACCATAATAGAGGATATGGGATCAATGTATAATATTTGCATTTATTGGTGGCATCTGGATATAATGCATGCGTTCAGAAACTGGCAGGAGTAGAATATATTTTGAGGTAAGAAGCCCTTTTGGTGACTTCCCTGGTGGCGCAGTGGTTGAGAGTCCGCCTGCCGATGCAGGGGACATGGGTTCCGGCCCCGGTCCAGGAAAATCCCACATGCCATGGAGCGGCTGGGCCTGTGAACCATGGCCGCTGGGCCTGGGTGTCCGGAGCCTGTGCTCCGCAACGGGAGAGGCCACAACAGTGAGAGGCCCCTGCTTGTTCCACTGTACAGACTATTGGCTCTTTTGTAAACACAACTTCTGAGTAGTGAGTGAGTGAGAGTTCAAACCAGACATATCTAAGCAGTGACAATGGGATTAGGCCATCCAGTCCGAGCATTGAGGTACTGTTTCCTTTTTTAAAAAAATGTCATGAAATTTAAAGAGACTAGTGTTAGTTGCACAGTTCATAACACACCTACTTCTTGGCAACTACTTTATATAAAATAATTGTATAGAATATGCATAGAGAAAATGATGACAGCCACACCAATGATGAACTGAAAGAAGGAACCCAGGTAAATTTCTTGCCTTTTAAGTATATCATTCTAAAGAACTAAGAAATTGGTTAAAATCCACAATTTTGACAATGAGACTTCTTTACTCAGAATGTGCTGAAGGGTCATCCATTTTCCTATATTTTCTTTGTTAGCCCATCACACATATTTTCCTATTTACTAAACAGAATATTAAATGTATTTATGAAATAAATTTTGATATTGTAGGATGTCATTGTCAAATATCTCTTACACAAACATGCACACACACACATGCACATGCTAGCCTAAATATGAAGGAAGAGCAGTGATCCTAGATTAAACTATCAAAGTGCTATTAGCTGTATGCTTAATCCACTGCAGTTTAGAAACATTTTCAAGAATCCTGTCCCTTTCCTCATCCAGCAGAGAAGATTGAATGGGCCCCCTAACTATACTGATGATAAGAAGGCACAGATAAACCAGAGAAGTCATTCTTGCCTTTAGGGATTCACCTGGTAAATTGCTGCTTAAAGAGTGCTGTCAATAAGTTAACTTCTTTACTGTCAGGAGCAATTCTCTACTGGCGGTGAGATGGACAAGATGACCTAATAGATTTTTTTTCATCTCAAGATCCAAAGTTTCTTTTCAAGAAATTGTGATTAGAGAACAGAAACAGTGTTTAGGGCCTGTCCACAAATTTTTAACTTTAAAAGAACTTGTATTTTAATATGTTCTTCCTTTAGTGAACTGGTTTAAAATCTCTAAAAACAATATTCTTTTACTCACATATTGCACTGCTGTATTTATTTTTTAAATAATGATAAAGGTTAAGAGATATTCTAGGACTTAATATTATAGGGTAAAGATTTCCTCTTGCTCCCTTTTCTTCCTCCTAGCATCTGCATGAAATGGAAGACTTTTCCTCTTCATCTTTTAGTCAGCAGAGAGATACAGTGGATTTGTTAAAAGCACAGACTTTAGAACCAGGTTGGGTTTTTAAAATATAACTCCACCATCTATTAGCTATGTGACTTGGACAGCTAACACCAACCTTTGTTTGTCTCAGTTTATCTATCTGTAAAATGGAGATAATAGCAGCACCTACCTGATGGGACTGTTGTGAGAGTAATATGGGTTAATATATGTAAAGCCTTTAGAAGGATACCTAGCATGCACTAAGTATTACATGAGTGTTTGCTTCTGTTGCTGTTGTTATTATAATGGTTACTATCAGGGCAGTTCTTATTAAATGCACTATTCTTAAGAATGTTTCATTATTCTCCAATTACATACATTTATATATATATATATATATATATATATGTACATACATCAGTTTCAGAAATAATGCCATATTAGGATTCCACATTAGATGAGTAACTGAGTGGTTTTGCATTATCCTTTCTAAGTTATGTATAGTAATATTGGAGAAATAGGAAAGCTGCAAGTCTTAGAGGACTTTGTAATTCAGTCGATGAAGTTATCTTGCCTGTTGAGGGGCATGATAACTGCATGCCACCATTCCTTCTCTTGTATCATGGCACTTCTCAAATACTGTGGATAATGTTACTGAACACATCGATGTTGAGAAAAAACAAGATCCAAATGGCTTTAGAAAGACTGTATTTTGAAGAGTTTGGTGGATACATTTTAATTAAATCAATACATAATTTATGATGATTTACAAGAACTTTCCACACTTCAACTAACTAAATTCAGTTGACTACCAGAACTGAAACTTTATTTCTTCTCTGAGTCCTTCCTCCCTGGCTCTAGTAGGAATGTGGCTTCCACTGCCTTCTCAGAGCTCACTATTCCCCAAGTGCATAACTTATGTGTGGTATTATCTTGTTTAGGGACTAAGCTTCTCATTCATTAGACTGTGAGCCACTTTTGAGTAGTAACTTTTCCTTAATCTTTGTAATTCTTAGCACCTAACACATTGCTTGGTGTAGAATAGGTTTCCAGTAAGTATTTGTTGAATGAATGCATGAATAAATGTCATTTGTCACTCAAAATCGATATTTTAAACTACTCTTCCCCCAATATGATATTAGCATGGTCCTCTGTCCTCACACCTTTTATTATTGAGACAAAAAAGTGAAATGGTAGCACGTGACTTAGTAAATATGAATTTATGTTACAGAACAGGGATTTGCCTTCTAGGTTCTTCAAATGCAACATAAATTCACACTTTCAATGTATTAAAATGTCTACTTAATCAGACATTTTAAGAAGTAATTACTTCTAACAGAAGTAATTTCTGTTGCTGCCATATAATTTTGTGTCATAAAATCTTGTGTTAAAATGATTGAATCAGAAGTCTGGTTATATACGGACAAAGTCAAACTGTTATTAAATGCATTTCATGGTGTATAAAATATATCAAATGCATAATTTATATTTTCACCGAGTTTTCTATATTATTAATGACAATGAGTTTACTACAGCCTATAATTATTTTGCTTACTCATTTGAAAGATAAAATTATAAGAAAGATTATGTTCATCTAGTACCTCTTTCCCTTTACTCTCAAACACTAAAAGAATGGTCCTTTTAAGGTACAGATAGTTAATTAACATATATCTACATTTCTGTTGGTAAGAAAGCAAATTTCAAAATTAGGAAAGACTTGGTTGAAGGCAATTTCTCTACGCAGAGAATTCTTTCCAGTTCAGGTATTTCAGAGGAAAAAAATGCCTGAGAAAAATCTTCCTATCTTTGCCCCTAAGGAAATAAAGTTACCACCACAGTCACCTAATCTAATAACTTCTCTTATTCCTTTCATAGATTCGCCTCGTAGGTGGACTGGTTTCCCTCATTTTCATTCTTTCCACTGATCCTTTTTTAGCTTCTGATTCCCTATTGATATCTATTGAAAAGTGCACAATTGCAACTTTAGCATTAAATTTCTCTATAATACTGCTTGTCTCTTATTGATCCAAAGCTATGTGCCAAGTCAGTGGAGCAAAGTGAGTTTAATTCTTCCCTTGGCTTGTTTACCTTAGTTCTTCATCAACAGCATCAATTAAAAAACACAGCACCTCAATCCTCCTTTTGATATAATTAGATGAGTAATTCTTATGAAGGTCTACTTATTATCATTCCTTTCAACTTTTCATCCTTTTTCCCATTCTCACTGTATCTCACTTCACTCCCCCCAAAGTTAGCCACAGCAGAAGTGGGACATCTGCTCAGAAAAACATTAGATTGCTAATGATTCTTTTTAACATCTGTTACACTGCTACTGAACAGTTGTTGTTTCTTTAAGGAGGCTCAAGGGACAAGACCTATGTCACCTTAATAGTGGGTACTTTTTGAAAGTAGTAAGACCTATGCCTTTGGGAGCTATCCAAAAGTGCTATTGTGTACATACATAAAACTTAACGCTTCCAGTCTTAGATTTCTTCTTTGTACAGTGCAGTATTTCTGATTAAAGTAATTTGTGTCTAGTTGTTGTAATACTTGATAGTTTTTTTTTCTGTCTTCTCATTCCATTGCTCATTACAGTTGCACTTTTAAAGAGAAACGCTATTAAGCACAAAACGTATCTCATATCTCCTATTGAATTGGATATGAGCTTTTTATCAACAAAAAAATTCAAATAGGCTTTGATACCAACAACTCAATCTGTATGATAATTCACAGTAAGGAAATGACTTGAGAATGCGGGCTGGGACCAAATTTTTGCTATTCTTTTCAGCAGATGCATGTTTATTTATTCACAAATACTTTACATGAGGAGAAATAAAAAAAGGATTTATTTTAAATGTGTCTTCCCAAGGTTCTCTGGAAGTACTCTCTTGTCCTCAGGCTGCAAAAAATAATGTGTCTCACACATTCAGACCACAGGGGCCAAAAATAACTGGTGAGACAAAATGTGGTTCATGTAAAAATTACAGCTCTGGTAATTCAAAAGAGTGGTGGAAAATGTAAAAGGAATTTTAGGAAGTCAGGCTTGGCCATAAAAGAAACTGATATCTGAAATGGAACTTAAAATAAGTATGTGATGATTGTTTTGCTAATTCATTTTCCATGCAATTTTAGATTAAGCCAAATCTAATATCTAAGGGAGTTCTCACTTGACTTTTAATTATTAGTTGATCTGTTCTACATACGAATCTGTATAGATAGATATATAACAGATAGTAGATAAATGGCTAACTTTCTCATATTCTGCACAGACTTGCTATTTCCCATTGTCTTTCATCTGCAAAAAGCCCAATTGCAGCCTCTGGTGGATGAATCAATTATAATACTAGGGAAAATAACCTAATATCTGTATAGGAATTTATACAACTATAAAGAATATCTTTTACTTCACACAAAAAAATCAAAACACTAATATCGATGTAAAATGGAGGTTATTTTTCATGTGACATCTTGAGACAAATAATGGGTTCCTCTTTTAACCACGTTAGGAAAATCCAAGTAAAAACAACAGTAACAATCGAATTAAGTCAGCTGCCTAGGTACTTCCACTTTTGACTTTTCACTTAGCTATAACTAGGTGAATATAAGGGCTTTGGTATTTTGCTAAGGAGTTTATTCATAAAAGTAAATCATTTGTAGTTTGATAAACCAATTAAATGACAGCTAATCTAGTACAAGTTTTCTCTGGGATGTATAATGCAATTTTATATCAGGGCATGGAATTTAAGAACTAAGTGATTTTTTTCTTTCTTCATTCTTAAATGTTTTTCAGGAAGTGATACATTACTTGATCAATAAGTAACTGGAATTTAAAAATCTAGATAATAGATGTTAATTGGCATAAGAGAAATAAGGATACAGCTTAAACAGATCATGCATTCATGTAAAACGTAGCACTAGAAGAGACTTTAGTGTAAACCATAATATGACCAGTAGTATCCCTTTGTGGCTAATTCTAGGTCTGAGATTCCTTGACTCCAGGACCATCATGTTTTTCAAGTTCATGAAAATTGAGCTTTATAACTTAGTTTCTATTCAGTTATATAAAATAAGATTCCTGTATGGAAAGTTTAAGCACTTGGACATTTTATTATATTACTTTCTTAAATTTTAGTTTTTAGGATATAGTGGTAAACTTTTAAATTAAAATAAATATAAGTCTCATTGCACAATCTATCCTCCATCATTTCACACAAACTTCAGCCCAACACCATTATAGTTTCTATCTAATGAGGTGCTTCACATAAAATATGGGAGGCTTCAGAACGATCCAACAACGTCTGATTCTACTTCAGGCTGTATCAGTGACTTGACTTCAGGCTTTCCAAAGCCTGCCTGCCTTCCTTCCTTCTTTCTTTTTACATGTTCACATATCTGAAATTTAGATGAATCTTACAATTAATGATGGATCATACTTTAATAAATAATATTTTTCTATCTTAGTTAACACAAAATAGTGGTACATCTTATTATTAATGACATCTTAGGGTCAATAAACATGGTAAGTAGGTACTAAAGAATATGCTGAATTTACAAAGAACCCATTGGTCAGTTTATGTATAATACTCCTTTATAAATAACAGCTAACACCTGATGGTCTGTATCCTTCCTGAGTTACCTAGAATCAACACCAGCCACTGACTAAACTTTCAAAATTAATTGTTTTGTTCCTTCATTTTCTATCAGCCAATTCTACAAGTCACATGTTTAAGAGATTAAACAGTGACCCTGGAATAGATCATACTTGCTAGATTGTGAGACCATAGCACTCAGTAATTCTGTGGAACATTAACTATGAGATACTCAAATGGATTTTTATAGTACAACATCCGAAGTCACCTAGTATATGCTCTAGTGGTATTTCATTATGTAAATAGATTTTATCCATATATCTCAAACTTCTAAAATATTCACTCAGTTAAAAAATTTTTCTTAATATATAAATGTAACATTCTTTCAGACTTTAGACAGCAAAATTTATGCTTGAGGTCTATGCATTATTTTATTTGTGTTTCTGCACATCCATTCAGCAAAGCCTCAATTCCATGGCCTTAGGCACAACTTTGTCTTTCTTGCCACTGTTATCATTGGGGGAGAAATTGAAAAAAAAAATATGTAAGTGATGTGTTCCTCGATTTGTTGTATATTTAGAATTCAGTAGAATAAAAAGACTGGTTTGGAGAAATCTTTCCAGAAAATCTAATATCAGTAGCAATGACAAGAGTTCCATCCATTATCCCATCCTTTATTCATATGTAGCAGGAGGCAAGAAATGGAAATTGGCCGGCCAATTTATGCCTTTTCTCAATCTTTGTATCTTTTTATTCAAGGGGTATGGCAGCCCTTTTCATTTAGCACTAGTCAGGATCCCATGGGTTTGTCACTGTCACCTTGGTGAGTCTCCACTGCCTTGAGGTGGCTCATCTTGCTAGCCTAAGTGTCAAGTCCTCTGTCTCAGAAGGCACGTGTGTGTCTGTGTGTACTTACAGCCCCAACATAAACACGTAACATTGGCAAGTTTGAATCCAGTATTTCAAAGTGAATTTAATAATTACAAACCACACAGAGCATAACTGGTGCAATCTATTCACACACAAAGCAAACAAAAGCAATTGAACTGTATGCTGTAGCCCTGCATTGTGTTTATTCTAGAAGAAGCAATGTTTAAAAACTCATTTTAATCATTCAGCTCCTTAGAAAGATCAAGATCATTATATATTTTCGTAGTATTGTTTAATTTATTGTTCTCATGTACACAGCTGTCTTCATTACTACGCAGATATAAAATGATAGGAAAAATTTATAGAGTGAGGCTATCTTCAAAATATTCATTAGTAGAGAGCATTAGTAATATTCATTATCATCTATACAAAAGGAGGAGTGTTTTAGTACAACTTATTTTCAAATGATTTACTTATAGTCCCTAAAATATAGTTTGGAAAAGGCACTAAGATTAGCAAGGAATAAAGGAGATAAAGAAATCACTATTAAACCACTTCCTTCATCAATATTTACTATATTTGATCCTCAAATTTTAGTGCAAAGACATTCCAAATCTCAAGGTATGCAAATTAGCAATAAGGAATAAATAACCTATGTTATTTCATTCAAGTTTAAAGCAAGCCTGTTTTGTGTCTTTGTTCACACTGAACTGGAGGGGGAAAAAAAAAAAGCGAAGGCCAGTTCTTAAACCAATCAAATGTTTTACTCCCACCTTGTGGCAGTGTGCTGCATGGCTAGTTTTCCAGATTAGATACCTTCAGAATTTTGGTTAAAAATGACTTATTTTCATATTGTCTTGACCACTGATGAAAATAAGATTGTTTAGGTAAGCGGCTTTGTGATTCACCAAATACAGAGGTCTGTGATGCAGGGCTTCTGCAGCGTGCAGATCACTAAAGAGTTATATGAACATTGCTACAGAATAAATAGGCTTGCTTTCTTTACCTTGGACATAAAATTTAAAGAAATCTTGCAGGCTCCTCTTTTTGACCAACTACACTAACATGCTTTGTATATCAACGTTCAAAATGCTTTTAAATATCAAAATTATTTCACAAGCCAAATTTAGAGTGTTAACAAAAGCACAACGTCTTATTTTGTTTCTTTTAGCATTAAAAAATATACAAAGAAACATGTAAGATGCCTATAAAAATATACTACATAAATTTTCTGCAGAAGTTTAAAACCGAACTCAAATGCTTATTTATGCAATTTTCCCTCTCTTTCCCTTTAATTTCTGTAGATTGAGAAATACATGGAAGAGATACATTTGGTTGGTAGGTTAGAGAAATAATCTGAGAATGTTTATTCCTTAGACTCCTGCTTATTCCAGTTTACTACCTCATACTTTCAGTGAAAACTACACCGTCAAATTCTTCTCTCCCAGATAGATTTTACTATCTGCCTAATTGAGTTTAACATCCACCTTTATTAGAAAGAACACTCAGCTTCTCTCAGCTAGAATGAAATAAAAGCACCTTAGTTTCAGGATGAAACAACCTTGTAATCACAGATTCTTTTTCTCTATCACAGCCAGGGGCTTCTTCAAAGACATCTGTGAGTCCTGCCCTGCTGTGTGTCACCATGGCCTGGTAATTCCTGGAGATGACCAGCTCAATATTTTTCAAAGGCTCTCCTCACCAAAAGCTGTGCTGGTCTCAGCCCAATTTAACTTATGACTAACAGCCTGTGTCTAAGGGTTGCTATTCCCTTCAAACTTACCAGATTTGAGTTCAGGGACATATAGTTAAATGCGTCTTATTATTTTAGAAACATAGGAAAGTATGAGTAAGGAGTTAACCTAATTTATGAAACAGAATTCCTAATTGATTTGAAATTAGATATTCACTTTTAAAAAAGTGCTAACAAAACAAATCTACTAAAACTATCTTTATTATTTGTAAGACGGAAAATGATTTATATATATATGTGATTCATATATATATATGTGATTCATATATATGTAATATATATATACACACATGTATATACAACACATATACACACACATACATATATATGTTTTTAGTCTTCCCAATTTTTGAGGATCACAGCTAATAAAACTGCTGTGATTTTGGTATATTTCAGCCCTCAGTGTCTAGATCACATACTAAATTTTGTTCTTCATTCAGGTGTCTCTCAGGTGCAATATTTTTGTCCCTTAAAGATAAGTGATAGAAAGAGATGAGTTTTTACTACCTAATTAATTATTATTCACTACCAATTAATGTATGTTACATCACAAAAATAATTCATTCTCATTATCATGATTATATTAATATTCTTTTCTTTAAAAACAACTGTAGGCATTTAAAAATACTTGACTAGAAATTCCTTCCAAGTTTATAAGTGATGACATTAGTTTCAAAATGCCAGCCACATAGCTGTTCAAGTGGAAGATGTATAGGGATTAAATAGTATACAAAAGTCTCTAAGATCCACTTCTTTCCCAATTCCTAAAAACATATAGAAGTGCTTTTCTATTAAACATCTTTAGAGACAGAAAAATATATATACCTCCTATTTTCTCTTTTAACACTAGTTTCTTTTGCATGTGAAGGGGATTTTTTGTCTCTGCAAAACTATTACTTTGAGTTACAAACCAGTCACTCTGTATAACTCCTCATACTCTCCACCTGCATCGTTATCTGAACGTCTCATCTGGGAGAATTTGAGTTTTGTTTATCGATGTTGCATTCGTAACTCACTGCATGTTAAACCAGCCCGCCATCACTTTAGGAGGTAAACTGCAGTAATAAATGAAGTCGAAATTCTTTATTCCTCATCTGGCACAAGTCATTAGTTTTCCTAGGTAAGGAGGTATTTGTAAGCTTGCATTCCAATCTTGATTTTCTTTCTCTCTGAAGCCCTAATTTTTTTCTTCTATTGGGAAATTTTCTTCCATTTACTATATGGTTCTATCTATTTAAAATTAAGTCTTAGGAGTTCCCACAGAAGACTTATGAAAATAAATTTTTTCTTTTACTTTGGGTCAAAATGCCCCAACAAGATTGACAACTGCTTAAGTTGCTAATAAATCAGAAGTGTCCTTATCTCTTAAATATCCAAGTAGTAAACTATTTCTGGATCAGACTGGGCATACTCCAAAACGGCAAGAATATGTTCCTTACTTCTGATCAAAAACGGAGAGTTCAGACTCAAAAAATCACAGTTAAAAATTAAATTTATTTTCGCACTCTTATTTTATATCAACAATAGTAACCATATAACTCAAGACAATTATCAATGGTTTTGTATGCCTAAATTTATTACCTTCAATTTTTTATGATTAAACATGAAGAATATGTCATTTTAGAAAAATTGCAGAATGAGACAAGAAAGCGAACGGCAGCAGCAATGAAACTATAGCCTAGAGAAAAGCACTGTTCTGTGATATTAAACAATCGTGGGTGAAACTTTGTCAGGCTCAGTTAGTGCTTTCTGGAATCCATTGCCCTGACAGAATTGAAAAAGTCATTTGGACTTAGTAAGAGAAGGAGAATCAAGTCCCATTATCCTGTGAGTTCAAACTGGCAACATGTTTACAGTCTACTGGGGGGACCTACTCCATGTTTTATAATTTACTAAGAAAAAAACAATAGCACAGAAACACACACACACACACACACACACACACACACACACAAATCGTATTGTATCCCACTCTAACTAAACTAATCTAGTGGTGTTATGGATTTCATGTCTGTATCCCCTCACCACAAATTCATATGATGAAACCTTAACCCCAGTGATGGTATTTGGAGGTAGGGCCCTTGGGAAATAATTAGGTTTAGATGAGGTCACAAGGCTAGAGCCCTCATGATGAGATTAGTGTACTTATAAGAAGAGAAAGAGACTAGAGCTATCTCCCTACCCACCTCCCACCATATGGGATACAACCAAGAAATGGCTCTCTGTAAACCAGGAAGAGGGTTCTCACCAGACACCTACTCTGCCAGCACCCTGACCCTGGACTTTTCAGCCTTCAGAGCTGTGAGAAATAAATGTCTATTGTTTAAGCCACCTAGTATATGGTATCTTGTAATAGCACAGCCCAAACTCACCAAGACAAGTGGTATTCCAAATTTTAAGAGCTAAGATGCCATGTTAAAAGTTGAAGTGACTATTGTGGGCTAGGCATATTACTTTGAAAATATAAGAAAATAAAACATTTCCCCTCTTCCAAATTGTTAGAAAATAGCTTGGGCTCATAAGAATAAATTGAAAGTTACTATAAAGTATGTCAAGAACACAATAAAGATATGCAGTAGTTTGTTATGGTGGTACTGAAAAGGAGCATGTAAATAGTACTGATGGTTAAAGGTCATGGTGTTCTAAGTGACATCTACCAACTTTCTGTTTTCAAAGAATACCCTTTCAAATTTTTTTTGTTTAACACAGCTTTTGTAAGAAAGCTCTTTTTCAAACAGGAGAAACAACAGAACGTATCTATTTTACTGTATACATATGCTTATTTTAATGCTGTACTATGAAGTGTCAAATTACCTGAGTATTCCTGTGAACTTCCTCACCAGAATGGCAAACCACTTTTTGATCCCCTAGCATACATGAGTCATCTTATTAGGAAAAATACAGAAATAAAAAGGTTTTCAATTTCTGCAGTTTAAAACTATGTCTACACAAACCAAATGGAGTAAAGATTTGAGTAAAAATATATCTAGATAATTTGATCAAGGTAGAAATTCTTTCTATGATTGCTCTAGTGTAAATACATGCCACTTTGACCCTCTGAGGACCAGAACTGTCTGCATTATCTCAGACTGAAACAGAACACTGTGGGAGATCTGAAAAGGCAATTGAAACCACAGTGGGGAAACTTGTTATTGGATTTTTTTTAAATCTCATGCCTTGTGACATACTAGCATTTGAGAAGGTCAGCCTTGTTGAGGCGTGGATACTTTAATAACAAGTATCTCTTCATAACAAACTTCACTTGATACTGTAATTGACTTCACATCTGTGAGATTTTTATTACTGTGGATTTTCATCAACACTTCACCCAAATCCTAACTTGCCAATGAATAATGCCTGGTGAGTATCACAGACCTGAGATTATGAAGCGGGCTATGTGGCTGATAGTCTCTGTTATAGGACCATTGCCAATATATAAATACAGTGAAAAAAATTTGTAAGACTCTTATATTTGACCCTTGGAACAGTTATCTATTAATATCACTGTGCTACTGGCAAAGACTTACTTTCCCTCCCTAGCATCCTTACGAGTGATTTTTTTTTTTTTTTTTTTTTTTTTTTTTTGTGGTACGCGGGCCTCTCACTGTTGTGGCCTCTCCCGTTGCGGAGCACAGGCTCCGGACGCGCAGGCCCAGCGGCCATAGCTCACGGGCCCAGCCGCTCCGCGGCATGTGGGATCTTCCCAGACCAGGGCACGAACCCGTGTCCCCTGCATCGGCAGGCGGACTCTCAACCACTGCGCCACCAGGGAAGCCCCTTACGAGTGATTTTGAATTCCTATGGAAATGAACTAAGACTTCAACTTTCTGGAAAACTTGTAAGAAACTGCCTCATTCTTGTAATTTAAACCAGTTTTGATCAATTCTTTTTACAATATTGTTTGAAAGGTTCAGATGAATTAGAAAGTAAACTCTCCCTTTAAGATAAGGTTAGAAAGACTAACAGATGTTATGCAATTGAGTTAAAATGTCAAGTTTCTTTTATATAGACTTTCTCTTATGCAGAGTCCCCACTCAGCTCTTGAAAGATAAAGGAGATTGGGTGAATAATTGCTTAAAGAAGGCACCAGAGAAACTCAACCAAGTCAGAGAACAAAATGTCAGGCAGGATCCTTTCCCATGGAGTATTTAATTAGCAAATGTCTAATACGTGCAGTTAAAGGATTTTTATCTGGTACGGCTAGGAGGAGGAACAACAGCACAGTTGATGCTAAGATAACTTTTTGACACCAAACGAAGTTAGGGCAGGCAGGGGTTTGGTGCAATCTTGTGCAATGCTTTCAAAGACAAAAGGCTGAAAGTTGGTTTTGACTGAGAATGCAGTATTAAAATAAGCAAGGAGAGGAACTCAGAAAACTTAGAACTGAGAAGGGCAATGGAAAACCAAATCAGTTTTTCCCTTAATGATACTACAAAAGTGCAGACACTGAGAGTGTTATTAATATTTCTAATATTTACTTATAGAAATGTATATAGAAAAGGGGGCATATTATCATTCCTCTTCATTGTAAAATTCCTTCTCTATGAAAACCCAAATCTATATCCATGACATCATCTTCCATTATCCAATACACCAGAGGAAAAAAAGCCCACTGCCCTCTATTAGGCACCTACTATGTGCTAGAGAAAACAGAGATCAGTGATTTGAATTTTCACAGTTGCTCTATGATGTGGTCATTATCTTTCTTTTAAGAGAGGGAAAATAAGACTCAAATTATACGTGTTGTTCAAGTTCATCTTTTCAGGGGCTGAGCCAGCATTTTCAGGAGTTTAGCGGGACATCAAAGTCCATGTTTTTTCACTATGTCTCACTCTTCTGACATTGTCGGTACCAAGAGCTGCTGACTGCACAAGGCCAGCCATTTAATTAATGTGGTAGGTGGACTAATTAATTTTGGTCAGTGAATGTTTAATGATAATTTCGCTTCCTCCCTTGACTACTCTAGTTGTAGTTAACGACTCAGGAATGTGCTGATTATTTCAAAACACTAAAAAATATTCATAAAAGATGAATTGATAAGGGAATGCTATTTTATGAAATATACATATTTTATGTAATTGCCTTATCATCATGTTCATAATCTTTCTTCAGCGAATCTTCTAATATAATATTCTCTGTCCCAAAGTAAAGGCACTGTAACTATCACCCTAATTCTTGCCAATACATGAAGCAAAATGTATGTTGTGGAGGAAGGGGAATGTAAGGTTACCTACTAACTCTTCTAAGTTGGAAAGTTGTAAAAATGGTGTTAATACTTTTATTAAAAATATATTTCTAATCCATCATAAAGTAACTACTAGTATAAATATATTTCATAACTTACCATAAGTTCTATGCTATGGATTCTTTTCAATAGGCTATAATTTCCTTTGAAAAATATCCCTAAACTCTCTCATCCACATCCCCCATGAAACTAAATTCTGCTACATCCTTGCCTGTCTTTTGTCCTCTCCTTCTCTCTTTTCTTTCTTTGGTGTTCTGATTTTTGCTCTTATTTCTATGACACCTCTCAGACTTTTCCTTTTCGTTTGATTTCTACAATATTTTCAGTCCCCGTTTTCTCTTCCCAGTTAATCTCTTATACATAATACTTTTATCTACCTGTTTTACTATTTCGTTTATTTTTTCAAAATTTATTTAATCACCCTTCTTAGTTATACTTTGCTTGTTTGCTGTAATTTTAAGACAACTATCAGTTTCCTCTATGTTGAGACACCCCCCATTATTAATAATGAAGGCATTTAAATTAAACATTATCAGTTGAGTATAGGCTTTTCTTTGTTTTATAAATTTTGGCATGAAATTTTTGTTTCACCGCTTTCTAGATATATGCTGTTTTCTAATTTGATTTTTGCTTTGGACCAAGGGTTATATAAGAGGTTACTTTTAATTCTAATCAGTAAAGATTTCTGTGTCTATCTTTATTATGTATTTCTAATTACATTTGGTTGTGTTCAGAGAAAGGGGCTATAAAATCTTTACTTTAAAAATGATTAAAAGAGTGCATCAGTTAATGCTATACTCCTAATTTACCCCCCCCTTTCCCCTTTGGTAACTATACGTTTGTTTTTTATGGGATTAACAGATACAAGCTACTATATATAAACAACAAGGATTTACTGTATAGCACAGGGAACTAGATTCAGTATCTTGTAATAGAACATAATGGAAAATAATCTGAAAAAGAATATATATAACTGAATCATTTTGCTGTACCCCTGAAACTAACACAATATTATAAATCAACTATACTTCAATAAAAAATAAGAGTTCTTTATTAATAGTTCTGTAAATATTTTTATAAATATGTAACAAGAAAGATACTCTTATTTTTAGCTTTTTTGAGGTAGGCACAAATAAAAATTGTACATGTTTAGGTTGTACAATGTGATTTTTAAAAGGTGTACAATGTGATGATTTAATATACATACACATTGTGAAATGATTAGCACAATCAAGTTAGTTAACACATCCATCACCTCACATAGTCACCACAATTTTGTGTGTGATGAGAACACTTAAAATTTACTTTCTAAGCTACTTTCCAGTGTAGAATACAGTATTATTAACTATAACCACCATGCTGTATATTAAATCCCCAGAACTTACTCATCTTATAACTGAAAGTTTGTACCCATTGAACAGCATCTCCCCATTTTCCCCTCCCCCTAGTCCCTGACAACTACAGTTCTATTCTGGTTTTATGATTTCAACATTTTAAGATTCCACATATAAGTGAATTCATACAGTCAGTATTTGTCTTTCTGTACCTGGCCTGTTTCATTTAGCATAATGTCTTCCAGCTGCATCCATGCTATTGCAAATGACCAGATTTCCTTCTTTTTTAATGACAAGATAATATTCCGTAATACATGGATCTATATCCCTATCTATCTATCCATCCATCACTCTACCTATCTGTTACATTTTCCTTATCCATTCATCCATCAACAGACACTTAGGTTGTTTCCATATATTGATTATTACGAATAATGTTGCAGTGACACAGGAATGCAGATATCTCTTAAAGGGACTGATTTTTATTTCCTTTGGATATATTCCCAGAAGTGGGATTTCTCGATCATATGATAGTTTTATTTTTAATTTTTTGAGGAAACTCCATACTGTTTTCTATAATGGCTGTGCCAATTTACTCTCCCACCAACAGTGTAGAAGGGTACCCTTTTCACCACACCCTTGGCAACATTTGTTACTTTTTTTTTTATGGCCATCCTATCAGATATAAGGTGATATCTCATTGTGATTTTGATTTGCATTTCCCTGATGATTAGTGATATTGAGTGCCTTTTCAAGTACCTGTTGGCCATTTGTATGTCTTCTTCAGAAAAAATGTCTATTCAGGTCCTCTATCCATTTTTTAATTGGGCTGTTTCTTTGTTATTGAGTTGTATGCATTCCTTATATATTTTGGATATTAACCCTTTATCATGCAGATATTTTTCCCATTCCATAGGAATCTTTTAATTTAGTTGACTGTTCCCATTACCATATAGATGCTTTTTAGTTTGACGTAGTCCCACTTATTTATTTTTGCTTTTGTTGGGCTGTGCTTTTGGTGTACACAGAAATCACTGCCAAGACCAATGGCAAAGAAATTTTTCTTCCAGAAATTTTATGATTTTAAGTCTGAAATTTAAATCTTTAATCCATTTCGAGTTAATATTTGTGAATGGTGTGAGACGGGTCCACTTTCATTCTTTTGCATGTGGTTATCCAGTTTTTCCAACACCATTTATCAAAGAGACTATCCTTTCTCCACTGAGTAGTCTTGGCTCCCTTGGTCAAAAATTAGCTAACTGTATAAGTGTGGGTTTATATCTGGGCTATTTATTCTATTCCATTGGTCTATGTGACTGTTTTTATGCCAATACCATGCTTTTTTGATTACTATAGTTTTGTAATATAGTCTGCTATCAAGACGTGTGGTACTTCTAGCTTTGTTCTTCTTTCTCAAGATTGTTTTAGCCAATAAGGGTCTTCTAAGGTTCCATGTGAATTTTAGGATTTTTTAAAAAAAATTTCTGTGTAAAATGTCATTAGAATTTTGATAGGGATTGCACTGAATCTATAGATGGCTTTGGGTAGTGTGGACATTTTAATAATGTTATTTCTTCCAAAATGAACATAGGATATCTTTTCACTTACTTGGGTCTTCAATTTCTTTCATCTTTGTCATAGTTTTCAGAGAACAGTACTTTCACCTCCTTAGTTAAATTTATTCCTAGGTATTTTATTTTTATTTTTTGATACAATTGTAAATGAGATTGCTTTCTTCATTCCTTTTTCAGACACTTCTTTATTAGTGTATAGAAACTCAACTGATTTTTGTATGTTGACTTCACATCTCAGAACTTTATTTCATTCATTTATTAGTTTTCACAACTTTTTGGAGGAATCTTTAGGGATTTCTATAGAAAAGGTCATGTCATCTGCAGACAGTTTTACTTCTTCCATTCCAAATGGATGCCTTTAATTTTCTTCTTCCTAATTAGGATCCCTAGTACTATGTAGAACAGAAGTGGTCAGAGTGGGCACCTTTATCTTATTCCTCATCTTAGAGGAAATCTTTCAGCCTTTTATTATTGAGTATGATGTTCATGCTGGGTTGATCAGATATGCCCTTTATGATGTTGAGGTAACTTTTACTATTCCTAATTTGTTGAGAGTTCTTATTATGAAAGGGTATTAAATTTTGTCAAATGCTTTTCTATATCTATTGAGATAATGATATGATTATTTTCGTGAACCACTAACAGCCAGCTCTACCTTCCTCCAGATTTTTTTGTTATAAAACCAAGCAAATCCCTATTTAATCTTTAATCCACTTTCAGATGATACTCATTATTATGTGAACTAACTCTAGGAGGATATGGATTTCTTTTTGTTTGA
Source organism: Delphinus delphis (assembly GCF_949987515.2). NCBI lineage: Eukaryota > Metazoa > Chordata > Mammalia > Artiodactyla > Delphinidae > Delphinus > Delphinus delphis. The sequence goes on along the minus strand of NC_082684.1, from coordinate 70,203,235 downwards.
TATTTCTCATAGAGGTACATCCAGTGCCAATAACATAACCTAGCACAAAATATGTGCTCAGTAAATATTTGTTGAATAAATAAATATAATGTTTATTGCTAATTTACAAGATTTATATAACTTTTAAATCACATTTACCTTACAAGATTTGTATATCTTTTAAATCACATTTACCTTTCAATGTGCTCTAATCTAATATTAATATCACTGCTGCTGCTTTGTTTGCATTTAACTGTACCTCTTTGTCCACATTTTCATTTTCAACTTTTCTGTATCTCTTTAAGTCTGTTAATTATAGATGAGTTGTTTTTAAACTTAAGCCAATAGGTTACATATTTCAACTAGAAATTTCAGCTCTTATTTACTTTAAGTAAACTTATTTCATCTTATTGTGTGTATTAGTTTTTTTAGGAATTTTTTCTTTTACTCCCTTGATTTTATTCTTCACTGATTTGATCAAGTTGCTATTCCCTTGAATTTTCCCCTTGTTAATCAGGAGAACTATATGATGTTCATTACAAAAAGTATATATATACACAATATTTATATATCATTATATAATAAGAAGATACTGATTATTTCACCCACACAGGTGTTCTAATTTTTTTGCTCTTCTTGCTTTCCCCACCAAATAAGTCTTTTAGAATACGTTCTCATTCCTACTTTTCTCCAACACTTTTTAAGTAAGACATTTGAAACATGTTATTTTTCCTATGATCCTGGGACAATTTGGTGTATTAATTTATTTATTACCATTAGAATTTTTCTTAAAACATTTTTTTTTCCTTAAAAGAATCCTGATTTAAGAGGGTATACTCTTACACATTTAGATACAACTATATTGTTCACCAGTGTTTTACCTCCTTCTTCTCTATCTCAAAGTGTCTGGTCAAATTCATGTGTAGTTAGGTTAGAATTCTTTATCAAGAATTTTCCTGTATGAAATAGATGAGGTATTCTCTGGACCCTCGCAGGTCTGTGAATATCTTTTATTTTGACAGTGAATGATATATGGACTGTATATAATATTCTCTCAGTAGTCCATAATTGCTCCAAACTGTTTTCCAGATTTGCAGATAAGAAGTCTGATACTATCCATTTTTAATTTGTAGGAAATATATGCTAGTTATGTATATAGCTATGTATATAGACATATACATAGCTATGTATATGTATATGTACATGTATATAGCTATGTATATAGACATACATATACATATAATAGATACAAACACACACACACACACACACACACACACATACCAGAATTATACCAGAAAATCCTGAGGCATGTATATTTATCAATCAATATTTTCTGGATCTCCATGAACCATTTTGATCTATAAACTCAGTTTTAACAGAGAGTTCTGCACAGAGAAATTATATTTTATTATATATGGTTTCCACTGCAATCTGTTTCTTGCTCTTTCTTTTTCACATGGTAACTCTCCTGAATCTGTATCTAAGTCTTATTTTTTTCCATTGTAATTTAAATATAATTGTATTTTTGTATTGTGGTTTGAACTACTTATTGATCTTTCAAACATAAACTTTCTTTCTTCCAGTTTTATTGTGAAATAATTGATATGCAGCACTGTATAAGTTAGGGTGTAGAGTGTAATTATTTAAGGTACATACATAATGAAATGATTATTACAGTAAGGTTAGTAAACATCTATGATCTCATACAGATACAAAATTAAAGAATTTTCCTTGTAATGAGAACTCTTAGGATTTACCTGAACAACTTTCATACATAACATACAGAAGTGTTAATTATATTTATCATGTATATTACATCTCTAGTACTTATCTTATAACTAGAAGTTTGTACCTTTTGACTGCCTTCATCCAATTCCCCCTCCCCAGACCCATTGCTTCTGATAACCACAAATCTGTTCTATTTTCTATGAATTCGTTTGTATGTATATATGTTGTTTTGGAGTTTAATTGACTTAGAACACAATGGTAGTTCCTGTTATACAACATAATTCTTTTCTATACATTTCAAAATGATCACCATGATAAGTCTAGTTATGATATGTCACCTCAAAGATATTACCTAGTCATTGACTATATTCCCCACACTGTACATTTTATACTGATGATTCATTTACTTTGTAACTGGAAGTTTTTAACCTCTTAATATTCCTCACCAATTTCTTTCTACCCCTAACCCCATCTCCTCTGGTAACCATCTTTTTGTACTCTGTATATATAACTCTGCTTCTGTTGTGTTTTGTTTGTTCATTTATTAGATTCTACATATAAGTGAAAGCATACAGTATTTGTCTTTCTCTGACTTTTTCACTTAGCATAATACCATCTAGGTTCACCCATGTTGTCACAAATTGCAAGATTTCATTCTTTTTGATGGCTGAGTAATATTCTGTGTGTGTGTATGTGTGTGTATACATATATATATACACACAAGTATATATATAAAATATTCTACTGTATATATGTATGTATGTATGTGTATATATATATATATATATATATACACACACACACACACACATCTTCTAAATCTACTGTTGATGAGCATTTAACTTGCTGCCATATCTTGGCTGTTGTAAAAATGCTGCAATGAACACAGGTGTCCTTATATCTTTTCTAATTAGTGTTTTTATTTTCTTCAAATAAATACCCAGGAGTGGATTGCTGGGTCATACAGTAGGTTCTTTTAATATTTTGATTACTCTTTTACATAGTGGCTGCACAAATCTACATTCCTACCAATAGTGCACAAGGGTTTGCTTTTCTCCACATCCTCTCCAACAGTTATTATTTGTGGTCTTTTGGTAATAGCCATTTTAACAGGTGTGAGATGATACCTCAGTGTGGTTTGGATTTGTGTTTCCTTGATGATTAGTGATGTTGAGCACATTTTTCATGTGCCTGTTAGCAATCTGTATGTCTTCTTTAGGAAAAGATGTTAGCTGTGGTCTTGTCATATTTGGTCTTCTTTAACATTGATATATGTTCCCTCCATACCCACTCTGTGATGAATTTTTATTATAAATGAATGTTGAATTTTGTCAAGAGATTTTTCTGCATCTATTGAGATGATCATATGATTTTCATTCTTCAATTTGTTAATGAGGTGTATTACATTGTTTGATTTATGGCTATTCAAACATCGGTGCATCCCTGGGATAAATCCCACTTGATCATGGTGTATCCTCCTTTTTGTGTATTGTTGAATTCAGTTTGCTAATATTTTGTTGAGGATTTTTGTCTGCTTTTGGTATCATGGTGATGGTGGCCTCATAGAATGTGTTTAGAAGTGTTCCTTCCTCTGCACTTTTTTGGAATAGTTTCAGAAGCATAGGTGTTAACTCTTCTCTAAATGTTTGGTAGAATTCACCTGTGAAGATATCTGGTCCTGGACTTTTGTTTGTTGAGACTTTTTAAATTACTGATTCAATTTCAGTACTGGTAATTGGTGTGTTCATATTTTCTATTTCTTCCTGGTTCAATCTTGGGAAATTTTCCTCTGAGAACTGCTTTTGCAGTGTCCCATAGATTTTGGATTGTTTTGTTTCCATTTTCACATCTCCAGGTATTTTTTCTATTTCTTCTTTAATTTCTTCAATGATCCATTTGTTGTTTAGTAGCATATTGTTTAGCCTCCACGTTTTCATGTTTTTTCTTTTTGGCAGTTTTTTTCTTGTAGTTGACTTCTAATCTCATAGTGTTGGGGTTGGAAAATATGCTTGATATAATTTGTCTTCTTAAATTTAATAAGATTTATTTTGTTGACTAGCATGTGATCTATCCTGGAGAACCTTACCTGTGCACTTGACAAGGATGTGTATTCTGCTGCTTTTGGAGGGAATGTTCTATATGTAATTATTAAGTACATTTGGACTAATGTGTTTAAGGCCAGTGTTTCCCTATTAGTTTTCTGTCTGCATGATCTGTCCATTGATGTAGGTGGGGTTTTACAGTCCTCTATGATTATTGTGTTATTGTAAATTTCTCCTTTTATGTCTGTTAATATTTTATGTATTTTTGTGCTTCTATGTTGGGTACATAGATATTTACAAGCATTATATCTTCTTCTTGGACTGATCACTTGATCACTATGTCTCCTGGTGGTCAGAACTGGGTCTTGCGGTCTCTGGCAATAGGGCCCAGGGGTTATGGAGCTGGTGTTGGCCTGCTAGTGGGTGGGGCTGGTTCCTAATTCCTGACACAGCTGGTTGCAGGGTCTGGGGTGTCCCAAAATTTGCATTGGTCCATGCTTGGGTGGGCAGGGTCAAGGCTTAAGGGGTTCTGGGGCTAATACTGGCTCACTGGGGGGCAGAGCTGGGTCCTAAGGTCTCTGACTGTAGGGCCCTGGGGTACCAGAGTTAAGTCAGCATGCTGATGGACAGGCTGAGGCTGAGAATGTCCTGGGGCTGGTGCCTGCCCACTGGTTTGTGAGGCTAATTCCAGGGCTAGTGCTGGCCTCTGTTGGGTGGATCTGGGTCTTGGGGGTCTGGGGGTAGTACTGGCACACTGGTGTGCGTGGATGGGACCTAGGCCAGCTGTGGTCTCAGGGGGTCTTAAGGCAGCAGACCTGCTGGTGGGTGGGGCTGTGTCCCTATCTGACTACCTGCTTGGTTTGGCCTGAGGTATCCAAGTACTGGAGGTAAGAGACTGGTGAGGGGGGTTAGGTCCTAGCACTAATAAGCTAGAGGGAGTGTTCCAGAATGGCACTTGCCAGCACCAGCATCCTTTATATGTGTTTAATTGAAATTCACTTAGGAATTCTTAGTACGAGGTAATTGGAGTACATAATGTAACAAACTGCAAAGTGTTCAACCTGGAAATTGTTTTTATTCCTACCTTAAAATAGAAGGACATTTTAATTGTGCTGGTTAAAACGTTCTTTTTAGCATTTCCTAAACAAAAAGTAAATGATAAAATATATCTAATAAAGCAGAGTGGCAAGAGAGTGTAAATTTAGAGGAAAGTTAAAGAGAATGTGACTGGCACTCTGACAACAATGAGAGAAAAGATGTAGGTCAAAATTATTTATGGTAATCAAAAGATATTGTTTCCAGAGGTATCAAGGGAATTCTTTGGAATATATTTTCTGTAATTTATTTTGAATAATTCTAAAATAGGGTATTAACATCACTCTTGTGTTAGTAATCAGATGTAACAATAAAATAATATGAGGAAAAGTAAATGAAACAAATAAAAATTGGCTCTATTCTTAAAGATATGTTAAAAATAGGAGAATGTTGGGTGCACACAGCATTCAAAACTTGAACTTGTTCTATTAGTGGAGGGCGATGTGTCAGGATTAGTCTTTTTGACATCAGTGAATTGCAGGGAATTATACAAGTCACCAAGATCATGTGTAGAAAGAGAAAAATTAGGACGAAGATATAAATGTGTGTATTCTTCATGTTTTAATCATTGGTTAAAACAAAAACAGAGTTAGACTTTGGCACAATGAAGCAGAATTGAGCCAAGACTAGACTAAGTTGGTCGAACTCTATTATCTTTCCTATACTGCTTATATGATTATAACAATGAGAATAATGTGTGGAATAATTAAAATTGGGCAACATTTTGTCAAGATTTCCCCTAGGGAACCTGGGGGGAAGATCTAAGAGGAATTGGCAGTACATTTTATGTCACATAGACTAGATGAGGCCATAATTTGAATTACATATAAAACATTTAAATCTGGTCTATATGCACAATAGCACCTCAGGATAGCAATCTCTATTGTTTCTCCAATGCATTTTAATCTAAGTCTTACAGTTAGTTGTGTCAGTACTGTTTCTCCAGCTCTATCCATTTACCATTGCTAAGAAGGAACTTGAAAGATTTGATGGAACGTTTTCCTCCTGGTAACCAGGGTAATCTAAGTCTTACAGTTAGTTGTGTTAGTACTGTTTCTCCAGCTCTATCCATTTACCATTGCTAAGAAGAAACTTGAAAGATTTGATGGAACATTTTCCTCCTGGTAACCAGGGTGAAATGGCTGAGAATGGACCAGTGGTTAGAGACTGTCACTTACTTCTAGGAGATACACACATGTGAACAATTACTCTAGATGCCAATACTTATAAGAGGATAACTATTTTATATGGCTTCAAAAAATCCTTCAGAGGGCTTCCCTGGTGGCACAGCGGTTGAGAGTCCACCTGCCGATGCAGGGGATGCGGGTTCATGCCCTGGTCCGGGAAGATCCCACATGCCACGGAGCGGCTGGGCCCGTGAGCCATGGCCACTGAGCCTGCGGGTCCAGAGCCTGTGCTCCGCCAATGGGAGAGGCCATAGCAGTGGGAGGCCCGCGTACCGCAAAAAAAAAAAAAAAAAAAAAAAAAAATCCTTCAGCGATGTTACAATGTGAATCCATGGAACATGGAACTACCATCACCCAAACTTAAACCTTGTTTTGACAAGAATTACTTTCCTGTGTTTCTTGCCTCTAAATTTCTACCCTCTCCAGTTTCATCCAACACACTGCTAACAGATTAATCTTTCCAAAGCATATCTTTCTAAAGCATAAGTTAATTCTGTCTGTAAAAACCTTTTGTGTCTCACTATCAGTATACAGAATACAGAATTTTTATAGGGTTTTTACTATATTTTTAGGGATATTTCAGGATGATGGTGAAGTTTGAATGAAATTCTTAATGATCATAGTATCACCCATTCTATATTTCAATCAAATGATATTTCTGGTGTACACATATGCATGAGCATCCATACCATCAATATTTCACAACCTAGATTACACTTTCTTCCATATCTACCTTTTTAAATTTCTTATGTATCTCCTCAAAGTCTTCTTCATATGTATTCTGTCTTTTAATCGTTGTATTACCTCTCTTACAGCACTTATAATTGCCTGCTTTGTGTTGTTTGCAGTATATTTGTGTCTTACCTCATCATTCACTTGTCTTTAAGTTCTTGGAGGGCAGAATTTATGTCTGATTTATAATTTTTTCAAACTCCAGGACCCAATGTGAGAGATACTTGATAAATATTTGTTGAATGCATACTGTTGTTTAGTTCATACACATTATATTTGTTTAGCAACACAAAATAGGCCAGTTTCAACAAGATATACCAGTGCTCAACACAATGCCTTTCATAGATAAAATATCCAAACTTATTTGAATGAATTAATGAATAAATTAATGAAAATGTGAATATTGATTGTTTTGTTATACATGTTTCAAGTCCCTTATTCATTGATATGCCTAGCTTCTCATTTTCCAGGTGTGAAACTATGTCAGGGAGAATGATAATTTGTTCATATAGGTTAAGGCAGTATTAAGTCAACCTTTGGGGATTTGGAGCAGTTTAGTCAGGTTGCAGTAGTGAGAAGCTCCAGCAAACTAGTTGTCACCCTGGATTTTGCAATCTCCTCGGGCTAATACTGGTTCTGTTGAGTTTACAGTCTATAAGCCCAATACCCTTCTATAATAGAACAGCCTTGTAACTTCCTAAGTTTAAAGGGAAGATCTAGAACATAATTATACCTTTGGGTTTGGCTCAGGATTAAACAGGGTTTTGATCATAGGGTAGCACTTGTCAAGTAATTAAGACTACTCTTTACAGAAAAGCATAAGCAGCATTCCAAAACATAATAGATCTAACCTTTACAAGTATAGAAAAACCCACATTCCTTACTCAAATTTTTATTTTTTCTCACTATGTTGTCCCTTAAAAGCCCATGCATCCTAGACACTCAATAATATTTACTGTTTACAGATGAGAGCATCACAAAACACCAGCATTGTAAAATAGCTTTCTATGGACCCTTTTCTTCTGAAGATTATACTTTCCAGTATTCTGGCTGCCATGAACTAATACACTTGCTAAACTTTCTTTGAATTACCTAAGAAAGCTCATTATAAAAACACAGTCTCCATTTCTCTTCATCAGACATAGGTCACTTGGAAAAAGTTTAAGTCTAAACCATCAAGAATAAAAATTTGTAATACCATTTATTTGGAAATTGAATGAGAATTCTTTTAGATAGAAAAAAATAGTGTTCATTAAATAGAAAAAATGAACCTCTCTTTTACTGCCTGTTATAAACTGAGGATAGCTATTCTCCTCATCCTGCTCAGACGCAAGCAAGAATGCTGCTTCTTGCTCAGAATTTCAGATTTCTGATAAATATGACTCATATTCTTTGTAATATTTCAGCTAGATGGCTTAATATAATGTTTGATGATAATGATGAGGAGGATGACAGCTAGCATTAGTTAAACACATATTATGTGTCATTGTTCTCTACATTTGGCATGAAATACTTCATTTAGTCTTCAAACAGATCTAAAAATATGTAATATTATTTCCCCATTTTACTTATAAGAAGCTGAGGCATAAAGAAGCTGCATAACTTGCCATGGGCCCCACATTTACTAAATAAGAGAGCCAATCCAGTTCTTGCTAATCTCACAACATGGACTCTGTGTTATTACAGAATACTGTGAGTGCCTGATTCTCAGGTTTTATGACCTAAGAATTAAAATTTCATCAAAAATTGAAATTATGTTAGAAATTTATATAATTGAGGCAGCATTGTTCTGAGAACTAAACAAAGATTTAAAAGAATGGAATTTCAATGTCAATTAAGCAGTTGATTTAGTTCTCTCATACATTCTTGTTCTTTCTCTTGTTCTCCTTTTTTTCCCATATAATGATATTTATATTTGAATGCATGGGGAAGTGGCTAAGTCACCAAGTGTGAGACCCTTTAAGGAACAATATAAAATGAATGCATAGTAAAATCAAGTTACAGCAAAGGAGTGTTTCCTTGAAATTTATTAATATTATACAAAACTAACATTGGTATTGCTCATAAAATTCTATCACTTGAATGAATACTAGAAATCATTTAGTTCAGTATTTCCTGCTCATTTTTACTACAAAATCTCACAGTAAATATGTATTCCTTTTAAGGCACTCTTTACATTTCAGCCATCAGAATCTTTTACGGCTAGTGTTTGTTTCGATTGGTTGGCATCCACTTGAACTCACTGATGCCTGTACTGTACTAGTTGTTAAATATTTTTAAATATTGCTACTAGTCTTATGATTTCCCTTAGGAATTTTGAATTTTTGAATTACGATTTCCATTAGGAATTTTGAAATCAATACTGCATGGTAGATGAGCTAGTCCTGGTCCATCAAAAAGCAGATGCCAAGACAGAATTACATTTGAATATATTTTAATAGAGGAAACACCCATATAAGAAAATGGGAGGGAACTGGGATGACTAGGACAGTTACTCTTGTATCATGGTCTAATGGCTATTCCAGTCATCCCAGTGCCTCCCTTTTGATCCCACAAAACAATAAATAGGAGGAGATAAAATATCCAGTTACCCAATAAACCAAGTACTGACAGATTAATAATTCTATTCTAAACAATGAAAATTTCACTAATTCATTGTTTACTTATTTATTTATACAAAGAATAGAAATTGAAACCTCAAAACTGGCCTTTTTGTTGTGTTTTTTTGACAGATGGAAGGAAAAAAACAACAATGAAAATAAATTGGGATGTTTGGTCATAATTTGGTGTTTACCTTTTACCAATTTCTGGTATCCAAGGAACAACTGGCAAAGAGTTAAAATACAGAATTCTGTTTTAAATAGATATGTCTTTCTGGTGGTAATGTTTGAAAATTACAAGTGAATTTAAATTCTTTGATCTACAACATCAAACAACAACAAAAACAGTGAGCCAACACACACTTTAGGGCTAGCAGTTCTTCATTGTCACTTGATTTGGTACTTTTTGTTTTCAAACTGATATTAGAGGGTAAGTGAACCAGCAAAAGACAATTAAGTTGAAGCTACACTTTCTTTCTCAAGTACTCAGCAATGTGAATGCAGACATAATGCTCTTTTTATTCAACAGGCACACAAATAAATCAACTTTAACATCAATAAAGTCAGTAATGATAGATTTCATCACTAAAACATAACTAAACAGTAATGACCAGGAAGAAAGTAAGTAGCTCACAGCAGCAGAAGTGATTTTTTTTTGTCCTAGGTAAAGTCAAGGGTATCTGAAAAGACTGGCCTTTTCCCCTCTATTATTAACTGCACACCATTCTTGTCATGTTAGAAAACAGATTGTTTTTTTTCAAGTGTTATACACCATTATGTTTGGATCACATAACCTGACCTTATTCCAGGCAACTTAAACTCCATTTCCAATTAGCAAGAATGCTTATAGTGGAGATAAAATTTATCTGCCTATTAAGCCTTTCTTATTATATCAGTTTGAGCAGAAATTTATATTCTCTGTTCCCCCTGTACTGATATTACCTCGTGGCCAACCATACCAATTTATTTTCATTGCTGGGTTGTTTAATTTTTTTCATCTGCCAAAAACTACAACAAAAAGGCCAGTTTCGAGGTTTTTCAATTTCTATTCCTAGTGAACTGAAAAATTCTTCACATTAACAGTAAGGAATTGCAAGGTGGAGTAAAGTGCTTGTTTATGCAATTTTTAAAGAAAAAGACTTTAATGCAACAGCCACATTTGGGACATAACTAAAACCACCACTTAAAGAAAGATGCTATAAATTGTACATTTCACTCCAATTATGTCTTAAAACAATACATTGCCATTTTATGTATGGAGTGTTTAACCCTTGGTCTTAGCACTCAGTGACCATGTGTCAATGTATTGGCTGACATCCAACCAATATCTGAGCAGATTCTAATACACTTAGCTCAGTTAGTCCACCCATCTGTCTTTTGCAAATGCCTATTCTTTGGAAAGCTCTTATTAAAAGCAACGTTTCACCCAACTTCATCTTGCTGTTGAATCTTGTCAAATGAGAAGGTAACTTATTCCTATGCTCACATATTATAAATAATCTTTAATTTTAAATAAAGTTTTAAAAGTTCCAATCTAAAGTAAAAGTGAACAGACTATTTTTCCCACTTAATGGTTTTAAACTGTCTGATTCTTCCTAGATGCCATTTGTACTTCACTGGAACAAAGCTAAATAGAAAAATAGGTAAAATGCTTATTGAAAATGTTTGCATTAAAATAGCTTAAGTTTACTAATTCAATTTAATCCCTTATGCCCAAATTCAGCTTATCATTTCTTCATTTTTTCATCTTGATTCATTTTCTTAAATAATGAAGAAATTATTATTATAAGGAATAATTTGCCATAAAACTGAAAATTATTAGCTATGTAAAATTTAAACTCAGTCCTTGGTATATAATTGTAAAATTTATTATTGGACAAAAATGTTCACTAAAATGAAACAGTTCTCAAATAATATTTTATTAACAATTATACACTTAAATATGACAACTGAAAATTATATCTACCTTCCAGATACTTTAAAATATATCACCAAATAATATTAAAGGGGTCTAATCTCTCTCATATTTATGCTAATACACCAGGAACCCTTTCTTATATCACTTTACATATTACCTTACTATATATTGTATTACATATATCCACATCAGCTTCATATGTGGTTTATAGTAATGTAAGTAAATAGACTACCTAAACTGCAATATGTTTGTGATCTTCATCTTAAAGCTTACTATTTAAGCTACTGTGGAAAAATGAGAATTTCAACATTGTTCCAAAGAAATATAGGTAGCGCTATATTTAGATCATAAATATAGCGCTACAGAGATCATAATTATATTTATTCCAATAGCAAATGATTTAGCAAACCCATCATCTTTCCAGATTGCATTGCTTCAATATTTCCTATTGCCACTTGGAAAAAAATCAATATACAGATTACCTTACAATAGATATGAAAAGTCAATAAATTTAGGTATTAGATGATGAGACTAATTATCAATATTATTATTTCCTATATAATTTATGTGGGAAAATGCATATTCTCTAAAAAAAAGGTATTTTAAAGAATTGCTCCCAGATTTTGGTTTCTAGTATTATGTAGTAAATTCCTAACAGAGCAATTCTCCAGAAGATAACAAATAAAAACTGAAAAAATACAAAATGAAACTTCACGATGTTTGAGGAGAAAAGGCAGGTAGATTTTGGAGAGTAGTCCAAAAAGAGTCTGTTACATGGTGAGTTTTCCAAGTTTGGGCTTTTTCCTGAAGGCAGACGACTGTTGCAGCATGCTGCAGGGTACTAAAACTCAGGTAACATACCCTTAATGCTTTGGAGTGGAAAATCCAGAGAGCGGGGCAACCGGAATAGCTGGAAAGACAAGAGGGAGTGACCTGAAAAAATAGAGATCAAGAGAAGAAGAGCCCCAAATGCTGTGTATAAATTCTTCCTGAACTCTAACTGAGCTGAAAATCATAGAGTGTTGAAGTGGACTCAAATTGGCTTGACCTAAGGCAAAAATGACAAAACCAATCAAAGGAAAGACAGAGGTTGCAAAGTGAATTTAAGAAAGTTAATTGCTGTATATAGCAAAATGGAAGCAGACTCACAGTGATAGAAAACAAACTAGTGGTTACAGAGGGAGGAGGGAAAATGGGAGAGACAAAATAGGGGAATGGGATTAAAAAATATAAACTACTATGTATAAAATAGATAAGCAACAAGGATATAATGTATAGCACAGGGAATTACAGCTATTATCTTATAATAACTTTTAATGGAGTATAATCCATAAAAATACTGAATCACAATGCTGTACACCTGAAAATATATTATAAATCAACTAAACTTCAATTAAAAAAAAAAAACGCTTGTTCCAAAAAAAACAAAAGAGAGAGAAAGTTAATTGCCTACTAAAACTAAAACATCTGTACTCTTTGGAGGAGTAAAATGTCAGAGTCTCCACAAAAAAACATTCAATATATAAATAATACAGTTCAAAAATACTTGGCATACAAAACCAGAATTATAAGACTAATTTTCAAGAAAAACGAGTACTTTGAAGGAACTCTCATGGCTATGCTCAATGACCATATATATTTTTTACTTATATTAAAAAAGTCATTAAAATACCAGAAATTACGAGCAGGTAGAAAACTAATAAAGCAAACCCAAAGCTATTAGAAGGAAGAAAATAATAAAGAGTAGAAATCAACACAATAGAAAACAAATAGAGAAAATTTGCAAAGCCATTTTTTTTGAAAATATCAACAAAATAGAGGATGAAAAAACAAGGGGCCAAACAGAAAACAAAACTAAATCCATCCAGAGTCATAGTTACATTAAATATTAATTAATTACTTTCATTTTTATTGAGATATAATTGACATATAACAATATATTAGTTTCAGCTGTATAACATGATTTGGGGTGTGTGTGTGTGTGTGTGTGTGTGTGTGTGTATACACACACACACACACACACACACACATATATTGAAATAGTCACCACAGGTCTAGTTAACATCCTTCACCATACATAGTTATACACTTTTTTTTTCCTTGTGATGAGAACTTTTCAGATCTATGTTCTTAGCAGCTTTCAAATATGCAATATAGTATTATTAACTATGGCCACCATGCTGTACATTACATCCCAGTGACATATTTATTTTATAACTGGAAGTTTGTACTTTTGACCATCTTCACTCACTTTACCCCAACACGCCCAACCCCCCACCTCAGGCAACCACCAATGTGTTCTCTCTATCTATGAGCTTATTATTAATTTATTTATTTTTAGATTCCACATATAAGTGAGATCTCTCTGTCTTGCTTACTTCACTTAGCATAATGCACTCAAGATCTATCCATGTGGTCACAAGTGGCAAGATTTCATTAAATTTTTATAGCAGAATAATATTCCTTTGTATATACATACATTGTTATCCATTCATCCATGGATGGACATTTAGATTTCTTCCATGTCTTGGCTATTGTAAATAATTCTGCAATAAACACAGAGGAGAGCATCTTTTAAATTAGTGTTTTGTATTCTTAGAATAAATACCCAGAAGTAGATTTGCTGAATCATGTGGTAATTCTAATTTTTGAGGAACTTCCATGCTGTTTTTCATAATAGTTGCATAATTTATACTCCTACCAACAGGGCACAAGAATCCCTTTTTCTCCACATCCTTGCTGACACCGGTCATTCCTTGTCTTTTTGATAATAGCCATCCTAACAGGTGAGAGGTGATATCTCATTGTGGTTTTGATTTACATCTACCTGATGATTAGTTAGTGATGTTGAACACCTTTTCATGTATCTGTTTGTCATCTGTATATCACCCTTGGAAAAATGTCTATTCAGATGCTTTGCACATTCTTTAATCAGATTTTTTTTTCTTTTTTACTGTTGAGCTGTATGAGTCCTTTATAAATGTTGGATATTAACCCTTTATCAGATATATGATTTGCACATATTTTCTCCCTGTCATAGGTTGCCTTTCATTTTGTTGATGGTTTCCTTTGCTGTGCAGGTTTATAGTTTGATATAGTCCCACTTATTTATTTTTGCTTTTGTCACTTTGCTTTTATTGTTAAACCAAAAAATCATTGCCAAGGCCAATGTCAAGGAGTTTACCATCTATTTTTTCACCTAGGAGTTTTATGGTTTCAGGTCTTATGTTCAAGTCTTTAATCCATTTTGAGTTTATTTTTGTCTACAGTGTAAGACAGTGGTCTAGTTTCATTCTCTTGCATATGGATGTCCAGTTTTTCAAGCACAATTTATTGAAGAGACTGTTCTTTCTGGTATATTATTGGCCTTTTGGCATAAATTAATTGACCATACATGTCTGGTTTTATTTCTGGGCTCTCTACTCTTACTTTGGTTTATGTTTCTGTTTTTATGCCAACACCACACTGTTTTGATTACTAAAGCTTTACAATACACTCTGCAATCAGAGAGTGTGTTACCTCCGGGCTTGTTCTTCTATCTCAAGATTGGTTTGTCTATTTGAGGTTCTTTTGGTTCCATACAAATTTAAAAATTCTTCTGTATTTGTGAAAAATACCATTTAACTTTTTATAGGGATTGCATTGAATCTGTAGATTTCTTTGGGTAGTATACAAATTTGTACCATATTAATTCTGCCAGTGCATGAGCTTAAAATAGCTTTAAATTTATTTATGTCTTCTTCAATATTTTTTTTCATTAAGGGGCTATAGTTTTCAGAGTACAGGTCTTTCCTCATCTTGGTAAAATTCATTCCTAGGTGTTTTACTCTTTTGGGTGCAACTGTAAATAGGAAAATTTTCTTAATTTCTCCTCCTGATAATTTGATATTAGTGTATAGAAATGCAACACTTTTTTATATTGCTTTTGTATCCTGCAACTTACTGAATTATTACTTCTAACAGTTTTTTGGTAGGGTCTTTAGGGTTCTCTATATATCATATCATGCCATCTGCAAATAGTGACAGTTGTACTTCTTCCTCTCTGATTTTCATGCTTTTTATTTCCTTCTTCCTGCCGAATTGCTCTGAGTAGGATTTCTAGTACTGTGTATAATATCAGTGGTGATAGTGGCCACACTTATCTTGTTCCTGATCTTAGAGGAAAAGCTTTTAGCTTGTCATCACTAAATAGCTGTGTACTTATCACATCTGACCTTAATTGTGTTGAAGTAATTTCTTTTATTCCTAGTTTGTTGAGAATTTTTACCATGAAAGCATGTTTAATTTTGTCAGATGCTTTTTCTGCATCTATTGAAATGATCATATGATTTTTATCTTTAATTTTGTTAATGTGGTGTATCACATTGATTGGTGGATGTCAAACTATCCTTTTATCCGTGGAATAAATCCCACTGGATCATGGTGTATGATCCTTTTAATATATTGTTGAATTCAGTTTGATAATGTTTATTGAGAATTTTTGCATCTGTGTTCATCATGGATATTGGCCTGTAACTTTCGTATGGCATACCTGTCTAATTTTGTTATCAGGGTAATGCTGGCCTTATAAAATGCATTTGGAAGTGTTCCTTCCTCTTCAATTATTTGTAAGAGTTTGAGAAGGATTGATTTCTAGTTTCATGCCATTTAGTTGGAAAAAATGCTTGATATGATTTTAATCTTCTTAAATTTATTAAGACTTGTTTTGTGGCCTAACATACAATCTTTCCTAGAGAATAGTCCATATGTGCATGAGAAGAATGTGTATTCTGTTGCTTTTGTATGGAATTTTTTGTATATATGTTAATTGGTCTAAAATGTCATTTAAGGTCAATATTTTTCATTGATTTTTTTCCTGGATGATCTATCCACTGTTAAAATTGGGTATTACATTCCCCTACTCTTACTATATTGCTGTCCATTTCTCTGTTTAAGTGTGATAATGTTTACTTTATATATTTTGGTGTTAAATGTTGAAAATATTTAAGTAAAATCCTTCAAAGTTTTTCTAACTAAAAATATTTAGGTAGAATCCTACAGTCAGTGATATACCACTCTGCCATTCTGTATAATGGATGGAATATTCTATGATGTCAATGTGTCATGAATTATTCAACCATTTCTTCTTCTGGCATTGTTTATCAATTATTGTACAAAGAATGAGATCATGAGAGCTAAGGGTTTGTTTCTTCTCACTTTCAACATTTCTACTATCTTGTTTTGTAATTAACACTTGTTTTTCTCTTGATACCTTTAGAATCCTCTTTATCTTTAAATTTTGCCATTTTAATTAAAATATGTCTTGGTGTAGGTTTGTTTGGGTTTATCTGGTTTGGAACCCTATGTGCTTCATGTATCTGGATATGTTTCCTTCTTTAGGTTTGTGAAGTTTTCAGCCATAATTTCTTCAAATACATTTTCAATCTCCTTTTCTCTTTCTTTTCCTTCTGGAATCCTTATTATGGGTAGATTGGCACAGTTTATATTATCCCATATATCTTTTATATTGCTTTCATTTTTTTTATTTGGCTTTCTGTCTGCTGTTCTGATTGGGTGATTTCCATTATTCTGTCTTCCAGATCACTTATTCATTCTTTTGCATTGTTCATCCTGCTTTTCATTGCCTTTACTTCAGCTTTCATCTTTGCAAATAAATTTTCTAATTTTCCTTTGCTCCTCCTCATAGTTTCTAGTTCCTTTTTGCAGTCATCTGCATTTCTGTTGATAGCCTTTCTTAATTCCTTCAGTATTTTTGTTATCTCCTTTTTGAACTCAGTGTCTATTAGACTGAAGAGGTCTGTTTCATTGTTTGCTCTTTTAGGGGAATTCTTTTGCTCTTTTAATTGGGAGTGGTTCCTCTGCTTCTTAATTTTATTTATATTTCTCTTGTTCTATGAGTTTAGGAGAAACAATTATCTACTGTGGTCTTAGAGGACTATTTGTATGTGGGAACATCCCTGTGTAGCCTGTGTGGGTTTAATATCTTTTGATGCGGAAGCAGTTTTTAGTATGGATGGCTGCTGCCTCTTTCCTCAGTACATGCTGTCCATCCTTTCCTAGATAGGAGATGTGACTGGTGTTGCGGTGACCAGAGCCTGCACTGGATATTGAGCGGGGCCTCCTCTTTGCTCTGTGGTTTCATGTCACTGCCCTGTCAGAGACAGGGTCTGCTCCCTACTTGTTGGAATAGAAGCCCCTAGATTTGTTTCTTCGCTGCGCTTCTGAGATACGATGCAAGGTAGGCAGGATTGGAGTGCTCCCACTGGGAGAGGAGCCACTGAGTATTCCTCTACTGGAGCTGTTCACTGGTGTGTGTGCTATGTCGTGTCATCTTGTACCCATTTTGCAGGCTTACAAAGTACACTGTTGTTGGCACTGACCTTGGCCCCACCTCAACCATGGGAAGGCCAGCAGTTGGCCCTCGTGTCCTCAGACATTGTTTTCACAAGGCCGCCAGCCAGGTCCACTGAAGTCAGGTCCCAGGACCGCAGTAGTCGTGCATCTGGACCCACTCTGGGAGCTATGGAGGCAGCTCAGACCCTAGCCTGGCCTAGTCCCCATGTGCACATGCCCACAAAGCCCACAGCTGCTAAAGCCAGACCCTTCCCAGCCGCAGCAGCGCCTGTTGTCTGTTTGGATGTCCCACATGTGCTGAATTTACAAAGCTGGCTGCGGAGGTGTAAATCTGTGGCTCACACAGCTGCGGGGAGAGATTTCAGCCCTGCTTCCTAAGTCACTTGGCTCCTGGGGCTCAGCTGTGGTTTCAGCCCCACCTCTGCATGTGGGCCACCCTCTGGCATCTGTTTCCAGGGCCCACCAAGGTGGCAGTTGGTGCGGGAGCCCCCTGAGGTGGTGGCTGCGGTGCATAAGCCCGCCCAGGTGGGAGCCCACCAAGGCAGCAGCCGGGGGTGTGGAGCTGGCCGAGGTGGTGGCTAGGGCACACAAGCATGACAAGGCGATGGCTGGGGTGCGCTCTCCTGGAGCCAGCAGAGGCAAGGCAGGGACAGGCGCATGGAAGAAGAGGCTGCTACGGCGGCACCACCCTTCACATGCCACTCAACAGTGGTGCTTTGTTTATATGGTGGGCCTGGGCTGCTTCTGCGAACACTCACATTTGTTGTACCACACACTCCGCCCCTTCAGGCTGTCTGCACAGTCAACACCCATCCTCTCCCTGGGTCTGTCCTCTAAACCCCGAGTTCCAGCACCCAGCCTCTCCCCGTACCAGCACATGTGTCTCTCAGGCTGGGACAAAAATGGCTGTGTAGATCTCTCTCTGTTCTGCCTGCCACAAACCACTTGTTGCACTCTCCTCTCAGCCTCTGAAGCTCCCTTTTGGTCCCAGCTGAGCTCCCCACTGGCGAGACAACTTGCCAGGGTGTAGGAACCTTTCCTCTTTTTCAGCTCCCTCCCAGGTGAAACTGCAGAAATGTGTCTCAGGGGAGGAGGAGCTCTGGTTCTTTATGTCTCAGCACAGAAAGAATTCAGAGAGAGGCAAAGTGATAGATAAGAAGTGATTTTTTAGAATAGGATGCTTGTGAGGCTTACAAGTGGGTGGGCAAGAGGGTACCATGCCAAGAACTTACTGGGCTACAGTTTTATAATCAAAGGAAAAGTGGGAAGGGGGACAAGACTACCTTCTTCCTCATTCTTAAGCAGACCTCAAGCTTCCATCATCAGTTCCTCTTTCACACCAGGCAAGGGAGTTTTCTTGCCCCTACATGGTCAAACTGGGACTGTCATGGCACAATGAAGATGAGCAAAAGGTGGTAACATATACTAAAATATGGTAAATCATCTCAGGTTTCAGCATGTCGCCCTTTCCTTATATTTTTGTTTTTAGTGAATGCAGAGGAGTGAGTCCTAGGGATAATGAACTTACTGACCTTGCTGGGCAGGATGTGGGTCTCATTTTACCACTGTTTTATTGTTTTGGGGCATGTCTCATGCTTCTGTTGCATGGTTTTATTGCTAAGCAAGCCTGCTTGGTTTTGTGGTTAAGCAAACCTGCTTTCCTGAGTGATCATTAATTTACAGGGGTATCTGGTACATTTTTCTCTACTTACAATCCCCTAGTGGGATTAACTATTTAATCACCTACTTTGTCCCTTTACTCTGTCCCTATCACAGAGGTGCAGGTCCCATCATGCTTCCTTTTTTTTTTTTTTTTTCCCTTTCATCCTACTAGTTATGTGGAGATCTTTCTTGTCCTTTCAGGTGTTTGAAGTCTTCTGCTAGTGTTCAGTAGGTGTTCTGTGAGAACTGTAGATGTATTTTTGATGTATTTGTGGGGGGAGGTGAGGTCTTTCTACTCCGCTATCTTGATTCTTCTCTCCTATCTTGTTTTAAGTGTTTTCTTTGTAACAGTAGAGAACTGCATTTTGTTTACTAATGCAATGTAACTTTTCCCCTGTTAGTAAGAAAATTCCAACCTTTCACATGTCATGAAATGATACACATTAAATTTATTCCTACCATCCTATGTGTTTAAAGTTTTTTATTAGTATTGTTTTTACTACACTTTTACTTTAAAAGTATTGATTGATCAAAATCTAATTGTTCTATTTCCTCTAATTTTTTGAAGTCCCTTATTCCACTGTTATTTGCCTTTGATTTTACTGACCTCATATATAAATTTTTTATATCATAATAGAAAAAGAATTTACTACTCCTTTCACTACTCCTTGACTTTCAGTAATTCCCATTCATATGGAGAATTCAATACATCCATTCAAATCTCTCTTGGCCTCTTAGGAACCAGAGTAAATGGTGGCCTTTAGTAGAGCTTATGTCAACCTTTGATCACAGCTTCAAAGATCTCTGTAGTCCGACCTCTTCCCAGTATCTTCAGCTTTCTGGTATTTTCTCTGTCTTCTCTGACACTTATCTCTAGGTTCTGACACAGTGCCCTGGGGAGAAAGGCCCATGCATATGCTCCAAGCTGGACTAAAAGACAGTCTAACATCTCACTTTCCCACAGTGGTGATAAGCCTGTGAATCTGTTTGGAAGTGGATAGGAAAAGGCCACATTTGTTTCTCCTCCTTCCCACAACTGAGTAATTGGTGTCACACTGTGTGTCTGTGTGTATATTATTTATATATGTATACAAACAAACACACATATATGGCCTTTTGACTATAGTGAAAAACATATACAGATATTTGATAGCTTTTAACTGATAAGAAATTAAATATTAGTCATTTTCATAAACTGAAAAATTAAAATGTCCATGTATAGATATTTAAGTTGATGTTACTCTATGGAAATGCTTGGGTGCACAGTAGATATAACCCTTTTTCATCATTCACTAGTCTACATGTCAGTCTTTATTATGTGTATGATATTATGCATTGAGATATGTCTAACCCAATCAAAAGTCTTCCCTTTAAACTCTGGGTTTACTATGTGAAATGAAATGTGCACTTACATTGGCTGCCTAGGAATAATTCTTAAAACATGTTGTACCTAGGTACAGTATTTCTAGTCATCTGGAGCAAGAGATCAATTTAAGGTGAAGTTAACTTTCCCCATGAATCAAATTTATCACTGGAGAAGGTAGCCAGTATCTTTGTATTTAAAATAAAAAAGAGCTTGGTTTTCCTGTTACTTGAAACTGGTTATCTATATAACGTACCTCTATATTTGAGGGTAATCTTTTCTAATTCTATGAATTTAACTTGCATTCAAATTTAAAATTTTGTGATTTTTTTTAAGCATCCACTTAATTTTGCTAATATGGAAATATAAGAAGCAGGGGATAAAATTAGAGTTGTGATTGTATTGAATGTATTTGTACAGTACATGGCAAGTATAAAGGTAATAAGTAACTATCTCTTTTCTCTAGTTTTGAGGAGATATAAAAATCTTTAATGTTTGAGATTTATTTAATAAATATTTAATAAAATAAAATGTATTTTTTAATAAAATATTTAATAAAATAAAATGTATTTTTTAACTAACAGCTGAATGTAAAACCAAGAAACAGAAATTGTCAAGTGTCAGGTAGGAATAGAATTAGGTAGACAAAGTGAGAAAATTTAGTAGACTGAACCTATAAAGTTATGGCACCAGTGGAACTTGGCATACCCTCAGGATCAGAGATAGAAGTTTAAAGGAGAAAGAATTTTAAAAGAGAAAGGGTCTTTCATGCTTGTTTAAAGCTAGTAGGTATTTTTAAGTTATTCCGAGAAAATGTATTCATTTAAAAGTAGTTCAGCAATGGAGGAAATACACAGAGTCCTGGCAGTAGCAAATAAACACAATCATATAGGGGTGATAAAAATGCCACTAGAACACAGAAACCATAGTGATTCCATAGAAAATAACCCCTTTGAAGAAATTCACATTCAAAAATTACCATATAATGAAGAATACTACTATTAAGAAGAAACACTTTAGAAAAAGTAAGGAGAATAATTCTCACATCAAGAACTAAACATAATAAAATAGTTTGAAAGATAACTTTTTAAACTGTATTTAATATCCACAAGAAGAAATAACAGATATAGAAATGAAAGGCAGTAACATAAAGTATCAATAAAACATGAAGGAAAAAACAAAAGGAAATCTTGCTGTAAAAATAGTTATACATATTTTAGGTCTCTTAATTAAGATAATATAAGCAACAGATAGATCAGGGGAAGAGAGAATTAGACCATCAGTAGATAGTTTTGGGAATCATCCAGAATGCAAAACAGATAGGTATGAAAACTATAAAAGAATAGTAAAGAGACATGATGGATAGGTTGATGAGAACTATCACACATTCATTCATTCAATAAATATTTATATCCTATGTGACAGCCTCCATTCAAAGCACTTGGGATACATCTGTGAACAAAACATAGTCTCATCCTTGTGAAGTTACATCCTAACCAGGTGTGAGAGTGGGAGCCAATTACAGTACCAAATAGGGTGTTCAGGAGAGGACTCACTGAGAAGAGGAAATGTGAAAAAAAAATACTGAAAGGACTAAGGAATTTAGTCAAATGGATAGCTATTAGAGCCATATCCAGGCAGAAAGAAGAACGAGAGCATTCACCCTATGTTAGGAGCATATATAGTATGTCCAACAAAGAGCAAGGAGGTAGGATTTAAGCTATTGTGAGAAACAGGACTAGGATATGGGGTCAGATACCACATATTGTAAGGAACTGTAAGAATTATAAAGGGATTCAGTCATTTATGGAGACATTTGTGGGTCTTGAAAAGCAAAGGAATGAGATCTGAGACCTGATTTATGTTAAAGGATCATTCCAGCTGGTATATTGGGAATGGACCATTGAGGGAAGGAAGGTAGAAGTTTTGAGACCTATTAATAAGGCAATGCCAGAAATTCGATCCAAAAATAGGTAACAGTGAAAATTAGGAGAGATTACATTCAAAGGAAAAATTAAGAACATTGAAAAATTAAGAAATGAGTTCTGAGATTGAAGCAGTATACTGAATCATACATCTCTCTCTCTCTCTCTCTCTCTCTCTCACACACACACACACACACACACACACACACACCCCACACACAGTACAGGGAAATTGAAGAAAACCAATGAAAATGAGAGTAATTAAAAAGCAATCAGAACTTACCTATAAAAATGGTAATTAGACTGAAGTGTATTGCTCATTAGCAAAAATAGAATTCAGAAGGCAACTGTATATCTTCAAAGTTAAAAATCATTCCAGCTTCTGGTAATAAAAGAATAGGTTATATCAGACTAAACTTCTCTCTGATAACAACTCCAGATGAAATATTTTAAAAGTCAACTACTTGAAGGCACTGGAGAGCAACTAAAGTCTGGCAGAAACTGGAGTCGATTTGACCCTTGAAATAAGGAAACAAAAGAGGTGATAGCTATATTTATGTGGTTTGGAGGGCACTCCTTAGTCCACGTGGAGTGGGTCAGCTAAACTCAAGCAGAAAACTCCAGACTTTTTGACTTGAGGCATCAGAGGAAAGAATTTGGGGCTTCCAGAGGGTGGAAATTTAGGAGGAAAATGCTCAGAAAGGAAGATATTCAGGGAATGGAAGTCCAAAATTGGCATATAAACTCTCCTCAAAATCTTGACAGACTTTTGTTATATGAATGCATGGGTGCCCCCCCAAGAGCACAGTGAAAAGCAAATGAAAATCAGAAAGGCTGAAAAGCTAATTTCAGCTTCAACTTTCAACAAAGACAACTATAATTCTACATTATTGTTTAGAGTTGGAATTTCTTGGTTTGTTTCCTAAAAACAGAAAATTAGCTCTTAAACAGATTGTGTCAACCAGGAAAGAACCTGTCGAGAGGGATAAAAATAATTATAAAAAAATTATGAAAGCATAGAATGCATATAGCATTTCAGTCAAATGTTACATGTTAAGCAAGTATATAAACTTACAGTACTCGGGCATATAATTACAAGCTCTGACCCAAGTTTTTATCTAGCCAACAAAATGTATTTTCCTTGCCTACAAGCCCTAATAAAACCCTTTTTTGTCTTCCTCTTCTGCAAATTCATTCCTCTACCTTCCCTTCAAAACACCATACAAAATTCTTCCACGTGAAAATCTTATTAAATCAATTTCGTATAAATCTTTCTATTTCCTCTGGGAAAATGTACAGCCACATAATTTTGGTGTTAAATGTATAATTATCTTTTCCTTTCATGCTTCTTTTGCTATATTTATGTTTCCATATTGGTATGCAGATATATTAATTAATTAATGCTTATGAAAAATTTACTTTGTCAGAATATAGAAACATAGTAAATTAGGGTCTGTAAAGATGTTGGAGTCTAATTATTGTCAGAAGAATCACAAAATTTAGAGAATAATAATAGTTACCATTTATTATTTATATGGTTTTGTTACTGGCTTTTATTTTTATTTATTTTAAATTGGGGTGTAATTGACATTATATTAGTTTCAGTTTATATCATTATATCAATGATTCTATATTTGTATATATTGTGAAATTATCACCATAGTAAGTTTAGTAAACATCTGTCACTATATAGCTAACAAATTTTCTTTTCTTGTGATGAGAACTTTTAAGATCTACTCTTGCAGCAACTTTCAAAAATGCAACATAGTGCTGTTAATTATAGTCATTAGCTGTACAGTACATTCCCATGACTTATTTATTTTATAGCTAGAAGTTCATACCATTTTATACTCTTCACACATTTCACCCACTCCCTACGCCCGCCTCTGGAAACCACCATTCTGTTCTCTGTATTTGTGAGCTTGGTTGTCCTTTTTTATTTTGTTCTTTTTTAGATTCCACATGTAAGTGAGATCATGTGTATTTGTCTTTCCTTGTCTGATTTATTTCACTTAGCATAATTCCCTCAGGTCCATCCATGTGGTCACAAATGGCAAGATTTCCTTCTTTTCTATGGCTGACCAATATTTCAGTGTGTGTGTGTGTGTGTGTCCATTCAACCACAGGTGAACACTAAGATTGCTTCATGTCTTGGCTATTGTAAATAATGCTGCAATGAACTTGGGGATGCATAAAATTTTTCAAGTTTTCCTTTTCTTCAGATTAAGTACCCAGAAGTGGAATGCTGATTATATGGTATTTCTATTTTTAATTTTTTGAGGAACTTTCATACTGTTTTCCATAGCAGATGCCCCAATTTAAATTGCCACCAACAGTGCACAAGAATTCCCTTTTCTCCACATCCTCACCAACACTTGTTATTTTTTTGTCTTTTTGATATTAGCCACTCTAACAGGTGTGACGTGATATCTCATTGTGGTTTTGATTTACATTTCCTGATGATTAGCCATGTTGAATATCTTTTCATGCACCTCTTGGCTATCTGTATTTGTCCAAAAATGTCCATTCAGATCCTCTGCCCAAAGTTTAATCAGATTTGTTTTTTTTTTAAATACTGAGTTGTAGAAGTTCTGTATGTATTTTAGATAGCAACCCTTTATCAGGCATATGATTTGCAAATGTTTCTCCATTCCATATGTTGCCTTTCATTTTGTTGAGGGCTTCCTTTGCTGTGCAGAAGAATTTTAGTTTCATGTAGTCCCACTTGTCTATTTTTGCTTTTGTCTCCTTTGCTTTCATGACTAATGTCAAGGAGTTTACCACCAATGTTTTCCTCTAGGAGTTTTATGACTTCAGGTCTTACATTCAAGTATTTAATCCATTTAGAGTCAATTTTTCTGTATGGTGTAAGAGTCATCTAGATTCATTCTTTTCCATGTGGCTATCCATTTTCCCAGCACAATTTATTGAAGAGACTGTTCTTTCTCCATGGTATGTTCTTGGCTTCTTTGTCATAAATTAATTGACCCTATGTGTGGATTTATTTCTGTGTTCTCTACTGCATTATATTGATTTTTGTGTTTGTTTCTATGCCAATACCATACTGTTTTGATTACTAAAGCTTTGCAATACACTTTGAAATCAGGGTGTGTGATACCCCCCAGATGTGTTCTTTCTCAAGATTGGTTTGGCTATTTGGCTTTTTTTTTGTGGTTCCCTACACATTTTAAAACTTGTTTGTTCTGAAAGTGAGAGAGTGGCATGGACATATATACACTACCAAACATAAAATAGATAGCTAGTGGGAAGCAGCCGCACAGCACAGGGAGATCAGATCCGTGGTTTATGACCACCTAGAGGGGTGGGATAGGGAGGGTGGGAGGGAGGGAGATGCAAGAGGGAAGAGATATGGGAACATATATATATGTATAACTGATTCACTTTGTTATAAAGCAGAAACTAGCACACCATTGTAAAGCAATTATACTCCAATAAAGATGTTTAAAAAGTTTGTTCTATATCTGTGAAAAATACCATTTAAATTTCGATAGGGATTGCTTTCAATCTGTAGATTGTAGAGTATCCATATTAACACCTTATTAATTTTTCCATGAGTATGGAATAACTTTCCACTTATTTATGTCTTCTTCAATTTCTTTAGTCAACATCTTATAGTTTTCAGAGTACAGGTCTTTTACCACCTCGGTTAAATTTATTCCTAGGTATTTTATTATTTGATACAATTGTAAATGGGATTGTCTTCTTAATTTCTATTTCTGATAGTTTGTTAGAAACATAACCTTTTTTTTTGTATATTGATTTTGTATCTTGCAACTTAACTGAATGCATTTATCAGTTCTAACAGTTTTTTGGTAGGGTCTTGAGGGTTTTCTACATATATCATGCCATCAGCAAGTAGTGACAGTTGTACTTCTTCCTTTCTGATTTTCATGCTTTTTATTTTTTTTTTCTGCCTAATTGCTCTGAGTAGGATTTCTAGTACTATGTAGAACAGAAGTAGTAATAGTGGGCACCTTTATCATGTTCCTAATCTTTTTCTTTTTTTTATACAGTTCTCTTTCCTTTCTCCTTCTTTTACTTGTTCCTAATCTTAAAGAAAAAGCTTTTAGCTTGTCACCACTGTTTAGTTAGCTGTGTGTTTGTCATATATGGCCTTAATTATGTTGAGGTAATTTCTTATATTCTAGTTTGAGAGTTTTTATCATGAAAGAATGTTTAATTTTGTCAGATGATTTTCTGCATCTATTGAGATGATATGATTTTTATCTTTAATTTTGTTAATGTGACGTATCACATTGATCAGTGGATGTTGAACCATGCTTTTGGGTGGATAAAAATTTGCAAATGCAATATCCTTGTTTGATTGACCCCTTTATCATTATGCAATGCCCTTATTTGTGTCTTATTACAGCATTTGGGTTTTTTTAAATAATTTTTTTTATTTTTGGCTGCGTTGGGTCTTTGTTGCTGCATGCAAGCTTTCTCTAGTTGTGGTGAGTGGGGGCTACTCTTTGTTGTGGTGCATGGGCTTCTCATTGAGGTGGCTTCTCTTGCAGAGCACAGGCTCTAGGCGCATGGGCTTCAGTAGTTGTGGCACACAGGCTTGGTAGTTGTGGCGCACGGGCTCGGTAGTTGCGGCTCACGGGCTTAGTTGCTCCGCGGCATGTGGGATCTCCCCAGACCAGGGCTTGAACCCATGTCTCCTGCATTGGCAGGCAGATTCTTAACCACTGCGCCACCAGGGAAGGCCCCAGTATTTGTTTTATAGTCTATTTTGTCTGATATAAGTATAGCCACCCCAGCTTTCTTCGTTTTCCATTTGCGTGGAATATCTTTCCCATAGATTCACTTTGTTTGCATGTGTCCTTACAGCTGAAATAAGTCTCTTGTAGACAGCATATAGATGGGTTTCATTTTTTTATCCATTTAGCCACTCTATGTCTTTTGATTGGACAGTTTAGTCCATTTACATTTAATTATTGATAGGTATGTATATACTGCCATTTTGTTAATTGTTTTGTGGTTGTTTCGTAGTTCTTCTGTTTCTTTCTCTTTTTTTGCTGTTTTCCTTTATGGGTTTATGATTTTCTGTGTTGGTATGCTTAAACTCCTTTCTCTTTATTTTTTCATGTCTACATTATGTTTTTACTTTACGGATACCGTGAGGCTTACATATAACAACTTATATTTATAACAGTCTGTTTGGAAATATCATGCCATTCCCTTCATGTCTGTAGTTTGTGCTGAAAAATCTGCTGATACTCTTATGGGAGTTTCCTTGTACAGAACAAGGTGTTTTTCTCTTGTTGCTTTTAAGACTCTCTCTTTATCTTTAACTTTTGCATTTTAATGTGATATGTTTTGTTGTGGGTTTTTTTTTTTTTTTTTTTTTTTTTTTTTGCGGTATGCGGGCCTCTCACTGTTGTGGCCTCTCCCGTTGCGGAGCACAGGCTCCAGACGTGCAGGCTCGGTGGCCATGGCTCACAGGCCCAGCTGCTCCATGGCACGTGGGATCTTCCCGGACCGGGGCACGAACCCGTGTCCCCTACATTGGCAGGTGGACTCTTAACCACTGCACCACTAGGGAAGCCCTGTTGTGGGTCTTTGGGTTCATCTTATTTGGACTGTCTGGGGCTCTCAGATTTTGAATGTCTATATTTTTTTTTGCTCAAGTTAGAAAAGTTGTCAGCCATTATTTCCTGTAATAACTTTATGCCCCCTTTCTTTCTTCTCCTTTTGGGAGCCCTATAATGCAAATGCTCCTCCAGTTAATGTCTTGAATCACTTAATCTCTCTCTACTTTTTAAAATGATTTTAAATGATAAAATGATATTCTGACTGCAAGTTCCACTTTCCCATCTTTAACAGAATGGATGAGTCCTTGCATGAGTCTTTTAAGAACGGCTTCTTGGTTTGGTTTATCCTTGTGGGGCTTGTGGATGAAAGCAATGCTGGCATTAAAAGTTATATGTTGGGGACTTATTTTTTCAGGTGCAAGTTTTAAAATGTGTGGTGTCTGATGTGGGGATCCTTCACTCATCAGGATGAAACTCTGGATTTTTAATTACTTCCTGATTGTTGGTTGCCATTGCTGGAGGTGGGGTTTAAGGCAGGATTATGTATCAGCCCGTCCCACCCACTTCAATGATTTTTTTTCTGTTTGGTCCAATGTGTAGGAGTTGCCCAGCTAGTTTTTGTATTTTTCCAGAGGAAATTGTTTCAAATGAGCTGTAGATATTGTGCATCCAGTAGGGAAGGTGAGTTCAGGATCTTCCTACTTCATATCTTGAACCAACCTCATTATTATGTTTTAATCTCTGTATTGGTTGATGTTAATAAGGATTAGCCTATCAACCTTGTAAGATACGTACTAATATTAGCCCCTTGTATATATGATAAAATTGAAGCAAAGAGAGGCTAAATAATTTATCTAGGACCACTAAGAAAGAATGAGAACCAGTCCACTTAGTTCTATGACCTGCCCTCTTCATAACTGTTCTATACTCTTTCTAAAATTTTAGAAATTGGAAATTCAAATCCCTGATTATTGAATCTGAGGTACAGGAAGGTTATATAACTTTAACTAGATCTTCTGTGGAAAACAATTCAATCTTCAATTTTTCATATTTCTTTGTTGTTACCATGACAACAGTATCTCTTCTTAGCTATAGAGTAGGAAAAAGCTTGTAGGTAGGAAAAAAGATAGAAACTTGGAGGATAAAAATTAAACTTAGCTGCAATCACCAATTCTCCTGTGTAATATTATTTTATATTTCTATACCATTCACATACTTGGCAAAAATAGGAAAAAAATTTGAATACAAACATGAATATGTGAAAAAAAACTATTTCAAGTAAACAACATAACCAAACTGAAGGTAAAGAAAAATAAATAAGAACAATTCAATTAACTATAGAGGAATATCTGGACAACAGGCCCTCTGGCTAAAGCCAAAAAGCACTTTAAACAAATAGTGACTCTAATTAATAGGCTTTTGTTTACTCTCCCTTTTTTTTCCCCAGTAGTATGGGGTAGCAATTCAGAAAATACTTTTTATGCACTTTAGGAATGAACAAATAAAATATCATGTGTAATGGATACCAGTTTTATACTACTGGAGAAAAGAATACAGACACAAGTAAGAACTGAAAGAAAACAGCAGTGTTTAACTGGAAATTGGAAATATCAGCATGAATCTCAAAAAGATAAATATGTTATATATGTATATGCTCTGTATTCTGAGAGGGTCTAGAAACAATGACATCCAGTAGCAATGAGTACATAAAGTGTTCAAAAACATTTGTTTCTAAATACCAACCTCCACTAAAATGATCTCAGCTCCTTGGAGAAATGACTGACTCCAGCGCTGGGAACAGAAAGAATAAGAATATCCTGGCATACTTTCCTGTACTACAAAGTAACAAAACACTTAACTAATGATAAGGGTATGTTAATAGGTCACCAACGCCACTTTAAACAGGTAACTGGCCAAATATGAGATAGCTTGAGCAACAAAATTACAAACGTTAATAATATACTCTAGCTTATATAATAAAATTAGAATACATGAGTCTATAAAAATATTAATTAATCATCAATAATGGTAAAGGGAAACCTCCTCCTAACAGTAGAAAATCAACTAAGAAATGTAGAAAGAGTAATGCCATTTTCAAACATCATCATCATTATAAATTATATAAGAATAGGCCATGGATGCAATAATTAGTGGGTAAATGTTGAAGGGTAACAGGATATTATATAGTCTTAAAATATCTCCTCAAAATTTCTTTTACTTATTAATAACAGAGTAAAACTCATCAGTGAAGAAAATTGGCAGGTATGACCTTAAGCAAATGATCAAATTCAATGTCAGTGATAATGAGACTATATGATAGCAAGTGACTTCTTTTTTTAAATTTAATTTTTATTTTATATTGGAGTAGAGTTGATTTATAATGTTATGTTAGTTTCAGGAGTACAGCTAAGTGGTTCAGTTATACATATATCCATTCTTTTCCAGATTCTTTTCCCATATAGGTTATTAAAGAATATTGAGTAGAGTTCCCTGTTCTATACAGTAGATCCTTGTTGATTATCTATTTTATATGTAGTAGTGTGTATATGTTAATTCCAAACTCCTAATTTGTTCTTCCCCCCAACAATTCCCCTTTGATAAAAATAAGTTTGTTTTTGAAGTCTGTGAGTCTGTTTCTGTTTTATAAATAAGTACATTTATATCATTTTTAAAAATTCCACATATAACTGATATATGATATTTGCCTTTCTCTGACTTACTTCACATAGTTTGATAATTTCTAGGTCCATCCATGTTGCTGCAAATGGCATTATTTCATTCTTTTTTATGGCCATGTAATAGTCCATTGTATATATGTACCACATCTTCTTTATCCATTCCTCTGTCGATGGACATTTAGGTTGCTTGCATGTCTTGGCTATTGTAAATAGTGCTGCAATGAACTTTGGGGTGCATGTATCTTTTCGAATTATGGTTTTCTTCCAGATATATGCCCAGGAGTGGAATTGCTGGCTCACATTAGTAGTTCTTTTTCAGTTTTTTAAGAAACCTCCATACTGTTCTCCACAGTTGTTGTACCAATTTACATTCCCATCAACAGTGTAGAAAGGTTCCCTTTTCTCTATACCCTCTCCAGCATTTATTGTTTTTACACTTTTCAATGATGACCATTCTGACTGGTGTGAGGTGACACCTTATTGTAGTTTTGATTTGCATTTCTTGGATAATTAGTGATGTTGATCATCTTTTCATGTGCTTTTTGGCCACCTGTATGTCTTCTTCAGAGAAATGTCTATTTAGGTCCTCTGCCCTTTTTCTGATTGGGTCATTCAGTTTGGTTGCTTTTTTTTTTTTTTTTTTTTTTTGATATTGAGCTGCATGAGCTGTTTGTATATTTGAAGATTAATCCTTTGTCAATTGCTTAATTTGCAAATATTTTCTCCCATTCTCTGGGTTGTCTTTTTGTCTTGTTTATGGTTTCCTTTGCTGTGCAAAAGCTTTTAAGTTTAATTAGGTCCCATTTGTTTATTTTTGTTTGTATTCTCATTACTCTAGGAAGTGGGTCAAAAAAGATCTTACTGCAATTTATGTCAAAGAGTGTTCTGCCTATGTTTTCCTCTAAGGGTTTTATAGTGTCTGGTCCTACATTTAGGTCTTTAATCCACTTCGAGTTTATTTTTGTGTATGGTGTTAGGGAGTGTTCTAATTTCATTCTTTTACATGTAGCTGTCCAGTTTTCCCAGCACCACTTATTTAAGTGGCTATCTTTGCTCCACTGTATATTCTGGCCTCTGTTGTCATAGATTAGGGGACCATTGGTGCATGGGTTTATCTCTGGACTTTCTTTCCTGTTCCATTTATCTATCTCTGTTTTTGTGCCAGAACCATCCTGTTTTGAATACTGTAGCTTTGTAATATAGTCTAAGTCAGGGAGTCTGATTCCTCCAGCTCCATTTTTCTTTCTCAGGATTGCTTTGGCTATCTGGGGTCTTCTGTGCTTCCATACAGATTGTAAAATTTTTTGTTCTAGTTCTATGAAAAATGCCATTGGTAATTTGATAGGGATTGCATTGAATCTGTAGACATTTTGACAATATTGATTCTTCCAATCCAAGAACATGGTATATTTTTCTTTATTTTTGTCATCTTCAATTTCTTTCATCAGTGTGTTACAGTTTTTGGAGTACAGGTCTTTAGCCTCCTTAGGTAGGTTTATTCCTATGTATTTTATTCTTTTGATGCAA
Organism: Delphinus delphis; assembly: GCF_949987515.2. NCBI lineage: Eukaryota > Metazoa > Chordata > Mammalia > Artiodactyla > Delphinidae > Delphinus > Delphinus delphis. Next base: position 70,170,884 of record NC_082684.1, on the reverse strand, counting down.
TGGTAAATGGGATTGTTTCCTTAATTTCTCTTTCTGATCTTTCATCATTAGTGTACAGAAATGCAAGACATTTCTGTGTATTAATTTTGTATCCTGCAACTTTACTGAATTCATTCATGAGCTCTAGTGGATTTTCTGGTAGTAGAAACTCTAGGATTGTCTATGTACAGTATCATGTCATCTGTAAACAGGGACAGTTTTACTTCTTTTCTGATTTGGATTTTTTTTCTTTTTTCTCTGATTGCTGTGGCTAGGACTTCCAAAACTATGTTAAATAAAAGTGGTGAAAGTGGACATCCTTGTCTTTTTCCTAATCTTAGAGGAAATGCTTTCAGCTTTTCACTGTTCATAATGATGTTACCTGTGGGTTTGTCATATACGGCCTTTATTATGTTGAGGTAGCTTCCCTCTGTACGTACTTTCTGGAGAGTTTTTATCATAAATTGGTGTTGAATTTTGTCCAAAGCTTTTCCTGCAACTATTGAGATGATGTATGGTTTTTTTCTTCATTTTGTTACTGTGGTGTATCACACTCTGGGATAAATCCTACATGAGTGTGGTGTATAATACCTTTAATGTATTGTTGGATTTGGTTTGCTAATATTTTGCTGAGGATTTTTGTGTCTATGTTCATCAGTGATATTGGCCTGTAATTTGTGTGCGTGTGTGTGTGGTATATTTGTCTGTTTTTGGTATCAGGGTGATGGTGGCCTCATAGAATGAGCTTGGGAGTGTTCTTTCCTCTGCAAATTTTTTGAAGAGTTTCAAAAGGATAGCTGTTAACTGTTCTCTAAATGTTTGGTAGATTTCACCTGTGGAGCCATCTGGTCCGGGACTTTTGTTTGTTGGAATTTTTTAAATCACAGTTTCAATTTCAGTGCTTCTGATTGGTCTGCTCATATTTTGTATTTCTTCCTGGTTCAGTCTTGAAAGGTTGTAACTTTCTAAGAATTTGTCCATTTCTTCCAGGTTGTCCATTTTATTGGCATAAAGTTGCCTTTAGTAGTATCCTTATGATGCTGTGTATTTCTGTGGTGTCATTTGTAATTTCTTTTTCACTTTTGATTTTATTGATTTGAGCCATCTCCATTTTTTTCCCTGATGAGTCTGGCTAAAGGTTTGTCAATTTTGTTTATCTTTTCAAAGAACCAACTTTTTAGTTTCATTGATGTTTTTGATTGTTTTTTTTTCATTTCTATTTCATTTACTTCTGCCCTGATCTTTATGATTTCTTTCCTTCTGTTAACTCCGTCTTTTTGTTCTAATTTCTCTGGTTGCTTTAGGTATTAGGTTAGGTTGTTTATTTGTGATTTTTCTTGTTTCCTGAGGTAAGATTATATTGCTATAAACTTCCCTCTTTGAACTGCTTTTGTTGCATTCCAGAGATTTTGGGTAATTCTTTTTTCATCTTCATTTGTCTCTAGGTATTTTTTGATTTCCTCTTTGATTTCCTCAGTGATCCATTCACTGCTTAGTAGCATACTGTTTAGCCTCCATGTATTTGTATTTTTTTTTTCAGTTTTGTTCTTGTAGTTGATTTCTAATCTAATAGTGTTGTGGTCATAAAAGAGGCTTGATATGATTTCAATTTTCTTAAATTTATCGAGTCTTGCTTTATGGCCCAGCACGTGATCTAGCCTGGAGAATGTTTCATGTGCCCTTGAGAAGAATGTGTATTCTGCTGTTTTTGGATATAATGCTCTATTAATATCAATACGTCAGTCCTAATGTGTCATTTAAGGCCTGTGTTTCCTTAATGATTTTGTCTGGATGATTTGTCCATTGATGTAAGTGGGGTGTTAAAATCCCCCACCATTATTGTGTTACTATCAGTTTCTCCTTTTACGGCTGTTAGTATTTGCCTTATATATTGAGGTACTCCTATGTTGGGTGCATATATATTTACAATTGTTATATCTTCTTCTTAGATTTATCCCTTGATCATTATGTAGTTTTCTTCCTTGTCTCTTGTAACAGTCTTTATTTTAAAGTCTATTTTTTATGATATGAGTATTGTTGCTCCAGCTTTCTTTTGATTTCCATTTGCGTGGAATATCTCTTTCCATCCCCTCACTTTCAGTCTGTATGTGTCCCTAGATATGAAGTAAGTCTCTTGTAGACAGCCTGTATATGGGTCCTATTTTTTATCCATTCAGCTAGTCTATGGCTTTTGGTTGGAACATTTAATCCATTTACATTTGAGGTTATTCTGTTATGTATCGTCTTATTGCCATTTTGTTAGTTGTTTTGGGATTGCTTTGGTAGGTCTTTTTTCTTCCCTTCCTTTTTTATTCTTTTCTCTTGTGATATGATGACTGTCTTTAGTGTTGTGTTTGGATTCCTTTTTCTTTTTGTGTGTGTTTATCTATTGTAGATTTTTGGTTTGTTTACTGTGAGATTTTGATATAGCAGTCTACATATATACAAGATTGTTTTTAACTTGCTAGTCTCTTAATTTCAAATACATTTTCAATATCCTGAATTTGAATTCTCCTTTTCTCACGATTGCTGGTGTTGATATCATATTTGTGTGTGGATGATTTCCTACTTTTACTGTATGTTTGTTTTCCTTTACCAGTGAGCTTTCCCATTCATAATTTTCTTATTTCTAGTTGTGGACTTTTCTGCCTAGAGAAGTTCTGTTAGTATTTGTTGTAAAGCTGATTTGGTGGTGCTGAATTCTCTTAGCTTTTGCTTGTCTGTAAAGCTTTTGATTTCTCCTTCGAATCTGAATGAGCGCCTTGCTGGTTATTCTTGATTGTACGTTTTTCCCTTTCATCACTTTAAACATATTGTGCCATTCCCTGCTGGCCTGTAGAATTTCTGCTGAAAAATCAGCTGCTAACAAACATTATGGAAATTCTCTTGTATGTCATTTGTTGCTTTTCCCTTGTTGCTTTTTTAATATTTCCTCCTTGTCTTTAATTTTTTTCAGTTTGATTAATATGTGTCTCAGCATGTTCCTCGTTGTGTTTATCCTATATGGAACTCTCTGCACTTCCTGGACTTCGGTGATCATTTCCTTTCCCATATCAGAAGTTTTTAGCTATTATCTCTTCAAATATTTTCTCAGGCACTTTCTCTCTCTCTTCTCTTTCTGGGACCCCTATAATGCAAATGTTGCTGCATTTGATTTTGTTGAAGAGGTCTCTGAGACTGTCCTCAATTCTTTTCATTCTTTTTTCTTTATTCTGTTCAGAGGAAGTGTTTTTTCCACCATTCTGTCTTCTGGCTCACTTATCCATTCTTCTGCCTCATTTATTCTGCTATTTTTTCCTTCTAGTGTATTTTTCATTTCAGTTATTGTATTGTAGTTCATCTCTATTTGTTTGTTCTCTAGATGTAGATCTTTGTTAAACAACATTTCTTGTATCCTCTTGGTCTGTGCCTCCATCCTTTTTCCAAGATCTTGGATCATCTTTACTATCATTACTCTGAATTTTTTTCCAAGTAGATTGTTTGTTTTCTCATGTCTGTAACATATTCCTTCACCATCTCATTTTGTCTAATTTTCTGTTTGTGGTCTCACAGCCTTCAGGATTATGGTTCCTCTTGCTTCTGCTGTCTGCCCCCTGGTGGGTGAGGCTGTCTAAGAAGCTTGTGCAGACTTCCTGGTGGGGGGGACTGGTGGGTGGAGTTGGGTATTGTCATTCTGGTGGGCAGGGCCATGTCCAGGGATATGTTTACAGGAGGCTGTGAGCTCAGGAAGACCTTAAGCAGCCTGTCTGCTGATGGGAGGGGCTGTGTTCCTGCCCTGTTGTTTGTTGGATGCCTGAGGCATCCTAGCACTGGAGCCTTTGGGCTGTCAGGTAGGGCCAGGTCCTGGCATCAAAATAGCAGCCTCCAGGAGAGCCCATGCCACTGAGTACTCCCCAGTACCTCCACCACCACTGTCCTTGCAGTAAGCCACAGCCACCCCCCCATCTTCCCAAGAAACCCTCCAAAACCAGCAGGTAGGTATGGCCCAGCCTCCTATGAAGTCACTGCTTTCTCTCCTGGGTCGTGGTGCACAGGAGACCTTGTGTATGCCCTCCAAGAGTGTCTTTTCTTTCTCCCAGTTCTGTGGAGTACCTCCAATCAAGCCCCACTGGCCTTCAAATCCAAATGCTCTGGGGCCTCCTCCTCCTGATGCCAGAACCCCAGACTGGGGAGCCTGACATGGGGCTCAGAACTCTTGCTCCTGTGGGAGAACTTCTGAGATATAATTATTTGCCAGTTTGTGTGTCACCCACCCAGTGGGTATGGGATTTGATTGTATCATGAATGCACCCCTCCTACCATCTCGTTGTGGGTTCTTCTTTGTCTTTGGAAGTAGAATATCTTTTTGGTAGGTTCCAGTCCTTTTTTGTCGATGGTTGTTCAGCAGTTATTTGTCATTTTGTTGTTTTCTTGAGAGGAGGTGAGCTCAGGTCCTTCTACTCCGTCACCTTGTCCGGGATCCTCGCTCATTTTAAATGTTCATTAAATGTTGACCAAGGCTCTATCCTCTGTCAGTCATCCTCACCCCTGGATCCAGGTTGATGTATCTACCTGGAACACTGTAGGAGAGGAATGAAGAGGATAGAAAATTGCTTACTGGATCTTTAAGCATCTGCCCGAATATTACTTTAACTCACATTCCATTGACTGCAGCCATCTGTGATATCTAACTTCAAAGCAGAGTACAATATTGGGTATAGAGACTTAGTGGCTATCACAGTCCACCACTGGTCAGTAAATATTTTCATCATGTGCTTTACAAACATGTAGAAAGATGAAACTTCTACTCACTTTAAGTTGTGTGTAATAATGGGATTTTGATTTGACAAATGAAATTTACAGAGACATAATATATGCTGTTTCCTTGAGGAAATATTAACAGCTGTATCCTCTTGCCCCTGCTTCAAAAGGAAGTCACAATCAGTCCAAGCTTCCAAGTGACTAAGAGAAAAGATTCTAGCTTACATGTGCTGGGTATGCAACATGAATATACCTATTCATGGAATATACCTACTTTTAGAAATAAACTATTAGGATATGGGTGTCATTTGTTACTGTCATTAAATCTAGACTATTCAGACTAGTTCATCTGCTTATAAAATATCTCTAAGTATATAGAAATGTCTATTTAATTACCAGTACTCTGGAAATTGACTATTCTTTCAACAAATCTGTCTTCTAGAGTCTTCTGTGTTAGAGTCTTCTGTGTTACTCTTGCTGCAATTCTTTGTTCATCTATTTAGCTACTTGGTAAAACAGCTAGCAGAAAAAAAACCCCAAAGTTTATGCACAATGTTATTTCCTTGAACTTTCTCTCCAACTATGTTCAGATTTTTACAATATTTGGTTTCATCAAAGATCTCTCATGGGACTTATTTTTTTTCCAGGCAACTAGGTGAGTAAGATAAACAGACTAGAGACAGAACAGAGTGTAGTCCTATTTCTTACTGGTCTTATGAGTGATGGTCTTTTAGCTGTGAGCTGGCATTATCTACTTTAGGCTTTTCTCTGGTGAAAGTTTATCTCTAGGTCTTCAGAAGACTGAAATACTTCAATAAAAAAGATGAAATTGATTGGACCAAACTTCCTACTGAAAATAACTAGAGGACTAGGAAAATGTATTTTTAATATACTTACTTACTTAAAGAGAAATGAGAGCTACCAATTCAGTGAGGAATTCTGGGGTTAAGATCTAGAAAAGAATAAAAATCCAAAGAGAGAAACCTGGCTTTGACACCACTTTTATCCATTGCTGGTTTTGAAAGTGCAGCTGAGAGACTTAGAAGCTAAATAGAATTCTCATCTAGTACATGGTGATGAGAGAGCAATGGAGAGCAAATTCTCCATTCTAGGAGAAAGGTGAATTAGAAGAAGCCTAGGTAAAAGCTTCATCCTATGTGTAACAGTAAAGGAAGAAATCTGGAAAATCCACATTCATTTTTGGTTTGAGACCCTATAAGGACTACAGCACAGGAGAAAAGTTGGATGAGAAACAAACAAGCCCTCACAAAAAAGAAGCCTAATTTTGAATCATAACCTCTGACTGGGTTAAGGTAATCTAGAATGTCTATATTTACAGGCTAATGCAATTAAAAAATTAAATGATTGTTTGAGGAAGAAACATGATCCAGAATACCAAATGTATATTTTTATATGCAGTGTTTGTTAGTTGTTGAATCAAAACTTTGGTAATTTTTGGCAGATGAGAGGGAAAGAGCACATGACAAACTGAAAACAAAAAGAACGAATGAACAATAGAAACAGATGCACAGAAAATTTAAGTATGTTAGAAATGGACATGTATATATTATACATATTGGATATGTGAATATTACATTGGCTTTTCTATATATGCTTTGGATATTTTAGAACTAAACTGTTTAATATGATTGAAAAATTAGAAGATAAGATTTTGAATTTTGGCAGAGCACAGGGAACTACAAAAATAATGACAGGAAACAGAGAGACAGAATGGAACAAAAACAATATTTGAAGAGACAATGACTGACTGTCTTTTGAAGATGAAGAAAATATTTAGCCACAGCTTAAAAACTATTATGAACTCCAATGAAGGATGAGTACAAAAAAAAATCACCTATAGGAGCTTCATAGTTAAATTGGAAAAAAACTTGTGAAAAGAAATTCTTAGAATCATTCAAAGAGTATTACATCCAAGAATAGACTGGCTTTAAAAATTAGACTGATGGAACATTTATTAGAATGTTAGCTGTCACCAGTTCTAGTCAATATTGCATTTGAGGTCATAGTGTAATAAAAAGGAAAGAAAAATTCATATGCATAAGGACTTGAAATAAACAATAAGCTTGCAATTATTTGAAAACCAATATGATTCTTTCTGTAGAAAACCCCAAAGAATCTACAAGGAATTCATCAGCAAGATTGCTGAACATAAATTCCACATGCAAAATTGATAGTATTCATACATTTCAGACAGAAAACATAAAAAATATAATTTTAAATGTTAAAATAGCTTTAAATGTTAAAATAGCTTCAAAATTATCTAATACCTAGGAATAAAGGCAAAATACAATATAAAAGAAAACTGTATTTTAAAAAAGTATAAAAGAAAACTACTATTTATAATAGCCCAAATTTCTATTGAGTATAGAATGGATAGAAACAATTATTATATTCAATGGAATATCATATAGTAATTTAAATTAACAAGCTTTAGACATGCATAAATATCACATACATGACTAAATATCACAAACATAACATTAACTGAAAAAGACATAAAATATTCAGTAAAATATAATATATAGAGAGTTCAATAAAAAAGTAAAAATAAACTGGTTAGAACACAAGATTATGACAACAACTTTTGGAAGGACAGATGTAGAAACTGGGAGGAAGCAATGGAAGTTTTCAGTGTTGCTTACTACTCTATTTCTTGACATGATGGTGGTATGTTTATATCAACTCATTGATGTATGCACTTAGGACTTGTGAACTCATTTATATGTATGTTACACATGAAAAGAACTTTTTAGTTAATAGCTGACAAATAAGTCCCTCATTTAGCTCTACACACCATATCTAGTACTAGGAGAAGACAAATATGTAGGGCATTGCCTATTTTATTGGTGACCATTTAGCCCTTATCCCACCATATGAAGAGTTATTATTAAGGTCTTTTAACTTTATTAACCACATTTTGCACACTTTGCTGAGTTTACAGTTAGTCAAGATTGTAATAATTCCCAGGATTCTCTTCTCATTAAGGCTAAGTCTAAACTAGATAGAATTTTACATGCTTTTGAAAACAATGGCTTGGGATGGTTCTCTCCTTTCATTATATATAAATTTTTATTTATTTTGTCAAATTACCTACAAACTTGCACTGCTCTGCCATCTGTTTTACTTCTAAGAAATCTCTATATGGGTCAATTCATATGATAGAAATTGCACATTCATATTTTGAGGTCAACAGAATATATTTAAAATTCGTATATCAAGCTCAGAACTCTTCATTAATACTTTCCTTTATATGTTATTTCATTTGGTTTAAAGTTTGAAATTTAGCTCTTTATTTGCTGAAATTGAAGTCTATTAGATTGACACCTAATTTATTTACAGTTCTATTATATTTTGTTCCTCAAACACTTGAAACATAGACAAGGAGGCAAATCAGGTCTTTAGCTCACCTAAACAAATATCACAAGCAAAAATATAATTTTTAGTTTAGTAATTTGCTATTCAAAATTGGAGATGAGGGGAGTTCTAGTTTGGGATGGTAACGTAGGACGATCCTGAACTCACCTCCTCCCACAGGACACCAAAATCTACAGCCACCTATGGAATAGTTTCCTCTGAAAACAAACAAAAAACTGAGTAACTCCTACACATTCAGCAAACAAGAAAAAATCCACATCAAAGCAGATAGGAGAGGCTGAGACACAATCTCTCCATAAACTTCACCCAAAAGCAGGAGGGAACTGAACACCTGGAGCTGAGTGAAGAATTTGAACCCCACATCAGTCTCCCCAACATTTAAGACCTGCACCTGAGAGAGGAGCCCCCAAGACATTCTCAGAAAACTGAGAAATGGCTTTTAAAGAACTTATGTGCTCTGACTCACTTGCCCCAGGTACAAGTGCAGACGCAATCGATTGGAAGTTGCCCAGACCTGATGTGAAAAAGGTTCACTTGTCTATCTTGAAGTGTTTGTTTGCCTGTGGGGCAGAAATCTAATTTAACACACATCTAGGGGGCTGCTGGGGTAAATTACAGGGATGGAGGCTGGCAGGTGCCATCTTTGTGTACCTCTGCCTCTATCCAGCTTATCAGTATCTCCCAGAGAGGAGCATGGACCCTCCTCAGGTGCCCTGATTTTTGTGACTAGTACCCAGGGAACATGTCAAGACTCCCTGACTCCGACGCTTAGTGGGGCTTACACTTGAGGGTACCACTCTCACCCTAGTGAGAGTTCTACCCCCACTAGGCACAGCAAGAGGATATATAGTCTGAGGAGCCCAGCCTTTCTGTGAAAAAAGCTTCTAATTAAACACACATCTAAGGTTGACTGTAATCCTTTTCAGAGACCACAGAGTGTGGGCACTCTATTTGCACTCTTCCTCTGCTGTGCTCTACAGCACCTGTATCTCCAGGAGGGGAGCCTTTACACAGGTGTAGTGCCTGGTTTTTGTGGCTGCTGCCCAAGGGATGCCTGCTGACTGACTGGCTCTGGTAGCCAGGGGGACTTGCGTTGCTGGGTCCCATAGGACTATAACAATGGTAAAGACAGGTCTTAGTTTACCACCCCAAGGGCACTGCACAGGCAGCAGACTGAAACACACCCCTAGTCCTTCTGTGAAAGAGGCATATTTGCTTATCTGGAAGCTTCAGCCTGAGGGACAGACTTGGTTTGGCACACTCCTAAGGTCCGACTAAGGTGTGTTCCAGGGATGAAGGCCACTGGATGCCATCTTTGTGCTTTCCTTCTCCCTTTCTCCAGGTCACCAGTATCCCCTGGAGAGGAACTTGTACACTCATCTGGTACTCTGATTTTGGTGTGCACTCCTTACTGAGGGGACACCTCTAGATCACCAGGCTCTGGTGGCCAGCAGGACTTACATTTGTGGTCCCACAGGACCATATATATTTGGGTACTTTAAAAGCTGCTGCCTGAAGGTCTGGTCTTCCAATCAGCCTGAATCTGGATGCTGACTGAGATACTCCCCTTTGGGACCCTGACAGGTCTTGGCACACCCTCAAGTACTGGGAGCCACTAAAAATTAAATAGGCCTCAGGAAAAATTACAAAGATTTGAGAGAAAATCAAGACCTGGGGAAGGAATGAATGATAAGATTCATCTCCTACATGAGGCTGTTCTTTCAAAACTGAGAGAGGTGGCTGTTTTATCTAATGCTTAGAAAGAAACCAATACAGAGAGTCAAAGAAAATGAAGAAACAGAGAAATATGTTCCAAATGAAAGAACAACACAAAAACTCAGAAAAATGAAGATATGTAGTTTACCTGATAAAGAATTCCAAATAATGGTCATAAATATGCTCACTGAACTAAAGAGAAGAATGGATATAGTGATAACTTCAACAAAGAGATATAAAATATAAGTACCAGATAGAAGACACAGAGATGAAGAATACAACAACTGAACTAAAAAATCCACCAGAAGATGCCAATTGAAGACTGGATAAACCATAAGAACGAATCAGTAAACTCTCAAGGCAACAGAACTTACACAATCAAAGCAGCAAAAAGAAAATGAAAAAAAAGTGAAGATAGCTTAATGGACATACAGGACAACATCAAGTGGACTAACATTCACATTATAGAGGTGCCACAAGGAGAAGAGAGAAAGGGGCAGAAAACTTACTGGAAGAAATAATGGCTGACAACTTCCCTAACCTAGGCAAGAAAGCAGACATCCAGATTCAGGCACCACAGAGAGTTCTAAATAAGATCAACTCAGAGACCCAGAGCAAAACACATATTAAAATATCAAAAGTTAAGGATGAGGATAAAATCTTAAACACTGCAGAAGAAAAACAACTTGCTATATATAAGGGAACCCCCATAAGACTAACAGCCGATTTTGCAGCACAAACTTCCCAGGCTAGAAATAAGTGGCACAATGTATTTAAAATGCTGAAAACAAAACAAAACAAAACAAACTTCCAACCAAACTCTACCTGGCAAAGTTATTCAGATTTGAAGGCAAGATAAAGAGTTTTCCAGACAAGCAAAAGTTAAAGGGGTTTATCACAACTAAACCAGCCTTACAAGAAATGTTAAAGGGACTTCTTTAAGCTGAAAAGAAGGGGTACTAATTAATAAAAGAAAAACATATGAAAGTATAAATCTGATGGGTAAATATATAATCAAGGTAAAGGATTACTTACTTATAAAGCTAATATAAAAGTTATAATACAAAAGTAGTAAAAATATCTATAACTACAACAATTGGTTAAGGAATATATAAAGATGTAATATGTGACATAAAAAACGAGGAGAGAGAAAACGTAGAGCTTTAGAATACATTAAAACTTAGGTTGATATCCACTTAAAATACACTGTTATTAATATGATTTGTTATAAGTAAGCCTCACAGTAATCATAAAGCAAAACCTATAATAGATTCACAAAAGATAAAGAGTAAGGAATCTAACCATACCACTGCACAAAGGAAGAGCACAAGAGAAGACTAGTGGAAGGAACAGAACAGCCAGAAAACAATTAGCAACATGGCAATAAGCACATACCTATCAATAATTACTTTAAAAGTAAAGGGACTATACTGTCCAGTCAAAAGACATACAGTGGCTAAATGGATTAAAAAAACAAGATCCATCAATATGCTACCTATAAGAGACTTCTTTCAATTGTAAGAACACATGCAAAGTGAAAGTGAATGGGTGGAAAAGAAATTCCATGCAAATGAAAACCAAAAGAAAATTGGGGTAGCTATACTTACATCAGATGAAATGGACTTTAACAAGACTGTAATAAGAGACAAAGAAGAACATTACAAAGAGTAAAGGAGTCAAACCAGCAAGAGAATGTAACATTTGTAAGTATTTTTGCACCCAACAGAGGGGCACTTAAATATATAAATCAAATAGTAACACCTAAGGGATAGATGGCAATACAGTAATAGTAAGGAACTTTAATACCTCACTTACATCAATGGATAGCTCATCCTGGGAGAAAATGAATAAGGAAACATTGGTCTTAAACTACATGGTAGATCAGAAGGATTTAATATACATTTAGAGAAAATTCCATCAAAAAAACAACAGAATACACATTTTTCTCAAGCACACATTCTAGAGGAAAGATTACATATTATGCCACAAAACAAGTCTTAATAAATTTTTAAAAACATTGAAATTATATCAAACTTCATTTCTGACCACAGTTCTATGAAACTAAATATCACTGCAAGAAGAAAACTGGAAAATTCACAAATGTATGGAGATTAAACAACATGCTACTGAATAACCAAAGGATCAAAGAAAAAATCCACAGAGAAGAAAAAAATACCTTGAGACAAATGAAAATAGAAATACAACATCCCAAAACTTAGGGGATGCAGCAAAAGCAGTTCTAAGTGGGACGTTCATAGCAATAAATTCCTACCTCATGAAACAAGAAAAATCTCAAATAAACAAATTTCTTTACATTTTAAGAAACTAGAAGAGGAAGAGCAAACAAGGCCAAAGTTAGTAAAAGGAAGGAAGTAAATATCAGTGTGGAAATATATGAAATAGAAACTAAAAAGAGAATCAAAAAGATCAGTGAAACTAAGATCTGGTTCTTTGAAAAGGTAAACAAAATTTACAAATCTTTAGCTAGACTCACAAAGAAGAAAAGAGAAGACTCACAAAAATCATAAATGAAAAAGGAGATATCATAACTGATACAATAGAAAGATGAAGGATCATAAGAGACTACTATGAACAATTATATGCCACCAGATTGGACAACCTGGAAGAAATGAGTAAATTCCTAGAAACATACAACCTACCAAGACTGAATCTTGAAGCAGAAAATCTGAGCAGACAAATTACCAGTAAAGAGATTCAACCAATAATTAAAAACCTCGCAAAAAACAAAGGTCCAGGACCAGATGGTTTCACTGGTAAATTCTACCAAACACTCAAAGAATTAACACCAATCATTCTCAAACTCTTCCAAAAAATAGAAGATGGCGGGGGCGGCGGGGGGGTGCCCTTCCACATTCATTTTACAAGACCAGCATTACTCTGATACCAAAACCAGACAAGGATGCCACAAGAATAGCAAATTACTGGCAAAAGTCCCAGATGAACACCCATGCAAAAATCCACAACAAAATATTAGCAAATCAAATTCAATACCATTAAAAGGATCATATAGCATAATCTAATGAGATTTATTCCAGGAATGCAATGAAAGTTCAATATCCACAGATCGATGTGATATATTACATTAACAAAATGAAGGATAAAAATCATATTTCAATAGATACTTAAAAAGCATTTGATAAAATCCAAGTCCATTCATGATAAAAATTCTCAACAAAGTGGGTATAGAAGAAAAGCATACTTCAACAGAATAGAGGCCATATATGACAAGCCTGCAGCTAACATCAACTCAATTATGAAATGCTAAAAGCAGTTCTTCTAAGACCAGAACAAGACAAGGATGTCCATTCTCACCACTTTCATTCAACATAGTATTAGAAGTCCTACCAAGAGCAATTAGGTGAGAAAAAGAAGTAAAATAATTAAAATTGGAAGGTAGAAGGAAAACTGTCACTATTTGCAAAAAGGTTGTGTTGCCATATATAACAAGGAACTATCAACAACAATAAAATACTGAGGAATAAATTTGACTAAGGTGAAAGATCAGTACACTGAAAATGATAAAACACTGATGAAAAATGTACTAAAACATAAATGTATGAAAAGATATTTGTCCTCATGCACTGGAAAGATTAATATTGTTAAAAAGCCCATACTATCCAAAGCAATTACAAATTCATTGAAATTTCTATCAAAATGCCAGATGACTTTTTTTCACAGAAATTGAACAAACAATCCTAAAATTTTTATGGAATCACAAAATACTCCAGATAGCCAAACTGATGTTAAGAGGAACAAAACTAGAAGCATCGTGGTCCCTCATTTCAAACCATATTACAAAGCTGTAGTAATCAAAACAGTATGATATTGTCTTAAAAACAGAAACATAGATTAATACAACAGAATAGAGAGCACAGAAATAAAACCACACATACATAATCAATTAATCTACAAAAAAGGAGCCAAAAATATACAATGATGAAAGACAGTGTCTTCAATAAATTGTGTTGGGAAAAGTGGACAGCCACATGCAAAAGAATGAAACTGAACAACTATCTTACAGCATACACAAAAATTAACTCAAAATAGATTAAAGATTGAATGTAAGATCTGAAACCATAAAAATTCTAGAAGAAAACATAAGTGGTAAGCTCTTTGACATTGGTGTTGGTGATAATGTCTTAGATTCAACATCGAAAGAATAGGCAACTAAAGCAAAAACGAACAAATGGTAATACAGCAAACTAAAAAGCTTCTGTGCAACAAAGGAAATCATCTATGAAATGAAAGGGCAATCTACCAAATGGGAGAAAATATTTGCAAACCATATTAAATATGGGGTTAATATCCAAATATAAAGAACTAATACAACTCAATAGTAAAAAAAAATCTGATTAAAAAATGTGCAGATGATCTGAATAGACATTTATCCAAAGAAAGACATACATATGTCCAAAAGGTACAAGAAAAGGTGCTCAATGTCACTAATCATCAGGAAATGCAAATCAAAACCACAATGAGATATCACCTCACACCTGTTAGGATGATTATTATCAAAAACACAAGAAATAACACAATTGGAAAGAATGTGGAGTAATGAAACCCTTCTGCACTGTTCGTGGGATGTAAATTGGTGCAGCATCTATACAAATGGCATGGAGGTTCCTTAAAAATTAAACATAGAACTACCATCCAGTAATTCCACTTGTAGGTATTTATTAGAAGAAAACAAAAACATTAACTCAAAAATTATGTGCACCCCTATGTTCACTGCAGCATTATTTACAACAGCTAAGACATGGAAGCAACCTGTGTCCATCAACAGATGAATGGATAAAGACAATGTGGTGTGTGGGTATACACACACACACACACACACACACACACACACACACACAGAGGAACATTATTCAGCTATAATGAAGAAGGAAATCTTGCCTTCTGCAACAATATGGATGGGCATTATGCTAAGTGAAACAAGTCAGACAGAGACAAGTACCATACAATCTTATATATGAAGTCTAAGAAAAAGAACAAAACACAAAGAACTGAGCCATAGATACAGAGGACAAATTGGTGGTTGCCAGAGGTGGGGGGCTGGGGGTTGCTGGGTGTGAGCAAAAGGTACCAACTTCCAATTATAAAGTAAATAAGTCTTGGGGATGTAACATACTGCACAATGACTGTAGCTAATAATACTATATTGCATATTTGAAAGTTGCTAAGAGAATAAATCTTAAAAGTTCTCAGCAGAAGAATTTGTAACTATGACAAATGTTAATAGACTTGTGGTGACCATTTCACAATATATACAGATATTGAATCATTATGTTGTACACAGTATATCTCGGAGATATTGAGAGTTGGTTCTAGACCACCACAATTAAGCAAGTATCACAGTAAAGTGAGTCACACAAATTTTTGCATATAAAAGTTATGTATACATTATTGTCTATTATGTATGCAATAGCACTATGTCTGAAAAATGTATGGACCTTAATTTAGAAATACTTTCTTTCTAAAAAATACTAACCATCATCTGAGCCTTCAGTGAATTTCAATCTTTTTGCAACAGTAACATCAAAGATCACTGATCACATGTCACCATAACAAATATAATATTAATGAAAAAGATTGAAATACCATGAGAATTACCACAGTGTGACTCAGAGACACAAAATGAGCAAATGCTGTTGGAAAAATGGCACCAATAGACTTGCTTGGTGCAAAGTGCCAGAAACCTTCAATGTGTAAAAAAAAAAAAAAAAAAAAAATGCAATATCTGCAAAGGACAATGAAGCTGAAGCCCTATAAAATGAGGTTGCCTGTATGAAACTAATATAAAGTTTTATGTCAATTATTTCTCAATATAGAAATAGAGGAGACTGCCTGAAGTAAAGACAAAGTGCAACAGGAACAAAGAGAGAAATAACAAATAGAATCACACGATTGATACTCATTTTTTGTTACAAATTGACTTTCAGATTTTGAATAAAGTTGCTACCATAGAACTATAGCTACTTGGATACTAGTGAGATTTTTTTTCCTTTTTCTTGGAGGTTGTTTAAATATATATAAAAATATGAGACCTCAATTACTAGAACAAGAGAAAAATATAATCTGTCCTTTTAACTAAAAAATGGAGAGAACATTTTTAGAGGTAACAGAACAAATGGAAGTAATGAAGTTTCCTAAAATAAGAAAACAAATACAATAGAATTATCAAGGGAAAAATAGGTTAATGGAAAATATGAAGAATATAATTATGTAATTAAATCAATAAAATATATAGATACAGAATTTCAGAGAAATTATGGAAGACTCTATAGTAATAAAAATTCCATTGAAATTGAATACTACAATTAGTATATATTACCAAAACTGTCAAAATAAGTAAAAAACATGAAAAAACAATAACTATGAATAGCCATGCACAAATAGAAAAAAAAGTGTACATTTGATATTTATCTTTCAATATATTTGGTATCAAGTATAGTTTCAGTATATAAGATTTAGTATATAAAATAATATTGCATAAGGTTTCAGAGATGAGTATGTTTATATTGTAAATCCAAGTAACATATAACTCCAAGATATATAAACATTAAATACAGATATATGCGCTATATAGGAAATCCCCAGTTAACTTGGTAAAGAATCAAACCCTGATAGCAGAATTTTATAAAGAAAACATAACTGAAAATATAAGTATTCTAAATAAATTATTTGCAAATTTAATCCATAAGTATTTTAAATAAAAATATATCATGATAAAAATGATTTTTCCCAAAACTATAGCGCTCACTTATAAACATCTAGTTATAAAATGCATTACACGTTTTACAAAGAAAAATGTATAAGGCCTACTTCTCTGATTAAAAAAATGTTAAAATTAATGACCACTCTTGATTAAATATTCTTTGTACACTATCTTAAAATCACCCACACTAGTGAGATCTTAAACTTACACTTTACAAGTTACCAAATAAGATTATTAACATGGAATATTACTGAATAAACAAGGTTCATCTTTTAAAAATGAATTTAATTTAAAAGTTTTGGGAAAATCACATTATATTTCTGTTAAAACAAGCACTGCATCATGAAGTAAAAATTCAAATGTCATCAGAAAATATTATACTAAGAAAACATGAGAAATTTCAATAAGCGGCTGTTTTTTATTGTAATAGAAACTCTTAAACATTATTTTACTCTTCTCTACCTTGTGCAATTCAACAGTAAAAAAAGGTTTGAGAAAGATGGAAATAAATCATGCTTAATTCATAGAATAAAATATTATGCAGACATTAAAATTAAATTTTAAATGATAGGATAAGGAAAGGGCTTATGTTATATTAAGTATTATTTAGTCTGAATCTACTATATACTGAGTGACATCATAGTAGTTCGATATGCACTATATGACATTTGATCCTAATAACAATAGTATTATCTCAGTTTTACTTTCTTTATTTTAGATCCCAGGAAAAAACAAGTTCGGTAATTTGACCAAGTTCTTTCAACTAATGGCTGAGCCAGGTAACAAGCTTATGGTTTCCAAAAGTTATGCTCAAACTCACTGCTACAGTACCTAGATTTTTTATTGATAAAGGGAATGACATAATATAAAATTTCATTTATAATATAATCTCAACTGTGTTTATATTTTCCAAAGAACATTAAAAAAATGTAGTTATCAACCACATTTATCACTGGGTGGTGGACAACTTTCATAGACTGTCTTCAAGATATCATGACATCTCATTCATACACACACACATTCACACATTACCTTGAATGGTTACTGTTGGGTTTTAAAAGATTTGGCTTGTGAATAAAGGAGAAATTTGTCTTAAGTTGTATGTATATATACACACACACACACACACACACACACACACACATATATAAATGACTCTAAAGAAAAAAAGATTTAAATACTTCCAGGCTAACAAGGACTAATTTCATTGGCTGATAAATAGCAAAGCTTCAAAGGCTTTTAAAATAGAACCACAGAGCATTTGAGCTAGCAGAGACCTTTGAGCTCATTGAACTCAACTTCTACAATGCTACAAATAGTCCAGTATAGCAACATCCCAGGCTACTGGCATCCATTCTTTGTTTGGATGCTTCCAATGACAGGTTGCTCATGATTATCTAAAAACACAGTCCATTCTAAAGTTGGGCAGTTATAATTATGAGGAAGTTTCTCCTTATCCTAAGATGAAGTCTCCTCCCTGAGTATAATTGCTCTTCCAGAATGCCAGTCCATCAAATTTTATTTAGCCATTTAATACTGCTTCCCTAAAATGTCTTAGTTTCTAATTGCTCAAAATTTCCTTATTTGAAATGGCTTCAAAATCTCAGTCACCCATCTCAGGACATGTTTATGCATTATCAATGTCCTCTTAAAAGTGATGCAAAGAACAAAAATGATATTCCAGATGATGTATGATTAACGCACAAAATAGTAAAACTATTTCCTTCTTTATTCTGAATACTATATTTCTTTGAATAAAATGTATAATGCATTAGCTGTCTTTTGAAAGCCATGTCACACTGTTAACTCTCATTGAGATCACGGTTATTAAAACTCCTAGCTAGTTTGCATATGGAACATGGTTAAATCAGACTT
The DNA here is from genome assembly GCF_949987515.2 of Delphinus delphis. Lineage (NCBI taxonomy): Eukaryota > Metazoa > Chordata > Mammalia > Artiodactyla > Delphinidae > Delphinus > Delphinus delphis. Next base: position 70,152,439 of record NC_082684.1, on the reverse strand, counting down.
CAGGGAGGCAGAAATTTTAAGCTGAAGAAAAAAATGAGTTAAGGATAATGTGGGAATTTCTCAGAAGCAGATCAGATAACCAACTCTGAGTAATCCTGATAATGTTATTTTAAAAAAGAAAATGAGAGTAACTTCAAAGATTATACCAGATACATCAGCCTTTCCCCTCACATAGCAGGAGGAAGGGTATGTGTTGAGTTCTGGATAAGGTAACAACTAAAGCATATTCTCCTGTTTTGATTAGTATTAGCATGGTGTATCTTTATCAATCCCTTTACTTTCTTTATTACTAATTTTTATTGGAGTATAGTTGCTTTACAATGTTGTTAGTTTCTGCTGCACAGAAAAATGAATCAGCTATGCATATACATATATCCCCTCTCTTTTGGATTTTCTTCCCATTTAGGTCACCACCTAGTAGGTTCCCTGTGCTATACAGCAGGTTCTCATTAGTTATCTATTTTATACACATTAGTGTATATATATCAATCCCAATCTCCCAATTCATCCAACCCCACCTTGCACCCCAGTCTCCATACGTCCATTCTCTACACCTGCGTCTCTATTTCTGCTTTACAAATAAGTTCATCTGTATCATTTTTCTAGATTCCACGTACAAGTGATACTATACGATATTTGTTTTTCTCTTTCTGACTTACTTCACTCTATGACAGTCTCTAGGTCCATCCACGTCTCTGCAAATTGCATAATTTCATTCCTTTTTATGGCTGAGTAATATCCCATTGTATATGTGTACCACATCTTCTTTATCCATTCTTCTGTTGATGGACATTTAGGTTGTTTCATCTCCTGGCTATTGTAAATACTGCTGAAATGAACACTGGAGTGCATATATCTTTTTGAATTATGGCTTTCTCCAGGTATATGCCCAGGATTTACTTTTAATCTAAGTTTTTAACTGGTTTTTAATTTTTTGTCAAGAAACTGCATATCCAGCCCTAGAATTTCTGTCTTTTAATGGCTGCATTTATATTATTCACATTTACATTTCTTATTAAGATAGATTGATATCTATCATCTTGTAACTGTTTTCTATTTGTTACATTTCTTCCTTGTTTCCCTCTAATTAAGATATTTTGTTACTCCTTGGTTGCCTTCAAGATTTTCCTTGTCTCTGGTTTTCTGTAGTCTGAATATGATATGCATAGATGGTGAGAGTGTATGTGTGCTGTATTTATTCCAAGTTCTTCTTACATGTTGGATCTGAAAGTGTGGAGGTCCACATTAACTCAAATTTCAGTGGGAATGATAAAAATAGTAAATGTATAACATTTATTATGTGCTATGATGTGTTAGGCTCTGATATAGATATATACATCTATGTATATGTAAATAGATTCATTTACTATATTATATTTCAAAAACATAGAAAACAAAGCCTTAGAGAGGTTTAACAATGTTCCCAAGTCCACAAGGCTAAATAACTGGCAGAACATGAACTCAAATGTAAGTGGTCAAATTCTAGAATTTGTGCTAAGTATTCACTATATTTTATTGCCTATGCAACCGAATACACAAGTAGTTCCTAGCTCTGTACCAGAACTGGAAACTATGACTGAACACCATCCACAAGTCAGAACCTTTGAGGAATTTTTGGTACAATTGGTACAGCTAAGATTACATTAAAAAAACTGATAATGGGTTAATGTGCAAACCATCCTTCAGTGAAAAAGCAGGACAGTTGCAAAGTCAAGGACAGACACACCGGTAGCAATTAGCTGACATCCCATAACTCATAGGGTTAGGTTTAGGTTGCAGGGTCCTTTGAGACACAGCTTTCCTTGTCTCTGAAATTAATAAGATTTAGATCCCACTAGAGATCTATGATCCCAAGTATTATTCTTCCACTAAGAGTCATCCTGAATGAAGAGCAAATCCTGCTAAGCCCTTTTCTTTTAGTGAGCACTCACACAAGCCCAGAAAACAGAGACTGAGACACTTCTGTGGTTCCAACTGCCACCTCACTTCTCTCAGTCCTAAGTTTGAAGTATTCAAACTACACAAATCTCATATTTAACTATTATAAACCAAAATTAGGCAAGCACAACCTTCCTTTTCTAAGGAGTCACTAACATTGAAAAACTACTAGTTTTATGAGAAAATATGACAGTTTATAGAAGGTGAACTTTCTGAGTGTAAAACATCTTTCAAATATATAATTACTGCAAAAACCAAATATTTTACAAAATGCCCTATTTTCCTAAAGTAGTTTCTGTTCAAAATAAATGGTTGTATTTAAATCTCAAATGATCAAATAAATTTAACAGGACAACTTATATATTCCAGCAAGCATCAAGAGAACATCATACAAATATTGACATTTTAAGAAATTAGATACGAAATAAACCAGAATGAGAGAAGGAACAATCAGCTAAGTAGAGAAAGGAACATGCCTGAAAATGAATATTGGCACTATGGTAAAACACAAAGACCCCACTAATGGATTTTCATAGTATAGCCTAGATAGAAGTGCCGACTCAAGTCAGAGTGGGTGCTGAAATCTAGGTTTTTGAAATCAGGTTGTATTCCAAACTCCTGTGCCTTAGGAGGAGGACCTTATCATCCCAGAGGGATGTCTGCCCAGACCATCTTTTTCTAACATTGATAAAGTGTGTTTTTCTGCTATTCCCTAACATAATGTTTGACCTCATGACCTAGAGATCAGGGTGTGGGGAGCTGAATAGTGAGGTAAGGCAGGGAGTGGGATGAAAATATTGGATCTGTTGGAATCTGTTGCACCTGAATCTATAACAGTTGTTCTAAGGATGGAGACAAGATGGTGGAGTAGCAGGATGTGAGCTCAACTCTTCTTATGAAAATACCAAAATAACAGCTAACTGTTGAAAAACCATCAACAAAAAATATGCTGGAACCTACCAAAAAAGATATCCTACATCCAAAAACAAAGAAGAAGCCACATCAAGACAGGAGAAGGGGCGCAAACACCATAAAATCAAATCCAAACCCACCGGGTGGGTGACCCACTCACTGGAAAATAATTATACCACAGAAGTTCTCCCACAGGGAAGTTCTGAGTCCCACCTGGCCTGGAGGTCTGTCAACGGAAGGAAGTGCCCCCAGAGAATCTGGCTTTGAAGGCCGGCTGAGTTTGATTGCAGGAATTCCACAGGACTAAGGAAAATAGAAACTCTACTCTTGAAGGGTGCACACAAGGTCTCATGCACACCAGCACCCACGGAAAAAAGCAGTGACCTCATAAGAGCCTGGGCCAGACCTACCAGCTAGTATTAGAGGGACTCCTGCAGAGGTGGGGTGCAGCTATGGCTCACTGCAGGGACAAAGACAATGGCAGTAGTATTTGTGCAGAGTATTCATTAGTGTGACCCCTCCTGGAGGTTACCATTTTCTCAAGAAGGCCTGGCCAAACCCAACAGCCTGTAGGTTCCTGTGCTGGGAAACCTCAGGCCAAACAACCAACAGGGCAGGAAAACAGCACCATCCATCAGCAGACAGGCTGCTTAAAGTCTTCCTGAGCACAGAGCTGCCCACTAAACACACCACTTGACATGGCCCTGCCCACCAGAGGGCAGGCACCAGTCCCTCCCAGCAGGAAGACAGCACAAGCCTCTTAAACAGCCTCACCCACCAGGGGGCAGAGAGCAGAAGCAAGGAGAACTATAACCCAGCATCCTGTGGAATGGAAAGCACAATCGCAGAAAGTTAGACAAAAGGAAACAGCAGAGGAATATGTCCCAGATGAAGAAACAAGATAAAGCCCCTGAAGAACAACTAAGTGAAGTGGAGATAGGCAATCTACCTGAAAAATAATTCAGAGCAATGATAGTAAAGACGATCCAAAATCTCAAAAAAACAATGAAGGCACAGATCGAGAAGACACAATAAATGTTTAATAAAGACCTAGAGGAACTAAACAACAAACAGAGATGAATGAATACAATAACTGAAATGAAAAATACACTAGAAGGAAAAAACAGCAGAATAACTGAGGCATAAGAACAGATAAGTGAGCTGGAATACAGAATAGTGGAGAAATCACTTCCACTGAACAGAATAAAGAAAAAGAATGTAAAAAAAGTGAGGACAGTCTAAGAGACCACTGGGAAAACATTAAATGCACCAACATTCACATTACAGGGCTCCCAGAAGGAGAAGAGAGAGAGAAAGCACCTGAGAAAATATATGAAGAGATAATAGCTGAAAATGTCCCTAACATAGAAAAGGAAACAGTCACCCAAGTCCAGAAAGCACAGATAGTCCAGGCAGGATAGATCTAGGGAGGAACACAATGAGACACACAGTAACCAAATTGACAAAAATTAAAGACAAAGGAAAAATATTAAAGCAACAAGGGGAAAGCAACAAATAACATACAAGGGAATTCCTGTAAAGTTATCAGCTGACTTCTCAGCAAAAACTCTGCAGGCCAGAAGGGAGGAGCAAGATATATTTAAAGTGATGAAAGGGAAAAACCTACAATGAGAATATTTTATGCAGCAAGGCTCTCATTCAGATTCAACGGAGAAATCAAAACTTTTACAGACAAGCAAAAACTAAGAGAATTCAGCACCACCAGAACAATTCTGCAACAAATGCTAAAGGAACTTCTCTAGGTGGGAAAAATAAAAGGCCACAACTAGAAACACGAAAATTATGAATGGGAAAGCTCACTGGTTAAGGCAAACATACAATAAAGGTATGCAATCATCCACACACAAATATGATATCAAAAACAGTAATCGTGAGAAGAAGAGAGTACAAATGCAGGGTATAGGAAATGCATTTGAAATTAAAAGAACAGCAACCTAAAACAATCTTGTATATACATAGACTGCTATGACAAAGCCTCAAGGCAACCACAAACTGAAAATCGACAATAGATACAGACACAAAAATAAAAAAGGAATCCAAACACAATACTAAATTTAGTCATCAAATCATAAGAGAAGAGAACAAAAGAGGAAGAGAAACCTACAAAAACCAATCCAAAACTATTAACAAAATAGCAATAAGAACAATACATATTGATAGTTACCTTAAAAGTAAATGGATTAGGGCTTCCCTGGTGGCGCAGTGGTTGAGAGTCCGCCTGCCGCTGCAGGGGACACGGGTTCGTGCCCCGGTCCGGGAAGATCCCACATGCTGTGGAGCGGCTGGGCCTGTGAGCCATGGCCGCTGAGCCTGCGTGTCCGGAGCCTGGGCTCTGCAATGAGAGAGGTCACAACATTGAGAGGCCTGCGTACCGCAAAAAGAAAAAAAAGTAAATGGATTAAATGCTCCAACCAAAAGACATAGAATGGCTGAATGGATTAAAAATAGGACCCATATACATGCTGTCTACAAAATACCCACTTCAGATCTAAGGACACTTACAGACTGAAAGTGAGGGGATAGAAAAAGATATTCCATGCAAATGGAAATAAAAAGAAAGCTGGAGTAACAATACTCATATCATAAAAAATAGACCTTAAAGTCAAGACTGTTGAAAGAGACAAAGAAGGGCACTACATAATGATCAGGTGATCAATCCAAGAAGATGATGTAACAATTGTAAATATATATGCACCCAACATAGAGGCACCTCAATATTTAAGGCAAATACTAACAGCCATAAAAGGAGAAATCAACAATAACACAAGAATAGTGAGGGATTTAACACCCCACTTTTATCAATGGACAGATCATCTAGACAAAATCATTGAGGAAACACAGGCCTTAAGTGACACATTAGAACAGATGGATTTAACTGATATTAAAAGAGCATTCCATCCAAAACCAGCAGAATACACATTCTTCTCAAAGGCACATGGAACATTCTCCAGGATAGTTCACATGCGGAGCCATAAAGCAATCCTCGATAAATTTAAGAAAACTGAAATCATATCAAGCATCTTTTATGACCACAACACTATTAGATTGGAAATCAACTACAAGAAAAAAAGAAGGCCAAAAACACAAACACATGGAAGCTACAGAATACACTACTAAGCAACCAATGGATCACTGAAGAAATCAAAGAGGAAATCAAAAAATATTTAGAAACAACTGGCAATGGAAACATAATGACCCAAAACCTGTGGGATGCAGAAAAAGCAGTTCTAAGAGGGAAGTTTATAGCAATACAATCCTACCTCAAGAAACAAGAAAAATCACAAATAAACAACCTAACCTTACACCTCAAGCAATTAGAAAAAGAAAAACAAACAAAACCCAAAGTTAGTAGAAGGAAAGAAATGATAAAAATCAGAACAGATATAAATGAAATAGAAATAAAGAAAACAAAAGCAAAGATCAACGAAACTAAAAGTTGGTTCTTTGAGAAGATAAACAAAACTGATAAACCATTATCCAGACACATCAAGATAAAAGGGAGAGGGTTCAAATCAATAAAATTAGAAATGAAAAAGGAGAAGTTATAACAGACACCGCAGAAATACAAGGAATCATAAGAGACTACTAGAAGCAACTATATACCAATAAAATGGACAACCTAGAAGAAATCGAAAAATTCTTAGAAAGGTATAATCTCCCAAGACTGAACCAGGAAGAAATACAAAATATGAACAGACAAATCACAATTACTGAAATCGAAACTTTGATTAAAAGACTCCAACAAACAAAAGTGCAGGACCAGATGGCTTTACAGGTGAATTCTATCAAACATTTAGAGAAGAGTTAAACTTACCCTTCTGAAACTCTTCTAAAAAACTGCAGAGGAAGGAACACTCTCAAGCTCATTCTATGAGGCCACCATAGCCTTGATACCAAAACCAGACAAAGATACCACAAAAAAGAAAATTACAGTCCAATATCACTGATAAACAGACATAAAAATCCTCAACAAAATGCTGGCAAACCAAATCCAACAATACATTAAAAGGATCATACACCCTGATCAAGTGGGATTTATCCAGGGATGCAGGGGTTCTTCAATATATGCAAATCGGTCAATGTGATACACCACATTAACAAACTGAAAAATAAAAACCATATGATCATCTCAATAGATGCAGAAAAAACTATGGACAAAATTCAACACCCATTTATGATAAAAACTCTCCAGAACGTGGCTATAGAGTAAAACTACCTCAACATTATAAAGGCTATATAAGACAAACCCACAGCAAACATCATACTCAATGGTGAAAAAGCTGAAAGCACTTCCTCTAAGATCAAGAACACGACAAGGATGTCCACTCTCATCACTTTTATTCAACATAGTTTAGGAAGCCCTAGTCAAGGAAATCAGAGAGGAAAAGAAATAAAAGGAGTCCAAAGTGGAAAACAACATGTAAAACTGTCACTGTTTGCAGATGACATGATACTATACATAGACGATCCTAGAGGTGCTACCAGAAAACTACTAGAGCTCAATGATGAATTTGGTAAAGTTGCAGTATCCAAAATTAATACACAGAAATCTCTTACATTTCTATACACTAACAATGAAATACCAGAAAGAGATATTAAGGAAACATTCCCATTTAACATCACACCAAAAAGAATAAACTACCTAGGAATAAACCAACCTAAAGTGGCAAAAGACCTGTACTCCAAAAACTATAAGATGCTGAGGAAAGAAATCGAAGATGAAACAAACTGATGGAAAGATATACCACGTTCTTGGATTGGAAGATCAATATTTTCAAAATGACCATACTTCCCAAGGCATTCTATATATTCAATGCAATCCCTATCAAATTACCAATTGCATTTTTTGCAGAACAAGAACAAATTTTTTTTAATTTGTAGGGAGACACAAAAGACCCCCAAATAGCCAAAGCAATTTTGAGGAAAAAAAAAAAAGGAGCTGAAGTAATCAGGCTCCCTGACTTCAGACTATACTTCAAAGCTACACTCATCAAAACAGTATGGTACTGGAACAAAAACGAAATATAGATCCATGGAACAGGATAGAAAGCCCCAAAATAAATCCATGCCCCTATGGTTAATTAATCTAGGACAAAGGAGGCAAGACTATATAGTGGAGACCTCAATGTAAGAGCAGATACTATAAAACTCTTGGAGGAAAACTTAGGCAGAATGCTCTTTGACATATATTGCAGCAATATCTTTTTTGATCCATTACCTAGAGTATTGGAAATAAAATAAAAAATAAACAACTGGGACCTAATTAAACTTAAAAGTTTTTGCACAGCAAAGGAAACCACAGAACATAAAGACAACCCACAGAATGGGAGAAAATATTTGCAAATGATGCGACTGACAAGGGATTAATCCCCAATATTTACAAACAGCTCATGAGGCTCAATATCAAACAAACAAACAACACAATCCCAAAATGGGCAGAAGACCTAAATAGACGTTTCTTCAAAGAAGACATACAGATGGCCAAGAGGCACATGAAAAGATGCTCAACATCACTAATCTTTAGAGAAATGCAAATCACCTCACATCGGTCAGAATGGCCATCATCAAAAAATACAAACAATAAATGCTAGAGAGGGTGTGGAGGAAAGGGAACCCTCCTACACTGTTGGTAGGAATGTAAATTGGTACAGCCACTATGGAGAACAGTATGGAGGTTCCTTAAAAAACTACAAATTTCTATGATCCTACTCCTGGGCATATATCTGGAGAAAAACATAATTCGAATAGATACATGCACACTACTGTTCATTGCAGCGCTGTTTACAATAGCAAAGACATGGAAGCAACCTAAATGTCCACTGACAGATGAATGGATAAGAAAGATGTAGAATATATAGAGAGTATTACTCAGCTATTAAAAAGAATGAAATAATGCCACCTGGAGATTATCATACTAAGTGAGGTAAAGCAGACAGAGAAAGACAAATATATGATCTCACTTATATGTGGAATCTAAAAAAAATGATACAAATGAACTTATTTGCAAAACAGAAACAGACATAGAGATTGCATTTATGGTTACACGGGGAAGGGTGGGGGTAAGGGATAGACTAGGAGGTTGGGATTGACATATACACACTGCTGTATTTAAAACAGATAACCAATCAGGATGACTGTATAGCATAAGGACCTCTGCTCAAAATTTTGGAATAACCTAAATGGGAAAAGAACTTAAAAAAAAAGATACATATATATGTATAACTGAATCACTTTGCTGTACACCTGAATGTAACACAACATTGTTACTCAACTATACTCCAATATAAATAAAAATTCAAAAAAAGAACAACAGTTGTTCTAAGCACATTAGTTTGGATAGATTCTCAACTCTATTGTACATAGTATTGATACTTCCATCTTTCACATACTATAGATGACATTAATTACTGTAAATATTCAGCCTTTCCATGGATGTTGCCTGTTAAGGCAGTTAAAGAGGGAATACACATAATTTAGTTTAGTGTTCTACAGTAATCTTGGAAGACAAAATACTGTGTATTTTCTATGCATTCCTTACTCAGTACAGACTAAAAATATATAAAGATAGACAATCACTAGAAAATTACCTTCTTTTCTTTTTGCCTATGTAAGATTAAGATTCTTTAACAAAATCCTCATCACTTCCAAATTCCATGCAATTATAGACCCTCTTCTAATAGAGGGAGTAGACTGATTCAGGAGATTAAAGGGTGGGCATCATATATGAGATCATAACAAATGTCCCTTTTTGAAAAAACTTAAGAAAAGGAAAAGGAAAACTTTCCTAAAGTTAACATTTTCAATTTGATTCAAAAGGGAACTGTATGTACATAAAAAGAGAAGTTACAGTAGAAAAACTGAGAAAAGAGAATCAATCATAGATATGAAAATTAATTGCTGAGGAAATAAACTCAATGGAATTTTACCAACAACACTTAATGGAAACACTGAAGACTTATATGATAATTATTTCAGAACACAGAGAAGAAAGATTAAAAAAAGTAGGAGCATGAGCATTTCATGAGGTTTCCATTTCAAAAGAGAAAAAGTTTCTCAAAAAAAGGATTCTATCCTTTCAAAAACATATATCTATAAACTTAATGTTTTTAAAATAAAAAGTATTATGGAAAATATAGAAGTGATAAGTAAAATAAGATAAAACAAATTTGTATTAATAATAAAAATAATATTCTTAACTAAATTCCCAGAAGTTTTCTGATATCAATGTGAAAATTACATGACATAGTGTCTAATGTACTTATTCAAACACCTGGTACATAAGAGGTCCTCACCAAATGATAAAATATCTTATTATAATTATTATCATTATTATTGAAAAGAATGTCACCCACTCCCTCAAGCCACATATAAGGAGAAAATATTCACAACATATATATCTGACAACGGATTTATATTTAGAATATATGAAGAACACCCACAGTCAATAAAGAAAAGCAAATAACTCATTAAAAATAAGTAAAATGACTTCTACAAATAGTTTACAAATAAAAGTATATGAATGGCAAATAAGCATTTAGAGAGATATTAAATACCATTAGCCATCAAAGAAATGCAAATTAAGACCACAAAGCCAGCAGCAATTTTTAGTGAGGATATGGAATGATCTCATATATTATTGATTGTGACAGGAGGGTAAAATAGTACAATGACTTTGGAGAAAAAAGTCCTGCAATTTCATACAAAATTAAATATGCATTTACTATATGACCACACATTTCTATCCTAGTTATGTTTCCAAGAGAAATAAAAATATATGCCTACAAAAAAGAGTTGTAAAAGTATGCTCATAGCAGATTTATTCACAGTAGAAAAACTAAAACAACCCAATGTCCAACAATAATAGATAAACATGTTAGTATATTTGTAAAATAGAATACTAAACAATAAAAAGGAAGAAACACACAGCAACATGAATAAATGGGGAAACTCTTCCAAATACATTTTAAAAGGCCAGCATAACCCTGAATCCAAAACCAGACAAAAATGCCACACAAAAAATATTACAGGTCAAAATCCTTGATAAACATAGAAGCAGAAATCTTCAATGAAACATTAACAGAACAATTTCAACAATACATTAAAAGGATTATACACCATGATTAAGTGGGACTTACTTCAGGGATGTAAGGATGGTTCAACATCCACAAATCAATGTGATAAACTGTATTAACAAAATGAAGGATTAAAATCATATGATCATCTTAATAGATGCATAAAAACCATTTGACAAAATTCAACATCCATTTATGATAAAAAGTCTGAACAAAGTGGATATAGAGGAAACATTCCTCAACAAAATAAAGGCCATATATGACAATCCACAACTAACATCATACTCAGTGGTGAAAAGCTGAAAGTTTTCCCTCTAAAATCAGAAACAAGACAAGATGTCTACTCTCATCACTTTAATTCTACATAATATTGGAAGTCCTAGCCAGATCAGTTAGGCAAGAAAAAGAATAAATGACATCCAAATTGGAAAGGAAAAAGTACAGCTGTCACTATTTTCAGTTGACATGATATTATATATTAAAAAAAAACTAAAGAATCTATCAAAAATTGTTATAACAAATGAATTCAATAAAGTTACAGGATTCAAAAATCAACAGAGAAATATCTGCATTTCTTTACACAAATAATGAAGTATTAGAGAAATAAAGAAAAAAACTCATTGGCAATAGCATTAATAAAATATTTAGAAATTTAACCAAAGAAGTGAAAGACCTATATGTTGAAAACTTTAAGACACTAATGAAAGAAACTGAAGACACAAATAAATGGAAAAATATTCCATGCTCATAGATTAGAAAAATTAAACTATGAAAATGTTCATATTACACAAAGCAATATACAGATTTAAGGCAATCCTTATCAAAAGCCCAATGGTATTTTTCACAGAAATAGAACAATTCTAAATTTATATGGAACCACAAAAATCCTGAATAGTCAAATCAATCTTGAGAAAGAAGAAATCCAGAGGCATCATGCTCCCTGATTTTAAACTACATTACAAAGCCATTGTAATTAAAATAGTGTAATATTGGCATCATGGACATATAGATCAATGGTATAAAGGTCCCAGAAATAAAGTGGGCACATATGGTCAATTAGTTTATGATTTTAAAAAAGCCAAGAATACAATGAGGAAAAAACGGTCTCTTCAATAAATGGTGTTAGGAAAACTGGACAGCCACATACAAAAGAGTGAACCACTATCTTACACCATACACAAAAATTAACTCAAAGTGAATTAAATACTTGAACATAAGACCTGAAGCCATAAATCTCCTAGAGGAAAACATAGGTGGTAAACTCCTTGACATTAATCTTGGTGATGATTTCTTGAATTCAAAACTGAAAGCAAAGGCAACAAAAGCAAAAATAAACAAGTGGGCCTACATCAAACTAAAAATCTTCTGCATAGCAAAGGAAACCAACAAAATGAAAGGCAACCTATGGAAGGGAGAAAATATTTTCAAATTATATGTCTGATAAAGGGCTGATATCCAAAATATATACAGAACACATACAACTCCATATTTTAAAAAATCTGATTAAAAAATGGGCAGAGTATCTGAATGGACGGTTTTCCTAAGAAGACATACAGGTAGCCAAGAGGTACATGAAAAGGTATTCAACATCACTAATTATGCAAATCAAAATCACAGTGAGATATCACATCACAACTGTTAGAGTGGCTGTTATCAAAAAGACAATAAACAAGTGTTGGCAAGGATGTGGAAAAAAGGGAACTTTGTGCACTGTTGGTGGCAGTCTAAATTGGTTAGGCCAGCATTTAAAAATTATGGATTTGGCTTTCCCTGGTGGTGCAGTGATTAAGAATCTGCGTGCCAATGCAGGGGACATGGGTTCGAGCCCTGGTCCAGGAAGATCCCACATGCTGCGGAGGAGCTAAGCCCATTTGCCACAACTACTGAGCCTGCACCCTAGAGCCTGCAAGCCACAACTATTAAGCCTACACTCCCTAGAGCCCATGCTCCATAACAAGAGAAGCCACTGCAATGAGAAGACCATGAGCCACAATGAAGAGTAGCCCCCACTTGCTGCAACTAGAGAAAGCCCTCACACAGCAACGAAGACCCAATGCAGCCAAAAATAAGTAAATAAAATAAATTTATTATAAATAAATAAAACAATATGGGTTCCTTTAAATTTTTTAAATAGAACTACCATATCAGCTACCAGCAATTCCACTTCTGTGTATTTATCCAAAGAAAATGAAAACAGTAATCTGAAAAGATATATATCCCATGTTCACTGCAGCATTATTTATAATAGCCAATATATGGAAACAACCTAAGTGTACACAGATAAATGAATAGAAAAATAAATTGTTGTATATATATATATATATATGTATGTATATGTATGGTATAATAATTGTGATATAAATATATATATATAAAGTATCCAATGAAATATTATTCAGTCATAAAAAAGAATGAAATCTTGCCATTTACAACAACATGGATGAACCTTGAAGACATTGTGCTAAGGGAAATATGTCAGACAGAGGAAGAAATACTGTATTATCTCTCTTCTGTACAGAATCTTAAAAAACAAACAAAAACAATCTCATAGATATGGAGAAGAGATTGGTGGTTGCAAGAGGTGGGGGTGGGGGTTGGGAGAAAAGGGTGAACTTCTTTTAGTTTAGATCTTTTTTTTAAAAAAAATAAATTTATTTAGGCTGCATTGGGTCTTTGTTGCTGCACGTGTGCTTTCTCTAGTTGTGGCGAGTGGGGGCCACTCTTCATTGCAGTGCACGGGCTTCTCACTGTGGTGGCTTCTCTTGTTGAGGAGCAGGGGGTCTAGGCACGTGGGCTTCAGTAGTTGCAGCTCTCGGGCTCTAGAGTGCAGGCTCAGTAGTTGTGGCGCACGGGTTTAGTTGCTCTGCGGCATGTGGGTTCTTCTCGGACAAGGGCTCGAACCCGTGTCCCCTGCATTGGCAGGCGGATTCTTAACCACTGAGCCACCAGGGAAGTCCTCAATTGTTTCTTATATTAAAAAATTACCACATTTCACTAAAAAGAACCAGTATTCCTTTGAGAACCAGCTGGTTTTAGGGTGGGGAGAGATGGTAAGTATAAGATAAGCCTGGAATAATTCTGCATGTGAAAGTTAGAAAATGTTCCCCCAAATGATCTGGAAATATATAAAGGACATAAAAGTACCCTGAAGGGGGCTTCCCTGGTGGCGCAGTGGTTGAGAATCTGCCTGCTAATGCAGGGGACACGGGTTCGAGCCCTGGTCTGGGAGGATCCCACATGCCGCGGAGCAACTAGGCCCGTGAACCACAACTACTGAGCCTGCGTGTCTGGAGCCTGTGCTCCACAATAAGAGAGGCCACGATAGTGAGAGGTACATGCACCGTGATGAAGAGTGGCTCCTGCTTGCCGCAATTAGAGAAAGCCCTCACACAGAAATGAAGATGCAACACAGCAAAAATAAATAAATTAAAAAAAAAAAGTACCTTAAAGGAGCTCCCACTGGCTAAATTTGGAAGAATTTGATCCAAGTAAATATTCATCCTAATGAATGATAACCCAATGTACAAAATAGGAGTGCATGAATCCACCTTGATATAAATGAATGCATAAAATATCAGTTAAATGTGGGAGAAAAGAACACTCTTCCTTACTCTAGAATACTGGCTAAAATATATAGTAGATGATGAAATTAGAGAGTCATCAAAAGATGATAGGGGGAGGGGTAAATCAGGAGTTTGGGCTACTATATATAAAATAGATAAACAACAAGGTCCTATTATATAGCATAGGGAACAATACTCAATATCCTGTAATAAACTATAATGGAAAAGAATATGAAAAAGAACAAAATATATATATATATTTTTTAAAAAATGATAGAACTACTGTGTGACATTTTAATGAATAAGAGAATATTTACATAGTGTCAAAATGTCTACCCACAAATTATTTATTAAAGAAAAAATTACAGGAGAAACCTGAAAATATCCACCTTAAGAATGTGACCAAAATTAACATCATTATTTTACTGGGACAAATGATACCACATGTCTTCAGATGGAAACACCATTCTGTGGTATTCTTGCCAAAATGCATAACCTGAATTCAGTAAAAAAGAAATATAAGATAAACCACATTGAGGGACAGTGTACAAAATAATTCACCTGCACTCCTCCAAATGTGAAAGTCAAGAAAGTCAAATTGAGGGGTATTCTAGATTAGAAGAAACTAAAGAGGCGTGACTAAAGTTAATTTTACATCTTAGATTTTTTGCATTCTTTAGTCTTTATTGCATTTTAGATTTTTTTTTAAAGCCGTAAAGGAAATCATTGAGACAGTTGATGCAATGTGAATATTGGCTAGAGTTGTAGATAAGTTAACTCTGGTGTATTAACGTAAGATTTCCTGATTTTGATAGCCGCACTATTGTTATGTAAGAGAATATCCTTGTTCTTTGGAATTACATGCTGAAATATTTAGAGGTAAAAGAGCACAATGTCTCTAATTTATTCTCACAAGAATCAGAAAACCAAAATTTCGATATACACTTTGGAAGGTAGCTTCAAGGAGGGACTCTCATGATCCCTGCCTCTTGATATTTAATATACTGGATTTTGTGACTTGCTTCTGAGGACTAGAATAAGGCAGAGTTATGGCATGTGTTATTGTCTCTTCCTTTTTCTAGTAGTTGACCCTTCAGCCCCTTCAGACTGCAGCCTGGGCACACATAATGAGAACAATCTCCAGAGAGACCCTGAGCACAAAGTTTAATAAAAATCTAGCGGACTGAGGACAGAAGATGGTGAAGGAGTAGGAGGATGTGGAGTTCATCTCACTCCACAGATGCATCAGGAATACATCTATAGATGAAACAATTCTCACAGAACACCAGCTGAACACTAGCAGAAGACCTTGGACACTGGAAAGGACTATAAACATCCCTGCATAACTGGGTAGGATGAAAAAAAAGGAAGGAGGAGGAGGAGAGGAAGCGGGATGGGACCTGCACCCCAGGGTGGGGGAGCTGAAGTAGAGGATAGATTCCCAAATTCGGGGAAATCCCCTCTGCAATGGGGAAATCGATTGGGACAGAAGGGAAGCATTTGAGGCTGTCGAAAGTGGGTGAAGCAGCTGTTCTGTGGCAAACGGGACAGGGTGAGAAATACAGACAGTCTGTACTGTGGCCCTAGGTGCCCGGGACGGGGACGTATACTCACAGGTGTGCAAGGGGGCTGGGAGCTGGTGCGTGGGGATTGGAGAACAGGCCCAGAGTGAGAACTAGTGTTGGTTGTGGGGAGATGGACTGAGGGGATGGGAGGGAGGAAATCTGCAGCAGGGAATGCCTACAGAGGAAGACTGGACTGCCATGGAAGCAGGGTGCTACTGCTGAGTCACATGCAGGGGGAGGAGCCACTATTGTAGCCTGTCTCTCCCTACACGCTGGTGCCTGCCAACGATCAATAAAAGAAGCCCTCTCAGGGCTGGCCTTCATGAGCCTGCTGCCAGGTGCCAGAAAAAGCCCGGCCAGGGCTGTCCCTCTTGTGCCTTATGCTGAGCAGCTGAAAAGGCCCTCACTAGGGCTATATCTATTGCACCCGTGGCTGCTGGCTTCCCTGCACATTTGGCGCCACTGAGGCTCCTGTGATCCAAGCAGTCATACCACCTCCGTGCCCTGTCCTGACTGGGGCAGACTCAAGAGCTCCAAGGCAGCCTCAGGACCAGACTCCTGTGGGTGGACCATACACAGAGGTGGGGGTAAAACCAAAGCTGAACCACAGGGATGGGGCAACTAAGGAAGAGGATCAAAAATCTTTCCATCAGCTGTACAAGCTGCAGATTAAATCCCCGCGATCAGCTGGGTAGATCCTGCGTCTGTGGAATATCTGAGCAGACAATGAGTGTTCCCACAAATGGAAACGGTCTAGCTCTTGCAGCTGTGGACTTTGGGGGCAAGCACAGGCAGGAACTGGGGCAGATCAGAGTCTGAGTGGTCCCCACAGGGCCCACAGCAGGTCCAGAGACCAGCCCAGAGGCAGAGGAGGAGGAGGTGGCAGGCGGAGGTGGGCTGTGGCTCATGGTGTGTGCAAGGACACTTAGAGTGGAGGGAAACATAATTATTACTCTTAATTTTATTATGTTTTTATTCATTCTGTTGTTGGTTCTGGCTTTGTTTCTTTTCTTTCTTTTGTTTCTTTTTGTTTTAGTTTTTTTTTATTTAGTCTTTTAGGATCTTTGTGTTTTATAACATTTTTTAACATATTTCTATTTTTACTTTGATTTTCTGTTGTTCTGTGTTTTTCCCTTTTTATTTAAAATCACTTTTATTGGTTTGTTCTATTTCCTTGCTTTATTCCCCAGTTGGTACACGGCTTTTGTTTTGTTTTTAGGTTTTAGGTTTTTCTTAGTTCTGATTCTAATTGTTTGATTTCATTTTTGGATTCTCCTGTTTGGGTGTTGTCTTGCTTTTTGTTTTATTTGGTTCTATTTTTTTTCTTTTGTGTGTGTGTTTCTTTGTTTCTGTTTTTGTTTGTTTGATTTTGTTTTTACCATTTCTCTGGGGTTTTGTTTGCCTTTTTCTTTCTTTCTTTAATATACTTTTTAAAAATATTTTATATTTCTATTTCTACATTGATTTTCTATCTTCTATCCCCTTTCAATCTTCCTTTTTTTTTAAATCACTTTTGTCAGTTTGTTTTCTTTCTTTGCTTCATTCTTCCATTGGCACTCTGCTTTGGTTTTGTTTTTTGGCATGGTGTTTTTGTTAGTTTTCTTCTTAATTGTTTGATTTCATTCTTGGGTTCTTTTGTTTCTCTGGTTGTTCTCTTGCCTTTTATTTTATTTGGTTCTCTTTTTGTTTCTTTTGTGTGTGTGCATTTCTATGTTTCTGTTTTTGTTTGTCTGATTTTACTTTTTACCATTTGTTGGTGTTTTTGTTAGTCTTTTTATTTATTTATTTTTTTAATCCCCTTTATTGCCAGGACCAGTGACTTGCTGGCGTCTTGGTTCCTCAACCAGAAGTCAGGCCTGAGCCTCTGGGGTGGGAGCACCAAATCCAGGAAGCTGGACCACTAGAGAATTCCTGGCCCCAGGGAAGATTAATCACCAAGAGCTCTCATGGAGGCCTCTGTCTGAATCCAAGACCCGGCTCCACCCAACTGCCTGCAGCTCCCAAGCTGGTTTCCTCACACCAAACAACAAACAAGACAGGAACACAACACCACCTGTTAGCAGAGAGGCTGCCTTAAAGTCATACTAAGTTCAAAGACACCTCAAAACACACCAGCTGACAGGGCCCTGCTTATCAGAGGGAAAAGACTCAGCTCCACCCACCAGAACGCAGGCACCAGTCACTCCCATCAGGAAGCCTACACAAGACACTGGACCAATGCCACCACCAGGGGTGGAGAACAGAAGCAAGAGGAACTACGATCCTGCAGCCTAGGGAAAGGAAACGTCAAATACTGTACATTAGACAAAATGAGAAGACAGAGAAATATCTTGCAGGCAAAGAAACAAGATAAAAACCCACAAGACTGGGCTTGCCTGGTGGCACAGTGGTTGAGAATCTGCCTGCCAATGCAGGGGACACAGGTTTGAACCCTGGTCTGGGAAGATCCCACATGCCGCGGAGCAACTAGGCCCGTGAGCCACAAGTACTGAACTGGTGCATTTGAAGCCCGTGCTCCGCAACAAGAGAGGCCGCAATAGTGAGAGGCCCACACACCATGATGAAGAGTGGCCCCTGCTTGCTGCAGCTAGAGAAAGCCCTTGCACAGAAACGAAGACCCAACACAGCCAAAAATAAATAAATAAATACTCCGAATTTCTTACAATATATTAAAAAAAAACCCCACAAGACCAAATAAATGAAAAGGAAACAAACTACCTGAAAAAAGAATTCAGAGTAATGATAGTAAATATGATCCAAATGCTCAGAAATAGAATAGAGAAAATACAAGAAACGTTTAACAAGGACCTACAAGAACTAAAGAGCAAACCAACAGTAGTGAGCAACACAATAATACTCTAGAAGGAATCAAGAGCAGAATAAGTGAGGCAGAAGAACAGATAAGTGAGCTGGAAGACAGAATGGTGGAAATAACTGGCACAGAGCAGAATAAAGATAAAAGAATGAAAAGAATGGAGGACAGTCTTAGAGACCTCTGGGACAACACTAAGCACAACAACATTCAAATTATAGGCATCCCAGAAGAAGAAAAAAACAAAGAGTCTGAGAAAATATGTGAAGAGATTGTAATTGAAAACTTCCCCAACATGGGAAAGGAAATAGTCAATAAAGTTCAGGAAGTGCAGAGAGTCCCATACAGGATAAACCCGAGGAGACACATGCCACGACACATATTAATCAAACTAACAAAAATTAAACACAAAGAAAAAATATTAAAAGCAGCAAAGGGAAAGCAACAAATAACATACAAGGGAATCCCCATAAGGTTAACAGCTGATCATTCAGCAGAAACCCTGCAGGCCAGAAGAGAGTGGCAGGATCTATTTATAGTGATGAAAGGGAAAAAGCTACAACCAAGATTACCCAGCAAGGATCTCATTCAGATTCAATGGAGAAATCAAAATTTTTACAGACAAGCAAAAGCTAAGAGAATTTAACACCACCAATCCAGCTTTACAACAAATGCTCAAGGAACTTCTCTAGGCAGAAAACACAAGAGAAGGAAAAGACCTACAAAAAGAAACCCAAAGCAATTTTTAAAAAAGTAATAGGAAAATACATATCAATAATGACCTTAAATGTACATGGATTAAATGCTCCAACCAAAAGACATAGACTGGCTGAATGGATACAAAAACAAGACCCGTGTATATGCTGTCTACAAGACACCCAGTACAGACCTAAGGACACATACAAACTGAAAGTGAAGGGATGGAAAAAGATATTCCATGCAAATGGAACTCAAAAGAAAGCTGGAATAGCAATACTCATATCAGACAAAACAGACTTTAAAATAAAAACTACAAGAGACAAGAAAGGACACTACGTAATGATCAAGGGATCAATCCAAGAAGAAGATATAACAATTGTAAATATTTATACACCCAACATAGGAGCACCTCAATACATAGGCAAATAGAGCCATAAAAGGGGAACTCAACAGTAAAACAATAATAATGGGGGACTTTAACTCCCACTTACACCAATGGACAGATCATCCAAACAGAAACTAAATAAAGAAACACAAACTTTAAATGACATAGTAGACCAGATAGACTTAACCATCATTTATAGGACATTCCATCCAAAAACAACAGAATACACTTTCTTCTCAAGTGCACATGGAATATTCTCCAGGATAGATCACATCTTGGGTCACAGATCAAGCCTGGGTAAATTTAAGAAAATTGAAATCATATCAAGCATCTTTTCTGACCAAAACACTATGAGACTAGATACCAGTTACAGGAAAAAAACTGTAAAAACACATGGAGGCTAAACAATATGCTACTAAACAACCAAGCGATCACTGAAGAAGTCAGAGGAAATCAAAAAATACCTAGAAACAAATGACAATGAAAACACAATGACCCAAAACCTACGGGATGCAGCAAAAACAGTTCTAAGAGGGAAGTTGATAGCAATACAATCCTACCTCAAGAAACAAGAAAAATCTCAAATAAACAACCTAACCTTACACCTAAAGCAATTACAGAAAGAAGAACAAAAAAACCCAAAGTTAGCAGAAGGAAAGAAATCATAAAGATCACAGCAGAAATAAATGAAATAGAAATGAAGAAAACAATTGCAAAGATCAATAAAGCTAAAAGTTGGTTCTTTGAGAATAAACAAAATTGATAAACCACTAGCCACTCATCAGGAAAAAAAGGGAGGAGACTCAAATCAACAGAATTAGAAATGAAAAAGGAGAAGTAACAACTGACACTGCAGAAATACAAAGGATCATAAGAGATTACTACAAGCAACTCTATGCCAATAAAATGGACAACCTAGAAGAAACAGACAAATTCATAGAAAAGTACAACCTTCCATGACTAAACCAGGAAGTAACAGAATATATGAACAGACCAATCACAGAACTGAATTTGAAACTGTGATTAAAAATCTTCCAACAAACAAAAGCCCAGGGCCAGATGGCTTCACAGGCGAATTTGATCAAACATTTAGAGAAGAGCTAACACCTATTCTACTCAAACTATTCCCAAATATAGCAGATGGAGGAACACTCCCAAACTCATTCTACGAGGCCACCATCACTCTGATACCAAAACCAAACAAAGATGTCACAGAAAAAGAAAATTACAGGCCAATATCACTGATGAACATAGACGCAAAAATCCTCAACAAAATACTAGCAAACAGAATCCAACAGCACATTAAAAGGATCATACACCATGATTAAGTGGTGTTTATATAGGAATGGAAGGATTCTTTAGTATATGCAAATCAATCCATGTGGTACACCATATTAACTGAAGGATTCAAAAACATATGATCATCTCAATAGATGCAGAAAAAGCTTTTGACAACATTCAACACCCATTTATGATAAAAACTCTGCAAAAAGTGGGCATAGAGGGAAACTACTGCAGCCTAATAAAAGCAGTACATGACAAACCCACAGCCAACATCACTCTCAATGGTGAAAAACTGAAAGCATTGCCTCTAAGATCAGGAAGAAGAAAAGTGGGCCCACTCTAACCACTATTACTCAACATGGCTTTGGAAGTTTTAGCCACAGCAATCAGAAAAGAAAAAGAAATAAAAGGAATACAGATTGGAAGAGATGAAGTAAAACTGTCACTGTTTGCAGCAGACATGATACTATACATAGAAAATCCTAAAGATGCCACCAGAAAACTACTAGAGCTAATCAATGAATTTGGTAAAGTAGCAGGCTACAAAATTAATGCACAGAAATCTCTTGCATTCCTATACATTAACAATGAAAAAGCAGAAAGAGAAATTAAGGAAACACTCCCATTTACCACTGCAACAAAAAGAATAAAATACCTAGGAATAAACCTACCCAAGGAGGCAAAAGGCCTGTATGCAGAAAATTATAAGATACTGATGAAAGAAATCAAAGATGATACAAACAGATGGAGAGATAGACCATGTTCTTGGATTGAAAGAATCATCATTGTGACAATGACTAAACTACCCAAAGCAATCTACAGATTTAATGTAATCCCTTTCAAATTACCAATGGGATTTTTCAAAGAACTAGGACAAGAAATTTTACAATTTGTATGGAAACACAAAAGACCCCAAATAGCCAAAGCAATCTTGAGAAAGAAAAATAGAGCTAATCAGGCTCCCTGACTTCAGACTATATTACAAAGCTATAGTACAAAGCTAGTAAAACAAAAACACACATATATAGATCAATGGAACAGGAAAGGAAGGCCAGAGATAAACCCATGCACATACAGTCACCTTATCTTTGACAAAGGAGGCAAGAATATACAATGGAGAAAAGACAGTCTCTTCGATAAGTGGTGCTGGGAAAACTGGACAGCTACATTTACAAGAATGAAGTTAGAACACTTCCTAACACCATACACAAAAATAAACTCAAAATGGATTAAAGACCTAAATGTAAGGCCAGACACTGTCAAACTCTTAGAGGGACACATAGGCAGAACATTCCATGACATAAATCACAGCAAGATCCTTTTTGACCCACCTCCTAGAGTAATGGAAATAAAACTAAAAATAAACAAATGGAACCTAATGAATCATAAAAGCTTTTGCACAGCAAAGGAAACCATAAACAAGACAAGAAGGCAACCCTCAGAATGGGAGAAAATATTTGCAAAGGAAGCAACTGACAAAGGATTAATCTCCAAAATATACAAGCAGCTGATGCAGCTCAATATCAAAAACACAAATAACCCAATCCAAAAATGGGCAGAAGACTTAAATAGACACTTCTGCAAAGAAGATATACAGATTGCCAACAAACACATGAAAGGATGCTCAACATCATTAATCACTAGAGAAATGCAAATCAAAGCTACAATGAGGTATCAACTCACAGCAGTCAGAATGGCCATCATCAAAATATCTATAAGCAATAAATGCTGCAGAGTGTGTGGAGAAAAGGGAACCCTCTTGCACTGTTGGTGGGAATGTAAATTGATACAGCCCCTATGGAGAACAGTGTGAAGGTTCCTTAAAAAACTAAAAAGACAACTACCATATGACCCAGCACTCCCACTACTGGGCATATACCCTGAGAAAACCATAATTCAATAAGAGTCATGTACCATAATGTTCATTGCAGCGCTATTTACAATAGCCAGGACATGGAAGCAACCTAAATGTCCATCAACAGACGAATGGATGAAGAAGATGTGGCACAAATATACAATGGAATATTAGTCAGCCATAAAAAGGAACAAAATTGAGTTGTTTGTAGTGAGGTAGATGGACTTAGAGTCTGTCATAGAGAATGAAGTAAGTCAGAAAGAGAAAAACAAATACTGTATGCTAATGTATATATATGGAGTCTAAAAAACTGTACTGATGAACATAGTGGCAGGGCAGGAATAAAGACGCAGACATAGAGAACAGACTTGAGGACACAGGGCGGGAAGGGGAAGCTGGGATGAAGTGAAAGAGTAGCATTGACATATATACACACTACAAAATGTAACTTGGATGGCTAGTGGGAAGTTGCTGCATAGCACAGCAAGATCAACTCGATGCTTTTTGAAGACCTAGAGGGGTGGGATAGCGAGGGAGGCTCAAGAGGGAGGGAATATGTGGATATAGACATACATATACCTGATTCACTGTGTCGAAAAGCAGAAACTAACACAACATTGTAAAGCAATTATACTCCAATAAAGATGTGAAAAAAAATCTAGTGGAGTAAACTACCAAATTTTCAATGAAAATTGAAAAAATCAGTTTTAACAGTAAGCTTAAAGAAAAATCAAGAAAAATATAAATTAATGAAGTATTCAATTAAGGAATCTAGAGAAAGAACAACATAAAAGACATAAAGTTAAATTGTGAAAAAAATAAACATTAAAACAGCAAGAAATACCTGAAATTAAGATATTAATAAAATAGCTTGTTCCTTCAAAAGAATCATAAAATCACATAACTTCTTAAATAGAATCAAGGGCAAAAATCACAGTTATAACAGAATAAATGGAAATAAGACTTGGTGAAGATTATTTATTATACATAAAATAATAATTATCAATAAAATTGGTTTATTTTTAAAACTCTCATTGTATTATAAGTTCTGAGAAGTCAGGAATTGTCTCAACTTTACTCACCATTATATAATCAATGCCAAATACAAGATAGGTCATCAATAGTTATCTATTGAACATACACACATACCAATGAATAAATGAGTATTCTCTCATGTTAATCAATTAAAGAGGGAAAAGCAACATATTCATAGAGAAATAAAAGGAAAACAATGAATATATATATTGCTCATACCTCTAGTTAGCAAACATCAAAATATTTTTTTTGATTAGTTGTTTTTGACTTCGCAGGAAAATGGTAATCTCATACGCAGCTGCTATGAGTTTAAATTGGTAGAGCCACTTTGGCAGGAGATATGGAAATATTAACGTTCAAGTTCACCTATTCTTTCATAGAAACATCAGATTTCTATATATCTTCTCTAGAAAGTAGTCAAATATGGGCACAATAAGCATATATAAGAATATTCCTGCAACATGGTCAATAATACCAAAGGAAGAAGAAAAATTACTAAAGCCAACCAATATGTCCAGTCATGTGGACCTGACTAAGTAAATCACATGACATCCATCCTATGGCTGCTATTTATACAGCTTTCAAAAGAATGAAGTAAGGACTCAATGTGCTGACAGGAAGGTCTACAAGATATATTAACCAAAGGGAAAATAGGTTGCATAACAATGTACACAAAGGTATTTATATAAACAATAATAAAATGATGTATTTCTTTGTATGTATGTTTCAAAATACAGATTACTGAAATATATTACCTATAGACTGCTGTCATACTACTTCCCTACCTATATTTAAAATAAGACGTATGTCTGATATGCTTTAGGTGAAACTTCTAAGGAAACAGATCTGATTAGTGAAAGCCACTTCCAGACTTTGTTTACTTTTTAATTCTAAAAGTTGATATAGCCTATATTGTTCACTTTTTCATATTGAATTTTAAATATCTTTTGCTGAAGAGAATACTTTAAAATTACTCTCTTGTTTATATAGCTTAGATATGAATTCTGCAAGTGAGTAGCATTTTGGGGTTTGTCAAATATGGAGAGGGAAAGCCTATGTGGGTGGGCAAATTTTTCTGCTTTCCAAGTTGCAAAAGCCACTTTGCAATAATTATCTTGTCTCATCATAAACATATTTATTTCCTATACAGTGATTTTAATACTTTCTTAAAATTTTTAATAGAAATCTTCCTATGGATATGAAATGTGAGTTGATTTACTAGAAATTGTTATTCAGTTTTATAGAAGTTTTTCTTCTCTATTTGGTGCTATTCAATTAAATCTATTTATAACCTCTTTTAATTAGCTGCAGAATTATAGTCCAGTTTGCACTACCCACTGTATATGTATATTTTGAAAACTATGTGAAATGCTGTACTTACTAAGCACAGAGTGCCCTGCTGCTGAACATTGACTTAGTCTTAGGCGATCAGAGATGTAAATGTAAGGAACTAGGCAAACCTAAATAGAGACTGTTGAATGCTTCAATTCACCTGCAGCTAACCCACCAAGGGGGACACTCTATTTGTTGAGAAATGCTGTGCCAAGGATATCACATTTAATGGCTTTGGCAAGAAGAATGATTTTTATCAGCTGTAACAAACAAGTTCCTCATCTCCAATCCTACCATCTGTCCTCCTGGTTCCCACCCAGAACTCTATATACAGGCTCAACTGAACAGGTTTCAGACTGCCTAAGGTCACTGCACAATCAACCTTAACAGATGGCATCGCAGTGAACATATAAACTGTAGCAGTGGCCAAATGCATAGTATAATCCTCATTGCTGAGGAAGAATGCCCTCTGTGTATGCCGCCCTGATGTTCTGATTCTACTAAACATTTCATGTGAAAATAAGTCTTCATAGTCTTTATATTAATAGCTCAAATGGCTAAGTCTTTGCACTTAGCCAGTACATTTCTACCTTAAACCTTGTTTCTAGTATTTTCATTGTTATGGTATAATTAGATAAAGATTATACTCTGAGATAATATCTACCATTAATGACACTCAGAATATATATATATATATATATATATATATATATATATATATATATTTAAGAGAAGAAATAGTCTAGGCATGCTTTTTTTAAAAAAGACATCGGTGTGTACTGAAAAACAATACAGTTAGATGTCAAAATAGTCACACAAAGTTTAAGATAACCGTAAGTAATTAATGATGAACAGAGAATCTTTTTAACTTTAAAATTAGTCCTACTTAAGTAAGACCCTTATGCCCATACTTATCTCTGGCTGACATATTCTCACTTGATTTCTCAACATCACTTCAAATTCAACAGCCAAGGGCATTATTCTTGCTTTCAAAGTAGCTGTAACTTCTAATTTTCATATTTCTGTTATGGGTAGTTTCATTCCATCATCACCCAGCTTTACTATTTGGAGACAGAGAATGCTGGAGTTTAAAGTTCATCCATTCTCTTTCTCCCCCAATATTAACACCCCTAGCAATTTACCCCATTATGTCCCAATAATTCTGGAAGCCTAGTTTATATCCTTTAAGCAGAAACTGGAGATATTCTTTCTGGAGAAGATAGTGAAATCTTAGAACTCCCAGTGAAAAGGGTCAGAGAGAATTTCCTATGATAAAAACTTCCATTCACAACCCCTGTTATACACACTAAAGAACAGAAGGTAGAGTTGAGAAAAAATATTTACAATTAGAGTAAAATTAAGTCAACAGAAAATAGGAGAGAAAAATTTTAAAAATTATAGCATCAGCCCTAAAATATCAAAAGCTAAATAAGAGGAAATATAAAAACAAATAAAGGAGAGGCAATTTTTAATAAGAGTTTAAATAAACTTCCTAGAATTTAAGGACATTAATTTTCAGACTAAAGTGGTTTGTAAAGTGCCCCTGAAATCCTACACTACTATACTATGGCATTTTATCATGACATTTCAGGACAGTAGGGACATGGAGAAGGTCACAATAACTGCCAGAGGGAACAGAACAGACCACATACAGGATTAAAAGTCAGAATAGCAGCATTGGTAGCTGGAAGACAATAGATCAATGCCTTCCCATTTGGGGGGATAAATTTACTTAGAAATCTGAAAACAGGCAAATCATTAATTGTATGAATTCAATAAAGATGATTTTTGATAAGTAAATTACCAAGAATGTACCTCCAGAAATTCTGGATGTTCTTCTCCACAAAATAGGTATAAACCAAGAAAGAGAAGAACTTACTGTGAAATAACTAACCCTGATCACAGGATTAGGAGAGTGCAAAAAGAAGGTCTTCAGGAAAATTAAAAAATAACCAAAACTTGTAGAGTCCCTGATGTGTTTATGTGTAAGATAATATCCTTGATGAACAAAGATGCAAAAATCAACAAAATATAGGCAAACCAAATTCAGTAATATAAAAAAATTTATATATTAAAGATATATAAAATATATTAAAGGGATCCTACACAATAATTAAGAAGGACTTATTCCAGGGATAAAAGAATGGTTCAATATTTGCAAATCAATGTGATATACCATATAAATAAATGAAGCATAAAAATCATATAATCATCCAAATAGATGCAGAAAAAGAACTTAACAAAATTCAATATCCATTTATAAAAACTCTCAACAAAGTGAGCATAGAGGGACCATAACTCAGCAAAATAAAGCCATGTATGAAAAGCCCAAAGCTAACATAATGGTCAAAAGCTGAAAGCTTTTTCTCTAAGATCAAGAACAAGACGAGGATTCCCCTTTCACCATTTTTATTCAGCATAGTATTGGAAGTTCTAGCCAGAGCAATTAAGCCAGAAAAAAAAAAAAAAGAGTCATCCAAATTGGAAAGGGAAAAGTAAAACTGTCACTATTTGTAGTTTACAAAATATCATATATAGTAACCCTAAAGATGCCACAAAAATAATGCTAGAATAAACAACTTCAGTAAAATTGTGCAGTACAAAATCACTATACAAATATCTGAATTTTTTACACTGATAACAAACTATCAGAGAAATTAAGAAAACAATCACATTTACAATTGCATCAATATGAATAAAATACCTAGGAGTAAATTTAACTACAATGGTGAAAGGCTATTGAAAAGTATGCTATTAATTTATAAAATGGAAGAAGAAATGAAAATACATTCTGTGCTCGTTGACTGGAAAAGTTAATATTGTTAAATGTCCATATTATCCAAGCAATCTACAGATTCAATGTAATCCCTACCAAAATTCCAAAGTCATTTTCACATAAAAAGGACTAACAATTCTAAATTTGTATAGAACCTAAAGATGCCAAGTAACCAAAGCAATCTTGAGAAAGAAGAACAAAACTGGAGGGACGAGACTCCCTGATTCCAAATAGTATTACAAAGTTATAATAATCAAAATAATATGGTACTGGCATAAAATCAGACACAGAGATCAATGGAACAGAATACAGAGCTTAGAAATAAATAAAAAAATAAATAGATAAATAAATTCAATTTATTTATGACATAGGAGCCAAGAATATATGCTAAGAAAGCACAGTCTTTCAATAAATGGTGTTGAAAATCCTGAACAGACACATGCAAAAGAATGAAACAGGTTTAATTTCTCTTTCTGATTGTTATTTGTGTTTGTTGTTAGAGTATAGAAATGTAACAGATTTCTGTGTATTAATTTTGTATCCTGCAACTTTACCAAATTCATTGCAAGCTCTAGTACCTTTCTGGTGGCATCTTTAGGATTTTCTATGTATAGTATCATGTCATCTGCAAACAGTGACAGTTTTAATTCTTCCTTTTCAGTTTGGATTCCTTTTATTTCTTTTTCTTGTCTGATTGCTGTGGTTAGGACTTCCAATACCATGTTGAATAAAACTGGCAAAAGTGGGCATCCTTGTCTTATTCCTGATATTAGAGGAAATGCTTTTAGCTTTTCACCACTGAGTATCATGTTAGCTATGAATCTGTCATATATGGCCTTTAGTATATTGAGGTATGTTCCCTTGATGCCCACTTTTTGGAGAGTGTAATCATAACTGGATGTTGAATTCTGTAAAAACTTTTTCTGCATCTATTGAGATGATCATATGGCTTTTATATTTCAATATTTTAATGTGGTGTATTGCATTGATTGATTTCCAGATATTGAAAAATCCTTGCATCCCTGGAATAAATCCCACTTGATCATGTATGATCCTTTTAATGTACTGTTGGATTCTGTTTGCTAGTATTTTCTTTAGAATTTTTGAATCCATGTTCATCAGTGATACTGGCCTGTAATTATCTTTTCTTGTGATTTCTTTGTTTGGTTTGTCTGGTTTTATATCAGGGAGATGATGGCCTCATAGAATGAGTTTGGGAGTGTTCTTTCCTCTGTAATTTTCTGAAAGAGTTTGAGAAGAATAGGTTAACTCTTCTCTACATGTTTGGTAGAATTCTCCCATGAAGCCACCAAGTCCTGGACTTTTCTTTGTTGGGAATTTTTTATTACTGAATCAATTTAATTACTGGTATTTGGTCTGTTCATATTTTCCATTTCTCCCAGTTCAGTTGTGTGAGACTGTACATTTCTAGTAATTTGTCCATGTCTTCTAAGTTGTTCCTTTGATTGGCATATAGTTGTTCATAGTAGTCTCTTATAATAATTTGTTTTTCTGTGGTGTCAGTTGTAACTTCTTTTTCATTTCTGATTTTATTAATTTTTACCCTTTTTTTCTTGATGATTTTAGCTAAAGGCTTATCAATTTTGCTTAGCTTCTCAAAGAATCAGCTCTTAGTTTCACTGACCTTTTCTTCTGTTTTTGAGTCTCTATTTCATTTATTTCTGCTTTGATCTTTATGATTTCTTTCCTTCTACTAACTTTGGGTTTTGTTTGTTCTTTTTCTAGCTCCTTTAAGCATACAGTTAGTTTACTAGAGATTGTCTTTGTTTCCTGAGGTAAGCTTTTGTCATTATAAACTTCCCTCTTAGAACTTCTTTAGCTAAGGTCCATAGTTTTTGGTTGTGTTTTCATTTTCATTTATCTCAAGGTATTTTTTGATGTCCTCTTCGATTTCTTTAGTGATCCATTGGTTGTTTAGTATACTATATTGTTTAGCCTCCATGTGTTTGTGTTTGCTGTAGTTTTTTTCTTTTTCTTGTAGTTGATTTCTAGTCTCAGAGCATTGTGGTTGGAAAAGATGATTGCATGATTTCAATTTTTAAAAATTTATCAAGGCATATTTTGTGGCCTAGCATGTGATATATTCTGGAGAATGTTCTGTGTAAACTTGAAAAGAATGTGTATTTGGCCACTTTCAGATGGAATGCTCTCCATATATCAATTAAGTCTATTTGGTCTAATGTGTCATTTAAGGCCTGTTTTACCTTATTGATTTTCTGTTTTGATGATGTGTCCAATGATGTAAGTAAGGTATTAAACTTCCCTATTGTTGTTATTTTCAATTTCTCCCTTAATGTCTGTTAATATTTGCTTTATGCATTTAGGTGCTCCTATGTTGGGTGCATATATGTTTACAATTGTTATATCTTCTTGGATTGATCCCTTGATCATTAGGTAATGCCCTTCTTTGTCTCTTGTAACAGTCTTTATTTTAAAGCCTATTTTGTCTGATATAAGTACTGCTACCCTGGCTTTATTTTGATTTCTATTGGCATGGAAAAACTTTTTTTCATTGCCTCACCTTCAGTCTGTGTGTGCCTTTAGATCTGAAGTGCATCTTTTGTAGGCAGCATACATACAGATCAAAACAGTATGGCACTGGTACAAAAACAGACACATAGATAAATGGAACAGAATAGAGAGCCCAGAAATAAACCCACATACTTATGGTCAATTAATCTATGACAAAGGAAGCAAGAATATACAATGGAGAAAAGACAGACTCTTCATTAAGTTGTGCTGGGAAAACTGGACAGCTAAAGAATGAAATTAGAACATTCTCCAACACCATATACAAAAATAAACTCAAAATAAATTAAAGACCTAAATGTAAGACTGGAAACCATAAAACTCCAAGAAGAAAACATAGGCAGAACACTCTCTGATATAAACTGTGGCAGTATTTTTTGGATCTGCCTCCTAAAGCAAAGGAAATAAAAGGAAAAAAAAACAAATGGGACCTAATTAAACTTAAAAGGTTTTACAGAGCAAAGGAAACCATCAACAAAGAGACAACCTACTGAATGAGAGATAATATTTGCAAATGATAAGTCCAGTAAGGGGTTAATATCCAAAATATATAAACAGCTCATACAACTCAACTTCAAACAAACAAATTAAAAAATGGGTAGATCTGAAATAGACTTTTTCCAAAGAAGACATACAGATGGCCAACAGTCATGAAAAGATGCTCAACACTGTTAACCATCAGAGAAATGCACATTAAAAGTCAATGAGATATCACTTCACACTTGTAAGAATGCCTATCATCAAAAAGAATACAACAAATTTTGTCCAGGATGTGGAGAAAAGGGAACCCTCAGACACTGTTGGAGGGAATGTAAGTTGGTGCAGCCACTGTGAAAAACAGTATGGATATTTATCAAAAAACTAAAATTAAAACTTCCATATGACCCAGCATTTCCACTCCTGGCTATACATCCAAAAACTGAAACCATTAATTTGAAAAGATGCATGCACCCCAATTTTCATAGCAGTATTATTTACAATTGCCAAGATAGATGTATGGGTAAAGAAGATGGGGTACATATATATACAATGGAATATTGTTCAGCCATAACAAAGAATGAAATCTTATCTTTTGTGGTAGAACGGATAGACCTGGAGGGCATTATACTAAATGAAATGAGTCAGATCAAGAAAGACAAATACAGCATTATCAGTTATGTGTAGAAACTACAAAAAGAAAAGAAAACCAAACCAAAAAACCAAAAACAAACTAAAAAACAATAACCACACTCATAGATACAGAGAACAGATTGGTGATTGCTGGAGAAGGGGGCAAGTGTGGGTGAAAATCATCTAAGTTTCAAACTTTCAGTTATAAAATAAGTCATGGAGATGTAATATAGAGCATGGTGACTATAGTTAACAATATAGTATTGCATATTTGAAAGTTACTAGGAGAGTAGATCTTAAAAGTTCTCATCACAAGAAAAAATAATTTGTAACTATTTATGGTGACAGATTTATGGTGATCATTTTGCAATTTATACAAACATTGAATCATTATGTTAAACACCTGAAACTATTATAGTTACATGTCAATAAAGTATTAAAAATAAAAATTTATAAAATAAAAATAAAAAATTCACTTATGAATTATGTCCATATGAATACAAAATTGCCTTCTACCAATTCTAACATCCACCATAGAAAATATGTGTTTTTCAATAAAATTAGCAAAGAAAAATATTTTTATAGTTTGACTTACATATGTGTTACTAATGAGATTTGAACTTTTTTACACAAAATATTTATGCTTTTATTTCTTTTTTATAACGTTTTAAGAGCAATATTCTATTTTTAACTTATATGAAAAAGTGATTTAGGGCTTCCCTGGTGGGGAAGTGGTTGAGAGTCCGCCTGCCGATGCAGGGGACATGGGTTCATGCCCCAATCCGGGAAGATCCCACATGCTGTGGAGCGGCTGGGCCCGTGAGCCATGGCCGCTGAGCCTGCGCGTCCAGAGCCTGTGCTCCACAACGGGAGAGGCCACAACAGTGAGAGGCCCGCATACCACAAAACAAAAAAAAAAAGTGATTTATATATGAAGAGTACTCTTTTCCATCTGTATTTCAAAGTCCCATTTATATTTTGTTGACTGTCTTTCAATAACAATCAAAAATTGAATCACTTTCATTATTAAAGTGAAGTTGATAATGCAGTCAGTTTCAACATTCGCCTTTATGTGTTTTAGTTTTAATGAGATGCTTAGAAATTACTATAAGATTACATAAGTATTTGCTAATATGTTATTCTAATACTTTTAAATTTTACCTTTCATGAATTAATTTTGATTTGTGTCTTATGTATTGTTTTAACTAATCTGTCCTAAAGTGTTTTATTTTTCCCCAACACCAGTAAATAAGCCATTAATTTTCCACGAATTTGCACTAACATCTTAATTGGATACTGTTTTTCTATGATAAATTAATTAGCTAATATCATTGGAAAATGAATAAAGAATATAATATAGGATGCTCATTGACTGATTACATGAATTTTTCAGCCCATTAATGTTTTGGACATCAAATATAATAGCTGAATATAACAGAGTTAAACATATTATGTCACAGAGGAATACCCATTAAATACATTACCCATTGACCCTATGTTCTTCATTTTGTCTCAATTTGGCAATTTCTCTGCCTTATCAGTGCAGATCTTTTCAACTCTTATTTTTTTCTTATCTTCACAAATTAGCAGACCTAATCCTTACTTGTAAGTTAAGCTTTACCTGTTGGAGGCACTCATGTGAGATTTAGAATGAGGAAGTGAAATGAAGGCCATATTCTTATTGTTTTTGACCAGCTGTCAAGGTTGTAGACATGTAAGAGTTTGGAGGCAATTGCAGCAGCCACACTCAAAATCCCTGTCCAGACTCAGCACCAAGGCTCTTAACAGGTGGGTTTGATAGTATGGGGACTGTGGAAACTTTCTGAGCTCTGGTTTGCAGCTATTAGGCATTATTCTTCAGTGATATCCTATGTCTTATGCTCCTTTCCAATAATTCTGGAAGCAACAAATGCCTTCTATTATTGGAGTTGTATTGTTTCAAATATCTATAATGATACCTGTTTGCTGCATTGTCCATGCACTATGTAATATTGAGTCACTTGACTCGTTACAGCATTAAAAAGAAAAAAAGAAAAACTTGGGTAAATGGGTAACCTCCATAAGACAGGAAAATAAATGATACATTGGTTAGCTTAGAATACAGAAGGCTAGTTGGCAGTATAATCACTGCTTTGAAATACATGAAAGACTGTTTATTATGATAATAGTAATGATAGTCACTGAGTAAGGGAACACAATGCATTGAGAGGGAGAGAGATTCTATTATATTCAAAAAAAACCCCTCAAGTCATTGACTAAGAGAAAAATAGCTAAGTGGCTAATGATGTAGGTCATAAGGTTTGGGGCCCTGAAGAGTTCTGAGAAAAAAATTCTCAACAACCTGCCTTTCATTACTAGAATTGCCTGGAGGGAGGTTATGGGACTAGGATCCCCTGACATTTTTTTCAATTTCTATTGTCCAAGCATAAGGAGGATAAAAATCATACTTGACATAGAAAATGTATATACTCCTTTCTGCCATGTTTATTATTTTTACATTAGTAGGATATTTGGTTTGTGTTATGGTATAGACATTTTGGTCCATAAATATTCTAAAGGGAAATGCTTAGGGAACAAATTTAGGTCCCCAAAGAAGAACATTCAAAAAATTCAGGCAGCCAGTATTTTGAAGATGCTTATTATCTTATTTCAGTAATGATTGTTGATTATGGTAACTAATCATTTCATAATTTCTTATATAGATAATTGGTAAGAGTAATTTAAGTACACTCCTATTTTAAATATTCTTAATTAGTAAAGCACATTTAAATAAATTACCATATTATTGAAGGTCACACATAAGTATGGTTCACCAAAATTTTACAAAGCTATAGCAAACTATATTCTGTGAAATTCATCTTTAAGAATAGCTCAGCAAATATAAATTCAACATTTGTGAAATAAACAATTTTTATTATAATAGAGCATATTTCTCAGTGATATTAACAAAATAAAACATGGTTGGCTACTAAATTTTTTATACTCTATTTTTGACCAAAGAATGGTCACTTTACAAAGAAAAAGTAGTATTTTTTTCCTATGTTTTTAGCAATATGAACAAAAGTTGATAGAGGGAAGATGTTGGAGAAAAGGATACAAAAATAGACAAAAAAACTAAGCAAAAAAGCACCTCTCTCAAGTAAAACCACCTAAATTAGCCAAGCTGATAAACTGGGTAATGTTAATAACATATGGTATGCACAGAAAGGAAAAGAGAAAGGGAGAAAATAATGGAGGAAAGAAAGTTAATTACTATATATAAACATTTTTTAAGGGTAGTTATATGAGACGTTTCTTAAGGGTAGTTATATGAGGTAACTAATACAAACATAAAATGCAACAGAACAGAGAGCCCCAAAATAAACCCCACATATACAGTCAACTAATAAATTGACAAGGGAGCCAAGAACACTCAATGGGCAAAGGATAGACTCTTCAACAAAGGTTGTTGGGCATACTAGACAGGCACATGCAGAAAAATAAAACTGAATCTCTACCTTACGCCACTCACAAAAAAGTAACTCAAGATAAATTAAAGTTTTAAACATAATTGACACCTTAAAACTCCTAAAAAAAAAAACAAAGGGATGAAACTCCTTGACATTGGTCTTAGCAATGATTCTTTTGGATATGACACCAAAAGCAGAAGAAACAAAAGCAAAAATAAACAAGCTGCACTATCTCAAAGTAAAATGCTTCTGCACAGCAAAAGAAATAGTCAACAAAATAAAAAGGCAACTTACAGGATGGGAGAAAATAGTTTCAAACCATACACATGATAGGAAGTTAATACCCAAAATATATAACAAAAACCCCACACAGCTCAATAATAACAACAACAAAATCTGATTAAAAAATGGGCAAAGGAGCTAAATGGACATTTTTCCAGAGAAGACATACAAATGGGCAACAGGTACATGAAAAGATGCTCAACATCACTAATCATTAGGGAAATGAAAATCAAAGCCACAATGAGATATCACCCCACACACGTTAGGATGGCTATCATCAAAAAGACAAGAAATAACAAGTGTTAGCAAGGATGTGGAGAAAAGGGAGCTCTTGTATACTGTTAGTGGGACAGTAAATTGTTTCAGCCAGTATTGAAAACTGTGTGGGTTCCTTACATTTTTTTTTTAAGACAGAACTGTCATGTGAACTACCAGCAATCCCACTTCTGGGTATTTATCTGAGGAAAACAAAAACACTAATTTGAAAAGATATACACATTCCATGTTCATTGCACTATTATTCACAATAGCCAAGATTTGGAAACAATCTAAGTGTCCATCAATGGACGAATGGATAAAGAAGATGTGCTCTATATATACAATGGAATATTAAGTCAGCCACGAGAAAGAAGGGGACCTTTCCATTTGTAATAACATGGATGGACCTTGAGGGCATAATGCTTAGTGAGATAAGTCAGACTGAGAAAGACAAATACTGTATGATATCACTTATATGTGGAATCTAAAAAAGTTGAACTCATACATCAGAGAGTACAATGGTGTTTGGCAGGGACTTGGGGTGAGGGGACTGGGGAGATGTTCATTAAGGGTAGAAATCTGCAAGTAGTAGATAAATAAGTCTGGAGATCTAATGCACTGCATAGTTATTATATTCAACAATACTGTATTATAAATGTCAAAGTTGCTAAGAGACTTGGTCTTAATTGTTCTAATCACACAAAAAATAACTATGTAACATGATAGAGGTCTTAGCTAATGCTATGGTGGCAATCATAATTGCAATATATAAATGCATCAAGTCAACATGTTGTAAACCTTAAACTTATACAATGTTATTGGTCAATTATATCTCAATAAAAAAATAAATAAATGTAGTGGGTTGAAATCAGCATTTTTAAAATGGACTACAATGGATAGAATAATGCATTATATATGAAAAGTGAACTATTATTTCCAAAGCCTTCATTGTATATGTATTTACAGGTTTAGAGGAGAAATGGATCATGAGTAAAAATATATGCTTTATCATAGGTAGCAGACAAAAAAATGAAAAAAAAATGCTTAAAAAACCCTTATTTCACCATGATTGGTAGTTAAATGACATGAGTTCTATTAATAAATCAAAAACAAAGGATTATAAGCCAAATTCCCAATACGCTAATTAAAATAAAGAGTAAGCTTCATTGCAACACCTTTTCTTCCTTTATCCATGAGAATACATATTGTATTATTATGCCACTGCTTACAGCATCTGGGAAGAAAGGACATGAAGTTAAAATGCTCAGATCTTGCATTGCTAGAAATGTGTGGTTCTCAACTAACTATATATATAAACGTATGTCTATATTAACGCTACTTCAACTGAATTTAAAGACCTCCTTTTCCAAATTCTGCCTCTGTATGCTTCACAGTATCTGTTTTATACTTATATTCCGGAGATCTTCAGATTCATATCCCAGCTCTGCCACTTAATGACTGTATAGGCAAGAGGTCTGATAACTCTTGAGTGCATCATATATCAAGTGAGGATAATAATAGGAACTTTTTCAGTGGTATAAAATGAGATAACATAGTTAATGTAATATGTACAGTGTGTCACAAATAGTAGGCCCTTCAGATACGTTAGCTGTTACTAATATTATTAACAAATAGATTGAAGGTGCAGATGGGGGAATTCTCATGAACATGCAATTTCAACCTTTTAATATATGAGAAATAGAAATTACTAAGAAAACATACTTAATTCAAATTTATTACATAATAGTGTAATTTTATTTTGAAAGAATATTTTTGATCGTGTCTTTGCTTCCAATAAAGATGTAAAAATCTACACACAAAAAAATTATTCTTTCCCTATTAACAAGAAAATACTATATAATCTACAAATTATAAGATTTTAGCCCATTAGAGAAATGAGTTGGTAAGGCGGACATATGAATAGGATTCTAAAGGCCGGTAAGCCCCTCTGAAGAGCAATGGGACCTGAAAACTATTTCACATTTGTCAGAGCATGGGAGGAGAAGGTGGAAGCCATAAAAGCAGGCAAGACAAAAGCAACTCAAATTTAGGAAATCCTTAAAAGTAGAATATGGGCTAGGATGACAGCTGTGAAATCTGAGGACCCCCTAAATAAAATTTATGAGCTTTTGTTTATGGTCTTCCACCAGGTGCTCATGAGAGGACTAAGAGACATCCTATTTGTTGGCAAAAGTATGCAAAACCCTCATCAAAAAAGCTGAAGTAACTAAATTTATATCTAAATAGACATCAAAGAAAGAAATTTACCAAGTATCAACAGCATAATGAAAATGGGAAGCGATCATTAAACAGACAAAACAAATGTATGTGTATGTACATAATGACAGAGATACATTTGAAGACTTTACATTGAACATTTCGGCTTAGATTATCCAATTTAGTCAATATCGATAATCAAGAAGTATGGTAGATAAGTAGATAAGTCATTTATATTATTTTAGAGAGGTAGCAACTAACAGTAGGGTTTACAAATTAGAACAATTTTCCCTCCACATAAAGCTTTCAATATAAAAAAATCAAGTGTACAACGTCTCTTTATGTCAAAATACTAAGCATCTTCATAGGTTATGGATTATTCTTAGATTCATATGTTATGCTTCTAACTAAAATATTCAGACTATTTTAAAATAAGATCATTAAACTTTACACATAACTTCCGAATCTTTTGGAAGAATAAATGAAGTGCTAGAGACTGTTCAAAATACAACTGAGAGTTTAGAAAAACTATAATGATATTTAATGAAAAAATAAAGACAGGAAATAGTTTGGTAGCCTCCAAGTAAATCAGTGGTACTGATAACTAAATAATTAGAATTGGGATTTTGTGAATATCTTTATTAACCTTACATTAATTTGAAAAGTGAGGACAGAAAATAAAGTGTGATTCCCAGAAGTTACATTGAAGGGTGCACAAAATAAATAGGAATCATAATAAAGGTGATGCTCATCTAACGTATAACCAAATGAAACTTTATAGTTCCTTGGAATCAAACTTCTAAAGTTTGATTATTTTTGTTTCTATAAAGAATGGTGAATCTCATAAAATTCTCCTTTGTAAATTGAACAGATTCAGTTAGATATAATAATAGTAGATATAGGGGGAGGAAAGCAATACATATATGTATGTTTATGTATATTAATAAAATTATACATAAATATATATGTCAGAATATATTCACTGTGTCTCTAGAATCATGATAAATCTATAAACTAAGTTATTGCTATTCATATTTTTCAGGGGTGATGTGAATGATGAATGAAAGTGACATATGTGTCAAACAAAGCCACATGGTTACTTTGTAGCTATAAACTTGTAATAATAATGTAGTTAGAATTGAAAGGCATAATACAATTTCTAGAGAATTTAGAGTGAAATTTCTATGTATTTCATGGATATAATTATTTTTCTGCACTATTGTGGTTAATTTTATTATTGTCTATGAACAGAGACATGAACACTAGAGCATACATTCAACAGAATCATCTAAGTTACTAATCCTGCAGTCAGTATGAAGGAATCTGGATATTTCCCTGAATGTGCAGTTTCATAAAGAATGGCTGCTATTACTACTGCTTTCCTCATGTCTTTATTAAATGATTTTGCTGTAATTCTAAAAATACAGTCATTGGAAATAAGAAATTAAAAGCAGTTATCAAGTGAAATACATTTGACCAACATTACCATTACCATCCAAAAAATCAGGGTTTGAGGGCCATTAATACTGCACTTTATAATTGTCCTATCTACTACTCTAAAGGTAACTCTCCAACTTCATTTACATTTGGGCTATCTGAAAGAATTAATACTTCTGTTTTTATTCATCTTCTTTTGAGGACAGCAAAAATGAAGGCAAAAGTCATGGCTGATGAAGTCAATGCATTGTCATTAGCAAAATGGATATTTTAAATACTTAAGTTTCATGAACCATTTTAAATGTTTCACATATATTATCCATTTTAATCCTCAAATTCTGTGTTAGGAGGTATTACTAATCACATTTCACAAATAAAGAACTTGGGCTTAGACAGGTATGTTAAGTCACTTGTCAGAAGTTACTTAAGCTAGTAACAGTTCTAGAATATTTTGGCATCTAAAACCCATTTTCCTAATGACTATGCTTGTTAGCAGTGAAAGAGGCTTTAGAAATCATCTTACCATTTCACAGAATCCTGGGATGTTTTATAACTTGTCAAAAGTCAAGTAGGAAGAGAACTAAAATTAAATTAGAAATCAAGTGTTTTTCTAAGTCTATGGCTATTGTAATAATGCTATATTGCTTATATAATGATTTATTTTGAAAGCTCAATTTTGCCATCAAGGTACTTTATTTCGAAAAGTAAATTTAAAGAAAAATTGTTTAGAAATAGAGTAAATAAATCTACTTATTCTTCCCTTACTTCAATGAAAAAAGGTGAATTTGTTACTCTGAAAATACATTTATTCATTCATTCTCCCAAATTAAATTTATGCTACTGGGAAAAAATTAGTAAGCATTTAAATTGAATCCAATTGAAACTATGAAAGAAAGGATATTTAGAAGATAAATATCAGCATGTCCATGATTGCACCATATAGTCCAAAATCTTTGGAGTCAGACGTAGTTGCCATTCTGCTCTTTTCACAAAATGAAGACAAAATTAAAATCAGGCAATACTCTGAGAGCTTTACATTTAGTATATTCTTTAATCCCCACACTACTCTAAGGCATAAAATCTCATTTATTCTCATTTTACAGAAAAAGAGACTGAGTTTTAGAGAAGGTTAAGTCACAAAACAAAATCATATAACTTGAAAGAGGCAGAAACAGTATTCAACCCCAAATCCACTGCCTTTTTAATGTTTATCATATGACGAACATTTATTACCTTAGTAAGACTGGTACAAAGAAAATAATGAATTGCTATAATAGAGATATAATGTTTCACCTTTTAAAAGTGTTCTTGGTTAAACAACCAAGAAAACACATATTTAATTAATTATCAAAACAGCTTAATTATGTTATCTCATTAATGAATTACAAAAGGTTAGTCATGTGCCTCTGCTTGTTACCATCAAGAGACACTTCAAGTCAGAATACTGGTCAAAATTCCATGAATATGGAAACTGGAAATTTACATTAATATAAATATACTTTAAATCTTTAGAGTTCTCTGCCATGTTAATATACAGTGAATTAAAATTTTAGTTATTTTTTTCTGGATACTATACTGTCTCATGTAGTATGACTATATAATGCAGAGTACTTTAATTATTAATAGAATAACTTCTTCTACACAGGGTTGGAGAATCAATCTCATTATCACAGTTTCCCTGATATCTGCCATAAAAGTTTTTCCTAAATTGATCACCCACTTTATTAATTAGCTTTGTTATGACTTTGTTTACAAAATATGTAACATCCTTCAAGTCAATGCTTTTAAAACATTCAAATAAACTGATTTTTTTTAAATACTGTACAAGAAAGGAAATTTTCAAAAATTGTAAGGAAAGATGATTGTTAGAATAAATGTATAGTTTTGGAAGGCAGTTACTTTCAAGCCATCAATATTCATTCAGATGTATAATTTCTGATACATTCATTTAAAATATCTGATACATTTACTTTAATATAGTCTTAAATCAGAAGTTCAAGATGTTCAC
Organism: Delphinus delphis; assembly: GCF_949987515.2. NCBI lineage: Eukaryota > Metazoa > Chordata > Mammalia > Artiodactyla > Delphinidae > Delphinus > Delphinus delphis. Next base: position 70,110,879 of record NC_082684.1, on the reverse strand, counting down.
AAATCATTTTTTAATGTCATACTTGGCCATAAGGCCATACTTATCCCCTGGAAAGATACAGTGATAGTTTGGTTAATTTTGGTTTGTTCCCCAAAATTCATTCTCCACCTTTCTCTGCCTCCTCCATGACCAGGAGGACTGTTTCACCTATATGAAGTCTCTGATTAGGTTCTGCTGGTAGAAGTAACTAGCTGGAGATCCGACTAGGGAAAAGGAAGAAGTTGGCATACTTATCTACACTCTCCTGCTGTGCCCCATCAGGTCTCTGGAAGCATCTAAAGCTCTTTTTGGGCAGATCCTCCATACCTGTAATTCCCACACTGCTTCAGTAGCATCATTCCCTCCATTTGTCCCTTCAGCCCTAAGGGTGGTAACTGCCGTCTAATGTTGCTAATCTCTGGATCACCATCCCTTATTTGTTTCCTTAATGTGATTCACCCACTATAGTTTATCCTATCAAATTATCTTCAGTTTAACCTTTTTGAGGCTAACATCTATTTCTAGTGCATGACTCATACCCATGAATAGACAAAATAAACAAATATATAAAAAAATTCTTTTGTAGCTCTCCTTCCTGGGAGGAAGGAGAAGTGAAGTACAGAAGTCAAAAAAAAAAAAAAAGAAGAAAAAGAAAACAGACAAAATGCTTGTCCTCATGGTGAGCATATTCTGACTGGGGAGACAGTCAACAAGCATACAGCGTGCAAGATGGTGACAGTGCACAGGACTAAATGTGGTAAGGAAGGGGCACAGGAAATGTCAGAGGTTGGATACTGTAATTTTAAATGGGTTTTCCAGGCATGGCCTCACTGTGACTGTGGCATTTGAAAAAATAATGAAAGTTGTGTGGACATCTGGAGTAAGAACGTCAGGAGTAGGGACTTTCTTTAGTATTTCTTGCAAGACAGATTTGTGTGACGCAAATTCTCTCAGTCTTTGTTTACCTGAGTATATATTTTATCTTCACTTCTGAAGGATAACTTTACTGGATACAGAATTCCAGAGTGACATTTTTTTCCAGCAATTTGAATGTACTGTTCCACTGCCCTTAGGCCTTCATTTTTTCTGAAAGTTTGTTTTCCTTTTGAAGCTTTCAGGATTCTCTCTCTCTCTTTCTCTTTTTAACAGTTGAGTATTATGTGTATATGTGGATCTCTTTATTTTTATCCTCCTTTGAGTCTGTTGCACTTTTAGCATCTATAGACTAATTTTTTTAATCAAAATTGGGTCATTCTCAGCCATTACTTACTTGAATAGTTTGCTTTCCCCTTCCCTCTCTTCTCCTTATTGGATTCCTAACGTATGTATTGTGTATGTTGACCATATCTCACTGGTCTCTGAGGCTCTGTTTTTCTTCTCTTTTTCTCTTACCTATTTAAATAAATTTTATTGATTTGTCTTCAAGTTAATTTATTCTGTCTTTTGTTGTCTCAAATTTTTTATTTAGGTAGATTTGAAGTTTTAATTTCATTTGTTGCATTTTTCACATCCGAAGTTACCATATGATTCTTTTGGGATACTTTCAATCAATTACTGACAATGCCATCAGATAAACTTTTTTCACAGGTGTTTGTTTTTTTTTTTGCCTCCTGTTCTAAATTAAGTGAAATCCATATAGCAATAAAACTGCTGGCTTTTTCAGCATGCCTCACTCTGATAGAACTACCATCCTACCAGCTGGTGAGGGTGGGAGCAGCACCAGGTAAGAAAGTCGCAGATACTTACAAGAAGTTTTACATGAATAAATGTTTTAAAATTTCTTGTTGACTTTGGCCAATCTCCAGAGAACTAAAATGACAATCTTTTGGTAGTTTTGTCCAGTTTTATATATATTTAGCGAGAATATTTGCCAAGCTCCTCACTATGCCATACCAGAATTCCACCTCCCACTAAAAGGTTTTGAGTATAGAGTGACCTGGATTGTTTTAAATAATCACTGTGAATGCTTTTATCTTAAAGGGGAGAGGTGGAAGAAGGGAAAAGAATTAAAACTGTTGCAAGAATCCAACCAACAAATATTGCTAGCTTACACAAAGGTGATAGAAGTAAACATTGTGAGAGGTGGTCACATTCTGATATCTTTAAAGGGTTTACTGATGCATGGATGCTAGTACAAGGGAAAGACTCAAATGACTGTAGCTGGAAAAATACTGGGTTACTAGAGAAACCTTTGTTGTTGCTTTTAAAGATGGGAGAAAGAATAGATTTTGTAGGAAATGATTGATTACTGTCGGGAAAAATAACAACTGAAGAAAGAGAAGGGATATTTTGTGGATCAAAGAACAGGAGGAGGTAAGAAGGGATGAGATTTAGTGCACTGGTGAAGATGTTCACTTGGAATAGGAGCAAGAGGAATTTATCCATAAGACCACATAGAATATATAGGTAGAGATGCACATGGGAGGTGGATGTAGTGACAGGAACTAATCTATTAGATTTGGTAAAATAAGAATTAAAGTCATCAATTGTGCATGAATATGGACCAATATTGTAACTCTGAGAAAAGAGAAGACAAGTTATGAGATAATTATCCAGGAGAATAAAAGAACAAATGGACAAAGGAAACAAGTGGTTTGACAGGTAGCTTTAATGGCCCACTTGAGACTAGAATTCACACATTTAAAGTAAGACCAGTACACATGATTGTATGCTTTAACCCAGTCATACTTAACTTCACAGGTGCAGTCGCAAAGTAAGTAGAGAGTTTGATTTTACAGGGTTTTGGCTTTGTTAAGTGAGAACTACAAAGCAAATGAAGATCAAGGTAGTAAAATATATATACTCTAACTAATATAAATGATTATGAAATTAAAGATAGGGAAGAAGAAAAGTGAGACTCTGTGGGGGATGAAGGGCAGGGAAAGGTTGATAAAATCAATAAATTATAGGTCTAATAATGTCACAGGATTTTAGATGTTGAAATACTAGGAGTGAGCTGAAAAGGAAGGAGGTAAAGGCCAGAGATTGAGATGTTCACATTAAGATCATGTCAAGGTTGACAGTCATTGATGATAACTAGGAGCATAAGCGTGAGTAGCTAAAGAGAGAAGGTAAACAAAATCTCTGGAATGAAATAAAAGGATAGTTATTTTTAAAGATCATTTAATTGGACACTAAAATCAACAAAATTTGTGTCAGAAAGTGTTGGCAACCACTTCACAGCCACGAGGATAGCTGTTATTAAAAATAAAAAAAGTGAAAAATAACAAGTGTAGTCAAGAATGTGGAGAAATTAGAATGCTCTGTGCATTGCTGATGGTAATGTAAAATGGTGCAGTCACTATGGAAAATGATATGGAGTTTCCTCAAAAAATTAAAGATAGAATTACTATATGATCCAGCAATTCCTCTTCTAGGTATATATCCCAAAAAGTGAAAACAGGGACTTGAGCAGATATTTGTACATCCACATTCATAGCAGCATTATTCACAATAGCCAAAACGTAGAATCAACCCAAGTCACCATTGATGAGTGAGTAAACAAAATGTGGTATATACTTAGAATGGAATATTATTCATCCTTAAAATGGAAGGAAATTTTGACACATGCTACAACATGGATGAACACTGAAGATATTATGCCAAGTGAAAGTATCCACATACAAAAGTACAAATATTGTATGATTTCACATATATGAGGTACGTAGAGTAATCAAATTCATAGGGACAGAGAGTAGAATGGTGATACCCAGGGACTGAGAGAAGACAATGGGGAGTTATTGGGTACAGAATTTCAGTTCGGGAAGATGAAATTACTCTGGAGATGGAATGGATAGTGGTGATGATTGCACAACAACGTGAATGAATTTATGCCACTGAGCTGTACACTTTTAAATGGTTAAAATGGCAAATTTTATGTTATGTATATTTTACCACCATAAGTTAAAAAAAAATTATAAGCAAACAACAAAAAAGAAAGTATTGAAAAGAATATGACCAGGATCTAAAATTTTCAAGGAATGAGGAAGATTCATCTTTTCCCTTATTGGGGTACCTTTACAAAAAAGGGATTTTGTACCAGATTAATTGGAATAAATTTGAAAACCTGGAAATTACCAAAATATTATCCCATGAACACAGCACGAAAATCCTAAGGATTTTCTCAAATTAGGATTTCTCAAATCCTAATTTGAGAAAATGCTTGCCTTACAGATCTTAATTTTCACTGAAACTGGAAAAAATGTATTTGCTGAGAGTCCTAAGAAGTGATAGCATATTTTGCTGAGAAACGTAAAAGCAGAGAAATTTTGAAGTAACTCTTTTTGAAGAGTTTAATAATAGATGTGTCCATCACAGCTAAGATCCTCCTGTTTGAGCTCTATATATTGGGCAAATCTGCTGTGCATTTTCATTTTTATTGGGCAGTACCAAATACTCTGGGTACAGGCAATATACGATAAATATATAAATAGAAGAAGTATAGATCCATGAAATGATGACGTATTTTAAACTATATGTGCACATGAGTACACACACACACAATATTCTACATTTCATTTCCTTTATATATTCTCTGGAAACTCATTTAACATAGTTTCTTTTTTCATGAATCCCTGAGTAGAGTATAAGCATTTTTGAGCTGTGTTTTCTAGATAGTACATTATTGTGATTTAATCTGTCAACAAGATTTAAAAGATTACCATTTACTGAGTTCACCATTATACAATGCAGAGAACCTCAAAGTGATTCAAATCCAATCCTTTTTTTCCACAGGTGCAGAAACCAGAGTTAACAGCCCCCCTACCCCTGGGGCAAGTTGCCTTGATTAAGTGCATTGCATGTGAAAGGTGCTCCCGAAGTATCTATGCAACGGCTGCTATGTCTGCTGAATAAATATCAACGTAAAAGCCAAGATAAGAGGTTTTACAACTTTGGGTGCGGTTTTATTTTTATTATACAAGGATTTTCCCAAAGGCAATTATATAGTTAACAATTAGACTATATATACGCTGCCTAAACAGGTCCAAACATATTATGTTACTGATTCCCAGTTGAAGTTAGTTTCAGTTATAATCTTACTCATACTGATATTTTAAAATAATTTACAAAAGTTTTTATATATTAGAAGTATAAAATGGAGTCCAAATTGTTCACACTAAAAATAAAGTAGAAAATGTATATGATTAAATTGCTATCATTCAATTTTTAAAATGAAGTAGAGCTGAAAACTGAGTTTTCTGAATTTTGTTCTAAATTATATTTTCAACTGCGACCCTGTTTTCATTTCACAACTAACTTAATTCATAGTCCGCAGTATTTGTGACTATGGGGAGCAACTAAGAAAACATTTATACTAAAAAACAATTCTTCATTTTCATCCTTTGAGGCTAAAAAACAAAAAGGAAGGATAGTGTTATAGTAGAAGCCGTAATGAATACTAATCTAATAAGCTAAAGTAAAATCTTCTTACCTCAGTGGCTGAATATATTTATTTCTTTGCCAATCATGTTTTTGTTAACTAGTTAGCATTTTTATCACATTAAAAGAGTCTTAATTATATTAGTCCATATTTCAAAGTATAGGGAAGAATATGCATGTAGTTCATTTCAAAACAAAAGTAGGTGTAGGCACTTGAGAATATTTGTTTACTTCCAAATTAAGGTATGAAACTCAAAGAAACTAGTAAACAAGATAAATTGAACAGTGACATTTTAACATTATGGCATTTAAAAGCTTATTAAATGAATATAGGTAAAATGTTTTGAAATTAAAATATATGAATATTACTTCTGCCACTTGTATATACATGTATTATCTTTTTACATACACACATACATAAAATATGAATTATATATCATAGATCACATACATATTGCAGAAACTGTCATATGATTTTATATACTTTAAATTATTTGTGACAGTGAACTCTTAATTATGCCATCTGTCAGGAGCCAAAGAGATGCTCCTTGTGGCACTGCATCCATTGCAGTATGACCCATCAAACATAAACATTGTGCTCTTTACATAAGAAATCTTACTTATCCTCATCACTGTTTTATTCTGACATTTCTAGGTACATATGAACTTGAATATTTGATATAGCTATTAAACTATTGTTTCCCCAGCAACACTGTAAGCTTCTTCAGAGTGGAAATTGTGTCGCGTACTTCACTTATATCCTCATAGTACTTCACAAGTGATCAAAACTACACCATAAATCAAATTGAATTTAACAACAAAAAATAAGCAAATGATCTAAAAATTTTTAAATGAAAGCTTTTTTAGGATATTCCAGTATATTTTATCATGTGCTTGCTCTTCTCTTTCTGGAGTAATCTAAACATACTAAATCAGGTAGCTCAGAGGTTCCTCTGCTCTAATGTTTGACTTCCATTCTGGCACAGTGACACTGGACTCTCCACTGATTTCTAAATTGCTTTATTGTGTAATTTGGGAGGACTAGAGGAACAGAATCTACAATCAGAGGCAGCTGGTCGAAACAGGTGTTACAGAAAATTATAATCCTACTTTGATTAATCCTGTTTTTTACAGCCACCCTCCAGTTATGCATGACAGGTATCCAAATAATCAAACATACAGTCTTCATTGCAACAATCTGAGTTATTGTCAGGAGAAACATCAGGAATTACTGAAGCGTTGATGCCAAAATAATGTGTGTTTCATGAAAGAAGCTTTTGTTATTCCATCATTTCTTGAACTTTCTGAGGGAAAAATGTGTGTGTGTGTGTGTGATTCATTACAAAGCTGTACATTTTTCTGTTTATAATGGTGATTTTCAATAATCCAAAAATTTAAAATTTGCTCTTCAAAAATAATCTTAAAATTCAGCTTAGTATTATCAAGCCCCTGGTAATTGTTTTGTGCAGCATTTGGAATTATAAAGCATTTGTAACGAGGCATAAATAATATTAAGAATCCCTATGTGGTTATTAAAACACTATATTAATTTCAAGTATGGGGCAATATGTCGTTAAAGCATTTCTCCTGATTTGCCTATTCTTTCCCAACATACAGCAATCACCATCCTGACTCACACACAGCTCAAAGGAGCTGTCCAGCATTCAGCCTTTTTGAGAATGGTTCTATATGTACAGGGATACCTCGGAGATATTGCAGGTTCAGTTCTAGACTACCACAATAAAGCAAATATAACAATAAAGTGAGTAACATGAATTGTTTTTTGTTGTCCAGTGGATATAAAAGTTATGTTTACACTATACTCAAGTCTATTAAGTGTGTTATAGTATTATGTCTAAAAAACCAATGTATATACTTTAATTTAAAAAATATTTTATTGCTAAAAATGTTAACCACCATCTGAGCCTTCAATGAGTCATAATCTTTTTGCAATAGTAACAAAGATCACTCATCTCAGATTACCAAATATAGTAATAATGAAAAAGTTTGAAATAATGTGAAAATTACCAAAATGTGACACAGACACAAGTGCTGTTGAGAAAATGGCACCAATAGACTTGCTTGACACAGGGATGCCACAAACCTTCAATTTGTAAAAAACACAGTATCGGGCTTCCCTGGTGGCGCAGTGGTTGAGAGTCTGCCTGCCGATGCAGGGGACACGAGTTCGTGCCCCGGTCCGGGAAGATCCCACATGCCGCGGAGCGGCTGGGCCCGTGAGCCATGGCCGCTGAGCCTGCGCGTCCGGAGCCTGTGCTCCACAACGGGGGAGGCCACAACAGTGAGAGGCCCGCGTACAGCAAAAAAAAAAAAAAAAAAAAAACAGTATCTGTGCAATTCAATAAAGGGAAGAGCAATTAAATGAGGTATGCCTGTAAGCAGTCATCCCTCAGTATCCATGGGGGATTAATTCCAGAAACCCCTGTGAATACCAAAATCTGAGGATGCTCAAGTTCCTTATATAAAATGGCATAGTGCAATGAATACACTCAGCCCTCCATACCTGTTGGTTTCACATCTGTGGATACAGAATGCCTACTGTATTTGGTATAAGGGTTAGCTCATAAGTGATTTTGTGGGGTTTGAAGCTAGTCCTCTCAGAACAGCCAAGGCATGAAAAATTTCCCTATCTCATTTTATAAATCAACTCTAGTTAAGTAAATGAATCATTAGGTTAAACACAGAAGAGTTAAAAAACATGCACAACTGTATATTTACTAGACTTAGCTGGTAAAGTACCTTAGTCATTTATAAATCTTTAAAACTCAGCTTTCTTTACTGAAAATGAATACAGGATTATAATTTGTCTTTACCAAATATAATGCTTTATCAATAAGAGGTGTTCACTCAAGGCTCTTAATATATTATAAACATATTTCTCTTACATATATTTTCAATGTAAAAGTTAATGAATACTACTAATACCCTAAAATTGTTATATTATTACTTTTAATGTTTCATAAAATGTTTTCACCTTCAACTTTACTTATATAGAATGTATTAACACCATGATACTGGGGAGCAATATCATATTTTGCATCTGAAAAAGAGATACCCTTGATCTGACCAATACTGTAAGGATTATATAAAACTATATGATTTCAATTCTTTATCAACTAATGGAAAGTTTAAAAATGAAATAAAGAAATTTAATGAGCACCCTCATATTCATTACAGCATTATTTACAATAGCCAAGATATGGAAACAACCTAAGTGTCCACTGATGGATGAATGGATAAATTGTTGTCTATGTACACACACACACACATACATACACACACACTGGAATATTATTCAGCCATAAAAAAGAATGAAACCTTGCCATCTGAAACAACAACACTGTGGACCTTGAGGGCATTATGCTAAGTGAAATAAGTCAGAGAAAGACAAATGTATATATATTTTTTAAAAAACAAGCTCATAGATACAGAGAATAGATTGGTGGCTGCCAGAGGTGGGGGATGGAGGGTAGAAGAAATGGATGGACTGTTTATGTTTTTAGTTTAAATAAATTGGAAAAACTGCAAAAAATTTAAAAACTACCATTTGAATTGCTCTTGAAATATTCATTTAATTGTCTTTGAGTCATTATTTTTAAATAAAGATTTAAGAGTTATATAAAATAGGTATGTGATTGAAATTAAATGTCAAAGTTGTCACACACAACCAGCATCTGACCATATCTGCATATTCAATTATTGACAGTTCCAAGTTTATCTATTTCCATTTTACTCTTCTTCTTCCATTACTACAGTGGTCAAGCTATCATAGGTACATATAAATTGCAAATTGGACCAAGACAGACCTGATGTTTGTTATAACCTACTTCAATAAAAATGCTTCTTAAATTGACCTTTGTTGAGGCCCAGAGCAGGCCAACCCAAAATATGCCTCAATGGCATATTGGTTATTTTGATTTAAGGTTACTTAAGAAAGAGCTGCTGTAAGAGGGACACTTTGACCCGCCTATCTTCCTGAAAGCAGGAAATAAATCTCTCATATAACAGGTGCACTCCCTGCATTTGGAGATAGGACACTGTTATCACCAGTGATAGTGAATTTGGGGCCAAGAAGCCTATATAAACAAACCTTGTCATTTCTTTAATTTACTACCCCAAGCCTAAACTTTGTTTAAATTCCTCACCAAAACCTAGGTTTCTCTGTCCTGTCAATTCCTCTCAAATTTATTGTTTCTTTGCCTAAAAAGTATAAAAGTTGTCTGTTTTGGCCACTTCTTAGGTCTCACTTCTATGAGACTTCCATGCTCACGAATTAAAATGTACGTTTCTCCTTTTAATCTATCTTTTGTCAATTTTATTATTAGTCCAGAGGGATAGAGGGAGAAATTCCCCCTTCCCCAACAATTTCAAAGTTAAGCATCAACCTTAAAGTCAAGTGTAAGATTGTGTCAAATCCTCCTACTTCATTTAGGAAATTTTGAATCACTGTCTAGTTTTAGTGTTTTCATTAAATATGTAGCATTACTTTTAGAAAGCACTTAAAATACTTGGAGACATTCTCTACTGGTTTTGAGATAAATAATCACGTTAATGTGGCATTATAGTTAACATAAATATGTAAATAATGGATAGAGATTTCGATACTCACTGTGTCTAATTCTTTTATTTTCTCTTGAACCCAATTTAATCAGATTTTGTCCCACACTAATCCACAAAAATGACTTTTGTCTAGGTCAGCAGGGACCTCCACAATCCAGTGGTCTTTGTATACAAACCTATCAGACACTACTGAACAGAGCAGCTCTTTCCTTCCTGGAATCACATTCTTCACTTGGATTCAAGTATTCCATTCCCTCTGCTTTCTCTCCTACTGTACTTGTTTTTTCTTAGTCACTCCTTCTGGTTCTTCTTTAAATCCTTATCAACTAAACTTCAGTGTACCCAAGGACTAAGTATTAGAACCTCTTTTCTTTAGTCATTCTCACTCCCTTGGTCAACACATTCAATATAAACCTTTAAAATTATACAGACACACACACACACGTATTCTAAACTTGAGAACATAGGTCTTGATTTGGAACTCTCCCCCAAAATAAAAATTGCAGGCTATTCTACTTCTCCAGTTAGAAGTATAATAACCATTTCAGGTGTAACATGTTCAAAAGTAACCTAAGATATTCCCTCCAAATCCTGTTCCACTCACAGACTTCCCTGTTTTAGTGAATGCCAATTTTTTTTAACTTTTTATTGTTTAAGCCAAAAGTATTGGCATCATCCTTTACCTCTCATTTCCTTTTGCAACCCACCTTCTGTTTAAAAACTACTTCTATTGGCTCCACCTTTAAAATATGTATAAAATCTGACCACTTCTTATGAACTTCATTACTACCACCACTTCCCAAACAATACCATCTCTCATCTCAATTACTGCAATAGGCTTCTAACTGGTTTTTCTCCTCCACTCTTGCCTCTTTATACCTGTTCTCACCACAGCAGTCAGAAGAATACAGCTGACCCTTGAACAACATGGGGGCTGGGGCACCCACCCTCCACTCAGTCAAGGGTATATAACTCATAGTGGGCCCTCTGTATCCACGGTTCCTCTGTATCCATGGTTCCATATCCTTTAGATTCGTGTAGTACTGTAGAATTTACTATTGAAAGAAATCTGCATATAAATGGACCTGCACAGTTCAAACCCTTATTATTCAAGGGTCAACTGTACTTTAAAAATATAAAGTCTTGTCGTATTAAAGCCCTCTACTGGCTTGCTATCTCTCAAGATAAAATCCCAAGAAATAACCATTTCCTATAAGGCTTCACATGATCTGTTCCCAATCACTGCGCCCCACTCTTATTCATGGATACAATTTAATGTTGCTCTCCCCCTTGTCACTTCATTTCAGACACACAGATCTCCTTGCTGCTCTCCCGACATTTATCTTCTCCCATATTTCCACATGACTTATTCCTTTACCTCAAACAGGTCTTCATGCAAATGTCACCTTTGTGGTAAGTACCTCCCTAATTGCCCAGCACTGTTTTTTCTCCCACACCTACTTTAGATGTTTTTATTCATGGCCATGGTCTTTTGGAAAAATTTTAGAGTCACAAAAAAGTTACAAAGGTAGTATAAAGACGTTTTGTATACCCTTCCCCCAGCTTCCTCTACTATTAATGTCATATAACCATAGTATATTTCCCAAAATCTGTACTATACTTTTAACTACATTACATTGATGCAATACTGTTAAGTAACCACAGCCTTTATTCAGATGTCACCAGTTTTTCTACTTCTGTCTTTTACTGTTCCAGAATCTAATCCAGGACACCACACTGCATTTAGTCACCATGCAGTCATGCATTAGCCTCCTAGATGTCCTCTTCTCTATGACTATTTTTAGTTTTTCTATGTTTTCCATGACCTTGACACTTTTGAATACTGATCAGGTAATTTGCAAACTATCCCTCAGATTTGACTAAAGTTTCCTCACAATTAGACTGCAATCATGGATGTGGATTTTTGTAATAAAAGGTGAAAATTATCTATGTATATTATTTGGATTTCTTCTGTAAGGAATACCTTTCTCTCATATATTTATTTAATCATTTATATCAAGTATTCACTCATGGATATTATTTTATTATTTGAGATATAATGTAATGTTGTTTTTATTTGGTTTATTGACTAAATTGTTCCAGGTTTTGCTATTAGGAAGTCTTTTAGGTTGGCTCTGTGCCTTTTTTTTTTTTTAAGCATTTCCTTACTTTCTGGCAATACAAGATATCTGTATTTTACCTTCCACAGTGCTGGACTCAACCATTTCTACAAGAAACAACTGATTCTAAGCTTTCTCAGTTGAAAGACCTAGGAAATATATGATGTTTACTAATGCATGAATACATATCAGTATTTGTGTATCTCTATAGATATTAAAGTAAACATGAGTTCATATTGGTATCTCCAACTGTAATCTAGTCAGAACCACGGGGTTCATTCTAGCCTTTCTGCCTTTCCCTGAAGGTGAGAAACCTGGCTCCCATTAACTACAATATTTACTTATTTGTTAAATCCTAGTATACATGTAATTTTAGAAATGCTGTGAGAAAAATATATACCAACTAGACTGTGGTACTAATGTATAATCTTTTGCATTTAGTCTTAAAATATTCAATTAAAATACTGCTTTCCAAAGCTACTTATGTCAGCTTTTCTTCCTACCCTCTTCAGTAGGATTATATTATATACTTGTAATATTCATTTGCCAAAGTCTGCACTCCATCCTGTATACCCTAAAATCAAATTGTTGTTATTATTGTTGCCGTTTTCCTCATACTTTGTGGTACACAAGTGTATATGTTTTAAAAATGGTTAGAATCATGTGTCTATAACCCCAGTACCGTGTAGAAGAATTCTATCACTCAAAACACTCCTTTCTGAGGCCTCTTTGTAATCAATCCCTTACCTGTCCTCTAACTCTCAGAGTAATGAAGGAATGTTAGTGAAGGAATGTTAGGCCCTCTTGGGAGCCTTGGATGGAGCATGAGATGAGGAAATTAACCAGCTGTTTGTAGGAGCCTTCATCCTATCAGCTCATTTTCAGCTTAAATCCTTACTTACAGAGATACACAGTACTAGGATTTTGCATTATAAAATGAATGCCTTCTTTTGAACTTCCCCGTCTTTTATCGTCAGCAGACTTAGGTTTTAGCTTTTTCCAATTTGCTAGATCAGTCACCATTCATCCATCTGCTTCAAACCCATGTTTTGTTGTCTTGCTCTCTTTGCTATTACCACAATTTACATTCCCTTCGTCCTTTGGGTATATTCCTTTACTAAACTTTTTCTGGAGTTTAAGGAGGAAACAAATTAGTTTTTGTATTTAATCTGTCACATTTAACTAGAAACACACATCATGGACAGATTTTGAAAATGAAATTGTTGAGTGAAAAAAATCAAGTTTCAAAATGCATATGTTACACCACCATTTATGTAAATATATAAAATTTTAAATGGACTGGATAAGTATACACAAGCATAATCAGAGTATTTTCTTCTGGGGGTGGGGGGAGATATGCCTGAGGAGAGGAATGGAGAGAATTTCAGTGTTTACTGTAATGCTCTACCACTTTAAAAAATCTTAAGTAAAATATTAATTGTTATAATATTTTAATTAAGGATAATAGGTACATTGATATTTGCCAAATATTGCTTATGATTTTTAATGTATTTTAAGTATTGCATAATTTTAAAAGTAAAACTTACCATGATAAAGTTTTCTTAATGGTCAATAACATATTTTATCCCTTAATGATTTTATACCTATTATAAGACAAACTTCAGGGAATTTTTAGTATAAGATAACATATCAGATTTCTGTCTTTTGTCCACTAGCCTTTAATTTGTAAAGTTGAAAATGTCACCAATTAATACATACAAGAAATAAAATTAAAGATAACATTTTCTTAAGAACTAATCTGAGACACTCACTGTAGCAACACGTTAAACGACAGTGATAAGATCAAGTTTGTGAACATTTTCTTAAGAACTAATCTGAGACACTCATTGTAGCAACATGTTAAACGACAGTGATAAGATCAAGTTTGCGATCTAATAGGAGAAAGAACAAAACATCTGGCTTCGTAGACAGATAGTCAATATACATGTACTTTCAGATACCTTTTCTTCATTAAGGATCCTATAATAACCCAGGGTTGTTTTGCTATTATACCATAAATACACGGAAAGAATATTAGAAACTCATATCCGCTCAATTCTCCCCACGTAGAACACCAAATTTTTCACAAGTTTTAAAGGTTACCTATCCCCTTAAGATCTTTAGCAGTTATGAAATGGAATGGCAAAAACCACATGGGGGCATCAGATTTTCTGACACCTGTAATAATATATTATAGGTATAGAACACATATGCCAATTATTTAAGTCACTGTAACTGGTAAGTTTTCATTGTCATTGGCCAGATGGAAGATCTGTTCACATTCCAAAAATTTACTTTTGAAGACCCCCACAAAGGGGTCCCCTTGGCATTAGTCAACAGCAGAGTATGCCTGCTTTTATGTGAACACTTGGTCCCAACATCTGTCATATTCTTTGTTGCTCTCGCCCTGCATCCATGCTTTTACTCTGTTTCCAAATATTTGCTTTCTGTATTATGTTACTTCGCTTTTATCTTCTCCTGTGTTTTAGAAGCTATTTATTTTAATGGAAATATCTTTAATTTTTCTACTATAAATGTAATCAACGCTGATTAAAACAAACAATACAGACATAAAGTTGAATATAAAATGGTCTTGAGTAATTTGTATTCACTGCAACCACTGGATGAATATACTATATGCCACCTACAAAAGATTCACTTTATTTTCAATGGCACAAATAGGCTGAAAGTAAAATGATGGAAAAAGATATTCTATGTGAACAGTAACTAAAAGAGAGCAGGTGTGGCTGTACTAATATCAAACAAATGAAAGTTTAGGACAAAAATTGTTATGAGAAGCAAAGAGGACATTATATAACGATAAAAGGGTGAATACATCAAAAATCTGTAACAGTGAAAAGTGAATTAAGAAAGACAAAGAGAAATATTGTATGGTATTACTTACATTTGTATTCTAGAACCAACCCACCGAACAACAACAAAACAAGCAAACAAACAAAAAAAATCCCCCAAACAAACCAATTTCATAGAAACAGAACAGAAAAGTTTCTTCATTATGACACCAAAACCACAAGCAACAAAAGAAAAAAAATGATAATTTGGACTTCATTAAAATGAAAACTTTTGTGTGTCTCAGAACACTGTCAAGAAAGGGAAAAAAACCAACAGAATGGAAGAAAATATTTGCAATTCATATGAGGGTCTAATATGTAGACTATATAAAGAACTCTTACAACTCAACAATAAAAAGACAAGCAAACAAGCTTCTTAAAATGGGCAAAGGACATGAATAAACATTTCTCCAAAAAAGATATATGCATGGACAAAAAGAACATGAAAAGATGTTATAAATCTTTTTACATTAGGAAAATGCAAATCAAAATCACAGTGATATAACACTTTACACTGAATGGAGTATAATAATAATCATAATAAAGAAACAGAAAAAACAAAATGTTTGCAAGAATATGGTAACATAGAAACCCTTATACATTGCTGGTGGAGATGTAAAATGGTGAAGCTGCTGTAGAAAACAGTTTCTCAAATGTTCACAGCAGCATTATTCATAATAGCCCAAAGCAGAAACAACCCACATGTCCATCAACTGAAGAATGAATAAACGAAATGTGCTGTTTTCATACAGTAGAATATTATTCAGCCACAAAAAAGGAACAAAGCTTTGATACAAGCCACAGTATGAAAAGAAGTTGAAAACAGTATGCTAATAAAAGAAGTTAGACACAAAGGGCTCATATTGTATGATTCCATTTTTATGAGTGTACAAAATAGGCAAAACCATAGGGACAGAAAGTAGATTAGTAGCTGCCAGGAAATAGAGGGAAAAGGAAACTGGGATTGAATGTTAACTGACATGAGTCTTCTTTTTGCTAACTGATATGAGTCTGACAGAAATATTCTGGAATTAAATAGTGATGATTTTATACTTTGAATATGCTAAAACTCATTTAATTGTACATTTTAAAATGGATAAAAATGGATAAATGGTAAACTTTATGTCATTTATATGTCAATAAAATAATCCAAAAACAAACAAAAATGCTACAATAGACACCCCAGTATTTTCATAGCACTCTTCTGTACGAGTAAAATTTAGTCTAAAGTCAATGTAATAAAATTCATTTTTATGCATATTGCCAATTGCCTTCTTGAAACTGAGATGTAGTTTACCCTTTTATTTTAATGAAATTACTTTCTTTCCACCAAGATAACAATATTGCATATTCTTGATTTGGCAGGTCTTTGAGAAACTGGTACTTGAAAATAACATGCAATTGTATTAATTTGCTTTCAATTGATCTTCAGTGAGGTATAGCTCCTTTTCACATGTTCATTACCAAGTTTAACTTTTGGGACTAGTCTATTCATGTATTATGCATCTTTTCGTAAGGCTTTGTCAGATTTAAGATTTTTAAATGTAAATAACGAATTCTCATTTTTTAAAGTACCCTGAAACAGAATGTATGAAGTAAAAAGTTAAATCACTGGGTTTGTATACCCACTGCAGCTTCCAAAAGCAATTTCATACATATATTTTTGCTTTGCATATAATAATCTATCCTATCAACATTGCATTAGAATACCTGTCTCCACACTATTCCTAACACTGTGTTTTGTTAAGAATGTCATGTTTCCTAATACTATTAGTGAAGTAGTATCTTATTATTTTGGTTTGCATTTTGTACCATTTGTGTGGCAAAATATGTTTTGTATGCTTATTGTCATTTGTATTTTTTGTGTGAATAACCTCTTCATAGCCTTTGTCCATGTTTCCATTCTTTTAATTATTTCTACACTTGTAGAACTCTTCATATAGCACAGCAATTAATTATTCTTCTATTTACATGTGGTGTGGTAATTATTTTATCCAGTTTTTATATTTTTCTTTTGACTATGCTTACTTTATTTTTTCTCAGATAATACACTTAAATGATTTGGAGTAAAATCTGGCAATATTTTTCTATATGGCTTATGAGTTTCAGGTTTGTTTGAAAATACTGTCTTTTCCCAAGACTATAATAAGAGTCTCCAATAATTTTTTTAGCTTGTAGTACATTAATATTTTTTGAAATGTATTGCTTCTGGAACTTGATATAGACTCTGAATTATGTACCTAATGCAAAATTTCTCCAAATGGATAGCTGTTCATCATAGCATCTTCATCATTATATACATTTTCATCATTTTAACATAACTGTATGTAATCTGCACAATAACTTGTTTAATATTTTCTTTAAATCAGCTTTAACTTAACCCCTTTCTTAATATAGCCTTGCCGTAAATTATTATGTTCATGATTTTTGAGAGGATAGATGAGAGACTCATTTATAAATTTTTTATATATCAGTTAAAATAACAAATTTTTTTAAATTTTAAATTGTTCACCTCTGAAACATATAAAATAATCTTGTTTACCTTTGCTGTTACATAAATCACACTTTGGGAAATGCCAAGATTTCCCACATGATTCAAAATGACATCCTTTTCACACACCAAATTTTCAACTATGCATGCCCTGTTTTTGGTCTATTTCATTTTCACATTGTATTCTTGTACTAAAACCCTCTATTTTTTGTATTTTATTGTGTGTAGTGGGCTTTTTAAGTTAATTTTTAAATGTAGCTTTATTGATATTTCATTGATTTTCCTAATTAGACTTTCTTCTCAATGTATTGGATATTCTTGATAAATTACAGATGAACTTTAAATCAGTTTGTCAAATTATACAACAAATCCTTAAATTGAATTGACTATAAGGATAAATCAATCACAAACTGATTTCTCTTTTCAATATGGACTTCATACAATTTTTTCAGTAAAATGGTAAGTCTCTCCATTTATCTATGTTCACTGTAAATACTTTAATAAACTTATACAATAAAATTATATAATGGTTCTGTTACATTTATTGTAAAGTTTATTTCTAATTGTTTTATTTTTTTCTTTATATAATGCCTAGCATTTTCATCCAATTAATAGTATTGGTTTACTTCTTATATATTGTAAAGCTATTAATTTGTATGTTTCCATGTGTTTAAAAAATCTTTTATCTGTTTGTACCTGTCTTATCATTACTAATAACTTTTCAGTTGATTCTCATTAAGAAAAGAATAATATATCAACAAAATAACTGACTACTTTTCCCCACAATTAGATATAATTGTTTTTTCATTATTAGGATAAACAAAAATCTCCAAAAGAAACCTTAATAATAATAAATCAAAATAATGATAGGAGGAGGAGGAGAAAACAGAGAAGGAGGTAGTGACAGCATATTTGCCTCGTTTATAATTTTAATGGCAATAACTACCTTTATTTCCTATCACTGTGAATAGTCAATATATTTTAAGACTTTCTTTTTCCTTTCGGCAAACAAACAATACTTCAAACACAATTTTACCTAACTTAACACCATTTCTTGACTTCTGCATCCTTTACATTATAAACTGTTTTGATATTATGAAAAATTTTCTGCAATATGTATCTGATTTTAAAAATGATCTCACAACCATCTTTCACTTTTACATATATATTAAAACACTATACACATTTTATGTTGTGATAGTTTCATTTTATTTAATTAATTTATTTTGAACAAACCATTTTATTTACCTTCTACACCAGAACACCAAGTAGTGACTTCTAAAACCCTGAAAGAGACAGCGTAAGTCTTCACACATGAGTTCCCCAGTACACTATTGTGATCAAAACAGGAAATTAACAGAGATATTACACTATTAACTACATTACAGACCTTAGTCAAATTACACAGGCTTTTCCTCTATTGTCCTTTTTCTCTTCCAGGATCCTATCCAGAATCCCACATTTCATTTCATTGATGTGCCTCTCTATTCTGTGATAGTCTCTCAGTCTTTCTTGTCTTTTGTGATCTTAACAGGTTTTTTTTTTAATATCTTTATTGGAGTATAATTGTTTTACAATGGTGTGCTAGTTTCTGCTGTGTAACAAAGTGAATCAACTATAAATATATACCCATATCTCCTCCCTCTTGCATCTCCCCGCCACCCTCCCTATCCCACCTCTCTAGGTGGTCACAAAGCACCGAGCTGATCTCCCTGTGCTATGTGGCTGCTTCCTGCTATCTATTTTACATTTGGTAGTGTATATATGTCCATGCCACTCTCTCAATTTATCCCAGCTTACCCTGCCCCCTCCCTGTGTCCTCAAGTCCATTCTATGTGCCTGCATCTTTAACCCTGTCCTGCCCATAGGTTCTTCAGAACCATTTTTTTTTCTTAGACTCCATATATGTGTGTTAGCATATGGTATTTGTTTTTCTCTTTCTGACTTACTTCACTCTGTATAACAGACTCTAGGTCCATCCACCTCACTACAAATAACTCAATTTCATTTCTTTTTATGGCTGAGTAATATTCCATTGTATATATGTGCCACATCATCTTTATCCTTTCATCTGTTGATAGACACTTAGGTGGCTTCCATGTCCTGGCTATTGTAAATAGAGCTGCAATGAACATTTTGGTACATGACTCTTTCTGAATTATGGTTTTCTCAGGGTATATGCCCAGTAGTGGGATTCCTGGGTCGTATGGTAGTTCTATTTTTAGTTTTTTAAGGAACCTCCACACTATTTTCCATAGTGGCTGTATCAATTGACATTCCCACCAACAGTGCAAGAGGGTTCCCTTTTCTCCACACCCTCTCCAGCATTTATTGTTTGTAGATTTTTTGCTGATGGCTATTTTGACTGGTGTGAGGTGATACCTCATTGTAGTTTTCATTTGCATTTCACTAATGATTAGTGATGTTGAGCATCGTTTCATGTGTTTGTTGGCAATCTGTATATCTTCTTTGGAGAAATGTCTATTTAGGTCTCCTATTCATTTTTGGATTGGGTTTTTTTCTTTTTTTGATATTGAGCTACATGAGCTGCTTGTATAATTTTGAGAAATATTTTGGCAGTTGCTTTGTTTGCAAATATTTTCTCCCATTCTGAGGGTTGTCGTCTTGTTTATGGTTTCCTTTGCTGTGCAAAAGCTTTTAGGTTCCATTTGTTTATTTTTGTTTCTATTTCCATTTCTCTAGGAGGTGAGTCAAAAAGGATCTTGCTGTGATTTATGTCATAGAGTGTTCTGCCTGTGCTTTCCTCTACGAGTTTTATAGTGTCTGGTCTTACATTTAGGTCTTTAATCCATTTTGAGTTTATTTTTGTGTATGGTGTTAGGGAGTGTTCTAATTTCATTCTTTTACATGTAGCTGTTCAGTTTTCCCAGCACCACTTATTGAAGAGACTCTCCTTTCTCCATTGTATATTCTTGCCCCCTTTATCAAAGATAAGGTGACAATAGGTGCGTGGGTTTATCTCTGGGCTTTCTACCCTGTTCCATTGATCTATATTTCTGTTTTTGTGCCAGTACCATACTGTCTTGATGATTGTAGCTTTGTAGTATAGTCTGAAGTCACAGAGTCTGATTCGTCCAGCTTTTTTTTTTTCTCACAATTGCTTTCGCTATTTGGGGCCTTTTATGTTCCAATACAAATTGTGAAATTTTTTGCTCTAGTTCTGTGAAAAATGCCATTGGTAGTTTGATAGGGATTGCATTGAATCTGTAGATTGCTTTGGGTAGTAGAGTCATTTTCACAATGTTGATTCTTCCAATCCAAGAACATAGTATATCTCTCCATCTGTTTGTCTCATCTGTAATTTCTTTCATCAGTGTCTTATAGTTTTCTGCATACAGATCTTTTGTCTCCTTAGGTAGGTTTATTCCTAGGGATTTTATTCTTTTCGTTGCAATGGTAAATAGGAGTGTTTCCTTAATTTCTCTTTCAGGTTTTTCTTTAGTGTATAGCAATGCAAGAGATTTCTGTGCATTAATTTTGTATCCTGCTACTTTACCAAATTCATTGATTAGCTCTAGCAGTTTTCTGATAGCATCTTTAGAATTCTCTATGTATAGTATCATGTCATCTGCAAACACTGACAGTTTTACTTTTTCTTTTCCTAGTTGGACTCCTTTTATTTCTTTTTCTTCTCTGATTGCTGTGGCTAAAACTTCCAAAACTATGTTGAATAATAGTATTGAGAGTGGGCAACCTTGGCTTGTCCTGATCATAGTGGAAATGGTTTCTGTTTTTCACCATTGAGAACGATGTTGGCTATGGGTTTGTCATATATGGCCTTATTATGTTGAGGTAGGTTCCTTATATGCCTACTTTCTGGAGAGTTTTTATGATAAATGGGTATTGAATTTTGTCTAAAGCTTTTTCTGCATCTATTGAGATGATCATATGGTTTTTCTCCTTCAATTTGTAAATATGGTGTATCACATTGATTGATTTGTGTATATTGAAGAATCCTTGCATTCCTGGGATAAATCCCACTTGATCATGGTGTATTACCCTTTCAATGTGCTGTTGCATTCTGTTTCCTAGTATTTTGTTGAGGATTTTTGCATCTATGTTCATCAGTGATATTGGCCTGTAGTTTGAATTTGTAAGAATTTGTCCATTTCTTCCAGGTTGTCCATTTTATTGGCATATAGTTGCTTGTAGTAATCTCTCATGATCCTTTGTATTTCTGCAGTGTCAGTTGTTACTTCTCCCTTTTCATTTCTAATTCTATTGATTTTAGTCTTCTTTTTTTTCTTGATGTGTCTGGCTAGTGATTATCAATTTTATCTTTTCAAAGAACCAGCTTTTAGTTTTATTGACCTTTGTTATTGTTTTCTTCATTTCTTTCTCATTTATTTCTGATCTGATCTTTATGATTTCTTTCCTTCTGCTAACTTTGGGGTTTTTTGGTCTTTTCCCTAATTGCTTTAGGTGTAAGGTTAGCTTGTTTATTTGAGATGTTTCCTGTTTCCTGAGGTAGGATTATATTGCAATAAACTTCCCTCTTAGAACTGCTTTTGCTGCATCCCATAGGTTTTGGGTCATTGTGTTTTCATTGTCATTTGTCTAGGTACTTTTTGATTTCCCCCTTGATTTCTTCATTGATCTCTTGGTTGTTTAGTAGTGTATTGTTTAGCCTCCAAGTGTTTGTGTTTTTTACAGATTTTTTTCCTCTAATTTATATGTAGCCTCATAGCACTGTGGTCAGAAGAGACACTTCATACGATTTCAATTTTTTAAAATTTACCAAGGCTTGATTTGTGACCTAAGATATGATCTGTCCTGAAGAATGTTCCATGAGCACTTGAGAAGAAAGTGTATTCTGTTGTTTTTGGATGGAATGTCCTATAAATATCAATTAAGTCCATCTTGTTGGACTTGTTGTATCATTTAAAGCTTGTGTTTCCTATTTATTTTCATTTTGGATGATCTGTCCATTGGTGATGTGGGGTGTTAAAGTCTCCTACTATGATTGTGTTACTGTCAATGTCCACTTTTATGGCTGTTAGCATTTGGCTTATGTATTGAGATGCTCCTATGTTGGGTGCATAAATATGTACCATTGTTATATCTTCTTCTTGGATTGTGGAATACTTGAATAGACAATGAATCATCCCAAAATTAAAGTGGTGGACTTTGGGAGCAACTGTGGACTTGGGGTTTGCTTTTTGCATCTAATTTGTTTCTGATTTTATCTCTGTCTTCTTTAGAGTTTAATATCATTGGTAGATTTGTTTATTGATTTGGTTGCTCTTTTCTTTTCTTTTTTTAATATTTTTTTCCTGTTTTCTCTTTTTGTGAGTGTGTATGGGTATGCTTCTTTGTGTGATTTTGTCTATATAGCTTTGCTTTTACAATTTGTCCTAGGGTGCTGTCTATCCATTGTTTTTTGTTTTTTGTTTTTCTTGTATAGTTTTCAGCACTTGTTATCATTGGTGGAGTTGTTGTATGGTTTGGTTGCTCTCTTCTTTCTTTCTTTCCTTTTTTATACTTTTTTACTTTCTTATTTTTAATAATACTTTTTTTATTTTAATAACTTTATTTTTTTCTTTTCTTTCTTCTTTTTTTCTCCCGTTTCTTCTGAGCCATGTGGCTGACAGTGTCTTGGTGCTCCAGCTTGGTGTCAGGCCTGAGCCTCTGAGGTGGGAGAGCCGAGTTCAGGATATTAGACCACCAGAGACCTCATGGCCCCATGTAATATCAATCAGTGAGAGCTGTCCCAGAGATCTCCGTCTGAATGTGAAGACCCAGCTCCACTCAACGACCAGCAAGTTACAGTGCTGGACACCCCATGCCAAACGACTAGCAAGACAGCACAATCCCACCCAATATGCCTGAAATCATATTAAGTTCACAGACACACCAAAACACACCATCGGATGTGGTCCTGCCCACCAGAAAGACAAGAGCCAGCCTCATCCACCAGAACACAGGCACCAGTCCCCTCCACTAGGAAGCCTACACAATCCACTGAACCGACCTTACCCACTGGGGGCAGAAACCAAAAACAACGGGAACTATGAACCTGCAGCCTGTGAAAAGGAGACCCCAAACACAGTAAGTTATGCAAAATGAGAAGACAGAGAAGTACACAAAAGATGAAGGAGCAAGGTAAAAACCCACCAGACCAAACAAATGAGGAGGAAATAGGCAGTCTACAGGAAAACGAAGTTAGAATAATGTAAACCTTAGTGAGTGTTGGGATCACCTGGGGAAATCGGTAAAAGTGCAAAGATCAAGCTTCCATCCTATTTCAATGAGCCTGCGTCCCTGTGTTCTTTATTAACTCTAAGGTGACTCTGATACACACTAATGTTTGATAATCTCTGTTCTTGCTAACAGACTCAAGAGGGAAATTAGTTCTTTTGGGCATATTTATTTAAGACACAGCTTTTCTTTCCTCTCACCACCACCACAATCATTAGTGCAATTCTCCTATACATTATCATCTTTATCACATTTCTCTACATAGTCATTTAAAAATGAAAAATGACTTTAAAAATGCTGCTTTCCCCTCTATATGGATGACATTAATTCTATTATGATATAGCCAATAGTAGTCCCTAATATATTAATTGCATTAAATCCAATTTTAGTTCTGAAAACGTTAAGTTCTTCTCAGTATTCCTGTTGGAATTTTGTATTTTTTACTCTCTGCCCACACTATCTTTTTCTCTTTATCAGTCTATAAATAAGAGGGGTTGCCCTTTTCTTTACTCTCATCAACTTGTGAAAGCTGACTTTCCCACTCAGATTAATGGCCAGAGGGAAAATGGATATACGCATATATAGAGAGAGAGAGCTCCCCATTCAATTCTCATGTATGAATGTGTTTTACCTGATGTATCTTCTCCTTCATTCCTGTTTGATTTTCTCAAATATTAAATAAACTAAGTTCATAAAACATTTCAGTTCTCAGCTCCAATTAGTACTGTGGTTCTTCTGAGCCCCCACTTGTGATGATTTATTTGTGAAGCTAAAATTTCCAGAGCATAATGTGACACTGTTAATTCTCATCCCCATTTCCATTTCCTGTTGTTTTCTGAGAATTACTGTTTCTGATTGGCATAAAAAATAACTAGCAGAATATAAAAATCATCCACATAAAACAGTAAGAAGAAGGCAAATAATTCAATAACAGAATGGTCAAAGAACACAAAAGGCTATCACAAAAAAAGGAAATATAAATGGCAAGATACTTAACTTCATTAAAATTGGCAAAAAAATTAATACAGGGCATTATTGCTTTTAGCGTGGCAGAAGTTGAGAAAATATAAGATTCTATTTTGGCAAGTATATATAAAAAATATAAATGAAATATAAATGAAAATATATTTTGTCTATTGCTAATGCAATTAAAAATAATTGCTGGGCAGGTAGGGCCATACTAATCAGACTGCTTTAGGAATTGGTTCCTGAGGGGCATATGTACGGTTGCCCAATGTTCTGGGTGATAAAGACACTGAATCAGGGTATAGGGATTAAAGGAGGATTGTGATGTCTATCTTTTCTCAGGTGGTCTGAACATGCTTTTCTCAATCTGGTTTCACTTATTTTATATTTCTCCCAGATTTTAGCCTTAGGTAAACTGTCAACCTTAGGGTTGGGAAAGTTGATCTCTCTTCTCTTATGTATTCTAATGGGAAGCTGAGGAAGCTGGCATCAAGAGCTGCAAGCCAGGTACCACATTAAATCACAAGTTGAATAAAATATTTATAAACTATATTTGAATTTGCTGAAATACCCCCTTTAGGAATTCATCCCTTTGGTACTAGACAAGTACAAAAATCTTAAACAAGACCCAAATTACTTTACACCAAGAATCAGTATGAAGCCTGTTATAAGTCAAAAGTGGTGGTAAAGTGGGGAAGAGGCAGGCTTATGGGGAATAGCTTGGCAATGGATCCTCCAGATCAGTGCCTGAATGCTGCCACAAAGAGAGAGAGCACCCCGAGCCAAGGACAACTTGCCAACAGGCAAGTGGACTTCCTCCTCAAAGAAAAGGTTATCAGAAAAGATTTACAGAATTAAGCAGATAAATCAGGAAGAACTCTACAGAGTACCATAAAAACATTTTTTTCAGATTTTAAATGAACTGTCCTTTATATCTCAAAAAGAAAAAAGTTTAGATTTTGTATAATCTTTTTTCTACTCTATAGGTGATTAAAAAGAGAGCTGTCAAATATGGAAACTTGTTACTGCCCCTTAAATTTTACTGAGAATTATATCTGCCCTATATAAATTTTAATCTCCTTCATGGTCTCTGAAGGACCAACTTGAAAGCTAACCTCCAGATGTGTTGTGACTATGAAAGCTCTCAGATCAACATAATGACCAGGAAAGCTCTATTATTTTCTTTGTTCCTTAACTCTGCACTCTGCTTAGCTTTTCTTTTTCTGGAAAATGTTTAACCAAGTCCCTTAGCAATGGGCTCAGTTCCTTAAAGAGCTACAACTCATCTTAAACTGGGAAACCTCCAGTTTGCATCAGATATTAGTGGTATCCAGTGGAATATCTCTGTGTACATTTAAGATAGAGCAAGGAAATGCTTAATGTGAAGTGGTTTCTCTATAACAAGCTGCTGAATTATTTACATCAATAAAAATTTATCTGCTGGAGTCTACTGAGAAAAAAAATTATCCTCTTGGTATATGGAATTGTTGTCTGCAATGAAATAAGGATGCACAGCAGTGCCATTCTACAAGCACCACAGGTACATTTAAATTATTCTCCTATCTCTCATTTTCTTTTTCTGTTTGGTAAAGGGAATTTAAGGAAATTAATGCCTAGTTGGACTGAAAGTAATGACCACAAAGCAGTATCCCTTATCTGAAAGATTTTGTAGATTACATGGTTTTAAGAAATAGTTAAAACTCCCAAGTCTCATAGTTAATGCCTATATACAGGTTGAAATAACTATGGTAGTATATGGGGCTCCTAACCTTGAGGAAAAAACACTGCATATTTTTCTTATATGTGTCAAACAGTATGAAAAAAAGAGAAGAATTTAGATTGCCATTAAGATAAGAATAAATTCTTATAGTGTTGGGGTTTTAAAAGGTGGTAAGTTTTTATTTCAGTTGAGTTGATTTCTTCCTTTAGACTCATGGAAAATTATCTATAGAAATATTAGTTAGGAAACAGGCCAGGTGAGGAATATAGTATTCTCTGTTATGAGACTCAAGCTCTCACTATCAAAACCGTAGGACTCTGGACCAAGATGGCAACATAGGAGGTTCCTGAATGTTCCTCCTCCCACAGACACAGAGTTACAGCTATACACAGAGCAATTTCCTCTGAAAGAAATCCAAAAACTAGCTGAGAAACTCCTACACAGAGGGAAAATGAGAAAATATCCATATGAAAATGGGTAGGGAAGGCTGAGATACACTCTCACCATAAACCCCACCTCCAGCACAGCCCCATAGAATAAGAAGGGAACCTCCAACTCCCAGCTTTGCCTGAGAAGTAAATGGTTTGGACCACACATCTAGTGCTCCAACTTTTAAGGTTATGAGCCTGCAAAACACCTAGATCTGAAAGCCATTGCTTGTGTTCATGGTCCCAGAGGACCACAGGCATACCTTGGTAAACTACACTTCACTTTATTGTGCTTCGCAGATATCACAGTTTTTATAAATTGAAGGTTCATGGCAATCGTGCATTGTCAGATAATGGCTGGCATATCTAAGCAGTATTTTTACATTGTTTTTTTAAGACAGTACTATTCACTTAATAGACCATACTGTAAACATAACTTTTATATGCACTGGGAAACCAAAAAATTTGTTACTTGCTTTATTGTGATATTCACTTTATTTCTGTGTTCTAGAATTAAACCTACAGCAGCTCTGCTGTATACTATACAACAGTATAGCAAACAAAGAAGCAGTTGTAAATGGGGACATGAGCACTCACCATGGCTATCCACCCAGGGCTCAGCACACACAGAGCAGGCAAAAACACCCGTCTCCAGAAGTACTTTGATGTGTACTTTACAAGCTGTAGCCTAAGTGTCCAGCTTCTAATTAGCATGCCATCTATGTGCTAACTGTCATCCTCCCCAGAGTCCAAAAGAGTTGATGGGTACTTTCACTGCCTTTCTTTGGCTCACTCCAACAATAAGGACAGGTTGCCAGTATCTCCCTGGAAGGATCATGTCCATACATCTTAAGCCCCAGCATTCATGACTGCCACTCGCGGTATGGGACCCAAAATACCTAACTCTGATAGCCAACAGGGGCTATATTCCAAGTCCCACAGGACTACAGAAAATAAAGAAGCAGATTTTAAATAGGCACTGAAGCACCACCCCAGGCTATACACAGGGTCCAGTACAGAGTAAATTACTAATAAGAAGATTTTGAATCAGTTATCAAAAACCTCCCAACAAAGAAAAGCCCAGGACATGGGATGGCTTCATGGGTGAATTCTACCAAACATTTAAAGAAGAATATTACAAATCTACTTAAACTCCTTCAAAACACAGAAGAGGCGGGAACATTTCCAAAGTCACTTTACAAGGCCAGTATTACCTTGATACCAAAGCCTGATAAGGACACTACAAGAAAAGAAAATTATAGGCCAATATCCATTATGAATATTTATTCAAAACTTCCAGCAACAAAATACTAGCAAACCAAATTCAGCAGGACATTAAAAGAACCATGATCAAGTGGCATTTATTCCTGAGACTCAAAGATGTTTTAACGTATGCAATTCAATAAAAGCGGTATACCAACTTAACAAAATTATTGATAAAAATCATATGATCATCTCAACAGATACAGAAAAAGCATTTGATAAAATTAAACTCCCTTTCATAATTAAAAAAAAGAAACCTCTCAACAACTAGGAATAGAAGAAATTACTTCAACATAATAATGCCATGTACCACAAGGCCACAGCAAATATCATACTCAATGGTGAAAAGCCAGAAAGAGAAATTAAGAAAATTTCATTTATAATAGCAACAAAAACAATAAAATACCTAGGAAGAAATTTAACCTAGAAGGTGAAAGATCTATACATTAAAAACTATAAAACATTGATGAAAGAAATTGAAGAAGACACAGAAAATGGAAAGATATTCCATGTTCATATATTAGAAGAATTAATATTGTTAAAATGTTCATAGTATCCAAAGCAATCTACAAATTCAATGCAATCCCACCAGGATTCAATTCCAGTGGCATTTTTCATAGAAATAAGAAAAAAACCAATCCTACTCTATGTATGGAAGCACAAAAGACTCCAAATAGCCAAAGCAATTTTGAGTTAGAAAAGCAAAATGGGAGGCATCACACTTCCTTATTTCAAACTATGTTACAAAGGTAGAGTAATCAAAACAGCATATTCCCATAAAAATAAACACATAGATCAATGGTATAGAGAGCCCAAAAATAAACCCATGCATATATATGGTCAATTAATTTACAACGAGGAAGCCAAGAATAAAAAATTGGGAAAGGATAACCTCTTCAATAAATGGTGTTGCAAAAACTGCATAACTACATGCAAAAGAATAAAATTAGACCCCATTTAGACCATACACAAAAATCAACTCAAAATGTAAATACTTAAATATATATTGTGAAATCCTAAAACTTTTCGAAGAAAACATAGGGAAGAAGCTCCCTGACTTTGGACTTGGTAATGATTTATTGGATTTGGCAACAAAAGTGAGAATAAACAAGTGGGGATGCATTAAACTAAAAAGCTCCTGCCCAGCAAAGGAAACCATCAACATAATGAAAAGGCATCCTATGGAATGGAAGTAAAAATTTGCAAACCACAAATCTGATAAGGGGTTAATACCCAGAATATACAATGAACACACAAAATTCAATAGCAAAAAAATAACCCAACTGAAAAATGGGCAAAGGGCCTGAATAGACATTTTTCCAGATAAGACATACAAATGGCCAACAGGTATATGAAAAGGTGCCCAACATCACTAATCATCAGGGAAACACAAATCAAAACCACAATGAGATATTACCTCACACCTATTAGAATGGCTGTCATCAAGCAGATGAGAGAACTGACAAGGATGTGGAGAAAGGGAAGCTTTATATAGTGCTAATGGGAATGTAAACTAGTAAAGCTACTATGGAAAACAGTATGGAGGTTCCTCAAGAAATTAAAAGTAGAACTATCATATGATACAGCAATTCCACCTTTGTGTATATATCCAAAAGAAACAAAATCACTGTTTCAAAGAGATCTGTACTCCCATGTTCACTGCAGCATCATTCACAATAGCCAAGATATGGAAACAACCTCAGAGTCTGTGGACAGATAAATGGATAAAGAAAATACGGTATATATACACAATGGTATATTATTCAGCCTTAAAAAGGAAGGAAATCCTGACATTTGCAACAAGATGGATGAAACTGGAGGGCATTATGCTAAGAGAAATAAGCCAGACATGGAAAGACAGTGTAAAGAATCACTTATAGGTGAAATCTTAAAAACCAAAACCAAACCAAAACAAACGAAAGAACATAAACACATAGAAACAAAGTGTAGTGTGGTGGCTGCCAGAATCTGCAGGGTAGAAAAAATAGGGCGAAGCTAGGTAAAACAGTACACACTTTCCATTATAAGATAAGTAAGGTCGGGCTTCCCTGGTGGCGCAGTGGTTGAGAGTCCGCCTGCCAATGCAGGGGACACGGGTTCGTGCCCCGGTCCGCGAGGATCCCACATGCCGCGGAGCGGCTGGGCCCGTGAGCCATGGCCGCTGGGCCTGCGCGTCCGGAGCCTGTGCTCCGCAACGGGAGAGGCCACAGCACTGAGAGGCCCGCGTACCGCAAAAAAAAAAAAAAAAGATAAGTAAGGTCTAAGGATCTAATGTATAACATAGGTACTATGGTGGATAATACTGTGATGGATGTGTTAATTAACTTGATGTTTGGGAGTCCGTCAAAATGTATCCATACATGTATATTAAAATCATCACATTGTACACTTTAAATACCTTACAATGTTTTGTCAATTATATCTCAATAAAGTTGTAAAAATAAATTGTATTATGGGAAAAGTAACTGTCAAAATTTAGCAACTCCTTTAGTCGTTCTGATTTAAAGACCATTAATGATGCTAAGTGTTTTAATCAGTTTATTCCTAGAAGCTGAGAGCTCCTGTTTAAGATCTGAAAGAGATCAAACAAATTGTTTGTATATCCTCTTGTGTGCATGTGATAGGTAAGAATATTTTTCTAAAAATAAGCCATTATCAAAGTAGGGTATCCTTAGAACAATGGTTTTCAATTGGGGATGTTTTTAACCCTCAAAAGACATTTGGAAACTTCTGGTATTTTTCGGTTGTCACAACTTGGGGTGAGAAGTTTCCAGTGCCTAGAGGTCAGGAATGTGGCTAAACCTACAATGCACAGGAAACCCTGCATAAAAAAGTATCATCCAGTCCAAAGATCAATAGTGCGGACAGGGAGAGATCCTCTCGCCTTAGAATATTATTTTTTTAACACTTAAACCTAAACCTAAAATTTACTCTACTTATTTAAGAAATCCAGAAATCAAAACCTTAGAGAGTTAAATTCATGAACAGCAAGACTTCCTATCAGTTTTTGACCTATGAAAAGAACAATTACCTATGGTTCAAACTAATACTTGTTTAAAACTCTAATATTCAATATTGTTTTAAAACTATACTCTGGACATTTTTTATCTATAACAAGAAGAAATATATAATTCTTTTTTTTAACATCTTTATTGGAGTATAATTGCTTTACAATGGTGTGTTAGTTTCTGCTTTATAACAAAGTGAATCAGTTACACATATACACATGTTCCCATATCTCTTCCCTCTTGCGTCTCCCTCCCTCCCACCCTCCCTATCCCACCCCTCTAGGTGGTCACAAAGCACCCAGCGATCTCCCTGTTCTATGCGGCTGCTTTCCACCAGCTATCTATTCTACGTTTGGTAGTGTATATAGGTCCATGGCACTCTCTCACTTTGCCACAGCCTACCCTTCCCCTCCCCACATCCTTCTTGAAAGCAGTGTAAAATGTGTCAGGGATTAAGAGGATGAGAAAACAAGCTACAGACTGGGAGAAAAATTAGCAAAGGATATATCTGGTAAAGTCTGTTTCCCAAAATATGCAAAGAACTCTTAAAACTCAACAATAAAAAATAAAAGACTTGATTTTAAAAAGGGCAAAATATCTGACCAGATACCTCACCAAAGAATATACACAGATGGCAAATAAGCATATGAAAAAATGCTTACTATCATAGGTCATCAGGGTAATACAAATTTTTTAAAAAATGAGCTACCCATTACATACCTTTTAGAATGCCAAAAGTCTAGAATAGTGACAACACCAAATGCTGACAAGAATGTGGAGCAACAGAAACTCCCCTTCATTGCTCATGGTAATGCAGAATGGTGCAGCCACTTTGAAAGATAGTTTGGCTGTTTCTTAGAAAATTAAACATAGTCTTACCATGCAATCCAGCAATTGCACTCCTTGGTATTTACCTACAATGAGCTGAAAATTTATGGCCACACAGAATCTAGAAAAATGGTACAGATGAACTTCTTTGCAAAGCAGAAATAGAGACACAGATGTAGAGAACAAACTTATGGATACCAAGGGAGGGGGATGGGGTGGGATGCCTTGGGAGATAGGGATTGACATATATATACTACTATGTATAAAGTAGATAACTAATGAGAACCTACTGTATAGTACAGGGAACTCTACTCAATGCTCTGTGGTGACCTAAATGGGAAGGAAATCTAAAAAAGAGGGGATATATGTATAACTGATTCACCTTCCTGTACACCAGAAACTAACACAACATCGTAAAGTAACTATACTCCAATAAAAATTAATTAAAAAAAATTTTAAAGTTATGTCCACACAAAAACTGGAACATAGATGTTCATAGCAACTTTATTCATGATTGCCAAAATTTGGAAGCAACCAAGATGTCCTTCGGTAGGTGAGTGGATAAATAAATGGTGGTACATCCAGACAATAAAATATTATTCAACACTAAAAAGAAATGAGCTATCAGTCCATGAAAAGACAAAGAGGAAACTTATACGCATAGCATTAAGGGAAAGAAGCCATCCTGAAAAGAGAACACATGGTGTATTATTCCAATTATGTGATATTCTGAAAAAGGCAAACTATAGAAATGGTAAAAAGATCAGTGATTTCCAGGGGGTTAGGAGGGGAAGGAGGGCTAAATTGGTGGAGCATAGAGGATTTGGGGGACAGTGAAAATATTCTGTGTGATACTATAATGGGGCATGTATGTCACTATACATATGTTAAAATCCATAGAATATACACCAACAAGAGTTAACCCTAATGTAAACTATGAACTTTAGGTGATGATGACATGTAGGCTCATCAGTTGTAACAAATGTATTGCTCTGGTACAGTATGTTGATAGGGGGACAGGTTATGCTTGTGTGCGGGCAGGGAGTACATGGGAACTCTCTATACTTCCTGCTCAACGTAGCTGTGAACCTAAGACTGCTCTAAAAAATAAGCTCATTATAAAACATGGCCATAGGTCAGGATAAATTATTCAATTTTTTTTTCCCCTTTTCTTTTAGGTAACTCTTCAGAAAATGATAGTTTTTATTTTCCATGCATATGCATAAAAGCATAATTTAATTTTAATTGAGTTACAATATGTTTATTAGGTAAACAACTCCTGATTTTAAAGCTCATATAGCTTTTACAAATAAATCTCTAGGTGGGAAGCACCAAGAGTATTTCTTTGGCATTACAAAGTTTGCTAGAATTCAGATTCTTCAGCATTTAGCCATGACTATCCCTTCTGAATCTCCCTTCCATTTCTCCCAATTGCCAGTGGTGGCACTGGTAAACTGGTTCTTGGAGAGAGAAGGGGAATTCCTTATTTTAGCCTTTGACAGTTTTCATGATGTAAATACTCCCACCATGGCCTATGCAAGGTATCAGTGCTTCACAGCTGGCTCACACAGTTCCTTATCCTATTTCTATCTCATGTTGTATTTCACCCAACTCCTTCATTTTATCCATCTTCTCTTTTTATCTCTATACTTAAGGTGAAAGAAATTTGTTCACTGTTTCTGAAGCTGATTTTCAAAACTTTAAAAAAATTCAAATATTCAGAAGTAATTGGAACAGTTTATAGGACCTCCTTACCTGGCTAAGGTGTTGGAATTTAAAGTATGTAACTGAAGAGTTAAGAAAGGTATCATTGTAAACATCAGTTTCTGGTTGCTTGTCATATATAACCCTCTCCACTCTCATAAATGCTTCTGCGATCTTAATAATCATTTAAAATATTTTCTGAATCATGCTTTTCAGGAAAGTGAAGTAAGTCTGTAAAGGAGAGGAGGAAATACAATTTTATGGCACACAATCATAGGGCAGATAAGTAGTCACCCTTATTCCCCTGCCATGATGCATGAGACGGGTGAGGTTTCTATGTGGCTCATTCTGGTGTGCATTTCAGGGACATCTAGCATTTGACTATATCTAACTTCCAAATAACAATATGTGAATAAGCATTCAATGATAATATCAAATTACTCTAATGTGTAGTAAAACTCACTTGCAATTCTAGAACATTATCAGAATGTGATGGCATGACATAACTCATAATAGAATCATCTAATTTGTTTTAAAATAGCTCTTTAAAGCAGATACTATTATTATTCCTATATGACTGATAAGAAAAATAGCATTGAGAAAGGTAACACAACGCTGAGTGAATTTAGGTTCTATTTTTACTCAAGGTCACATAGCTGATGAAGGATAGAACAAAAATTCATTCATTCATTCAACAAAAATTTATTGTCAACATTACTGTAGAGAAAAAGGTCTCCATTATGCTCAGTTTATAGTCTACTGAAGGGCAAAGATTATTTGTTCATGATCACAACATAGTAATAAATGCAGTGGTACAAGTATGCCAAGAATACTCTTGGAGCACATAAACCGGTACCCTAAATAATACTGAGGACAAGAGAAAGAAGTAAAACATAAGCTGAAATTTAAAGAACTATTAGAAGTCAGGTAGATAAATAACGTTGGGAAGAACATGCCAGAGGTAACAACACATTGAAAGGCAATGGAAAAATATGGTCAATATTTGAATAACTTCACTAAGTTCAATGTGCTGGTTGAAAGAATGTATAAATATGAATGGTGAGAAATAAAGCTAGAGAGGTAGGGAGAGGCCAATAATATACATAACATCATCTTTTAGTTTTTGCCCAGTATACCTCACCTGAAAAATACATGCTCATCAGTACCTGCATCTCATTATAGCAAAGATTCTAAACTGAATGTGAGAGAAAGGAGGCAATCTCAGACACTGCAGAGCTTCTGATCCTTAAAATCCTCTCAGAAAGCTAAATGGGGCCTATTGATGGATTCTGAGCAGGGAAATGACACAGTCAAATATAAAATTTAGAAAGGACATTTCAGCAGCAGCATAGAGGACTGGAGGGGCAGGAAGTAAAGAGATTGACCAGAAGACATTTGCAAAAATTCAAATCAGAAGGATAGTTTCAGTTAAGGCTGTGATGATAGGAATACAGCAGAGCATTCAGATATTAATCTGTACATATTAATCCCTGATAGAATATAGAGATTTAGTAATATGAAGTAGGGTACAGTAGCTCAATGTTTCTGATTTATTTATATAACATAGCTATTCTTAACATTTTGGGGTTATAGACTTAAGAATCTGATTAACCCCTGCCCTATGACTAAAAGGGATTCATACTATTTCATGAATTCCATGAATCTATCCAAAACGTCCGGCTAAATACTACAATGGATTAATCTATGAAGATATGAATACAGAAAGAAAAAACAGTTTGGAGAGAAAGGATGATAGTTCATTCATTCTAGGAACATTAATGTGCTATAGAAGATCCTAAAAGAGATATTAAGAATTTGCGTCATATTGGTCTGAAAGATAGCTGAGAAGTCATTGGTACAGTTTTAAATATCTCAACTAAGAGACACAATGTAGAGTGAACAGTAAAAAGGACTCAGGTCCTCGGACCATGATCATTTAAGGAATGATCAAAGTCTACAGATGTACACATGGGAAAGAAAGACAAAAAAAGATATCTGGGCATCAAAGTCAGGAATTTCAACTACCACTGCCAGACTGGAAAATAAAAATATTGTATGTGGATTATCCAATCTCAATATTACTTACAGGTTTCTCCAAAATTTTGATCCAGTAGAGATTTTGATATTGTTTAATGCACTAGGTGCATTAAAGAAGAATATGAAAGAATAATGTTCTAAGTTTATCACGAGAGAGAGATAAATGTAACTGGTTTAGCATTTACTTAACATTATTAATTATTCCCATGCAATGCTGGGTTAATCACTGTCTTTTTCAATACACTGTAGAGTGATAAGAAAACAAGAGAAGCAAAGTCCAAGAAAGTTTCCTCTCTACTCCACCTCTTTCACAGAACTATAGTCTTCCTATATCAATGGACAGGAAGCTAATATTATATAAGAAAATAAAATGATGGGCAGCATTCAGCATATAGATAATGAATTTGTGATATAAAGTGTTCACACATTTTAGACTTTAGTAATTTCTCTTGACAAACAAATGTGAGATTCATTAAAACCTTTGCTCAAGATCTATGCAACAGAAATTCTTTGTAAAAATATGGATGGCAGCATGTATATTTGATGGACTTTACCGTTTTCCAGTTAATACACACTATGTCATTTGATACTCAGAATTCGTTGAGCTGTGCAGGTAATATTTTTGATGAAAACGGAAGCCTGGGGGAATTTCTTAGCAATATAAATTTAGTAAGAGCTAGAACCTAGTTCTGACTCTAGTCAACTATACTTGCCTTTGAGTCTCACTGACTTTCTAATATTGTAGATGAAATTACTTTGTTATGTCAGTTACTCTATTCCAGAAACGTACCTTTGATGAAGTGCAAGTGCAGAACATTATTTTGAGCTCTGTTTTGTGGTCATATAACAAACTTTCAGTAAAATGCATAAATATGGTAGTTTAGTGGAACAAATAGTGCACAAGTAACTAGAGTATGCCTAGGTAAGCTGTCTAAACATGAGAGAATCTCAGAAATAGTTGTGTTACATCTGGAAGAGCACTACGATGACATTTAAAATTTTTGTTTTAATTCTGTTAAATGCTAACAGTAACATGAAAGTGTCATTATTTCGAAGAATGAACAATGTGACATTACTCAGAAAGAGAGAAACCAAATACAAGTCTTACTGTTTTACTCTATCTTTTGGTTAAGTCTACATCACTACTTCACCCCACCATGCTTAAAACAGGTCACCTTCACTTGGTTCATTCCTCAGGCCAGAATACAAAATAGAACTTGTGAGGACTTCAAAATACCCCAGTGGAAAAAGTGAGTGTATGCAAGTACCTGGTCAGAGAAAAATCAGGGTCTCCAACAAAATAGTAACTGATTTTAGAGATCTGAGATGACACGTTTTGAGCTCTGATTCTTGATGCTACATTTCCCTGAAATTTCTGAAACGAGATCTGTTTTTGCCCGTCCCTCAAATCACAAGGCCAAAGTTGGACTATCAATGAAATGCCCTGTTTGACCACCTCACTAGTGTATTCTCAGTGCTTTTGCTGTACCAAGAAAATTATATATTTTGTGAAAATAACTATAGCAGAGCTTTTTTCTCCTACAGATACCTCCTCCTGTCACATCACGTCATGTGAAAGAAAGACTGGTTGAATAATTAATCTAAGGATTTTAGGTCCAGTACAGATTTTGAGAGTCTAAATATGACTGAATATTATCATTAATATCAAAAAGCAAAATCCTTGTTATAGGGAGCTTGTGGAAAAGATCTTTGAGTCAGTCATCGGTAAAACAAGATTACATTTGAAGAATTAAAAAATCCTTTCCATAATCCATCTCAGTGACTGCACATAGTATATACTTAATAAATATACTGTGAATAATATTAAAATTTTTTCCATACCATGGTCTCCTACAGCATTTGAACTACAAACATTTTCAACATTGCAGAATAAACTAAATTCATTTTGGCATTTAACTCAATTAGAAATAATATATTGTTGATTATGTATGTGCAGTTTATTCATTTGAATATCTAGCACTCACAACTGATTAAATTAGGTTATGCATTCTGAATATTAAACATATTAGATGATATTTCTAGATTTTATTCTGTAAATTGAGGAACTCAATTTCATTTAAAAGCAGATAGCAATTAAAATGAAGTTTTAAGATAATGTATCACAATCCACTCAAAATTGGTTTTTACAGGTAGTCTTCTGACAATTTCTTTAGATCTCAATTCTACAGTACTGTCATAAAATACATTAGACAAAATCCAGGAGGGGAATAAAAATGCAATGGGGATGGTGAAATGTAATAATCCTGGCCCAGTAAAGAATTAAATTTGATGAGATCACAAACCCTTTCCTTCCTTTCTTATAGTTGTTCCAACTAGGCTGCTTTGAGATTGACAGCTGAAAATAATAAAAGTTCAATTATTTTGATGAGTGCCGCATACTACGTTTGGTTGTATGGAACCAAATTCAGCAAAGAAATTCTGGTCCATTCTCCTGACTGCCTAATATCCCCATATTTGTGTAATTCATATCTGTAGGCCTAACACACTGTGAGATGAAAGAGAATCGAGACATTACCATGGAAGATAAAGAACAAAGTAAATGGAATCAGATGGTTTAAGTTAAAATCAAGACTTAAGACACATTAGTCTTATGACTAAAAGTATGTTATTTTAGATTCTCTGGGCTTCTGATCCATTCAATACAAAACGCCATAACAATACTCTTCACAGAGTTGATAACTTACAGTTAAATAATGTAAATGAAAATTATTTTTACAATAAAATATTAGACTGCTGTAAAATGTGGATTAATGTTAATGGTAATAAAAACTGTAGTAAGAAAAAACATGAAGGTGACATTGCTGAAGAAGTAGGGGGAGAAATTCAGATTTCTGGAACTCAGTCAAATTCTTCAACCTTGACAATTTAAGAAAGCAACACTCTCCATAACAATTAGTAATAAAATATCCTTGCTGTACAGACATCTAGTGACACCTTCTAGAGCAGAAACCATATTTTATTTTCATGAAAAGTTGAATTGCCTACCAGGCTCGTGTACCTGTTATAACTGATATTTAATTTGACCTAGTATTTTCACTAAATATCTACATTAAAAAACCTTCTTATTTAACCTTCCCACTCTTGGTCAAGTGTCCCTTCATGAGCTCCAATAGTATAATATACTTAAGCCATTCACAGACTTTATCATAAGTAGTGTAATCATGGATTTCTCAGTCCACACTAAGCTTCTTGGGGTCAGGAGCTTGTACTCTCCGTATCCTTGGAAGTATCTGATTTATAGTAAGAACTTATTAAGCAATCCAAAG
Organism: Delphinus delphis; assembly: GCF_949987515.2. NCBI lineage: Eukaryota > Metazoa > Chordata > Mammalia > Artiodactyla > Delphinidae > Delphinus > Delphinus delphis. The sequence continues at coordinate 70,072,017 of NC_082684.1, read as the reverse complement.
GATGTTGATCAAACACATTGTTTAAGTGGGAATATGTTGCTTGACTTAGCAAATAAAAATACAGAATGTTCAGTTCAATTTGTATTTCAGATATACAACACACTTATATGAAAAATTTATTCGTTGTTTATCTGAAATTCAAATTTTATTAGGTGCCCTATATTTTATCTGGCCGTGTTAAATGAGAGAGGAAAAAGTTTAGATGGCTTCAAGGCAATTGAATTTAGATAACTACATCAAAAAATCATTTAAATTCAACTCTAAGTGAGAAATAATGCATGTAAGGAGTAACAAAATCTTTTTAAGTTAAAAATAAAATGAATTTACTGCTCAAAGAAGCACAAAACTTTCTAGTATACTAAAAAAAAAATATCAATTTTGCCATTGTTACAGATTACGTTATTGTTTAGCATATATTCACATCTCCATTTTTTGAAGTCGGACTTAAGCAATTAACTTGCTTTGCCCTATTCTACATATGTGCAAGTGACAGTGTACCCATGCCAAGCTTAGGTCTTAAGAAGTTGAGTATGTTTTTGCTTAATCTTCTGGTAGAGTCCAAATTCTGCTATGAAAAGAATATACCCAGGTAGCTGTTGCCTCTTCAGCCTACATTCTGGATTGAAACAGGTAAAGCCAAACCCAGAAACTCACCCAGCTGACCTGCAGATTTGTGATTAAAGAATAAGGGTGTAATGTTGAATGCCATTCATGTTTTGTTGATGTTTGTTAAGCAACAATAGGAAATTGACCCAGCCAGGGTTTTCATTCTTCATCACTCCAGTCCCAGGCAAACCTGGATAGCTGGACCCTCAGCAGAGTTAAATGACATGTTTGAAACATTTTTTCCCTTTTCCTGAGTTGGAGGAAAAAAGATAAACTTACTTCCTTGATTGCCTATTTATTAACCACATATTAACTGAGTTCACCTTCCACTGTATCTTTGGGACATATTTGTAAGACTATACTTGTTTACATCCTGCACTTAATGGGAATTAACTTTTTTTTTTTCCAAACCAAATGCACTCTGTGTATTGAGGAATCAGAGAAGTCAAAAAAGTGATAGCAGGACTTCCCTGGCAGTCCAGTGGTTAAGATTCCAGGCTTCCACTGCAGGGGGTGTGGGATTCTATCCATGGTCAGGGAGCTAAGATCTCACATGCCCTGTGGTGTGGCCAAAAAAAAAAAAAACACAAGAAGGAAAAGAAAACATAGTGATAGCCTTACCTTGTATTTTACAACATCTTACTGGCAGAAAAGAAAAAATCATTAATCCCAGTATTCATTTTTTCCTTACAAAAAATCATGAGTCAGTCCTGGTCCAAGAGAGAGAGGAGAAAAATATATTTCAAGGAGAAAAATATTTTTCTTTAGAGGAGCTTATCCTGGAACATTTCTTTTGATTTCCTCCCTCACTATTTAAAGCTGCATAAATGCTATGAAATTACCCAGGAACTATTAAGCACATAGATGTATTTTTGCTAGGAAATCAAAGGATATAAAAGCTACAGTTACTCAGGAATTTTACAGAACCCCAACTGAGTGCAAAGCAATATACACATTTCCCCCACTATCTGAAAGTACAGGGTTCCTATGAAACCTTTCATAAGCTGAAATGGCATAAAGTGAAGAAGCAATTACCTTAGGACACATCTTGCTAACGGATGCACAAAATGAATCAAGTTAAAGCACGTATGCTCACAGACACAGCTCAAAACAATGGACACTTGATCAAGACGGCAGAGTAGGAGGACACTGAGCTCACCTACCCAAAGCTGCATCTACATGTGGAGCAATTCTTACTGAAAACAAAGTGGAGACTGGCAGAAAGACTTTTCTATAACCAATCCTATAAAGAAACATCCACACAGATTCAGGTAGAAAGGAAAAGAAAAAATCAGGTCAGTACCTGTGCCCCTATGAGATGACACAGAGTGCGGGGAGGATTACATAGGCTGGGAGATCCTCCTTGGGGAGCGAACGGTTTAAACCACACATTGGGCACCCCAGTCCTGGGGTCCAACACGAGGGAGATGAGTTCCCTTGGCTGGTTTGAAGACCAGCTGGACTGGCAGAGGGGCTGTGTGAAACTTGAACTCTGCTTGTGAAGAGTGCACATATTCTTGCTTGCTCCCAAAACAAAGCAGAGGAAGCAGACTGAGACTGCCCAGGACTCTGGCTAGTTTCCCACAATTGCCCCAGCATACACTCTGGCCCAAGTCGAGAGCCCAGTCTGGCACCTCTGGCTCTGCAGCACAGCTCCCCAGTAGGGAGAAAGATGCCATTGCTGAGAAGAGTGCTCAGTTGTGGGGGAAGGAGCTGGCTGAGACCTACCTAGCACAACATCTGAACAGGGTGAGGGCAGCCATCACTGGCACTCCTGGAGGAGGCAGATTGGGAGTGGTCTGGAACTCTGACTGAAGCCAGGACTGCCCCAAGCACATGCCCGACCAACACGAGGTGCACGATCTGGCCCCTCTTGCCCCAGCACTGCTCCCTTCTGCCACATTTTTCTGCCCTCCACAGTTATTAGCTGTGAGTGATTCCCCATTCCTAAAATCTCTCCTGCAGAAAGAGTTATCATCTGCTTACATGGGATTGTTTAGCAACACATCAGAAAACAAACCAAAAAAGCTTAAATTCAGTTATTCCCAATCGAAGTAGATTAAATTAGATATTCTTAGCAATACTAAAGGCATTCCAAAGCTGATTTTTGAAATACTTTGGGAAGAATGTACTAGTTTTTCCCAAATTTTTGATTATATCTACAGTTTTTTCCCAAATGACAATCACATGAAAATATACCCCAGAAATTCCATCCATCCCTATAATTCTAGAAAAATAGTACAGAATGTTGCTTTTTTTGTCTATACAGAAATTGAGATAATTATGAAAGACTCATTTACAATAAGACTGTAAGATACTAAGACACTAAGATAGAAACATTATATATTTTAAAAAATCACCCCATTCTTTGATAGGTCATTTTGAACTTGATATTCCTGGTGATAACTCGAATTCAGCAATGTTATTCATATTTTTTCTAAAAGATATCCTTAAGAGGTGTCTAAATAAGAAAAAGAAGAAAATCTTATCAGATTTTCAAAAACTGGATCCAGGTATAAAGGAGATTTCACTGGACAAAAATGTAAAATGACAGGGGAAGGAATTCTGTAGCATTCGTGCCTATCCAACTTGGCCATTATCCCTGCAGTGGTCGTCTTTGCTTTTCAGACTTTTTCACACTCACTTCAAATTCTATGACATATCCGGAAACCTCTGGAAGAAGGCATAAATTTTTCCTTCAGTATTTATTCTGATGCAGTACATTAAAGTAAATCAAGAAGGAAGGAAAGAAGGAAGGAAGGGGAGAAAGGCAGGGGAGAGAGAGAGACAGGAGAAGAGAAAGAGTGGGTGAGAGAGAGAAGTTGCCATTTGTTCTGTTACACAGGAGTCCCTCACAACACACTGATTGAAGTAATTCTGAGGCTTCATACACTTTAATATAATTATATATTCTCATTCAAGATAAGTCTCCTACTAAAAATAATCTAGGACTTTTGTAAAGGAACTCTGTTATGGGATAGAACAACATCATAAACAATATGTTACAAATTTGCTACCATGTGCAATTGCGGAATAAATTCCACAGAGCCTGGAACATTTTATTAATACAATACAGGCCTACTTTTCCTTCAATGCGTTTAGCATGTTTAAAATAACTTTGGAAGAACAGTTGAGTCAAAGGGGTGTTTGTAATGTGAAATAAAATGACTGTTTCTTTAAATAAGAACATTTTACTTAGACTAAGTTCTAAGATTCAAGTTTAGTGTTATGGTAAATTAACCTTTGAACCAATGTAATAACTAATACCATCAAAAGAGGTAAAATCAATTCATGTAAAGAAATGATTATCCATAGAGTCTTACTGGTCCACGAGTTTTCATCTACTAACTACCTCCTACAGCAAAGTTTAGTGGGATAAAAGTCTGGAATTATTTCCCAGGCAATCAAAATATGAGTGAATGATTCTATTCTCTAGAATCTACTTATATAAATTTTATCCATTGCAGTTGAAACTTTCAACGAAACCATCTGTCAGGATAAGTAGGGTAAGGTTTTAATTACTTACAGCAATGCAATTATACCATTAATGTTCAGCTAAAATTGAACCCATTCAATTTAATTAGCAATGCAGCTGTGAGTGGAAAGAGATGGGTTCTTTCAGATAGCCAACACAAGAGGTTATAAAAGCTCTTTTTTTCAGTTGCCAGGACTTTGTTCTGGCATAATCCCTATTCTGCTTTACTGATCTTTGAATGTGTGGTGTGTACATAAATACACAGTGTATGGAAGACATATGTATATATATCTTTTCTGAAGGAGTGTGTATATATATATATAGTATTAATGTTTCATATATATGTCTCTGTGTATGTATGTATGTGTGTGTACATATATATATATATAAACACATATATGTATAAAATAACCAAATAATTCTACATGCACACATACACTTTCAGGAAAGCAAATCTCCATCTATTTATAGCCATAATTTTATATCTGCCCCACATATGACATGAAAATAGAATTAATTCAACTCACTGAGAAACAATCTTCCTTTCAATTAAAATTAATGTTTTAGTGAATGCATCTTCATTACAGTAACAACACTAGTCATGGGGTAAGGGGAAGATAAAGGATAAGCATAGAATTTATCTAATCATCTGAAGGTGCCTACAATCTATCTGATGAGATGAGACATTCATACATATAACAGTTAAATAAAAATGCAAGAAGCGCATCTGTAAGGTACAAACTAATTCAATAAAATAAACAATGTGTATCCTAAAATTTTTGAAGAGGAAAAATAATGTAGGCTTGAAAAGGATGAAGTTTAGACTCTTCCTAAACTTCAAAATATGGTTTCAGACATTGATAACATGTAAATGAGGGAAAGGACACTTCAGATTCAGGCAGTGTCTGGTGGATGGCATGGAGACATGGTGAGAAAGGTGAGTCCGAAGGGAAATCAGGAGCCTTCCTAGATAGAAGGCTTCCTAGATAGAAGGCTGATGTGGAACCTAACAGTAGGTACCATGCATTAGAGAGCATTCTGAGGAGAGCCATGATAAAATTTGCTTCTTCCAAAAAACTTTTGTAAAATAATCAAATTCCTGAAAGTGCAACAACTAATTCTCATTCTTTGATCTTGCTAACACTTATGTTTTATAAATGGAAATATTTAAAAAATGTTAACACCATGAACATAAGGAAAGGATTAACAGGGTCAGATCTGTGAGGTTTCTCTTATCATATACCTCACAGTTGCTATAGCAATGTTTTCACAAACAGAGCCATAAAGAGAGAAAACTGGCATGTTTGGAGAATTGAGACTTGAATTTATTCCAATTTGAGACTGTGAAATAAATGAAGAGGTAGCATAGTGATGTGCTAAGAGCATGGATTCTGGATCAAGTATATCTGAGTTCAAATCCTATTAATATGTAGCTCTGTCAACTGATAGCTAGTTGATTAAGATCTTTATACTTTATTCTCCTCTATAAAATAAGGAGTAGTACCTAATAGGATTGCTAGGTTAAACAATATTTTAAATAAAGCTCTTAGAAAAGTGGCTGACATATAAAATTATTTAATGTCAGCTATTATTATAAAAAACAATTTCACAAATAACATTTAGCTAGTAAGTAAATTCCCCAGTCATTCTTATAACCAAATAACCAGAGAATTTTCTACTTGTGCATACATTATGCTTAAGGAAAATCACCCTCAGGATCTAATTCTATGAAAAACAATGTCAATTATACTTTAAGTGCCACCATAAGTCCTATGTAATAAGATGGATCAAGTTTTAAAAGGTAGAATCTAAATTTAGAATCTCTTCACACTTCACACTTTCTGGGCAAAAACTCTAATTCTTTCAGGCATATTTTATAAACTCAAATGTCTTTACAGGCCAGATACTTATATACATGAAGGAACGGGAATGCAAGGAATGGGGAAGAGCAAAGTCTGTGATCTAATGAAGATGTCTCTGCCAAAAGGCAATGGGATTTGGCTTACACAAATTATGTTTGTAGGCTGAATCTGCCTATCAGATCATCAGTTTGCAAACCCATTAGTGCAAAACTTCATCTCAAAAAGGAAGAGCTTCCCTAGTATTTGGCTATCCATTGTTGCAGGAAACACCCTACCTAAACTTTCTTGAAGAAAGAAGGAATTCATTTATTTTTGAAAAATTCTTTTTCTCTTCCCTCAGGAAATAGAAACATTGTCCATATCAAGAAAACATACAGTCTTCCTCCCTAAAATTCATATTCGTCTGCTTTAGGTAATTAAAAAATGGGGAAATGCTCTTCTAGCAATCATCTATGAAATTCTGATTGTGTTAAAGGAAGAATGCCCAACAAATTCTGACGAGTCTATTTCTGTATTACTTAAAATACATCAGATGTACTGAATATACAAATGTAAAAACAAACAAGGACTACAGAAACATTCTCTGCTGAATTTCACATCATTAATCCAGGATGACATACACCATCTAGATAAACCCAACAGAGATGACCTCATCCAACCACTGCCTTTACAAACAACTGGATGAATTTTGAGTCAAGAAACCACTAAAATGTGCTGGAGTAACTAACCATTATAGAAAAGGACTAAAAGCAACCCAAAAGCTCATCAATAAGAAACTAATTGAGTAAACTATGAAACATCCATGTAATAAAGTATTCTGCAGCTGTAAAAAGTATAAGAAACATCTCTAGTGCTGTGCAGATCTTCTAGGATATATAAGTGAAATACATCAAGGTGGAGGAAATGTGTATATGCTAAGGTAAGCCACTATTTATCTATGAAAGTGTGAATATACATAAACACTGGAAAAAAGTTACCTATAGAAATGGGAACAAATAGATATAGGTGTAGAGGACAGGTGTAAAAAGTGAGACTTCTTTTAAATTTTAACTTACTCTGTAAATTTAAATTTAGAACCTATAAATGTCTACATATTTGTGAAGTCTATACATATATGAAATACACACATACATATACATCTCTACATAAAATACATTAAAGAAAAATGAAATAAATGAACCAATACAGAATTGGTAGACAAATCGTACAGAGAGGAATTGTGGTAAGACAGCGAGATTTTTAAAAGTTAAAAAAACTTCCAATTCTTTATATTTTTTTCAGTTATTACATCATTAGTACTGATAACGATTTTTATTGTGTTAACAAATTACGTTAGAAACAAAAATTGTCAGATATGGGAAGAGGAATGCAATTAGAAAAATAAAAGAAGTTAAGCAAAAGCTCTACAAATGTAAGTCTGAATGAAAAAAAGTAGGAACCCATGGCACATTTTTCTTCAAAAATATACAGATTTCCTATCACTGTCCACTCGAAAGGTTTAAGAAATAATGATAAATCTGCCAGCAGAGATCATCTCTATTGTCAGGGTTGTGGTCTCTAGGTAACACTCTCTGTTCAAAAGAACCAGGGTTTCTTGGAAGAAATGACTGATACTCAGGTCTGTGGAAAGAATCTGCAATATGAACTTGGACTCTGTTTTTATACTAAGGAAGTTATAAACGACTACTATTTTTATGGACAAGTGACTTTTGATGTAACCTGGGAAGCTTCCACAGGTCAAAACTAAAACATTTTAAGCATCATTAAAGACATAGCTATAATGGACTGAAATCTATCTATATGAATCAATCTGTGAGTTTATAATGATACTTTCATATATTAATAAATTACTTCATTATTTAAAAACTGGTAAAAGTGGTAAGTGGGAAAATCAACACTAAAATGTTCTCTCTACTTTAGAAATTTTTTAGAATAAAAAGTTACAGCATTTTCTAGATGTAAGAAACAAATCTTGTTATAAAATTATAATGGTTGACCCACCAAACATTTTGCTCAAAAGCTAAAATATCTGATTTTGACACCTCTCTGGGAAATGAATATTCATAAATATGAAAGGCAAAGACAGATATAGAAAGCTTGATAGAAAATACCTAGCAACCTGCCTAATGCTCACCAAGATATGTTATTAGAAGAAAGCAGTGTTAGGGTAAACTTTTTGAAAAGTTTGAGAAAATGTTAATACATTTTACACCGAAATAGCTAAGATACAGTTGAAATACTTATGGCATGTTTGTATTAAAAACCAATTGATCTACTGAATTCCATTTTTAGAAATCATGATGCAATTTTATCATGAACTGAGCTTATTTTACTAACTTAAGGGAAAATTTGTCAGTATTGCCCTACTTCCCTCAATCTTATTATCCCTGGAGAAATGATGGTGTGATAAAATGTGCACAGATATTGCCATTAGATGGTCTGGAAATCGAATCCAACTCTCTCCACCCTATGGCATAGAACGTAGTTTATCTTAAGTGTGCTTCACTTCTGCTATATACTAAGTATAATAAGTCCTAATTTAGAGAGGGTTGTTCATAATGAAATTATGTTGGTTTAGGCTTTATCTCAATGGACACACAGTAGACTATCTGCTATGAGTTCCCTTCCCCAGACCAAGATGTATGGTCACCATTCACAGAAAGAGAGGTTTGGAGAGTGACAGTTAGGAGTAGCTTTTCAGATAATTCTTAATTTCCAATGAAATGAATAATTCAATTATCTAATGTTAACTATATTTCAAGCCTGCTGCATTCTGTACCAACATGTGCTAGAAAATGGAAATGGAGGGTAAAGTACACATGACAGCTCCATTTTAGTTAGAGAGTGTGCCAGCCTCTCCTTTGCTCCCTTTTGGTTTGTTATTCGCACATCTGGAGCCATTGATATTTATAAAATGACCTCTTTTCCCCTTTCTTCCACATACATACACCCAGTGCAGGGAGTTGAACAGTCATACATGCAATGAACACAGTATTTCATGGTTAATGTACCATCCTTTATGAGAATATGCTAGCATAATGATAGAGGGCTGAAGCATGTAATCTATAATTAATACAAAGTGAACTGTCATGTAGGGGAAAATGGGCCTTTCTGCAGAAGTATAAGTGCAGTCATGGAAACGGCTATAGTTCCTTGATTGTAATTATTCAACCTCACTAGGGGTCTGCAGCTAGCTATTAAAGTGCTGGTGGTCCCTCATGGAGTAGCCTCCTATCCAATTAAACTTTCACAAGTCTATTCAGGAGGCACACTTCAGGTTGTCAAGACACTGTGGTACACCACTGTGTTCCATTAAATAGTGTCAAGCACCTGCATTTTTAATAGAACATAAAGCTTTTGGTGGCCTTTTGCATATAGAATTTGATCTGCTAATTCTCTGTGTCTGATTTGAACAATTTGAATCTCTAGACAGATAAAACATTTATAATTGAAATAAAGGTCTTCAGTTTCTGACATTAGCAGGACTGTACTAATTTAGCATTGTCTCTCCTGTACAAAATAAAAGCATATGCAGAAGTCAATGAGAAACAAAGAAATGTTAAATGTTTGGGATGATTGGCAAAATAAATGCAGTGTAAGTTAAAATCAATAAGTATTTCACTGGATATTTGAAAGTTTGTACAACCATATTTGATACAAATTTTGAAATCTAGAAAAAACACACAATGAAAATGCCAAACATTCTACGATTTCATGAGTTAAGGACTTCCATTAAAAATCACAATTTCTACTGCAAATTTCAAAATGAGAATAGGCTGAGTTGTCAATATATGAAATGAAAATGATTTGGGGAACCCAGTAGATGCAGTATGATATACTGAAAAAAAGAGTTTGAAAATTAGATTATATATATATTTATATATACATATAATTATCCATGATGACAATCAGATACTTCTCGTACACCACTTAAAATCTTCCCAGTCTTACCTCTTACTCCAAGCCCTGGTTTATAGTCACCAGTTATGCACAGGTTTTAACCAGCTTCTGACAGGTAAATCAAATCTATGCTTCACCTTTGCCTGAGCCTCCTATTTTTCACATTCTTCTCAGGAATCTCTGACTCACTGACATGAGACATCAGTGAGGAAATATTTGGCACTCATGATATGCATCACAGAAACATGAGGGAGTTAAATTCTTGGGGCCATGACTGGCCTTTATACACCATTGGGGTATAAAGGCCAATAAATACCAGCCCCATTTGCCCCCAGAGTAGAGAATTCATCAGGCTCAAGAATCAGTCACTTGCAGCAGTGGCCAAGTGAGCAACGAAATGCTGCGTGGCTGTCCACCCTTCAACCTTCCGCTCCCCAATCCTCTCCTCTTCCCTGGAATCATCTCTCAAATAAACTACCCTCACACAAGCCTCTTTATATGGCTTTTCTTCTGGGGAAACCAGGTTAAGACAATATAGTTCCCGGCTATCCTATTTGCTAACTCTATAACCCTATATAAATAGCTGGACATCTCTATGCCACCGTTTCCTAATCTGTTACCTGAGGGACTTAGGCAAGAAGAGCCTTTAAAACTCTAAAGCCATGACTTTATGAAAAAGCAGCAGCCCAACTTAAAAATATGTAATTTCAGTAAGAATAAGAAACCTTGAGAGTGAAAGCTATTTCTTCATACTTTTTGCTGCTTATCAACTTTTGCTATTTGTTTTAGTTTCATTTCATTTTGATTTTTCATAAGGAGGTAAATGGCTAGTCAGTAACTAATATGTTTTTTCCAGAGAAACATGGAGATTATGTTAAATTACCAATCATGCCCAGGTATTATATCTGCTCCCTGGAGCCCATAACAATCAAAAAACTGCAGAACCCTTTCTCCACGGAGTGGGTTCCACTTTTGAGAACACTAGACTGCTCTTCCATCACTCTCCTCCACTGCACCCTTACTATGACCATTAGCAGACTAGTGTTCCCAACACAACCGAACAGGATGTAGAATGATCAGCTGAAGTATAACGGTCAGAGACAGGAAGAACCTTGGTAGAGAGAAGAGAAAGGAGCTGTGGGAGAGTTGTTTTATTTCAATAATAAAACAATTACATTGTTTTAATGTAATCATTGGGTACGTGTCAGAAAACCATGAAAATGTGTAGACGCTAGAACTATGAAAAAAGCTAACATTAACAAAGACTATTCATAAACTTGCAGCAAGGAAATCTTTCAGCCATCACTTTAATTTCAGCAAGGGGTCAAAGGTGTGATAAAGGAGTCAAAAAAAGGAAAACTGGATCTCTGGCAAGCATTCTAGCAAGGGGAGATTTGTATTTTTGGAAATGGGGGAGACTTGCTAATTGGTTTTCAGGTACTTTGGTTGACCTTTAGTTGGTTACAATGGAACAATCAAGTGGTTGACAATTTTAAAAAAGGAAAGATTGCTCAATATAAGGGGTGGAGAGTTTTCTGTGGCCAGTAATTTCCTAGAAAAAGCGGGGCCCACTGGGGTCCTTTTCTGCAGGTAAACTGTCCTTATGAAGGGAGGGGGATGGCTACTTTAGCAGGCAGTTTGTCAAATTTTACTCAGTCATTACAAATAAAACAAATTATAAAAATTTCTGATGGCATAAGAAAATGGTAACAATATAATAAAATTATGGTTCTATGGATAGACATTGCCTGTGATAAATATTATAAATATTATATGTGATATATGTTACATATACAGTATGTAGTATGATAATAGATATATACATAGATGCTAGATAGTTACTTAACCTCTCAAAGCTTTAGCTTTCTCATTTAAAAAAATATGCTAACACCCACCTCACAGGGTTATTTCAAGTTTTTATGAGATATAGCAGAAAAGTGCTTATCATATAGTACATAAAACATTTATATTTATGTACATCTGTCATATCCAGAAGGATTTTTAATGTTACACAAAAGTGTCACAGAGATTCTAGGGTGACAAAATCATCTCCGTTTGCCCCAAATTTTCCCAGTTTTAAAACTGAAAGTCCTATATCACAGGAAATTTCTTATTCCTGGGAAAATCAGGACTGTTGGTCACCTTAAGTATTTCATAAAAGTAAAATTCATTTTTAGCTCAGACTCTAAGAATAAATAATTCCTTCCCAATAAACATGATTTTTAAACCACAATCAAGATTACTGTAATCATATACTGCAGTTTTCTGACCACAAAACATTCCCACTACTAAGAGAACACAATTTCTAGAAACAGAACTCATAGGTTAGAGTCAGAGCTACCCAATTATGCAGGCTTTTTTGGTTGGCAAACAAAACTAACTCTTTGGGATCAGAACAAAAGGTGAAAATGTAGGCAGGCTTTATACAAATTGAGAATGGACTACTTCAAGCCATAGGAAAAGAGATACAGAAAAGAATCAAAATGGAACATCTATAACACCATTTCCTAACACACTAACGAAGACCATTATTAAATCATTATGAGGATATACAAGAACTGATAACAGGCCTTCATATTTTTATATATATTGTATATGCAGGTATATTCAACATATACTATATGCATATAATTAAATGTTTTGGGTTTTGTTTATCCTCAAATTATTTCCATGTTTTGCTAACCACTATCCCTGATATAACTAACAAGAGGTGCAGAATAAATATATTCAATTGAAAAAAAGAAATGAATAATGTAGTTGTTGAAATAAATTCCCTACTTAAAAAATCCCTTTAGATATGGTCTGTACTTATATATCAGGTCAAGATCCTTTAGCCCAGATGAGGAAAAAGCAGGTTCTATTTATAGAGGATTGTTTTTGCTGTGTATGATATACATCACTACATTTATATACACACATTTATAGCACTGTTTAACTGGGATAATCAGTGGATTATTAGCACTATTCAAAAACTGAAAGTAAAATAGATGATAGCTATGTTGTACCAAACCACCTCCCTGAAATCAAGGGTATTAGCACACGCTACCTTTCCAAGATCTGAGTATACTCTGAATTAATACAGTGTTTCTGCTCTCTGTTGAAGGTGTTAAACCTAAGAGGAATTTTTCATGGCAATAATAACTGCTAAAGTTTACTGAGTTCTTATCATGTGCTAAGGTATTTGATACACTATTTTCATTCATTTATCTCAAATAATCGCCAAACAAACCTATGAGGTAGTATTTCAACTGTCCATATTTTCAGAAGAGAAAAATTAGTCTCAGAAAGATAAAGTAATTTACTCTGAGTCAAACAGTCAAATTGGGATTTAAACCAAATCCGTCTTATTCTGATATTAAATAGAATTCATAAATAGTTAGAAAACTATTGAAACAAAAATTTAGAACAGAGTATTCAATAAGGAACACAACATTACTTTCTCTACTCTCTCAGAATGGAAAAAATTATCAAAGATCTCCAGATAAGTGCCTCAGTATAGTTCAAGGAAGTACATTTCTGAGGAAAGCACTTAAAGTACATATTCAGCAGGCTGTAGACAATTTCAAGATCTATTTGTGAAGTTACCCATCCTGTTCCTTGCTACAGTTCCAAAAGGTTTGCTCTAAATTAATTAAGAAGTGCTTGCTCTCAATGAATTAAGAAAATGATACCAACATCAAAAGGCCTCTCCTCTTAAGGAATTTCTAATACAGGCCTCATCTGAGCAGACTCTGGAGGCTGAGTGAAAGGTCTTTTCAATAATATGCACTATTCCTTTCCCAAGATGTTTCTTTTGATTTGCTGTATAAATATCTAGCCTTTGAGAACAGGGAAAAAAATCTTTTGCTGTTTCAAATCATTTTGTATAAATTATTTTGAAAATTCCACTGTCAGAGTAGTTATTTTACTCTCCTTTCTAACTCTTTGAGAGGACTATGCCTTTGAAAATCAGAATAAGAATTCCTTAACAGCTTATAGATTATCTCTGAAGGTAGCATCAACACATTTTTTAGAAACAGTCTTATCTAATTCCAGCTGACCTTGTTGTGTGTCGATCGGCTTAAATCAAGGATTGGCAAACATATAAATGAATCGCCACTCAAGGCACAGTGCCTGCACTATTGACACCTGCCTCACCTTGTGCTGCCAGAGTGCAGACAGATTTCAGAACATCTTACTCAAAGAATTACTCTCTTGATAGTGCAGAATTTGAGAGCAAAGGGAAAAAAGGAAGAAAAATGAACAAGATTTTGGAAAGAAAGATTGGAATTATTATTTTCGAGGGAGCAGGGAAGAGCAACAGCCCTCCTCCCTGTAAGAGAGGCTGAACTCTTTTATCTCCTCCTCAAAAGTATTGCACCACCCAACAACAAGAATTCAAAATGCTAAATTTGAAGTACCATATATCCTGTGACCATAATATACTTCTCTCTAAATTTTAATCAGCAAGGGAATATAAATTTTTTAAGGCTACTTTTATGTTCTATTACTAGGTCTAGAAATATCAACTATGCTATATCACTTGTTGTGAATCTGATGCTCCCTTTTTGGTTCCAAACAAGCTGTACTGTTATTAACAGACCTAGTATTCCATCAGTAAAAATATCCATACAAATTATGCTCCAAGAGTTGCTCCTAATCATTTTGTTCTTGACAGTTGAGCAAACTCAAAATATCAGCTTGTCAAATTAGACTCTCATAGATCAAAGAATTTATAGCCAGTACCAAGATCTACTAATAAAGAACAGAGGCATTCAAGAGGCCTGGGTGAAGCAAGGAGAGGACTGGGACTTCCTCTGTGGCTCCCACATCCTTTCTCATGGCATCAGGAATGCATTCCCTAGACTAAAATAATAGAAGAGTTCTTTAAGAGGTACTTGAGTCCCCTTAGATAGCAGAGGGCATTAAACTCATGAAATGTCACCATTTTATACCCCAGAGAATCATATGAGAGCCGTGTCTCATAAATCAACAGATAGCTGGTTTGTTTTATCACAAGCAATCCCAAATCTAGGACATTCTGCTCAAAGCTGTGTATAGATAAGGACCCCTCTCCTTACATATTTCATCAGTCTATTTTCCCAGAGGCCCAATTATCATATTCACAAGAAGAAAAGACCTAGCCACCTGCCTTCTTTCCTTTTCCCTGGAAATGCACCCTTACCCAAAACCCCACCCGACAACTGGAGAATAAATGAATCATGGGTCTCTTTTTAACTTATACCTGACCTTGGAGAAAGGCACTGACAACTAACCAAGACAGTAGGGATTCACTGGTCCAGGGGCTAGGTGGACCTTTTATGTCACAGGCTCCAGGACCAGAAATAGAAAGTATTCCTTTCCTTTGTGAAATTTCTACCCACTCCTGAGCTTGTGAATAAAGAAGACAAATGAATGCCCATATTCTATTAATTTTCTAGTGAATATATTCTGTTGACCTTATTATGAAGAGCTAATTCCTGCAAATTATGAGCAGCTATATATCATAAATGAATTCCTAGAATGCAATCTCACTGGCTATATTTAATTCATCTTGTGAGATGAGGCAGTGGCATATATCAGGATATCAGGCTTCTGATTTTGTTAAATATATGAACATTTACTGATGGTGTACCTCACACCTCAGTTTATCAAATGTTCTACAAAGCTAGTTTTAGGTAGAGATCAAACCATTCACCACACTTGAAAGTAGCCATTTTAAAACCTGCCCATCGTCAATGTAAAGGTTACATTAATTTCCTTATCATTGATACTTGATAATATATTAGCACAGCCTATTTCTATCCATCCTTTCTAGAAGAATAAAAATAATACAAATAACCTTTAATTACTTTCCAATATATAGCAAGACTTTCTCTCAGAGGCTCTGAATCACTCAATGCATTTCATTTAAGTATTATTCTCATTAATGCCAAAATAAAGTTGCATTTAGGGAGGACACATGAAGTTCATTAAGACAAGTCTTTATTACCATAATTCTATGAAGCATCCTCCCTTAAAATCTTGATAGCATTCAAAATCCAGTAGAAATGTTTTTTACAGTGTTTTTCCTCCATGCGTTCATGTTTTTTTACAGGAAAAAAAAAACTGTAAAAAACACAAACACATGACGGCTAAACTATACACTACTAAATAACCAAGAGATCACTGAAGAAATCAAAGAGGAATTCAAAAATACCTACAAACAAATGACAACAAAAACACAATGACCCAAAACCTATGGGATGTAGTAAAACCAGTTCTAAGAAGAAAGTTTATAGCAGTACAATCCTACCTCAAGAAACAAGACAAATCTCAAGAAGAACAAACAAAACCCAAAGATAGTAGAAGGAATGAAATCATAAAGATCAGAGCAGAAATAAATGAAATAGAAACCAAAAAAATAGCAAAGATCAATAAAACTAAAATCTTGTTTTTTGAGAAGAAAAACAAAATTGATAAACCTTTAGCCAGACTCACCAAGAAAAAAAGGGAGAGGACTCAAATCAATAAAATTAGAAATGAAAAAGAAGAACTTAGAACTGACACCAGAGAAATATAAAGGATCATAAAAGACTACTACAAGCGACTATATGTTAATAAAATGGACAACCTGGAAGAAATGGAAAAATTCTTAGAAAAATACAACCTTCCAAGACTGAACCAGGAATAAATAGAAAATATGAACAGACCAATCACAAGTAATGAAATTGAAACCGTGATTAAAAATCTTCCAACAAACAAAAGTCTAGGACCAGATGGCTTCACAGGCAAATTCTATCAAACATATAGAGAAAAGCTTAACACCTATCCTTCTCAAACTCTCTCAAAAAATTAGACGGAGGAACACTCCCAAACTCATTCTATGAGGACACCATCGTCCTGATACCAAAACCAGACAAAGATGTCACAAGAAAAGAAAATTACAGGCCAATATCACTGATGAACATAGATGCAAAAATCCTCAACAAAACACTAGCAAACAGAATCCAACAACACATTAACAGGATCATACACCATGATCAAGTGGGATTTATCCCAGGGATGCAAAGATTCTTCAATATACACAAATTAATCAATGTGATACACCATATTAACAAATTGAAGGATAAGAACCATATGATCATCTCAATAGATGCAGAAAAAGCTCTCTACAAAATTCAACACCCATTTATGATTAAAATTCTCCAGAAAGTGGGGAAAGAGGGAACCTACTTCAACACAATAAAGGCCATATATGATAAACCCACAGCAAATATTATTCTCCATGGTGAAAAACTGAAAGCATTTCCTCTAAAATCAGGAACAAGACAAGGATGCCCACTGTTGCCACTATTATTCAACATAGTTTTGGAAGTCCTAGCCAAAACAATCAGAGAAGAAAAGAAATAAAAGGAATCCAAATTGGCAAAGAAGAAGTAAAACTGTCACTGTTTGCAGATGACATGATACTATACAAAGAAAATCCTAAAGATGCCACCAGAAAATTACAAGAGCTAATCAATGAATTTAGTGAAGTTGCAGGATACAAAATTAATACACAGAAATCTCTAGCATTCCTATACACTAACAACAAAAGATCAGAAAGAGAAATTAAGGAAACAATCCCATTTACTATTGCAACAAAAAGAAAAAAATACCTAGGAAGAAACCTACCTAAGGAGGCAAAAGATCTGTACTCAGAAAACTATAAGACACTGATGAAAGAAACCAAACATGACACAAACAAATGCAGAGATATACCATGTTCTTAGATTGGAAGAATCAATATTATGAAAATGACCCTACTACCCAAAGCAATCTAGAGATTCAATGCAACCCCTATCAAATTATCAATGGCATTTTTCACAGAACCAAAACAAAAAATTTTACAATTTATAAGAAACACAGAAGATAGCAAAAGCAATCATGAGAACAAAAATGGAGCTGGAGGAATCAGGTTCTGTGACTTCAGACTATACTACAAAGCTACAGTAATCAAGACAGTATGGTACTGACACAAAAACAGAAATATAGATCAATGGCACAGGATAGAAAGCCCAGAGATAAATCCATGCATCAGTGGTCACTTACTCTATGACAAAGGAGGCCAGAATATACAATGGAGCAAAGACAGCCTCCTCAATAAGTGGGTGCTGGGAAAACTGGACAGGTACATGTAAAAGAATGAAATTAGAACACTCCCTAAGACCATACACAAAAATAAACTCAAAATGGATTAAAGATCTAAATGTAAGGTCAGACACTATAAAACTCTTAGAGGAAAACACAGGCAGAACACTCTTTTACATCGATTGCAGCAAGATCTTTTTTGACCCACCTCCTAGAGTAATGAGAATAAAAAAATAAACAAATGGGATCTAATGAAACTTAAAAGCTTTTGCACAGCAAAGGAAACCATAAACAAGACAAAAAGACAACCCTCAGAATGGGAGAAAATATTTGCAAATGAAGCAACTGACAAAGGATTAATCTCCAAAATATGTAAGCATATCATGCAGCTCAATATCAAAAAAAAACAAACAACCCAATCCAAAAATGGCAGAAGGCCTAAATAGACATTTCTCCAAGGAAGACATACAGATGGCCAGCAAACACATGAAAAGATGCTTAACATCACCAGTTATTAGAAAAATGAAAATCAAAACTACAATGAGGAATCACCTCACACCAGTCAGAATGGCCATCATCAAAAAATCTACAAACAATAAATGCTGGAGAGGGTGTGGAGAAAAGGGAACCCTCATGCGTTGTTGGTGGGGATGTAAATAGATACAACCACTATGGAGAACAGTATGGAGGTTCCTGAAAAACTAAAAATAGAAAGAACTACCATATGACCCAGCAATCTCACTACTGGGCATATACCCAGAGAAAACCATAATTCAAAATGACACATGCACCCCAATGTTCACTGCAGCACTATTTATTATAGTCAGGACATGGAAGCAACCTAAATGTCCAGGAGCAGAGGAATGGATAAAGAAGATGTGGTACATATGTACAATGGACTATTACTCAGCCATAAAAAGGAACGAAATTGGGTCATTTGTAGAGACATGGATGGACCTAGAGACTTTCATACAGAGTGAAGTAAAAAAGAGAAAAACAAATATCGCATATTAATGCATATATGTGGAATCTGAAAAAATTGGTATAGACAATCTTATTTACAAAGCAGAAATAGAGACACCGATGTGGAGAACAAACATATGGATACTAAGGGGGAAAGGGGGGTGGGATGAATTGGGAGATTGCAATTAACATACATACACTACTGATACTGTATAAAATAGATAACTAATGAGAACCTACTGTATAGCACAGGGAACTCTACACGGTACTCTGTGGTGACCTAAATGAGAAGGAAATCCAAAAGAGTGGGAGTATATGTATATGTATAGCTGATTCACTTTGCTGTACACTATAAACTAACACAATATTGTAAAGCAGCTATACTCCAATAAAAATCCAAAATAAAAATTAAAAATAAGAAAATGATAAATACAAAAAAAAATCCAATAGAAATGACCAAAATGAAATTCAATTGAGTCTCAACACTTTGAACAAATAAAAAGAGGAATTTTAAATTACACGTAACTTCTGAGTTTGCTGGCTTTTATAAAGTCATATCTGTATTTCAGTGAAAGTTGTATGTTAAATTCTTCTTACACGTTAATTTCTTATGGTTTGTTCTTGGTTTCCCTTCTCTCTCCCTTTCATTCATATCAGCACTTTCTCCCCACAACGTACTAGCTTTAGAGAACGTAATATGTTTTTTAACATGTACGGATCATCTTACCCTATGCGCTTACTGCCAATGTGAGGCCAAATCTGGCATTAGTAAATTTTTAGTAAATTCAACTACCTATTACAGTTGAATAATTTTTTTAAGAGATTACTTAAATTTAAAAATTGCCTGTAAAGAATTACCTTGATAATAGCTTGATTCCAAAATGAAAATTACAGAAACAGATACTTGCTCTGAACTTAAGCAGAGCAACTATTCAAATTCCATTCCTAATTACTTGACTACACATTTCTGCCTACCATTTTTCATTCAGACTAATAATGTTTAGATTTTTTTCTCTCCTCATTTCAGGTAAGACCTAAGAGAACCTTTCTTCAATTTGCATTAGCTTGTAGGTAAAACTTTGCTTTTCACAACATAGATATTTTATAACATGGTGTGGACAGGAGAAATATAACTAAAACTATGTCTTTTCAAGAAAACACTAATCTTTCTGTCAATTCATATCATTATGTTAAACAAAAAGGAAATTAAAGAATGCCATATGAATCTTTAATGCTATTTCCAACAACAATGTTAATATTTATTTTTTAAACATATTATTTTAATGATATATTCAATATTTCAAACTTGAAGATCAAAGATTGAACACAATATTAGGTTAAAAATGTATCAATAATCATTCCTTACAACATATGCTTCATACCTTGGAAATGTAGTTTAGGATAACAAAAAGGAAAATTCATGTGAAATTGTCCTTAGTTTAAATTCTTACTCAAGAATTGATCTGTAAGATTAAACTTGAATAATTTATACTGAGATAGTGTGAAAACTGGTCAAGCAACTCAAATTTTATGAATGCTGAATATTGTACTGATTATTTTTCTGTGAAAATAATCCCATTTCTATTTAAAGTCCTACTGGGAATGTTCAATGACTTCCACACAAATATTCAAAGTTCAGTGTTTTTCTTTGGACTTAGGCTTCCTCTATCCACTTTTAAGAGAAGTCAAAAGAGGAAACTCCAATCAACAGGCAGAAGGTGAATTATCGAACAATAGTCATCCTGGTAATTATGGGCAGAACAAATGATTGTAATGATAACCAGAGCTAGTGTTCTACTTACACAGAAAACCTAACAGTTCACTGAATATGCCATGCATGTGAATGGCCTTCTTCCTGTAGAGAGTACCTGTTATTTCTCTCTCTGGTAAAACTGTAACACAATCTTTAAAACTCAGCTCCAATATCACCTCCATTGAAAAGCCTTTCCTAAGTCTCCCCTGAATAGATTTAATCATGTCCTCCTCTGGGATTCCACAGCACCTCCCACGTTGCCTATGAACTTCCCTTTTAAACTACAAGGCCACGGAGCAGGGACAAAATCTTTTCTTGTCCTCATAGTGATTAGCGCACTGACAATAATACTGAATAGAATATTAAGTCACATTTTCCTGAATTTTATTTAACATTTTCCTTATACATACAAGAGAAATGGTATCAGCCTTCAGATTATTGCATAGATTAAATAATGTACATGCAAAAAGTCTCTATCATTTCTAGCACGTAAGTAGCATTCAATAAGTACTGAAGTTGGAATATGTGATATTTTCAGAGTATCATTCATTTTTATGCATACATTAAAGAAGGATACTAAATATAGGGTAATCTTGAAACTCTAACAACAAAAATAAATTATGACTAAAGTTTGAACACAAAAGTGAGTGTAAAGTAACTGAATACATTATTTTATAAATGTATACCTGCACAGCAAATTTGAGCTAGGTATGATAAAGCAAAATGCCTTTATGAGATACCATTTTAATGTAATGGATGGTAACAGGTGATCATTAAATGAATAAATATTTCAATTGATTAAGAAAGAAATGCACAAAGGAGGAAGAAAAGAAAGGACAAAGGAGACAGAAGTGTACTCAATCACTATTCAATAACTGTCCAGGTCAAACATTAAGTGAACACTGAACATAGGTCTTGGAAATCCAAGAACAATTTCTATCTTCATGCTCTAAGCTCCTAAAGGAGTTAAGATTAAAAAAAACAAACTCTCCATTATGGATGTTTTAGTGAGGAATACTTATATCTGCATGCAATAGAATACCTGAATAGTCAAGAGATAGAGAGACTAGAATTGGTTCAGTGGCTCAATATTGGCATCAAGAGATCATAATGCTGTCTTTGCATTAAGTATCTAAAATTCACAGCAGGACTACTGCCTAACCAAACATCATATCTTAATTACAGGAAGGAAAATCACAGAAGAGTCAAAGGGTAAATGAGGCCCTACCCCTTGAGACTGTACAAAAAATCTCTTTTCATTATCCTTCAAGGTAACACCTTGGACAAAGGGAATGGGGATATTCATCCTGCAACCTGCGTGGCTACAGCAGCTTTTTCCTTCATCTCCATCCATTTTAAGAGATACAGTGTTTTTCATCCATCTTAAGAGATACAGTGTTTGTATTAGGGATTGAATAAAGAGGCTGTAGCTGGCCAGGGCCAGAGTTTCTTTAAAAATTCTGCTGTCAGAAATATGGCCAACTTGTAGCCCTTATGCTTTTGGTCAATTCATTTAACATGTAAACACAGTCAAACTGATCATCAAGGCACAGCCTGAAGCCTGGTAATTTTTAGCTTCTAAATACAGACTTCTGTACACTTCCCTCAATCCCAGCAGGTACTCTTCCACATAAATCTCAATGGCCAGAAGCAGATCCTATGAGAGCCCCTAGTTGTGAGATATAGAAAATTGAAATTTCAGTTTCCTGGCCTATCTAGAGAGGAAGGCAAGGAAAAAAATGAATGTGAATAGTGTTTGGGTGGGCAAATTTGATGACTGTCTTTTGGGTTAAAGATAGAGCTACTCTGCTTTTGTCGTCTATTTCCAAAGGAGAGGCTACACTTCTATCTTTAATGTTAGGGCTCTGAGATTTTAGAAACAGTCATATGCACCATAACTTTTCCTGATTTTATTATCTTCAATTATAATCAGTATATTCATTCAGCAAAGAAAAAAGCATATTATGAAGAATTTAAGCATTGTAAAAAATTCCAAAATTCTCAAAGAAATCACATCAAAAGTTACAACTCATATAATTATTAGCATGAAGTCAATATAAGCATAAGTACTTTTCAATTCATATTTAAATACAGAAAAATAGAAAGATAATATGACATATAAATGGCTAGATATGCAGATTAACAGATATATATGCACACTATATATGTGAATGAATACATACATTTGGAAATCTGATGTTGGTAATATAATTGATTAAACAAGTTGAAAAAAACCTCAAGTTGTATAATGGTAAGTATTACACTATAAATTTTTTTCTATATGACTAGATAAGCTTATAGAAAAGTAAGGAATATTACTGCATATTACTAAAGATCAGAAATGAACACAGAACTAAAAGTGAAGGTGGTAACGGCCTGAGCTGACAGGGTGATTATCCTGGTCAAGGTCAATATTCCTCAATGAGAAGCTACTGGTACTTAGGGCAGGCCAATTCTTCATTATGTGATTCTGTGTCATAGGAATTTAGGATGATTAGCATCCTTGTTTCCCAACTTCAAAATACCTGCATGACCTCTGTCACTGTGACAACCAAAACTTGCTTAGAGGATGATACCAAATGTGCTTGAGAATCACTAGCCCAAGTAACCCAGGGGCTTATGTTTCAATGCCAAGATGTGGATAGGAGATGAAGTCTTGAGGCAAGTTAAGGTAAGAAACTGGGACTGAGATTCTCCTATAAAGCTAGGTATCTCAAGGGGGTGCAACTCTAATGAAAGACTGAAAAAGAAAAATACCTGTACTCTGGTAAAATGGGATGACAAAGAAGGTGGTCTGTTTTGGCTGTGCTCTGATATATTTTTCCTGTGGTTTTGAAACCACAGCAGATCTGGGGTTAAAACTTTCAACACTACATGGTCTGTGACCCTCCAGGCAAAGAAATTAACAAAAATTTTAGACACAAACCATTGAAAATTTTAAGGTATTTTTTAAAAAGTAAATGCATAACTATTGTGGAAGGAAAAACCCTCCCCACCAGCTGCCCAATATTCTCACTTCAGTCCCCACTGAAGATGATGCCACGTATAATCTCAAATACACAATGAAACTGCTAGCCTTGAGTGAGAGTTCTAAGATACAAATAATATCACATTAAACCACCATGTACATCAGATAATAAGTTATCTGTTTTGCATGAAATGATTAAATACAGAGAAGAATTGAAAACATTATCAAATTATTAAAAAGATGCATATATAGAAACATAAATAATTCAGACTTCTACAAAGAAAATATAATCACAGAGATTAAAAATCCAATAAATGGATTATATAATAAATTAGACAGCTAAGGAGAAAACTCATAAACTAAAGAAAGATGTGAGAAAATTATCCCAAATGCAACACAACAGTATAAAGAAGGACATGCTAAGAAAAGGAGAGTAAGGAGCATGAAGAATAGACAAAGGTGACCCAACATTTGTCTAATGCGTGTGGCAAAGGAAAAAACAAATAAGAGAGGTAATATTTCAGGAGAACAAGCAGAAAGTTTTCATATTTAGGATTTACAATTCATCATAAGCAGAATATTTAGAATAAATCCATGATTAGATGATCAGACTGGATCTTTAAAATATAAACCATAAAAAGAATATCTTATGGGACCTGGAGTTAAAACACTGCATCTTAAAAATAAAAAAATAAACTTACCCACCACCCCCCCGCAAAAAAGAAACAACTTCTCACCAGCAAAAGCAGAAGCCAGAAGGTAATGGAATAATAATAGAAAAGTAATGATAGAAAATGATTGTTGACCCAAATTCTAAGTTCAGGTAAACAATGATTCAATAGAGAGAGCAAATGAAAGACATATTTAGACAATAAAAAGGAGAAAGAATTTGCCACTAACAAAACCTCACTAGAAAAATTACTAAAGGATAAACTTCAGTAAGAAGGAATTTCAACTCAGAAGGAACAAATAAGACCAAAAAAAAAAAAAAGTTGAATGAATAGATCAGTAAATATGTGAGTTGACCTATAAAAGTCAGTTTTATAAAATGATAACAATGTCTTGAATACTTTGAAAACAAATTGGAAATAAAATACTGTAAAATAATAACACATATAACAGATAGGATTATGATGATCGTATGAGAGGAGATTAGAATTACAAATTCTAATATCTTTAGATAATTTGGGAGATAAGATTATCAACTTATTTTCAGTCAAGTTTGAGTTAAATTTATTAACAGTTTAAGTACCAATATAATACATATATTCAAAACTAACAGATAAAAAGGTGGGAAATAAATAAAGCTTGATCAATTCATTAAAAAAAAGAAACTACAAAGAAAGAAAAGGATAAAATAAATAAACCCAAATATATGTATAATCACAAAAAAATGCAAATGGACTAATAAGCTCATTTCTTAAGGACTCATATTTCCTGATTAAATTATTATTTAGAAAAGTTATCCCTAGAGCCTAAAGACAGAAATAAAGATTTGTGAGGGGAAGAATCCAGTTATATGTTATATAAGAGATGTATGAAGCAAACACTAAGTAAAAAAAATAGTTGCAAGTACATTCACAGTTGATAATGCAGACTTACAGTACAAAAGCAGTTTTAGGATTAAAAATCAACAATAATAAATGACATAATTTACTAGAAAGATTTAACAATTCTGTTGTGTACATTATGTAGGGTAGTCTACCATACACAGTTCACAAAGATTAAATCCAAGTGAATGAAGGCTTAAATTTTTATACTTATTAAAGAAATTAGAACCAATTTATAGACTGATAGGAGAGTAAAAGATTTCAACAGGACACAAGGAGCAAAAAGAAAAAAATGATAATAGTTTGATGAATTTGATTTTAATAAATCCCAAACTTCAATACAACAGAAGAAATAAATGAATCATTAACAAAAATGGTAAATTTAAGAGAACATATATACTTGGCAAAGATTAACACTAATGTATATTAAGCATCAATGCAACCCAGCTGCAAAGGGGTAAGGAGTGAAGTCAGTAAAATGATGGAAAAAGAGGTCTCAGCACCCATCCACACTCAGAAACCCAATTTACCAACCACCCATAGTTGAAAATACCTTTAAGAGAGCACTGGAGTACAGTTGAGAAGTTCCAACATATTGGTAGAACACAAAATCCATAAAAGATATTGAATATAGTTCCCTGTGCTATACAGTATATCCTTGTTATTTATCTGTTTTATATATGGTAATGTGCATACTCAATATCTTGTAATAAACTATCATGGAAAAAGAATACAGATACATACATATGTAACCGAATCATTTTGCTGTATGCCTGAAACTAACACAATATTGTAAATCAACTATACTTCGATAAAACAAACAAACAATAACAAACCACAAATTTAAAAAAGTGGTTAACTTTGAAAAGTGTTAAAAACAGTTCCACTTTACTCATATCAAGCCTCTCCCAAGCCAGCGCAACACAGTGCCAAGAGAGACCCTTTTGGCCAGTGATTTCTTCTGCAAGGGAAAGAGAGTGAAGTGAGCATCAAACTTCCCCAGTTTTTTAGTGCATTGCCTGAGAGATCCACTTCTGTCTCACCCCATCCAGAATGCTGAGGGAATTGGCATGGCTAGTTCATCTGGGGCAGCCAAGACCAAAAAAAATAAGTAAGAGTTCACAGGAACTGTTGTGTGGATCTCAAATACCGGATTGTCAACCCTGCCAGCCTACCTGTGAACCTTACCAGCTGGAATGCCTGCATACTCCAGCAGCCATTCTACTCATAAATCACAGAAACAATAGAAAAATAACAAAACTAGAAGTTGTTTTTGAAAATATCAACAAAATTTACAAAACTTTAGCTAGACTAAGAAAAGGGAAGAATCAAATAATATCATAAATTAAATAGGAGACATTAAATAAATAAAAAAATCATAGGAAACAATTAAGATTGATTATACACCAACAATTGGACAACACAGAAGAAATAGACAAAGTCCAAGAAACAATATCAACCAAGACTGGATCATGAAAAAATAAAAAACCTTAACATACCACTTACTAGTAAGGAAATTTAATCAGTATACAAAACCTTCTGAAAAAGAAAATCCCAGGATAAGATGGCTTCACAGGTGAATTCTACCAAGCATTTAAAGAGGAACTAATGCCAATACTTCTCGAACTCTTCCAAAAAAACTGAAGGGGAGGGAACAGTTCCAAACTCATTTGATAAGACTAGCATTACCCTAATACCAAAGCCAGATAAGAACACTACAAGAAAACTAGAGGCAAATATTCCTGATGAATATAGATGCAAAAATCCTCAATAAAATATTAGCAAACTGAGTTCAACCACACATTAAAAGGATTATACACCATAATCAAGTCTCTGGGATGTTTCCCTGTTATGTAAGGTGAGCCAACATGTGAAAATCAAGCAATGTAAAACATCACGTTAACAGAATGGAAAATAAAAATTTATATGATCATACCAATAGATGCAGAAAAAGCAACTGAAAAATTAAATATTCATGATTAAAAACACTTAACAAACCAGGAATAGAAGGAAATTACTTCAACATAATAAAGACCATACACAACATGCCCACAGGTGTCATACTCACCAGTGAAAATCTGCAACCTTTCTTCTAAGATCAGGAACAGGACAAGGATGCCTCCTCTTAACTACTTCTATACATACAGTACCAGAAATCCTAGACAGAGAAATTAAGCAAGAAAACTATTATAAAGGCATCCAAATCCAAAGGAAGAGTTAAAATTATCTGTTTGCAGATAACATGATGTTACATGCATAAATGCCTAAAGATTATACAAAAAAAGTCCTGTTAGAACTAATAAATAAACTCAGTAAAATTGTGGTATACAAATAAACATACAAAAATCAGTTGCATTTTGATATAGTAACAAAAAGCAATCTGAAAAGGAAATTAAGAAAATAATCTCACTTACAATAGTATCATAAAGAATAAAACTCTTAGGAATAAACTTAACCAAGGAAGTGAAAGACTTACACCTGAAAACTACAAAACATTCATCAAAGAAATTTTAAAACAAATAAATTGAGAGACATCTCATGTTCACCACTGAATACTGTTAAAATGTTCACACCAACCATAGTGGTCTACAGATTCAATACAATCTTGATCAAAATCCCAATGGTAATTTTCTCAGAAATACGAAGAATAATCCTAAGATGTATATGGAACCACAAACCACCCTGAATAGCCAAAACAATCTTGAGAAAGAAGAACAAAGTTGGAGGCACCACACTCCCTGATTTCAAAACATATTACAAAGCTACAGTAATCAATATAGTACGATTACGGCATACAAATAGACATATAGACCAATGAAACAAAATAGAGAACCTATAAATAAACCGCCACATATATGGTTAAATGAATTTTGACAATGGTGCCAAGACTACATACATATGGGGAAAGAATAATCTCCTCAAAAAACAGTGTTGGGAAAAGTGGATATCTACTTGCAAAAGAATTAAATTGGACCCTTATACCACACACAAAAATCAACTTGAATAAAGTCTTAAATGTAAGACCTGAAACAGTGAAACTCCTTGAAGAAAACATAAGGAAAAAGCTTCCTGCAATTGGCTTTGGCAACGATTTCTTGGATACGATGCCAGAAGCATGGACAACAAAAACAAAACAGACAAATGGGATTACATCAACTAAAACGCATTTGCACAGTAAAGGATATAATCAACAAAATGAAAAGGCAACCTACAAAATGGAAGAAAGTATTTGCAAACCATATATATGGTAAAGGGTTATTATCCAAAATATAGAGGGAACTTCTACAGCTCAACAGAAAAAAAAACAACAACTCAATTACAAAAATGGGCAGAGGACTTAAATAGACATTTCTCCAAAGAAGACATACAAAAGGTCAGTAGGTATTTGTAAAGGTGCCAAATATCATTAAACATCAGGGAAATGCTGATCAAAACCATAAGGAGATAGTACTTTATACCTGTTAGAATGGCTATTATCAAAAACCAAAAGATAACATGTATTGGCAAGGATGTGGACTAAAGGGAACACTACTGGTGGGAAGGCAAACTGGTGTAGCCACTATGGAAAACAGTATGAAAGTTCCTCAGAAAAAAAATAAAAATAAAAATATCATATGATCCAGAAATCCCTCTTTTAGGTATATGAAATCAAGATCTTGAACAGACATCTGAATTTCCATGTCCATTACAGCATGATTCACAATAGCCAAGACATGGAAATATCTTAAATGTCTAAAGAAGGATAAATGAATAAAGAAAATGGAATGGAATATTAGCCTTTAGAAAGGAAAAAAATCTTGTCATTTGTGACAACAATGTTCTGTTCTTGGATCACCCCCAATTTCTTAAACAAATTCCAATTTTACTAAATCTTTATCTACATGCATCGGTTTGAATCAAAATCCAGACATAAATGTATTATGAATTAATGTAAGTGTATGATAATAGCTTAAATTTTTTTGTAATTTGCCTTATGCTATTAAGAATTGTATTGGATGTTTCCGGTCACAGTAGCATAGTTGTCTGATTATTTTTTCAGAGAATTGCAATAACCCTCTCTAGTACCCTTGAAAAATGAGTAGTTTGGAGGGCACCAACCTAAAAGTACTGTTTACATTTGTGTTCATACAAGGCATTGCACTGAAAGAGCCAACACTGGAATTCATTTACCACATGTTTTGGCTACTTTCATAGTATGCTGAAAATACCCTGTTCATCCTTATAAGCTTGGCATTTCAATGAAAGTTGGGAATTTTATTGTGCATTTCCTCTAACAGATAGTGCATATAAATACTAAATAAATCTGGCCAAATTCTTATCTCTGGTGAATTTATCTGTTGATACTTACACTGCTCCTGCCAGAGAAGTGTCTATTTATCCTTTCTCTTTGATTGCTCTTTGTAAGATATCCCCCCTAGCTTCTGACAGCTATTTTTATTTAAATAGCTTTTGCTGTGGACATTCATCAAAGATTTCTTGAACGTCTATATCAATCACATGCAATAGTTGCCTCTTTATATGCAATTTTACATCAAATTAAAATAATAGTCCATTAGGTCTGTTATAATCATCTGCAAATGCTTCATCGGTATATCCTCTATGAAGGCAGAATATTTACCAACATAGCTTAAACACAGAATCTTACAAGTAAGCATTCAAAACATTACTGCTTATTTAAGTATTCCATTACCATTTTGGAATTGTATTTTTGATAATTCCAGAAATGAATATGAATGAAAATGAGTCTAAATGGTTAAATTCTATGTTCTTCAAGGCTTGTAAATATGCAAGATCGGCAAAGTGTCAGGTTGCCGGATTTAAAAAACAAAAATAAATCCAGATAAATTTTAATTAAAAAATACATTTTAGCATAAATATGCACCAAATATTTCATGGAACTTTTTTTTTTTTTTTTTTTTTTTGTGGTACGCGGGCCTCTCACTGTTGTGGCCTCTCCTGTTGCAGAGCACAGGCTCCGGACGCGCAGGCTCAGGGGCCATGGCTCACGGGCCCACCTGCTCCGCAGCATGTGGGATCTTCCTGGACCGGGGCACGAACCCGTGTCCCCTGCATCGGCAGGCGGACTCTCAACCACTGCGCCACCAGGGAAGCCCTCATGGAACATATTTATATTAAAAAGAAAAACATGGTGTTTATCTGAAAGTAGATCTCACTCGGCATCCTGAATTTTACCTGACAGCCCTACAAATGGATATTCTGTAGCTCAGTATGCTTCCTCCTATTTTAAAGAATTTCATACTATCGAGCAAAAAGATTTCCTTTAAAACTTTAAGAAGGTATCATATAGCCCAGGTAATCTATCTTCATTTAGTTTACTAATTAGGTCTAGAACAGCCTGTCCATATACTAATTTATAATCTAATACTGCAACCCTATTTGTTTCAAAGGCTATTTTGAATTGAAATTTTTCTTTACCCTATTTCTCTTAAGAATTGAGGCAAACCTTCACTTTTGTTTAATGGCATTTTTATTTTCCTGAGTATAAATTTTCTCCTCTTTATTATCCAGTTTTTTACATAATTGTTGTAGTTTAAAGGCACTTTTAAGATATTATTTGATTTTGGTGTCTAATTTAAAATATACCTGTTACTTTTATCAGTAGGTGCCTCCTCTCCTTTGCCTCCCTACTTCCACGCAAATATAAGTGTATGATTTTTTTCTCATTTTTAGTTTCACTGAGCTTTTACCTAACAAAAAGTAATAAAAGCTTTTGGTAATAGAAGACTGTTAACAGAATCATAGAGTATTAATTGAAATCAATACTCATTTTCAGTGTTTTAAATGTTAATCTTTTTTCTGTAATTAAAAAAAGGCATTCTAATGTGTCTAATGTGAGTTTAGGAGAAAATTTTAGGCACTGCTCACCAGAAATTTTTTTTAATTGATTTTACCTTACTTTTAGTAAGGTAATTTCAGATTTCCTGTTATTGAATTTTAAATAATCTCCTTTTCCATTTTTTGTTAATACTAATCATAGTTTTTTTTAAATTGATAGTCAATTTCTTTAGAGCAGTTTTAGGTTTACAGAAAAACTGAGTGGAAATACAGAGTACTCTACCCTCTCCACCCCTGCACACACGCAAGATTCCATTACTAACATCTTACATTATTGGCAGGGTACACTTGTTATAATTGATGAACCAGTATTAATACACTATTATTAACTAAAGTCTGTAGTCTATATCAGGGTTCACGCTTTGTGTTGAACATACTACAAGGTTTCGACAAATATAAAATAACACGCATCCAACATTACAATATCATACAGAATAGTTTCACTGCACTAAAAATCCCCTGTGCTTCACCTATTCATCCCACTCCCCACCTCCCTGAAACTCTGGCAACCACTGATCTTTCTCAGTCGCTGTAGCTTTGCCTTTTCCAAAATGTTTTATGTAAGTTGGAGTCATACAGTATGTATAGTCTTTTCGTATTGGCTTCTTTGACTTACCAATATGCATTTAAGGTACCTCTAGGTCTTTTGTTGACTAGATAGGTCATTTCTTTTTATTGTTGAATAACATTCCAATGTAGGGATGCACCAACATTTCTTTATTCATTCACCTCTTGAAAGATATCTTGATTGCTTCCAAATTTTGGCAATTATGAATAAAGCTTCGAAAAACATTTGTGTGTAGGTTTTTGTGTGGATAAACATTAGCTGTTCATGAATGATTTTGGATTTGTTTTTACGTCTTTTACCAGAATGTCAAATTCAGTTAAGTTATCATTACTATTACATGATAGTCAATGTATACTTATCTTCTGTATTAATCTTGTTTGCCTCTCAGGACAAAGTCTAATTCAAATGATATAGAATCTCTACCTGTGAGTCCACAGATATTGTGCTGTTTGGGCTTTTCTATGAGTCTTGTAATGTGATGCAGCAGCTCTACACTGCTGTTATCATGGCAGAATAAAAAGTCTTGGTATCTTTATTTGGAAGGGGAGAGTAGTGAAGGGGATGGTTTGTGAGTAGTCTTACTTTAGATGAGCTATATGAACTCTTAACACCCTTTCTATACTATGCTTAATTGGGTCGGTAAATCATACCAAACTAAAAGCTATAAATCTATGATCAAGTGTGCTTCAATATCTTATTCATAAATAAGGATTTATTCATTGAGGTTGTATTATTTTGTATTCCTATATGTTACAAAAGTAGCATATCAAGAAAATTAAGTCAGAACCAGACAACTGTTTAAATACTAGAATATTCAAATGTTAGAATTATTCCTAATAAAGAGCTTAGAATATGAGATAATCTCCATTTTTCATATTAAGATAATTATATACTGCATTTGTGGCTTTTGCAAACAGCTGTAATTACCCCTGGCATTGTATTGCTTACTGTCTTTTTTCCCACTTATTAAAGCTATTTATTTACAACAAATGCTTTGTATGCAAACATTAGTCTGCTGTTAACAAAAGTGAAGCCCAAATTTGTAATTAGCTACAGCTGTACATGCTGCTGCCTTTATTCAAAATTCTTCTATCATTGCGAAGCTGGTTAGCTCATTTTATTCTTTGTGGGAACCAATCTTGGATACTAGATAAAGGCCTTGTTCTCCATATGCTGAGTTCAAATCAACTATTATCTATCCTAGTTAGGATGGGCGTGGGGAGGTACAGTTTATAGCAATAGCTGGATTGAAGAGGGGAGAAGGAGAAGAAAAAGGCTTTGAGGAAAGTTGTGCATACTGCACAACTATGAGTATGAATATGATATGTCAGTTAATAATTTAAGCACCAATTTAAAGTTCTGTGTTCAAGTTATATATCATTTAATGCCAATTAATCAAAATCAAGTGCATCTCTTACATCATAGAATCAATATATGATCTGAGGCTTTTTCATTATTGGTTAATCCTATTCAATTTGTAGCCCATGGATAGAATTTCATGTAAAATAGCCTGGGTTCTGTGACCATGGGAAAGTTGCTTAACCTCTCTATTCTTCAGTTTCTTCATTTGTAAAATGAAGATAATAGTAATGTATACTTTATTGGGACCTAGTGAGAATTAAGTGAATAAACATTCATCAAACACTTAGAACACCACCTACCACATAATAAATGATATTAGTGTTATTCTTTTAAAAGGTTCATTGTTTTCTGCAATCTTCGTTTAAAATTCTGAATTCAGCTCAACAGTTGCCAGTTTGATTTCATTTTGCCTCCATATGACACTCAGGCCACTATCACTCCTTAAAACAGGAGACACAGCTACCCTGGTAATTCTCTCACAGTCTCAAGTTTCCTGAGAATAACTTGAGATCTTTGATGTTCACATCTTAACTAAGGTTCATGGTTTTCAATTGGAACTGATAAGTACTCAAGGCACTGAAGGAAAAAATAAGTCTAGGGCCTTGGTAACCCTGCAAGCATCTAGCCCTTTTTTCCTCCAAAGCTACTGTTGCCTGTCCACTGATGGGGGAACTGACAGATAATCATGGTAAAATTGGCAGTGTTCCCATGGCTCACCATTTTCCTGCTGATTCTGAATTGTTTCCCTGACTGTAACTCTTCCCTGATGTACCACACATTGGTTATCACATTGGACTTCCTGCTTGAATTATGCCTAAGCTTGCTATGTTTTCTAGACTCTTGACTTGGGGCAACAGGCTGCTTTAGTTCTGCCTACGGTAGTAATACTGTAGCTTCATTGCCACATTAATTTTTCATCACATGCTTTGATACTGAGTTTAAGTAGTTTTCTCCAATATTTATCTTAATAAGTTGGTTTTCCTTTATTTACATATGTAATTATTCATTGTCTATGCCACTTACCAATTTTTTAAAAAATGTTAAAAGCAGCTTAAACGTGGTCTTGTTTTTGTCATAAAACAATTCTTTCTATTTTACCACAATGAAACTGTTATTTTATAAGACAATCACAAATAATAAAAAATAATGAAGAAATATTTTCAAACTCTAGTGTGATGGCTGTACCCACACTTGAAATCTTACACCTATTATGAGTATCAGACTGTGACCCAGACCTTTACAGAAATACCTATTTTCTACAAAAGAAAATAAAAATCTGTCTTCTTGTGAAAAGCTTATTTTAATAAGAGTAAATTGAAGAGAATATTTTTTTCAAATGTATTGTAATTAGAGATAGTTGCATACGACTTTCCCTAAAATAGCCTATGCATGAGGTTCACCTACCAGGAAGGGTTTCGGTGGTATATACCTAATCATGATAGAAACAAAAACAAAGATGCACTGAAGCAAAAAAGCTGAAGAATCTGAACTAGGGCCAGCTGCAACTATAAAAGGATAAAGCTAAGAAAACTAACATGTCCAAAACATGAAATCACAAGTTATACAGGCAGAAGCTCAGGTAAAATCCCATGGCATACTTCAGATGTCCTAAACATGGCAAGCCCCTGAGCACAACACATGCAAAACAGAGTAACACACACCATTTTTCCACTTTTGATCTACTGAAGAGAAAGATGACTTACAGCTGCTGAAAATAACTCGCAGCCCCAAATATAATTCCTGCTACAGAGCCTGAAAATTCAACCATTGCTATTAAAGATGTTTAGAAGATGTTCATGTCTTTGACACTACTCGTATTCCCACACTTGACCCTTC
Source organism: Delphinus delphis (assembly GCF_949987515.2). Lineage (NCBI taxonomy): Eukaryota > Metazoa > Chordata > Mammalia > Artiodactyla > Delphinidae > Delphinus > Delphinus delphis. The sequence continues at coordinate 70,037,227 of NC_082684.1, read as the reverse complement.
CTATATTCGACTTCTCTGTGAATTCTACCCCCTGGAATTAAACCCAGCCCTTCGATTTCTGAACCTCTTATCGTTTTGCATCTACTTGACTGAATGCAAATTCAAGGAAAATTGTCATTAATTTTGTGTGAGCCCCCAAGAAAGGGTCTTCAATACCTCAATAGGATCTTGCTGTTGTATGGTTATATTATTTTCTAACTCCTCACAACAGCTATTTTAAGCCTCACTGGTCTCCATCACCATTTACTCTAAATCTCAACTTACAAGTTCACCTGCTTCTTCACAGGAAAAAAGTATTACTACGTGGGAAATCCTTCAAATTCTTAACCTGACACCTACAGAAAATAAATTGGAACCTGATCTTATACTTATGTCCTTATAACCTCCTGTCCAGGGCAAATTTCTCCTCTTTTTATATGAATTTAATTTTTTCTACTCTTCATGTATATATCATTTAACAGTTATCTTGTATCTCTGCTAAGTTCCTAGCATGCCCCTTTCTCTTCAGTGCTTCTTAAACTTGGTTTCAGATTAGAATCACTGGAGAGCTTAAAAAATATTTGCACCTGGGTTTCAATTCCAAAAATTCTTGTGTAATTGGTGTGAGGTGCGGCCTGGGCATTAGGATATTTAAAAGCTCTTCAGGTGACTTTGATCACAGCCAAGATTCAAAGTAACTGTTCTACTGGCTCATTTTCTGAAAATACAGAGCATTCAAAATTATTCCTATATATATAAAAAAAAAACCACTGAAATGTCCAAATCTGTGACAATTTAAGCATCAAAATAAATAACAGTAACATTTACAACCAAATGCATAAAGTAGCAGTTCATGAGTTTACAATGATATAAAGAAAGAAAGAAATGGAAGGAAGAGTTAGTTCTTCCTTACAATAGTATGATAGCTAACAAATAAAGAAAGAAAGCTGGAATAAGAAAAATCACCATTGGCAACCACTGCAATAATGATAATTCAAGAAATACATTCCAATAGATACTAAAATAGTGGGTGAAAGTTGGATAAAAAACAGAACTTTGTATAATTTCAAAGTTCCTCCCCACAAAATATTTACTAATCAAATATGAGATAAAATTGGGTAAAATGTGATTTTACAGTTAAAAAATCAAATAATAAAGTTAAAATCACCAATAATGAGATGGATCAATATCAAATATTACTCGGTAGGAGGCAATGAGGAAAGAACAGCATCACTTCAGTGATACTCCAGGCAAATAGTATTGCCTGGGTCTAGTCATAAAGAAACAGATAAACCAATTTGAGGGACATTCTACAAAATGACTACCCTGCAGTCTTTAGAAATATCAAAGTGATAAAAGTCAATGAAAAATTGAGGAAATCTTACATAATGAAAGGTTTAGTATTACAAGACAAGTGTGTACAACACGTGACCCTGGACTGGATCTTTCTGCTGTAAAGACTCTATGGGATAATTGCTGAAACTTGAACGAGGCCTATACATGAAAAAATTACGTGGGAGTTCTTTGAAATATTCTTGCAACTTTTTAAGTTCAAAAATGTTTCAGACTAAAAAGAAAACAAAACAAAAACACTGACCTTATACCTTTCAGAATGTGTCTCTAACACTCTAACAGTTGTTTCTAGACTGTTGCTTGCTTGTATTTACTTTGAAAAAGCTGCTCTTCTAAATATTTCTTTATCTTCTTCCTTTCTGTACAGTCCAACTTCTTGAAAGGATAGAATAAATTTGTTTTCTTCATTCTTTTGTTTTCTTTTATTCCTCAGGCCTAGGTGTTTGAATTCTGCTTCTAATATTCTACTGAAACTACTCCTACCAGTGCCGTCTGTGACCCTTTTGCTAAATTCAATAAAAACGATTGTTTTTAGACACTATTAGTCTTCCTTCTAAATGCTGTAATATAACTTTTTCCTGGGTTTTCCTCTACCTACTGCCTACGCTTCTCACTACTTCATACATCCATTTATTATCAAATAGTCAATTAACTTATTTTGTGCATCAGATACTTTCTAGGGGCAGGAGACCCAGTGGTGAACAAGATACAGCAGGTCCTTGTTCCCATGAAGGTTGCATTCAAGGGTGGGAAAACAGATGACAAAGAAGTGACAGATAAACAAGATAATATCAAGAAATGTTGAATAATACAGTAACACAACACGGTAGCTTGACACAGAAGGACTAGGAAAGGGGACTGTGAAGTAGGGATTATTTTAGATAGGTAGTTCAGAGAAGGCCTCTCTGAGTAGGTTCTATCTGAGCTTAGAAATGTTAAAAAGTCTAGCAGAAAGAATTGACAAGAGAAGCAACAAGTTCAAATGCCCCCTGCTTTGAACAAACTTGATGTGCTTGAAGTAGAGAAAGAAGAATGGTGTGGCTGAAGCAGAATGATGCAAGGAGTAGCATGGTGGAAACAATATCACATAAGGAGTTTGGATTGTATGCCACTTACAACAAAAAGATATTGTCATGATCAAACCCAGCTGGGTTTTCTGATTTAAATTTTAGTGTGAAACTGGCACTTCCCTTTCTCCATGTCTCTTTAGAAAATGTCTAACACTATATATTTTTTTCCTATTTATGCCCTTCTCTTAATCTTTGGTACTTTCTATGGGCTCCATCACAGACCCTCTACTCTTCTTGCACTACATATATTCCTTTGATAATATACTCCCATGATTTCATCTAAAACTTGTATTTACTGGTGACTCTCCAGGATCTCTTCTCAGCTCCAGACCCATTGCTAGCAGTCACTATACATCTGTAGAGACTCAGCTCGTCATCTTCTCCTTCAGACCAGCTTTCCATCCTATATTCCCTGATGTAGTGAACAATAAACCATCACACCATCCCAGTCCGAAACCTTGTAGATAGCCTTGGTTACTCTATATACTTAATTAATAACCATATCATATAAAATTTTCTCATTAACATCCCTTTTATTTGCCTTGTTCCTCTCCCCGCACTGTAATACCATTAGTTTAGGTTCTCTTTGCATCATCTCTCAACTGATACACTGCAAACACCACTGATTTTCCTATTTCTAGTTTTGGCTCTGCCAAATACAATCCATTTTGTTTAGGGCTGCCAGGATAAACTTTCAAAGACACATTTGATCAAAACTGACTCATGTTTAGACACACTGGAGGGAGAGTTCCTTCAATGTGTCTCCCTTGCCAAGATGGTTAATAACAGTAATAAGAATTGTGATGATGATTTATTGAGTGATTGCTATAGGACACTTGTTGATATAAGAGCTATATATGTATTAACCCATTTCTCGTATTGATTGTGAGGTAGGTTCTTTACTACTTCCACTTTACAAATGTGATAACTGATGCACAGAGAGCTTGAGTAACTTGTCCCAAGGTATATATCCAGTAAGTGGCAGAGCTAGGATTTAAACTTAATCTGACTTCAGAGTCGGTGCTAAATTCAAACTTATCACCACAACATACAGGTCTCTGCATGGCTTGCTCTTTGAAGACTTCCCAGCCCTTGTTTCTCAAACATCTCTCTTATACCACACTCTCAGGTCATGTTAAACACATTGCAGGTCCTTTGCCAATATCATGCTCTCATCTGCCATGCCATTTTTATGAGGTCCCTCTGACTGTAATATCTCTCTTCCCCTTTGTCACCCACTTAGAGCTTACTGATCCTTTAAGACTGTCAAAGCCCATTCTGTCTACCTCCAGGAAATCTCCCATTGATGTTGGTGTCTATCAGTGCCTTATCAGTCTGTACCTCCCTCTATTTAAAGTAACCAACCCCTTCCATAACATCACGTGTTTACAAGTTTCCCTGTTTATATTCCCTTTAACATTAAGAATTTCTTAAGAGGTGGAAATCTTTTGTTTCTATATCCTAGTACCTCATGTAACAATGGATGCATTATACATCATTTTAAAAGAAATTAATAAGTAAATACCACCACCATTCATTGCTATCTCATTACAACTCAGTTTCATGGTTATCTAGTAGAGAAGGTGGCCCCTAGAATGGGGTACATAATAGAGAATATTGAAAAAGAGAGAGGTGAGAAAGTCACTAAGCATAGGGGGATCTATCTACTTGCCGATACATAGGCAAAGGCAATTCTTAGATATCTAGAGGCAACCATTAGGACAGTGGATATAAGAGGAGGGGAATGAAGGTTAGAATGTTAGGAAGAAGAAAAAGGATACATTAAAAATGGGATGCTAAGAAATGATGCAGATGCAAATTTAACAATTTTGTTTGGTAGGATTAAATGGATTTAACTCTCTAAAAACTTAATAACTATCTTTTGTTGTTGCAATAATAATTCCTTTCTTGGGAAATGAAACCAATTAGGTACAGTCATCTCACCACACTAAACTGTTTTCTTTGTTCCACCAGCCTATAGATATTTAGTTACATGTAGGAAAAAAATTCTGTTAATCATTTTTGCCAAATTAGAATCTTGGAATTAAACTAGTGATTTTTACATTTGCGTAAATTGACTAGGGAGATAGTTATGTATAGAGGACTAGTTGTTCTCTTTGGAGTGAAGCATTTAAAGAAGAGTAGAGGTGCTAGAAAAGAGGGCTCAAGAGTCTGAAAATCCAGCCCAAACTAAAGTTTAAACATTTAGAGAAGATTGGTACTTGGAAAGCTATTCACCAGTACAAGTGTTGTAGTCTGGAAAGGTGGAAAATAAAATGCTGTTTACAAGTTTTCTCTGGTTTGTTATATAAAATGTGTTGTGCATGTGATATCTAAATTTAAAAAACATGATTTAAGCTGCACTATGTGATGAAGAGTCCTCTGAGGTCACTAAAGCTTTGATTTTCCAGTTAGCTTATTTTATAGCTAGTGCTTTGGAAGCCATCAAGTCCATAACGAGATAGATCAATCAGATTGTTTTTATTGGTCTACTGTGTACCATACACTATACACAGCAGTATTCATTGAATCATACTGCTTGGGAACAGCAGCTTTAACCTTGAGACTTGAGCAGAGAAAATTACAGCTTCAAAATTAAATCTCCATGAATTATATATATTCTTATATAAAACTGAATTTTTAAACAGTGTCAATTGAAATCCATTGGTAATGAACCCAGTGCAGTTATTTCAAAGAAGAATCGTGATCAAACCATCACAGGTTCACTGATTTAAAATAGCTTACTAAATTTGATGTTTAAACATCAGACCTTGCAGTCGTTCAAAGAAACACAGTTTCTAAATGGCTTTAATAATACACTACTTAAAGGTAAAGTAAAAGAAATGCATGACCTTCAGAAGTTGCTTCAAATGCCTATGATGATTTTATTGTTTTACGTTTATCTGCCTTTCAAAAAAAATTTAAGGTGCAAGCCAATCATATGGTAAATGGCACACTTATGCTACTCCATTAATGTTAAATATTTTCTCCAGATTTTTGAGGCGGCTCAAAGATTGATATAAAAATCTACAAATTGCCTGACCTACTGGTTTTCTTAGTGCAAATCCTTAGCTTCATCAGTGTTCAGAGTCCTTCACAACTCAAATGGAAATCAAGGGGAACCTGGAGAAAGTGGTTCAAGGATCACTAATCAGAAATAGTGTATCCTCAAGGGCGAGGTCAGGAATTCACATTACAAAATCCAAATGTGCCTATATAACCAAGGGTAGAATTCATGTACAAAGGATCGAATCTGTGGGATGGGGACATAGAAAATCTCTGTAGAGTTGAGGGCTCAGGTAGCTGAGACTGTTTCCATTTTAAGGAATTCTTCCAAGCTGAAGTAAATGCACACTCAAACCAGTCATTTAGGAAAAAAAAATTAAATCCCATGGGTTATCTGGTAAGGAATTGGCTTGGTGTGGTCAGTATCTTAGGGATGTGGCTGAAGTTCATGGTACAGCTTCCATCTTAGGAGGGAACTAGATGCAAATCCAGAACAAGCGAACAAAGATCCTGAGTAGGACATACTGGTGTGGCTGAGATACCAAATTCCAAAATATTTACATATGATACATACAAATGGTGTATGAAATTCCAAATATAGTATAAATTTGTTTTACTTTAACTCAGGCACTGGGTGTGTGGGCTGAAATTTCATGATGTATGTCATTAATACCTACAACTGACCAAGCCTAGGTAAACAGAGGGCTGTCACAGTTGCCCAGAGCACTCTAAAATGTCAATATTCTCCTGTCTATCTGACACCAACCAGCAGGCACCATGACCAGAACTAAGTTTCTTATAATAACCTTCAGACTCCCCCAAAGCTTACCTCTCAGCCTCTATCAGGAAGAATTTCACTAAGAAATACTCTCATCATATTTCAAGATCTCAAAGTTGAAACATTACCCCTAAATTTTTGATGATTAGATGGAGAAGGGGTACAAAATGATATTTAACTTGCAGGTAAGATACAATTTTTCTGCTTCTTCTTGTTTTTTTTTCCTTCTCTGCCACCAGATTTTAAATTCCACAAGTGCAGAGCCAAGTCTATTATATCCACTGTTATATATCCATCACCTAGTAGGTGCTCATCCAATATTTATGGAATAGTAAATACATGAAGAGATAGATAAGTGTTGCTGCTGTTGAAATTTTAAAAAATCTTTTCTTGAATTTTCTGAGACAACTCGGCGACTCTCTTTTCTACAGCAATCTCTTTAGAATAGTCTTCTATAATTTGGCACCAACTTATCTTTCTAGTGCTATCCTTTGCAACATTTTTTAAATACTTCTTAGCATTTGCTGAACATATTCAATACTTTTCTTGTAGTAAAGGCCTTTTTTACAGTAAAGCTAGCATTAAATAAAATACTTGTTGAGAAAATCTCATGCATTCTATTTATGATGCAGAAGAAGGTATCAAATCATTTCTCTTAGCCTTTACTGGTATACTGGGATTTTGCTGGACCAAGAATAGGGTCTTCAATTAATCTATGCATTTCTCCAAGCCTAACTCAGTGTTTTTTATATGATGGGTGTTCAAAAAATATTTGGGGATTAAAAGAGGAATGGAAAATAATTTCACTAGATATTAAAGTAAAATAATCAGAGTAACTAATAATTTAACTAAATATAAATCAGTGGTTTTATTCAATGCAACTGAGATATTGACCTTGAGCTACTGAGGCATCAGAGTCTTGAAGAAGGACCAACAGCTGGAGGCAGAACATACGGTTGAAGTCAGAGAGTGACAGTGTCTAAGGGCCACTGTCTAAGCAGAAGGCATCCCTTTGGCATTTTTCTTCAAAATCCTCTGAGCCTGTGGCAGTATGGCAATGAGACTGCTAGACACATTAATAGAGCTGCAGCACTTAAGGAAGTAAATGTGACAGATGCAATTTAAACCTGCCTTGGGGCAAAATTTAGGGATAAAAGAGAAGCATGCTTAACAAAGTTTTATATTTAAGAGCGTCCCCAAAAGTGCACAAAATGCACAATTGGATAAAACTAAGTTTTCTAAAAGACACTTCTCCATGGAAACTGACATAGAGTTTATAATGCAAGAAAATGGTCCATAAGTTTGCTGTGAATCAGACATCATTCCTCTGCCTTCTTTGCCCTCATACGTGAGGTTATATATTTTTCAACAGACAACGCAACTCAGAAAGAGCTAATGCTCATCAGAGCAAGGTACCCTAATGAGGAGTGTGTCCTCAGTTATGTTCACAATATATGGAAAAGTGCTGCAATAGAATATTCAACTTATGTTCCCAGTGACTCCTGTGTTTAAACCAGTTCAAGAAACATTTATTGATCATTTATCATGTAGTATACACTAAAGCAGCTTTGTATAACAGCAATATGAGCATAAGTAGTTGTGCAGATACAAATGTTGGCTTCTGTCCATGCCTCAGCACATTCACTGAATGAGCTCTGCTTAATAATAGTAATAATAATTTTGTTGAGGCGTTACTAATTGTCAGACACTGTGCTAAGGGTTATATCATTTAATCCCCAATAACTAATGAGATAGATATTGTGGCTATGATCCCCCTTGTACAAATGAGGAAACTGCAGTCTAAAGAGATGAACTAATTTTCCCAGTGTGACTCAGTATATAACGAAGCTGGGATGTGAATCCAGGCAGTCTGAATCTACACACAAGATCTTAATTGCCACTTTATATTCTCTCCCAATTCATTTACAATATCTGGTACTCCTTCCTCATCTAAAAAATGGGGATAGAAAAACTCCTTCCCTGCTACCATGAGAATTAAAAATGATAATGTAGTTCTAATGACAGAAATAAGGTACAGATATCATCTAACATAGTAGACAGTCACTAAATTATCTCCATTATAACCCAGTATTATTCTAGTTTTCATTGATTTCTCCCATCCTTGAAATTTCATATATTTGATGGTTTAACCTATACAATTTAAAGTTCACTCGTGGGCTTCCCTGGCGACGCAGTGGTTGAGAGTCCGCCTGCCGATGCAGGGGACACGGGTTCGTGCCCTGGTCCGGGAGGATCCCACACGCCGCGGAGCGGCTGGGCCCGTGAGCCATGGCCGCTGGGCCTGCGCGTCCGGAGCCTGTGCTCCGCAATGGGAGAGGCCACGACAGTGAGAGGCCCGCGTAGCGCAAAATAAATAAAATTCACTCGTATCCTGTCTTGTCCTACTGGCTAATTGTTTCCTATACACTACAGCCTTCTTTTCCTACATAGTTAACACATTTATGGATGAAAACAGTAACTTATATAGCACTTAATATCCCACTTAATTTAGCAACTTTCAGTTGAACTTACCTTCATTTCTCCGTTGTCTTCTGATTGGTTGGTGAGATCTCTCTGAATTCTTCTTGATTTGCTGAGTCACATTTCTTCCACTGTACCAACTGGCTATCACGCTCAATCTTTCCACTTCAATGGCTGCCTTAAGGTCTTAAGCTGTGGAACAGGAAGGACTAGCAAACCCATTGATGAACACGATTCCTGACCTCGGTCCCTCCTCTGCATAGATTTTTGGACCAGAGCCCGTTCCCCCTCACGACTTTTTGGAGATAAGTCTGGAACAGCAACCTCGGCACCCCGGGACTCAAGCGCTTCCATCCCAGGATTCCCCTGCCACCCCTGGTAAATCTCACGAAATCCTGCGAGATCAGGCGTCCTCTGGGAAGAGAGGTCGCAGCTGCAACACCTCAGGCCTGATTGCACCATTCTCTGAGCTGCTGCTGGCCCTCAGGGAATCCCAGCCCATCCTCATCCTACCCCACGCACACTTGAAATCACGTAGCACACCCTGCGGGCTCCACCTGTGCCTTGTTGCCTTCCCTAGAAAACCCCACACTGCACCAATACGACCACGCCTTGGCCAGGCCAACAGGTGTCCCCCATGGCGTTCAAAACAAAACAAAAAATTCATACCTAAAACTGTTTTGATAATAAAGTAACATTTGATTTCTATTTGCCTAACTCCTATTTCTGTCAGTTGGTTCTAAAATCTAGATGATTGAAAAGGGAGATTAAGTATTAAATCTCCAACCATTTTCCAAAAAATCTACATCTAACTAGAATACTTTTTGTTCCCACACTTGTGGCTTAAGATATCTATTTTAAATGCTTATATTTCTACTTTAATAGCTGCCATATAATAAATGTAATTGAGTCTTTCTTTTGGTTGTTTAGAAATTTGGTTTGTTTATCCCTGGACTAAGAAATATCTTAGGTTAAAGCAGCTGCTACAGTCCCTGATACACAGTTGGTGTTTAATGAATCTAATTTACTTTTTTCCACTCCAGGTATAAAGCACATAGTTTTTAGTACAGAAAAAAAAGTTCTGTTTAAAATAGCTGGCTAATCAAGTTTGCTTGAACATCACACTTTTGTTTTGTCCTCACAAAGCTTATCTAACATAGAAAGCTTTTCTAAACTATTGTCATGCTTTATAACCAGGAGGGTTTTTTTGTATGAATTGGGGGTTTTTTGTAGGTTAATTGTAAGGCACAGTTGCAAGCAATCTGTATTAATTAGCTCAACAGCAAGGTCCTCTGAGAAACTACCATTTGTCTTCTCTGAACCTCAGATACACATTTTAGTCCTTTTGCAAGTCTCATCTCAGGTTTCTTTCAGTTTGAATTTCTGTAATTCCAACATTAGAAAGCTTAGAACTACAATTCTGGGGCCCTCTTCAAACAGGCTTCTGGAATCTAATTAGTTCCCACTAATTAGATAGCTGAACACAATATTTGGAAGGCAAAAATGGGAGGTAACTTTGTTAATGGGAGAAACTTTGTCTATTACTGCTACTAAAATGGTTCATGGACAGGTTCTTTGTTTGTAGTGTTACCGTCTTCAGCTTCATGGGTAAGAAAAGCACATAGGCATGCTGATAGCAGGATCTGGCCTTCCACTGAACAGTCAGTGGCTATATGGGTATCAAGAGGGGGTTGCAGCAGTGGTGGTGGTAGTTTTCTAATACCTGGGTTGTAACTGTAGTGGGGTGTTCCCAAACTGATCAGCTCCAATACTGGTCTCAGATTCTACTTTCCTACGGTAGACATAGCATGCATTTCTGAGCGTTCTTGGAGGACCAACCTAGAGCCTCATTCCACTCCTCCAGTTATTTTATAATCTATTCTTTATATTAAATGACTTTCCATTTAAAATGGTAGCAATGCTTTCTGATTCCTAAAATAATTCCTGACAGCTACAGAGCTTCTTAAGTTTAATTCTTGAGTCTGTGCTGATTTTGCAGAACTAAAGACTTATTTTCTAAAGTACTTTTTTAAAAAATATATTTTAGCACTATTCTAAAAGGCTTGAAAGAGCTATTCTTCATTCGGTACTTTAGATCTGAAAGTGAAATGTCATGGATGGGTCATTATAGCAAGAAATTACCTTATATTTTTCTATTTCTATCATCACAGGTGTCATAGAATTTGAAGTCAGATATTATTGATGGATATACTAGTTGTGCATAATTTAACAACATTAAATATAAAATTAGATATGGATAGATTTATATAACAATATATACTATTTTAAATAAGTGTTTTAAGTAAGTGTTAATAAATGTATGTTCTAACAATGTTTTTTAAGTATTAAAGGAACCTAAAGACTCATTAAATTTTCACCAATGAAGTAACTTTATTAAAAGAGGACTTGTGGAAATGTTCGTTAGCTTTGGAAAGGATCAGAACCTAACCTTTAGAAAGAAAGAGAATGCTCCTATATTTTTTTTCTAGCAGCTACGTTTTCGGGGCCATTTCCAGATATCCTGACAGCACCGGATGTCAGCTGCTAGAAAAGCAAGCCAAAATAATGAAATTTTTAAAAGTCAGAGCAAAAATCAAAACAAGGCAATAGATAATTAAAAGAATATGGGAGGGCCACATAAAATTAATCAAAACATGAAACAAGTCTTTCTCGATAAGAGATTCAAGTTAAGGGCTTCCCTGGTGGCGCAGTGGTTGAGAGTCCGCCTGCCGATGCAGGGGACACGGGTTCGTGCACCGGTTCGGGAATATCCCACATGCCACGGAGCAGCTGGGCCCGTGAGCCATGGCCGCTGAGCCTGCGCGTCCGGAGCCTGTGCTCCGCAACGGGAGAGGCCACAACAGTGAGAGGCCTGCGTACCTTGTGTTAGTTTCTACTGTACAACAAAGTGAATCAGCTATATGTATACATATATGCTCATATCCCCTCCCTCTTGAGCCTCCCTCCCACCCTCCCTATCCCATCCCTCTAGGTCGTCACAAAGCACTGAGCTGATCTCCCTGTGCTATGCAGCAGCTTCCCACTAGCCATCCACTTTATATTTGGTAGTGGATATATGTCAATGCTACTCTCTCACTTCATCCCAGCTTCCCCTTCCCCGCCACCCCGTGCCCTCAAGTCCATTCTCTACAACTGCATCTTTATTCTTGCCCTGCCACTAGGTTCATCAGTATCACTTTTTTAAATTCCATATATATGTGCTAGCATACGGTATTTGTTTTTCTCTTTCTGACTTACTTCACTCTGTATGACAGATTCTAGGTCCACCCACCTCACTACAAATAACTCAATTTCGTTCCTTTTGATGGCTGAGTAATATTCCATTGTATATATGTGCCACATCTTCTTTATCCATTCATCTGTTGATGGACATTTAGGTTGCTTCCTTGCACAGCAAAGGAAACCATAAACAAGACAAAAAGTCAACCCTCAGAATGGGAGAAAATATTTGCAAAGGATTAATCTCCAAAATATACAAGCAGCTCATGCAGCTCAATGTCAAAAAAACAAACAACCCAATCCAAAAATGGGCAGAAGACCTAAATAGACATTTCTCCAAAGAAGAAATACAGATGGCCAACAAATACATGAAAAGATGCTCAACATCACTAATCATTAGAAAAATGCAAATCAAAACCACAATGAGGTATCACCGCACACCAGTCAGAATGGCCATCATCAAAAAATCTACAAACAATAAATGCTGGAGACGGTGTGGAGAAAAGGGAAGCCTCTTGCACTGTTGGTGGGAATGTAAATTGATATAGCCACTATGGAGAACAGTATGGAGGTTCCTCCAGTTAAATTTTATAGTTTTGATTAAATGTGAACTATATCAAATCAGTTATATGAATGCAGAATAGGTTAAAACCCATCAAATTTTATATGTAACCCAAGAGTTTATAAAAGGAAAAGGCAAACCCAATGTAAAACAGATATATTTCTGATTTGCAGCATTAGGAAGGTTTATTCATGTAGTTTTTTACAATTGCTAATAACTGTTTGTTGTGGAATAACTAGAACGTGTTCAACTTGTTATATATTGATTGGTTACTTTTTATATTTCATTACAGTAATACCATAGGAAATAGATTTCCAACATTTTTTGTCACTGGGTAAATTGCAAGCTGCCACACAGAGTAGATCTTATAATACAAATTTCAGGATTCTGTAAGTATAGAGACTGTATTTAGGTTTATTTTAGAAATAAGACTGCAGGGTCTAGGCAGGGTGAAATAGGGTTCTAAAAGACAAATATTTGGACCTAAGGTAGCCAATCACCTTGTCACTCTTAACAAGATATTTTTTCCACTTAATGGCTTTTAGTGCCCAGGATGGTATTTAGTTTTCAAGTACGGGCTTCAGTAGAGAATTAGAGTTGATAGGGAGACTTACAGGAGAAGAGAAAGACAAGATAATGGATGATTGCAAGCTTGTACCATTGATTTGGCTGAGTTTTATTTAAAATATAGACTCCTTCAACTTCTGCATGAAAATTCAGATCTATGTTACTTATTTTCTTAAATATACTTAAAAGTTATACACCTTGTATTGAACTTTGCCACTTTGAAATATTGACATTAAAATAAAGGAAGAAGAAAAAACTAAATATATCTGCTTATGAAAGGGAATAGTCTAGGTCACATGTTCAGCTTTTATAATTTAATCTTAGATTTACCACGTGTGATAAATATCTACTGGATAAAGGGCATTTGAATAAGAACCTAGCATAGGTAAAGCATGCCACAGCAGGGCTTGTCAGCATTTCCCATCAACCCCACCATGAAATGCCTTTCTACCTTTTCTGCAAAGGACATACTTCCTACATGTATGTATTATATTTTTAATCAAATGCAAGGTGTCTCCTTTAATCAGGGCTCCTGAAAACCATAAATGAACCAATCACGCATAATAAGTTGTACATTTCCCAACCACTGAAAAGGAAAAAAATATTGATTTATCCTGTCAACAAAATCACAGTAAGAATATCCTATTAGAGAATAAAAATATTAAGGACATACATGTTAGAGTACCTGAAAACAGTTGTCAAGGCCAAGGCATGCCACAATCTCTATAATTTGAGTAAGGTTTGCAATCAGGCTTGAAGCCCAATTTGTATTTCTCTAGTTTAAAATGTGACTCTATACACATTTTATTTTCAAATTACTAAATTGAATTTATACACGTGTCTTGAATAGTCAATCAAAAGAAACAAGTAGTAAAAAATAAGTTTTCTGGTTTTGATAGGAAGCAAGATATTATGGAAATAGATTGACAAATATTTGCCTGACAATATGCTTATTGCCCTACTCAAAGATTACTTCTCTCCTCTAAAAACTATGACAAGAAATAAGAAGTAGTTATCTTTTATATAATTAGTGTACTCTGCTAAGATATGACTGTATTCTTAAGCCATCTTTGCCCTAGCCTTGGTTAATAAACTCATACGATCTCAGTTAACTTTAACTGTAATTTGGTGTTATTCAGGATATCGTTTTTCAACATACCACCTCTTATTTAGAGTTAACAAGAGTACATGCAACATGATTTAGCTTTGTTTTAGGTCACTGTAGTTAATAGGCAGAAATAATTGATAGAATTCCTATGATGTAGGACAGCTATCTTTCTGTAAATGTAAATCAAGGTTTGGAACATCTTTTCACGTTTTGTTTTCCTGACTTAAATATATTACTTTAAATATAGCTTTTTTTCTCACTTTTTAACTCATCCTTCACTTAACTTTCTAGTCTTATTCACTTAAAGCTCATTGAATTCCTCCTCTGAGCCATGTCCTATATATTCTTTTCAATATCAGAAACCTTGATGTCCCCTTCCCTGATTATAATAAACTCCCTTCCCAGAGGTAACCATTTTATCAAATTTTGTGATAATCAGTTTCTTGATTTTCTTGAGTTTTATGATCCATATACGTATTGTTAATAATTATAGTTATAGTTTGATTTTATCAGATTTTGAAAAAGGAATCATACAGTATCTTAGTCTTCCGTGACTTGAATATTTTATTCTTTTGCTCAAAATTATTTTTTAGAGATTTATTCATGCTGAAGGGTATACTTGTAATTTGTTCATTTTAATTGCTATCTATATATTTTAATATATCACAATTTCTTTATACATTCAACTGTTGACAGAATTTCAGTTTTTCCAAATTTTTCCATATAAAAATATTGATAAAAGGACCATTCTTTTTTTTTTTTTTTTTGTGGTATGCAGGCCTCTCACTGCTGTGACCTCTCCCGCCGCGGAGCACAGGCTCCGGACGCGCAGGCCCAGAGGCCATGGCCCACGGGCCCAGCCGCCCCGTGGCATGTGGGATCCTCCCGGACCAGGGCACGAACCCACGCTCCCTGCATCGGCAGGTGGACTCCCAACCACTGCGCCACCGGGGAAGCCCAGGACCATTCTTATATATACTTACAATTTTTAAATATAACATACATATATTTATATATACAAGGTTTTATATATAATCTTTTTATATCCCTTTGTATATATGAGGACTTTCTCTGGAGTGAAATTGCTGGGTCATATGTGAATCTTCAATTTTTCCAGCTATTGCCAAATTGTGGTAAAATCAATAGTTTATGAGAGTACCCAATGTTCCACAATCTTGCCAATGCTTAATTTTCTTAGATTTTTAAATCTTTGCCAATCTGGTAGGTTTGTAATGCCATCTCATTGTGTTTTAATTTGCATTCACCTAATTACAAGTGAGTTAAGCATCTTCTCATATGTTTATTCAACTATATTATATTCTAAATGTTTTCTAGTTTTTCCATTTACAAATAAGGTTTTTAATCTACTTGGAATTGATTTTCATTTATGATATGAGGTTTGAGGCAAGTTTTAAACTTTTTTCCATACATTTACCCCATTTACTGAAAATTTATCCTATCTTGATCTGTGCCACTATATCTCAGAGGTATTAGGTATTCATGTATGCATGGGTCTGTTTCTAGGTCTCCTATGATTTCATTTGTTCTAACTTTTTTTTAATCTACGTATCAATGCCATAGACTTAATAACTTTATAGTTGGTAGATGTTTGGGCCACTCTGCAAAAGCAGAATGGACCTACACCCAAACTTTGGTTTGCATGAGACACATATGATGCCACACACAGACCAAGAGTATATGAAAAAGTTTATTACTTAAATAATGACGCTTTCTGAGTCGATCAGAGCAGGCTTCCCAAGCAGGTCCATAATGCCTTGAAAGAGTGAGGAAAAGAGACTTGCTTGGGGTTTTTATTGCAGTAAGGGGTGAAGCCAGGGTATGTTACCACACATGGGCAGAGGATTGATGGCTTGAATCTCCAGCTGATGCCAAAAGAGTAAGCACACTAGCTTTTCTTATCATTTTGCCAAGGTATGGGGAAGGATGGGAAGAGGAAAGAGTAAAGCTGTCAGCAGTCAAACATTAAATTATGAAGTCAGATTCTTTATTACAATTTACTCCTGGTGTTAACTGATGCCTAGATATGCCTAGTTTCATTTAATTAAATTTGAACTTGTTTAAGCCATTATGATGCTCTATGAGGCCTGTAGCCTGAAGCCTGTAAAGTAGGTGAAAGTTCCATTGAATGTTGTGTTCAAGAGCCCTACATTGTGTATTCTGAGCGACCCAACAGCCAGACTATTTGTAATGCCCCATAGATGTAAAAACGTGCATATGGGGCCTATTGTTGTCCAGGCCATTCAGTGCTAAGATGAATGCCTGAAATTTGGCCATTTGTGCTGAGCCCTGAGTCCCATCCTTTATCAGGAATATCCTAGGGATGAAAAGCGGCAACTCTCCACTGAGCTCCATCACATGTGATGACGCTATACCATCCATAAGTGCATAAATTCCCCTTGCTACTCACTCAGTAAATCCCAAGGAGTCATTGAGTTCGCCAAAGATTCCTCCAGCACTACAGTATTTGGCAAAGGACTGAATACAGAGGAGGTCATCCCCTCCTGCAGATTTGGCTCCATTATGTAGCAAGGAGGTTTTGGTAGCCATGCTGAGATTTCAGTGTGCTGTTTCCATGACCCAAGGTATAATAGACAGCTAGGTGTGGACAGTCACAGGCTTAGGGTCTATGAGAAGTTCTGTTTCCAAGAGACCCCAGCACATGGACAGCGATTGCCTCTCTAATGGCAAGGAGCACGGAACAAAGGTGGACAGTTACTTGCATCAAAGACTATGGGCTAATCATGGCCATCATGGAAAGTCCACAGACTTAGGAGGCATGAGAGGTTGTTGCCTCTAAAATGAAGGGATATCTGGGACTCCTTCAAGCACTATCAGGAGTACCTGTTGTATTTCAATTTGGACAGATTCTAGAACCTTTTGTTGGAGGGTCCCATTCAAGGTGGGTTCATTTACAAGTAACAGCATAGATGGCTTGTGTAAAATGTACTTATGGCACATGTTGCCTCCAGAACCCAGAAGAACCTAAAAGACGTTGTGGGTGCTTTGAGGGTCATAGCTATTTCTTGACAGTGTCAGAGATGAAGAGGCCCTCAGCTGACCAAATGATTTTCAGGAACTTAACCAAGATGGCAGGTGTTCACACTATGTGTGAGTCAATGGTACAACTTTTTTTGTGTGTGAGCTCCTTTGTGAGTATTTGTATGTTCTGAATGAGTGTGTGAAATGAAACTCCTCAGAGGAGGACCTTATCAATGCAGTGTCATACCTGTGCTCTTGGAGAAATTTGCATGCAGTTAACATGTTGCCTGCAAAGGTATATTTAGGTCCCTCCAGAAGTGAAGGCATTTTGTAATAGAAACCTGTATCAAATCATGTCAATTATATGTCAGTAAAGCTGGCAAAAAAGTTAAGGCAAATTGTGACTGAAAGATTGTGGAAGCAAGCACTGAACATAGCATATTAGCCAAATCTGTAATAGCAAAATGTTTACCAATTGGTGACTGGATAGAATCAGTAATTTCAAATTTCAAAAACATTGGGTAAGGAGGCCTTAATAGGGCCCACAGCATCAAGGTTGTGGCAATCCACTGTGGGATGGTACTCTTTTATTGTAGGTTAAAGAATAGGCCAAATTGGGCTATCATATGGAGATGTGGTGAGGATAATCACACTTTTTTTAAAAGTTCTGTATGAGTTCAATCCTTGTATACCTTGGTTTAATTTACATTGTGTCATATTAGTTATTTTAACTGAGGCAGAAGGGGTATATTCACTGGGTCTCCTTTTACCAAAACAATTTTTAAGTGGTAAAGACTATTTAATTTTAATTTATATAATTTATTGGGTCAGAGTATTCATGTGCACTATGTGATATTTTAGCATAATAGATGCTATGACCATAGAGAATTTAGGCAAAGTAATAGTTCTTACGGTTAACATAAGGCATATATATTTGTTCTCTGTTTTATATTTGGTAATTGCCCTAAGAGTACAGGGGGTACCCCATTTAAATTTAGTGAGACGCCCCCGGGTAAAATTAATTTAGTCACAATTTTAATTAAGACCAAGATATTTGCCAATTGGTGCATTTTAGTAGATGTTAAAGTTAATTCATAACCTGTGGTCAAATTATAGAGATGGAAAAAACCAATAAGCATCCTTCTATATTTTTGTCCTATAAATTACGTTAGTAAATTTTGGATTTCAATTGGGACCTCAGTTTCAGTTGTTTGTTTTCTCCTCCAGTACCCAGGTTTCTTTGTTTTTCCTCCCACCCTTCCTTTTTTCTCTATACTAGATATATTTTGTGGTGGAGGTGGTCCTTTATACTCTGTTATAAGGTGCTTTTAAAGAGACTTCAAATCAGTATTGTCAGGGTTAGGAGCCTCCTCCATATCAGTGATTTCTTTAAGGATGCTGGGACAAAATAGGGTTTGAACTAACCCCCTTTCTGAGCCACAGGGGTACCTGTTTTTTTTTTCCCTTATAACCTTGGGCATCAGGATCTTTTGTGGAGATAGATACATAGGCAGTGGCCGCAGAAGCAAAGGAAATCCATAAGATCCTAATAAGTCATCTACTTTAGGATCATGAACCTCAACAATTCAAATCTTCAAATAGTAACTTATGCTCAAATAGGGTCTGTTCTTCTTCCACATGAATAACCATCCAGTGGGTCTATATGTAGCACAGGGTGTAGTGCTCTACAGAATAGGGGCAATGCCTTCTTTAACATAAGCAATCAGTCACAAATTAAAAGTCTTTCCCCTGAGCCTAGTGTCAGCCATAGCTTACAATGGAATTGAGACACATGATTCAATCTAAGACACACACACACACACACACACACACACACACACATATATATATAATAGGGGGAGAGAGAGAGAGAGAGAGAGAGAGAGAGAGCCTGAGGCACTACTTCTAGGTGTGTCCCAATCCTATACCTTTGTCCTTAAATGCCAACTAACTATTGAACTTAGTTTGGTTATATCTGTGATAGACTGTCTTAGTTCAAGCTTCTATAACAGAATATCGTAGACTGGGTAGCTTTAAAAACAAACATTTCTCACAGTTCTGGAGTCTGGAAGTCTGAGATCAGGGGGCCTGCATGGTTGGGTTCTTGGTGAGAGTTTTCTTTTTGGTTATGTTCTCACATGGCTTTCCTTCATGCATGCATGCAGTGCATGTATGAAGAGAGAGATCTTCTGTCTCTTCCTCTTTTTATAAGGTCATTAATCCAAACAGAAAAGCCCTACCCTCATGACCTAATCTAACACTAATTAACTCCCAAAGGTCACACCTCCAAATACCATTATATTGGAAATTAGGGTTTCAACATATAAATTTTTTTGGGGATACTAACTTAAAATCCATAGCATAGAACCCTAATAAAACACAGCAAATATTGTACAAAGCAGCAAAGCTTAAAGCACCAAGCTAGCCAGGAGAGAGCAGATCAAAATGTATGTGTACCATCAGGCAGCAAAGCCAGTAAGCAAACCAAAGCAAAAGAACCAGACTCCTGGTGGTAGCAGGCATTTTGCTCATAGTACAAATGGGTTGTGTCTACCTATAATCAGTATAGACTCACGATTTGATTCCGATGTCAAGACTGATGATGCCACATTCACATGAAGAGTGTGTGAAAATATCTACTACATACAAAATGAGGCTTTTGAGGGAGAATAGGGCAGACTTTCGAAGGAGGTCCAAAAACGACTTCAGAGAATAAGGAAATAAGACTTGCTTGGGATTTTTATTGTGGTTAGTCTTTGGGGCCAGGTTGAGGGTTCCTGCAATTGGGTGGTGCTTCAATGGTTTGAATCTCCATCTGCCACTGAAGAAAGGAGCTCCAGGCTTTCTTATTAGCCTGCTCATTGTGTGACTGAAGGAGAAGAGGGAGGGTTGAGTCTTAAAAGCACATAAAATCGAATAAAACATGGAATACCTACTGTAAGATATATACTTCCACGTATATAATTAGGATTATAATATGTCTTGGTGTGATTCTCTTTATGTTCATCCTTCTACGAGTTTGTTGAACTTCTTAGAGCTCCAGATTCCTGTATTATCAAATATGGGCAGTTTGGGGTCATTATTTTCTTAAATATTTTTTTGCTACTCTGTTCCCTGTCTCCCCTCCTCTGGGAATTCAATTATTCATATGTTGTTATGCTTAATGGTATCCCACAGTCTCTTTAGCTCTGTTCATTTTTCTTCATTCTTTTTCCTTTCTGTTCTTCAGGCTGGATAATTTAAATGAACCTATAATCAACTTTGCTGTTTTTTTCCTTCTGTATACTCAAATCTGCTATTGAAAACTGCATCATGAATTTATTTTAGTTATTTTACTTTTTAACTCCAGAATTTCTGTTTTATCTCTTTTAATAATTTCTGTCTCTTGATATTATTCTGTTTCTTGAGACATCATTCCCCTGGTTCCTTCAGCTTCTTATTCATAATTTGTTTTAGTTTTAGAGCATATTTTACATACTTGATGTAAAGGTAAGATTACATACTTACCTTTCTAGTAAGTCTATTGTCTGTGCTTCTTCAGGAACAGTTTATGTTAATATCCCCCATAAACTGGCCATACTTTCTTAGTTCTTTGCATGTTTCATAATTTTTTTGCTAAAATGGAATATTTTTGAATAATACAATATGCTAATTCTGGAAATCAGATTCTTCCCTCTCCTCAGGGATTCTGTTGCTTGCTGTGATTGTAGTAGTTTTTTTACTGACTTCTCTAAACTATTTTGTAAAGTGTACATTCACTGTTATGTGTTGTCATTGAAGTTTCTGTTCTTTGAACTTGTCAGCTAGTGTTTTGGGGAAGATTTCCCTGAATGCCTGGGGTCAAAAAAACCCACACAACATTGTAAAGCAATTATACTCCAGTAAAGATGTTAAAAAACACACACACACACACACAAAACTGTAACAAAAATTCTCTTGTAGCTTTTGCAGATTGATTCTGTGTTGGAGCATTCTTCAATGCTTAATCTGGACATTTAAAAGTCTACCTTATCCTTCACTTTCTGCTTGTGCTGAAACTATAGATCTGCCAGAAGCAGAAGTCTTAAGAATGTAATTTTTGTATTTTCATAATTGCTCCCTTGATTTTCTTCTTTTTTTCCACTTTTTCATCTCTTTGTCTAATTGGCTTGCTTTGTATTTCAACTCTTTGTTGAAAAAATTGACTATCATATTTAAATTCACAAAAGATTTTATTTGTTCTATTCATTTTTTTCCTTTCCCATGATAACTTGTTCTTCTTTATGATGATTTTGTTTATGGTTTTTTTAAGGTGTCCTTCTACTACTTGTAGTTTCTCTTTCTTTGCTGTTTTCCTGTTTGTTTGTTGGAGGCTATTTTCATGTTGGACGCTTCCTTCATATTTCGTATCTGGGTATCCATGTTTCTGGTTGTGAGAATTTTGTGGCTTCAAGGGTTATCTTGCATTCATAAAACTCTTTTATTTTTTAATAATTAATATTTAGCTTATTAATGTTATCATTTTAATTTCTTTGTTTTTAAATACATTTTACAAGTCATTTGTAAATTTAAAAGTTTTTGAATAATGTGTTCAGTTTCAAATGATGTTAATTGTGAACTTTAAATTGCATTTATATATGTAATATTTTCAATTTCCTTCTAAATTACTTCAATTGTCTGATTCAAACAAAACATTCCTGTGTATTTAAATGATTCATAAATCTAATAAAGTAAACTTATGAATATGATTAAAATTCTCTGAGTTTGATACTGAGGATACACTTAATAAGATTACATCTTTAAATCAAAAACTAAAGCAGTTATTTAACAGTAATTTCAAGGCTGTCACTCTAATAGGCCAATTCTCTTAAAGATCACAGGTGCATCAAATACCATAAGTGAGGTAATCCAAGTAGCCTCATTCCTTTCTCCCTTTCTACATCTTGGCAGATATAAAACTCAGTAGGATTAAAGCAGCACAGTAGAAAAGCACAAGTTTCCCCAGATGCTCCACCTTCCCAGCAAGGATTTTCCTCCATCAGGAAGTTCCTATTGTTATACAGTCAATTAGATGTTCCCAGCCCGTTTCCACCTCCCTTATGATTGTGTGCAGGAATGTAGAAATGGGCCCCTCTATTGACTGTCTTCCATGTTGTCTTTTGCTGATAGGCCTAAGCAAGCTTTTCTGAGATAATAAGACATCAAAGAATTGTATGCACTTTGCTACAGAGTTCTCTGCTTGTAAGCTACTCCAGTAAGCCTTATCAACTTGAGCAATAACGTCAATACACAGTTTTCTTATGAACACAAATGTGCCTTTACTATGGTTTATATACTAAGAAAGACAGTTCTTCTCAGTTAATTGAAATTACTTACTATTTTATAATTGCTTCATCTTGGGCTTCAAAATTTTAACAGGGGTTGGTCTTGAGTAAAATCAGTGTCTTTGCATTTATTAGGCAATTTTACATTCATATACAACTCATTTTTCTCTCTACTTCAGAAATCTGAAGTTCCTCACCAAGCTGATTATTAGATTTTTACATTTCTTCAGCTCTTCAGCTACATCAAATCTTTTTCAAATGATGCAAAACTATATGAATGCTATGATATCCTAAAATATGTAAATTAATTTTCTATTTAACTGGATGTATTCTTTTATACTCTTTGGCTCATAAGTATATATATATATATATATATATATATATATATAAAATAAAATAAAATAATATATAATTGAATTGTGAATATTTCACAATAGCTTTGTCCACCTATCAAATTTTGAGGTAATTTCATCAATGTAGTTGGGAACTAAAAAGATGATTGGGAGCTCTGGATACATGGTAGGGCTTGACTGGGATTTATTATAGGATAGCCACATACTTTTTCAATGAATCCCTTGTAGATAATGGGATGACTATTCCTTGAGGCAATTCTACTTCTCCAGAAGAGAATCATCCAATACCTCAACTGAAGGGGGGAGGAAAATGGGATATATGCTTGGCAACTAGTGTTATGGGATCAGGGAGAAAAAGTAGAGCTGAGGTTTCACATAATTCAATATATAAACTTTCATTTAATGCCCTTCTTCTTGGTCTACATACTCACTCTTTCATTACAGTATGTCTGGTGTATCTGAATAAGGTAAAATTTTCATGAAAAAACAATAAACAAATTATCCTTTATCCTCCTGTGAGGTAGAAGGTTTAAATATAGGCATCTATTTTGTATAGTGAGATTTCACCTATTCTTCTGTTTCCAGCCCTTTGTACCATCATGCCCTTCCATACTCCTGGCATATTCAGTAGAGTTTCTAAGGAAGTTTTCAAGGTGAGTTACCTGGTTTTTCCTGTGAATTCTCTTGGCAGTCACTTACTTTGCACTTTGCTCTGCTCTGCCCATTACCACTCCCCTACATTCTTTCCCTGTGCTAAAATGCTGAATTCTTCTATTCACCCTTGTTCCCTACTCTAACTCTTTTACATGGTTGGTAATATTTTTATTTCTTTTCTATCATTTGAGTGAGGTCTCTGAAACTTCAAATATGTGTGATCCTCCCTTTTTAGGAGGTAGCTTATTAGAATGATTTAGACTGACAAAATACTATGATATACACATACATATAATTTTGTACATATATGTATATATTATGTTTATATGTATAAATAACCTTAAGTGTAATATATTAACTATATTGAATACATTTTGTGTATAATAATTATAATCTATAGTGACAATACTAGACAATATATATTATGTATGATTAACAAAATATTCTAACATATCTGAACAAATGAAATAAAAAGGGTTTGTTCCCTTAAAATAGTAACATGATAAAAAGAAGTCCAGGAGAATCTAATGAGCAAGAAATAGAATAGAATTAGTTCCAGGGTTAATATAAGAATGATACTATTGAGGGCGCCTTCAAGATGGCTGAGGAGTAAGACGTGGAGATGACCTTCCTGTGCACAAATACATCAAAACTACATCTATATGTTCGACAACTCCTACAGAACACCTACTGAACACTGGCAGAAGACCTCAGACTTCCCAAAAGGCAAGAAACTCCCCACACACCTGGGTAGGGAAAAAGGAAAAAGGAAAAACAGAAACAAAAGAATAGGGACCGGACCTGAACCTCGGGTAGGGAGCTATGAAGGAGGAAAAGTTTCCACACACTAGGAAGCCCCTTCACTGGCGGGGACAGGGGGTGGCGGGGGGAAGCTTCAGAGCCATGGGGGACAGCGCAGCAATAGGGGTGCAGAGGGCAAAGCAAAGAGATTCCCTCACAGAGGAGTGGTGCTGACCAGCTCTCACTAGCCTGAGAGGCTTGTCTGCTCACCCGCCAGAGCAGGTGGGGGCTGGGAGCTAAGGCTCCAGCTTCGGAGGTCAGATCCTAGGGAGAGAACTGGGGCTGGCTGCGTGAACACAGCCTGAAGGGGGCTAGTGCACCACAGCTAGCCAGGAGGGAGTTTGGGAAAAAGTCTGGAACTGCCTAAGAGGAAAGAGACCATTGTTTCGGAGTGTGCGAAGAGAGGGGATTCAGAGCACTGCCTAAATGAGCTCCAGAGATGGGCCTGAGCCACGGCTATCAGTGCGGACACCAGAGACAGGCATGAGATGCTAAGTCTGCAGCTGCAACCACCAAGAAGCCTGTGTGCGAGCACAGGTCACTATCCACACCTCTCCTCCCAGGAGCCTGTGCAGCCCGCCACTGCCAGGGTCCCGTGATCCAGAGACAACTTCCCCAGGAGAACACACAGTGCGCCTCAGGCAGGTGCAATGTCACGCAGGCCTCTGCCGCCGCAGGTTCACCCCGCATTCCGTATCTCTCCCTCCCCCTGGCCTGAGTGAGCCAGAGCCCCCTAATCAGCTGCTGCTTTAACCCATCATGTCTGGGTGGGGAACAGACGTCCTCAGGAGACCAATACGCAGAGGCGGGGCCAAATGAAAAGCTGAACCCCAGGAGCTGTGCAAACAAAGAAGAGAAAGGGAAATCACCCCCAGCAGCCTCAGGAGGAGCAGATTGAATCTCCACAATCAATGTGATGTACCCTGCATCTCTGGAATACATGAATAGACAACGAATCATCCCAAAATTGAGGGGGTGGACTTTGGGAGCAACTAGAGACTTGGGGTTTGCTTTCTGCCTCTAATTTGTTTCTGGATTTATGTTTATCTTAGTTTAGTATTTAGAGCTTATTATCATTGGCAGATTTGTTTATGGATTTCATTTCTCTCTTCCTTTTTCTTTTTTTTCTAATACATATATATATATATATATTTCCTTTTTTTCTTTTTGTGAGTGTATATGTGCATGCTTCTTTGTGTGATGTTGTTTGTATAGCTTTGCTTTTGCCATTTGTCTTAGGGTACAGACTGTTTTTCTTTCTTTTTTTTAATATAATTTTTAGTGCTTGTTATCATTGCTGTATTTGTTTTTTGGTTTGGTTGCTCTCTTCTTTCTTTCTCTCTTTCTTTTCTTTTATTACTTTTTAAAATTTTATTTTTAACAATTTTTTTCTCTTTTAATAACTTTATTTTATTTTATTTATTTATTTTTCTTTCTTTTCTCCCTTTTCTTCTGAGCCATGTGGCTGAACAAGGCCTTGGTGCTCCGGCTGGTTTCAGGCCTGATGCTTTGAAGTGGAAGAGCCAAGTACAGGATATTGGTCCACCAGAGACCTCCAACCCCACGTAATATCAAATGGTGAAAGCTCTCCCAGAGATCTCCATCTCAAGGCTAAGACCCAGCTCCACTCAATGACCAGCAAGCTATAGTGCTGCACACCCTATGCCAAACAATGAGCAAGAGAGCACAACCCCACCCATTAGCAGAGAGGCTGCCTTAAATCACATTAAGCTCACAAACACACCAAAACACACCACTGGATGTGGTCCTGACCACCAGAAAGACAAGAACCAGCCTCATCCACCAGAACAGAGGCACCAGTCCCCTCCACCTGGAAGCCTACACAACACACTGAACCAACCTTACCCACTGGGAGCAGACACCAAAAACAACAGGAACTACAAACATGCAGCCTGCAAAAAGGAGACCCCAAACACAGTAAGTTAAGCAAAATAAGAAGACAGTCAAATACAGAGCAGATGAAGGAGCAAGGTTAAAAACCCACCAGACCAAACAAATGAGGAGGAAATAGGCAGTCTACCTGAAAAAGAATTCAGAGTAATGATAGTAAAGATGATCCAAAATCTTGGAAATAGAATGGAGAAAATACAAGAAATGTTTAACAAGGACCTAGAAGAACTAAAGAGCAAACAAACAATGATGAACAACACAATAAATAAAATTAAAAATTCTCTAGAAGGAATCAATAGCAGAATAACTGAGGCAGAAGAATGGATAAGTGACCTGGAAGATAAAACAGTGGAAATAACTACCACAGAGTGGAATAAAGAAAAAAGAATGAAAAGAATTGAGGACAATCTCAGAGACTTTTGGGACAACATTAAATGCACCAACATTTGAATTATAGGGGTCCGAGAAGAAGAGAAAAAAAAAAAGGGATTGAGAAAATATCTGAAGAGATTATAGTTGAAAACTTCCCTAAATGGGAAAGGAAATAGTTAATCAAGTCCAGGAAGCACAGAGAGTCCCATACAGGATAAATCTAAGGAGAAACATGCCAAGACACATATTAATCAAACTATTAAAAATGAAATACAAAGAAAAAATATTAAAAGTGGCAAGGGAAAAGGAACAATTAACATACAGGGGAATCACCATAAGGTTAACAGCTGATCTTTCAGCAGAAACTCTGCAACCCAGAAGGGAGTGGCAGGACATATTTAAAGTGATGAAAGGGAAAAACCTACAACCAAGATCACTCTACCCAGCAAGGACTCATTCAGATTTGACGAAGAAATTAAAACCTTATGGAAAACCAAAAGCTAAGAGAATTCAGCACCACCAAACCAGCTGTACAACAAATGCTAAAGGAACTTCTCTAGGCAGAAAACACAAGAGAAGGAAAAGACCTACAATAACAAACCCAGAACAATTAAGAAAATGGTAATAGGAACATACATATTGATAATTACCTTAAATGTAAATGGATTAAATGCTCCAACCAAAAGACACAGACAGGCTGAATAGATACAAAAACAAGACCTGTATATGTGCTGTCTACAAGAGACCCACTTCAGACCTAGGGACACATACAGACTGAAAGTGAGGGGATGGAAAAAGATATTCCATGCAAATGGAAATCAAAAGAAACCTGGAGTAGCAATACTCATATCAGATAAAATACACATTAAAATAAAGAATGTTACAAGAGACAAGAAAGGCCACTACATAATGATCAAGGGATCAATCCAAGAAGATATAACAATTATAAATATATATACACCCAACGTAGGAGAACCTCAATACATAAGGCAACTGTTAACAGCTATAAAAGAGGAAATCGACAGTAACACAAAAATAGTGGGGGACTTTAACACCTCACTTACACCAATGGACAGATCCTCCAAACAGAAAGTTAATAAGGAAACACAAGCTTTAAATGACACAATAGATCAGATAGCTCTAACTGATACTTATAGGACATTCCATCCAAAAACAGCAGATCACACTTTCTGCTCAAGTGTGCATGGAACATTCTCCAGGAGAGATCACAACGTGGGTCACAAATCAAGCCTCAATAAATTTAAGAAAATTGAAATCATATCAAGCTTCTTTTCTGTCCACAATGCTATGAGATTAGAAATCAATTACAGGGAAAAAAACGTAAAAAACACAAACACAGGGAGGCTAAACAATATGCTACTAAATAAACAAGAGATCATTGAAGAAATCAAAAAATACCTAGAAACAAATGACAATGAAACCACGATGACCCAAAATCTATGGGATGCAGCAAAAGCAGTTCTAAGAGGGAAGTTTATAGCAATACAATCCTACGGCAAGAAACAAGAAAAATCTCAAATAAACAATCTATATATACACCTAAAGCAATTAGAGAAAGAAGAAGAAAAAAAACCCCAAAGGTAGCAGAAGGAAAGAACTCATAAAATCAGATCAGAAATAAATGAAAAAGAAATGAAGGAAACGATAGCAAAGATCAATAAAACTAAAAGTTGGTTCTTTGAAAAGATAAACAGAATTGATAAACTATTAGCCAGACTCATCAAGAAAAAAGAGGAGACAACTCAAATCAATAGAATTAGAAATGAAAAAGAAGTCACAACTGACACTACAGAAATACAAAGGATCATGAGAGATTACTACAAGCAACTCTATGCCAATAAAATGGACAACCTGGAAGAAATGGACAAATTCTTAGAAATGCACAACCTGCTGAGACTGAACCAGGAAGAAATAGAAAATATAAACAGACAAATCACAAGCACTGGAATTGAAACTGTGATTAAAAATCTTCCAACAAACAAAAGTCCAGGACCAGATGGCTTCACAGGTGACTCTATCAAATATTTAGAGAAGAGTTAATACCTATCCTTCTCAAATTCTTCCAAAATACAGCAGAGGGAAGAACACTCCCAAACTCATTCCATGAGGCCACCATCACCCTGATACTAAAACCAGACAAAGATGTCACAAAAAAATAAAACTACAGGCCAATATCACTAGTGAACATAGATTCAAAAATCCTCAGCAAAATACTAGCAAACAGAATCCAACAGCACATTAAACGGATCATACACCATGATCAAGTGGGGTTTATCCCAGGAATGCAAGGATTCTTCAGTATACACAAATAAATCAGTGTGATAAACCATATTAACAAATTAAAGGAGTAAAACCATATGACCATCTCCATAGATGCAGAAAAAGCTTTCACCAAAATTCAACATCAATTTATGATAAAAACCCTCCAGAAAGTAGGCATAGAGGGAACTTTCCTCAACATAATACAGGCCATATATGACAAACCCACAGCCAACATTGTTCTCAATGGTGAAACACTGAAACCATTTCCACTAAGATGAGGAACAAGCCAAGGTTGCCCACTCTCACCACTCTTATTCAACATAGTTTTGGAAGTTTTAGCCACAGCAATCAGAGAAGAAAAAGAAATTAAAGGGATCCAAATCGGAAAAGAAGAAGTTAAACTGTCACTGTTTGCAGATGACGTGATACTATACATAGAGAATCCTAGAGATGCTACCAG
This sequence comes from Delphinus delphis, assembly GCF_949987515.2. Lineage (NCBI taxonomy): Eukaryota > Metazoa > Chordata > Mammalia > Artiodactyla > Delphinidae > Delphinus > Delphinus delphis. The sequence continues at coordinate 70,007,946 of NC_082684.1, read as the reverse complement.
GAAAATACTAGAGCTAATCAATGAATTTGTTAAAGTAGCAGGATAAAAAAATTAATGCACAGAAATCTCTTGCATTCCTATATGCTAATGATGAAAAACCTGAAAGAGAAACTAAGGAAACACTCCCATTTACCATTGCAACAAAAATAATAAAATATCTAGGAATAAACCTACCTAAGGAGACAAAAGACCTGTATGCAGAAAACTATAAGACACTGATGAAAGAAATTAAAGATGATACAAACAGATGGAGAAATAGACCATGTTCTTGGATTGGAAGAATCAACATTGTGAAAATGACAATACCACCGAAAGCGATATACAGATTCAATGCAATCCCTATCAAACTATCAATGGCATTTTTCACAGAACTAGAACAGAAAATTTCACAATTTGTATGGAAGCACAAAAGACCCCAAATAGCCAAAGCAATCTTGAGAAAGAAAAACAGAGCTGTAGGAATCAGGCTCCTGGACTTCAGACTATACTACAAAGCTACAGTAATCAAGACATTATGGTCCTGGCACAAAAACAGAAATATAGATCAATGCAACAGGACAGAAAGCCCAGAGATAAACCCACGCACATATGGTCACCCTATATTTGATAAAGGAGGCAAGAATATACAATGGAGAAAAGACAGCCTCTTCAATAAGTGGTGCTGGGAAAACTGGACAGCTACATGTAAAAGAATGAAATTAGAACACTCCCTAACAACATACACAAAAATAAACTCAAAATGGATTAAAGACCTAAATGTAAGACCAGACGCTATCAAATTCTTAGAGGAAAACATAGGCAGAACACTCCATGACGTAAATCACAGAAGTATCCCTATTGACACACCTCCTAGAGAAATGAAACTAAAAACAAAAATAAACAAATGGGACCTAATGAAACTTAAAAGGTTTTGCACAGCAAAGGAAACCATAAACAAGATGAAATGACAATCCTCAGAATGGGAGAAAATATTTCAAATCGAAGCAACTGGCAAAGGATTAATCTCCAAAATATACAAGCAGCTTATGCAGCTCAATATCAAAAAAACAAACAACCCAATCCAAAAATGGGCAGAAGACCTAAATAGACATTTCTCCAAAGAAGACATACAGATTGCCAACAAACACATGAAAGAATGGTCAATATCATTAGAGAATTGCAAATCAAAACTGCAAATCAAATCAAAACTACAATGAGGTATCACTTCTCACCAGTCAGAATGGCCATCATCAAAAAATCTAGAAACAATAAATGCTGGAGAGGGTGTGGAGAAAAGGGAACCCTCTTGCACTGTTGGTAGGAATGTAAATTGATACAGCCACTATAGAGAACAGTATGGAGGTTCCTTAAAAAACTAAAAATAGAACTACCATATGACCCAGCAATCCCACTACTGTGCAAATATACCCTCTTGCACTGTTGGTGGGAATGTAAATTGATATAGCCACTATAGAGAACAGTATGGAGGTTCCTCAAAAAACTAACAATAGAACTACCATATGACCCAGCAATCCCACTACTGTGCATATACACTGAGAAAACCATAATTCAAGAAGAGTCATGCACCACAATGTTCATTGCAGCTCTATTTACAATAGCCAGGACATGGAAGCAACCTAAGTGTCCACTGACAGATGAATGGATAAAGAAGATGTGGCACATATATACAATGGAATATTACTCAGCCATAAAAAGAAACGAAATTGAGTTATTTATAGTGAGGTGGATGGACCTAGCTTCTGTCATACAGAGTGAATTAAGTCAAAGAGAAAAACAGGGGCTTCCCTGGTGGCGCAGTGGTTGAGAGTCCGCCTGCCGATGCAGCGGACACAGGTTCGTGCCCCGGTCTGGGAGGATCCCACATGCCGCGGAGCGGTTGGGCCCGTGGGCCCGTGGGCCATGGCCACTGGGTCTGCGCGTCCGGAGCCTGTGCTCCGCAACGCGAGAGGCCACAATAGCGAGAGGCCACAATAGCGGGAGGCCACAACAGGGAGAGGCTCGCATACCAAAAAAAAAAAAAAAAAAAAAAAAAAAGAGAAAAACAAATACCATATGCTAACACATATATATGGAGTCTAAAAAGAAAAAAAAATGGTACTGATGAACCTAGTGGCAGGGCAGGAATAAAGACACAGACATAGAGAATGGACTTGAGGACACTGGGAGGTGGAAGGGTAAGCTGGGACGAAGTGAGAGAGTGGCATGGACATATATACACTACCAAATGTAAAATAGATAGTTAGTGGGAATCAGCTGCATAGCACAGGGAGATCAGCTCAGTGCTTTGTGTCCACCTAGAGGGGTGGGATAGGGAGGGTGGGAGGGAAACCCAAGAGGGAGGAGATATCAGGATTTATGTATATGTATAGTTGATTTCCTTTTTTATACAGCAGAAACCAGCACACCATTGTAAGCAATTATACTCCAATAAAGATGTTTAAAAAAAAGACTGGTCCTATATTATAATTTCCTTAGAGAATGTATTATCAGTAAGATCATCTGATTTGTGGGAAAGAATGAAATTTTCCTTTGATCATATGCTCAGCAGCAACTATTAAACTCTTTTAGAAAGGAAGACATAGCATTTCTGGAGAAGTTACAACATGCCTAGGTCATACTGTAGTTGTAATACCTTGACTTTATCATCACAGTGGAAAGCTATTTAAAATGAGACTGACATGAAAGTTTAATACCACATTGTACTTGTTTTCTTCCATAATGAACCTGATCTATTTTTAAGCAGTGAATCAACAAGTGTATTTATTGACTGGATCATACCTTAAATTCAGAGAATGCACATTCTTATTGATATACAAAATAATTAGGAAGAATATTAATATTTCATACAAAGTTTTAGGAAGACATGGAACTTTACCATGGGCTTTTGCATAGTGTCTTCAAAAGGGTAGTTGCTTGTTATGGAGATGAAATATTTTGTCTGTGCTTAAACCAGACTTGAGCTCTCTGAGAGACTGTGATTACATTGCACATTATTTTTCTAATACTTAGTATGAAATAATGCATACAGTCAGTGCCTAATAAACTTTTATAGATATAATGAAAGAGTATTCTTGTCACAGAGAAAATCATGGTTAAGGTGGAATGCACACATTAAGGAGGACATGCCTTCTAAGGAGGAGGAAATTTGAGAAGTTGTGATAAATAATAATCATTATTCTGTATTTCAGGTGGTCTTGAAAGAGAGGAAGAGAAGATGCTCAAAATGGCAAAAATATCAGAAGACAAAATAAGTTGGTAGAAACATGTTTTTGAATGTTCTTAGATCTAACTTATTTCAAAACATTGTGACTATAGCAATGTGGAGAGAATTTTGTGAAATTTATAATAATAGGTTTATTACAGCAAGTCCTTCTGTTTTAATAGTAATTAGCCATCTGCAGCTTTCATATCACAAGCAGAAACTCATGATAATTCTCTGTACACTAAGGCATGCAAAAGCTATTATTTACTCATTAGAACATTATTTTAGTATCGTTCCTTTTATTACCAAATTCTAAGATATAAATTATCAAAACCTTTCCTTCAATCTAACTTTCAAAATATAGAATATGTATTTGCTTATATGTTGCCAATAAATACATATTCGCAGACTGATTATTTTTCAGTTTTATGTCTAAAGAGTATTAAATGTTTGAGATCACTTGACTATTCAAGCTTTCTGCTAGGAGAAAATATACTTCCTGTCAATGCTTGCGTGGCATTACATACTCCAGGATACACAATAAAAATATATTTACTTCATATCTGAGATATCTGGTACAGATCTTTCTGAAAGGCAGAAAGCATGTAAAATCTAAGAACTCCTGGAAAACTGCTAAATGCTGTGATCCAACCTGTCATAACTGTATTGCTGTTTAAAGATATTGCCTGAAAAGAACATTTGGAAAGCTGTTGGGCTGGTAAATCAAAATGCTTCACTTTTCTCAGTAGCCAATCAAAGTGATACAATTTCAGTCCTGAGTATAGTGCTGTGTATATAGAAGTAGAGGTGTGGGAGCTGAATTTTTCCTGATTTTTCTTTTTTTCACTTCTTCCCTTAGAAAATTTACTTTTTTATATGGTAAAGAAAATAAGAAAGATGTGCTTAAGGATCTCACCCAGATCACTTAATCCTAAAGAACATAGCTATTTTCATAAAGAACTAACTACACAGTTTGCATAGCCCAGTGTAAAATTAAAACACAAGACTCATTTAAATTATTAAGAAATTCAAAATGGCATTAGTCTAATTGCAGGCTCCTTCTAAGCTTGGAATCCTTTGTGACTGCACAGATCACACACCCTGTTTGTATAGAAACAGAATTTTATGGATTGTGTATTTTACTATTCTCAATTTACAAATGAGGAAGTATGAACCCAGAAAGTTTAAATGGTTCGTCAATGATCACAGAAGATTTGAAGATGGAATATCCTAGGTTCCAACCTTCAAAATAAATTTAGTGTTGCTTTCTCTTAAAATATATGTGAAGACATTCCATAAACTAAATAAATTTTATAAGTTGAGACAGACTAGGAAACAACCAAAATGTTTTCAAAAATTATTGATAATACCTAAAATATGTGTTATTAATTATTCAACTAATAGTGTAATGGTTACATGTCATTGTGAATATACTTAATGGCACTGAATTGTACACTTAAAATGGTTAAAATTGTAGATTTTATGCTATGTATGTTTTATCATAATAAAACTCTCTCTATATATACATATAGTTATATATGTAAGTGTGTGTGTGTATAATATATACACATCCTATTAGTTCTGTTCCTCTGGAGAACTCCAACTAATACACTCTGAGATCTCTATATTTACAATAATAATAATAATAAAGTCAACTTTCAAGATCAATAAATTCTCTCTCTCTCTTTTATTTTTTTGCCACTCTGCGCAGCATGCGGGATCTTAGTTCCCTGACCAGGGATCGAACCAGTGGCCCCTGCAGTGGAAGTGTGGAGTCTTAACCACTGGACTACCAGGGAAGTCCCTGAGTTCTCATTTATAGGCTTAAATGATTCTCCATATTTCTTCATATCTCTGTTTGTGGTCAAAACAAATGTAGCATACTTCCCTGGAATTACATCCTCAACTTTCCTATCTCCATGTCTTTGCTTGACCTGTTTTTCAGATTGAAATATTCTCCCTTTTCCAACATATCCAGTTTATATGCCTGATGCAGGAACCCAGCCCTTTCTCCTCTTCACAAACACACACTCTCTCATTTTCAGCTTTTGAAATCCAACTTATGTATCAAAGACCAAGTAAAATGTCATGTCTATAAAGTCTTCCTTTATGTTCAACAGTGATTATCAAATATTCCATTTTTTGTAGTCACATTTCCATTGTTTTTCTCTTATTCTACAACGGATTACAAATAGTTATATACATATCTATCTCATTTCCTCAAATTGCCTTGAAGTCAGAAATTTCAGCAAATATTTACAATAATATTTGTCTTTGATTCACCACAATAAACAAGATTTTTTAAAGAAGCATTATGACCTTACTTTGCCTTCTAAAACTTGAAATGATAAACTGTCTCTCTCATGAACCTACAGGGCTGTACCTTACCTGAAAATACAAATCATTTATTTATGTAACGTTTGGAAACATAAAGATTTCACATTTACTTTTTAAAGTTACAGAATAAAAGAAAACAAAGTATCAAGTCTTTTCTTATACTCATGAGTATGCACCATAAATCCCACAGTTTTGTATGGATGTTAGATTTTCTATCAGAATACTTGTTCAGATGCTAGAGATAGATTTTAATTTTTCCGTTAATCAGTTCCTCAACTTAGAATTAGTACTAATAGCTTTCCTATGAACTTGAGTGCAAAATTCAGAGAGGCATTGTTCCAATGCATCTTTTTGCAAATAGATGCTACTTTATGCTTATAATCCCAGTACACAAAAGAACATAGCATTCTTGGAACATGCCAGCCTGATGTTTTCTCTTAATTCCTTTGGAAAATTGATCATGTTCTCTTAAATCTCAAGAAAAAAAAATTATAACTCCCCCTCAGCTAATTCCTTAATAATAGAATGCCCACTTGATTATATTCCAATTGCGATCTATTTCACTAAGACCATAAATATTAAAGTTGAAAGATCAATTTAAAAATTATCCCATAAAACCAGATATAATATTGACTGATAAAAACAAGAAAACTTGACATCAAGGCTACCTAGTCCTTCATTGATAAGATTTTGAAGAAATATAGGTTCCCTTTTTAAATGATTTACCCTATTACCTAATTTTAGCAACTGATAACTAAGAATTAAATGACTTTCATAGAAAGTCCTTCAAGAATATTAGTTTAACTTAGTGCAATTAGAAGTTATTGAAGTGTGGCCAGTATGCATTTTATTTTTAATCTATATTTACTCCTTAAAACTATTTTCAGGGACTTCCCTGGTGGCGCAGTGGTTAAGAATCCACCTGCCAATGCAGGAGACACGGGTTCGAGCCTTGGTCCAAGAAGATCCCACATGCCACAGAGCAACTAAGCCCGTGTGCCACAACTACTGAGCCTGCGCTCTAGAGCCCATGAGCCACAACTACTGAGCCCGCGTGCCACAACTACTGAAGCCTGCGTGTGTAGAGCCCGTGCTCCGCAACAAGAGAAGCCACCGCAATGAGAAGCCAGCACACTGCAACAAAGAGTAGCCCCCACTCGCTGCAACTAGAGAAAGCCCACGCACAGTAACGAAGACCCAGCACAGCCAAAAATAAATAAATTTATAAAAAAAGAATAAAATTGTACCCAAATGTATTAAGTGGAGGAAAAATAACCCCAACATATTCCACCTCTTCACCTGCAAAAAATAATTTTTGCATTTTAAAATATTCATGTCTTTTAAATGTGTGTGTATATGTACCAGAATTTCTAAGGACTGAAAGAAATAGGTCAAAAATCTACTATGGTTAGAAATTTGCCCATTTGTGTAATTCTGAGATTTGAGTTTAAAATGTTAATTATTTTTAATTTCAACTATTAAAATTCGTGGCTAGTATATCATCCTCATTTGGATAGGCAGTATGGAGTACTGAGCAAGGTCATGGTCAATACATCTCAAGTCACTGGGTTAAAGAACTTTTTAATAAATAATTTTGCAACTACTGGATAGCCATTTGGGAAAACATAAATTTGATCCACATATTATAAACCACGATAAATTCCACCCAGATCCAACACAATGTAAAATAAATAAAGTCGCGCAACTAGTAAAACAAAACATGGATCAAATCCTTTAAAACCTGGAGTGGATATGGTCTCTGTAACTAGGTCTCAAAGTCCAGAAGCCATTAGGAAAAAAAAATTAATTTGATTAGCTGAGTCAAAATTTCTACATTGCCAAAAGCATGAAATATTGATATATCAAAGGTTATATGACTACCTTGGAAACAATATTTACCATTTATATCACAGACAAAAAGCTAATCATTCCCAAATAAAAAGAGCTAGAGATGTAGAAGATAATAGCCCAATACAAAAAAAGATATTTGATATTTATAGAAATTCATTGAAAGAAGTACAAATAATATTAAACACATGAAAAGGTGCTCAAACTCAGCTGTACTATGAGAACTACAAATTAAAAGCAAGATCCTTTTTGACCCATGTCCTAGAGAAATGGAAATAAAAACAAAAATAAACAAATGGGACCTAATAAAACTTAAAAACTTTTGCACAGCAAAGGAAACCATAAACAAGACCAAAAGACAACCCTTAGAATGGGAGAAAATATTTGCAAATGAAGCAACTGACAAAGGATTAATCTCCAAAATTTACAAGCAGCTCATGCAGCTCAATATCAAAAAAACAAACAACCCAATCCAAAAATGGGCAGAAGACCTAAACAGACATTTCTCCAAAGAAGATATACAGATTGCCAACAAACACATGAAAGAATGCTCAACATCATTAATCATTAGAGAAATGAAAATCAAAACTACAGTGAGATATCATCTCACACCAGTCAGAATGGCCATCATCAAAAAATCTAGAAACAATAAATGCTGGAGAGGGTGTGGAGCAAAGGGAACCCTCTTGCACTGTTGGTGGGAATGTAAATTGATACAGCCACTATGGAGAATAGTATGGAGGTTCCTTAAAAAACTAAAAATAGAACTACCATACGACCCAGCAATCCCACTACTGGGCATATACCCTGAGAAAACCATAATTCAAAAAGAGTCATGTACCAAAATGTTCATTGCAGCTCTATTTACAATAGCCAGGACATGGAAGCAACCTAAGTGTCTATCAACAGATGAAAGGATAAAGATGATGTGGCACATATATACAATGGAATATTACTCAGCCATAAAAAGAAATGAAATTGAGTTATTTGTAGTGAGGTGAATGGACCTAGAGTCTGTCATACAGAGTGAAGTAAGTCAGAAAGAGAAAAACAAATACCATATGCTAACACATATATATGGAATCTAAGAAAAAAAAATGGTTCTGAAGAACCTACGGGCAGGACAGGGTTAAAGACGCAGACACATAGAATGGACTTGAGGACACGGGGAGGGGGAAGGGTAAGCTGGGATGAATTGGGAGAGTGGCATGGACATATATACACTACCAAATGTAAAATAGATAGCTAGTGGGAAGCAGCCGCATAGCACAGGGAGATCAGCTCCTTGCTTTGTGACCACCTAGAGAGGTGGGATAGGGAGGGAAGGAGGGAGGGAGACACAAGAGGGAAGAGATATGGGAACATATGTATATGTATAACTGATTCACCTTGTTATAAAGCAGAAACTAACACACCATTGTAAAGCAATTATACTCCAATAAAGATGTTAAAAAAAAAACATTTCTCAACCATTCAATTGGTAAAAATCCAAACATAAAGAAATCCTTTAAATAGAAAAGAATTGCCCAAAATGAATGAAACTAACTATGTATCAAATGAGAAACTAAACCAGGGAAATTATTCTTTGCATATGAGACAGTACTATAATTTGACATGTTTAGTAGGTTGTATTCTAAGGACAAAAATTCCCAATAGTTTTTACCGTCATTTTGCATTTTTAATTTCCAGTGTTTAGGTTTGTAGGAATTGATATATTTTGCACATTGTAGGAGAGAATAAATAAGTTGATATTGTCAATCAATAGTTGCAGTAAAAGAAAAAATAAAATTATAAAATCGAAGTAGTTATGTTGTATGCTAAAACTGAACAGGAAATATTAAAAACATGAATTCTAAACATACACATTTCTTTTGTTGTTGTTGTTTTTGTGGTACGTGGGCCTCTCACTGTGGTGGCCTCTCCCGTTGCGGAGCACAGGCTCCGGACGCGCAGGCTCAGCGGCCATGGCTCAGGGGCCTAGCCGCTCCGCGGCATGTGGGATCTTCCCGGACCAGGGCACGAACCCGTGTCCCCTGCATCGGCAGGCGGACTCTCAACCACTGTGCCACCAGGGAAGACCTAAACATACACATTTCTTGCTCTGAACATTTAAATGGCTTAGACACTATATTTCCTTGCAATTAATTAATACCTCTAAAGTCACATTGTGAACTGCAAAACCATTTACAGCTAAAAATAGTAGGTTTTGGTAAGGAGAAGAACAAGAGCTTGGGATAGCTTATTGTGACAGAAAACAAGGAAGCTTTTCAAGATTAATTGGGCCATAATAAACGAACCCATGAGCCAACTTCAAGGGACCCAGAATGGAAAAACTGACAATTTGAGAATCAAAAGAACAAGGATTGTAGTTGATTGAAACACTACAAATCTATGAATATTTGGAAGTTTAAAATGATCTTCACAAAGAGACTGCTCAAAAAGTACCTTTCTCCTCACCTAAGATGACTTATAACCAAAGTTTTACTTTGAAAAACAAAAAAAAGGAAAAAATTTAACATAGTCTACATTTCTAGCAGGAATTGTGTTTCATGGTAACCAAATGTTCCAAGCTGTTAAGGGAAAAATAGACTTATACAGAAAAATAGCTAGCAAGTAAATGTGCAAGAAATTAGAAAATGATCAATATACAACTCTAACAATATAATTCACTCAGGCACGTTTTATTAATTGGAGTTAAAATTATTAGAAAATTGGTTGAGGTGGAACTGGACATTCAGATGAACAACCTAACAACAAAAAGAGGATCTCAGTTTTCTATATCCCTCTGGCTCTCCAGAGGTAAGAGGTAAGTGTAACCCCTGATGACTTTCAAAGCCAAATGTTTTGGGGGCTACTCTTCCTCATGCAGGACCCTCAGGCTGGGGAGTCCGATGTGAGGCTAGGACCCCTCACTCCTTGGGGAGGACCTCTGCAATCGTGACCCACTTGTGAGTGTCCCAACATTGGCTATGTGGATCCCCATCCTGGGAATGTGGGTTCTGACTAAACTGCATTTCTGTCCCTTCTACCCATATTATTGTGGCTCCTTTATACCTTTAATTGTAGAAAATCTTCTGCTAGTCTTTGGGTTGTTTTCAGAGATAGCTGCTCTGTAAGTAGTTTTAATTTGGGGGTACCTGTGGGGAGGAAGTGAGCTCAGAATCCTTCTACTCCACCATCTTGATGCCTACGAAATTTACTTTATACTTAGGCATCTGATAGCCACAGGGTGACAAGGTACAAATTCTACCTTTTGATCCTGAGTAAGATATCCAGTCACCCTTTTTGATACTGAACCACAGAAGAGCAAACATAAAAACTCTACCTACCTCAGGAAATGACTAGATGAAATTAGGTAGGTTTTCGTCATTTATTGCTTAAATATTTATATGAAAAATGTAAAAGGTATGTTTCTACCCTAGCCAATAGTCATAATTTTTAAGAGCCCAGCAAAACTGTTTCTTCAACTTCTAGAGCAGCAGCAGTGTTAAGAGAGCTACTGCTCAAAAAAAAGGAAAAAGAAAAAAACCCCTAAAAACAGTAGCCTTCATTTATTTTTTAAAGCTGATCAAAATTTTTAGGATAGTGGTAAGAGCCAAGAAATAGTTAATATATACATCACTCCTCCCCTAGCACTGCAAGATTTTTATTTCCCTCACAGCACTTCAATCATTTTAGTGTGTTATTGTCAACCACTAGAAGTTCATGAAAATGCAAAGGCTTAAATCATTTGGCTCTAAATCATAATGTGATATGGCCTTGTCAATCTTTTCGAAGAAATTTATATTCTTTGGGATTTTTCAGCAGATTCCACAGAGTTTCCACAAGGATTGATGTTGACTGGCACTGCACAAGTTTTGCAAGAAGGTAGAAAATACAGAACAAGGTTAATAATTGGACTTAATATCAGAGTGTCCTACTCCAGGCAGTAAACATCTTGCCTCAGCCTTTAAGGTTTTCTCCAATATTTGATTGAGCCACAGGGAAAAGCATATCATGTACTCATTGCTGAACTGTCGTTCTCAATGTCTTTTTCACTTTCAAATACCTTTGAAGTCCTACAGGACTCCATGGTTTGCAAAAGAGTTCTGCATTCACTTTCAAAAATGATTTGGTGGTGATGAAGTCTAAATATTTAACACAACTCAAAACTGATTACTTAATGCTAAGCATAACTAAGTCAGTACTAAAATTTAGGAATATACAGACCCAGTGTGCACTATGGTTTAATAGCTACTGATTTTATTAGTGGGTTTTTAATGCTTTGAATGTGCAATTTTAAAAATTGAAGCATACTTGACTTACAATTTTGTGTTAGTTTCTGGTATACAGTAAAGTGATTCAGATGTATATATATATATTCTTTTCCATTATCGTTTATCACAGCATATTGAATATAGTTCCCTGTTGTATACAGTGGGACTTTGTTGTTTATCCATCCTATATACACTAGTTTGCACCTGCTAACCGCAAATTCCCACTCCAACCTTCACCACCTCCCACTTCCTTGGCAACCACAAATCTGTTCTCTATGTCTGTGAGTCTGTTTCTGTTTCATAGATAAGTACATTTGTGTCATATTTTAGATTCCACATATAAGTGATATCATATGGTATTTGTCTTTCTGTTCTGACTTTGCTTAGTATGATCATCTCTAGGTTCATCGATATAGCTGCAAATGGTATGGAAGTTTTGGATAATTTTTTAAAGGGTATCATGTTTATCAGATGGATTTCAGACAGTGCTTGACATAAATTAAAGTATTTGTATTAAATTGTTCAGAATATGTCTGTAATAGTAAAATCTCCCACTTTCTATTATGGTGGGAAATCTTATATTTATATTGTAGAAGCAGCACAACTGTTTAATCTGAGTCTGGAGACTTTATGCTACAAATAGAGCTAGGAAGAATTTAAATTTTAATTCATTCTGTAGTACTATTTAGATTTCAAAAATATACCCTTTATCTTTGCTCAAAACTTATAATTTTCTTCTATTTCTATTATACCCCAGAGTTGCTTGTACAAATTATGTGCTAAATAAATGTATTTTATATTGTTGCATGAACAATGATTCATGAAAAACAAGGATTTTCAATGCAGATTATGAACATGATTGTTAACAATGAAATATTATTGATATACTATAAAAATAAATATGGAATCGTTATCCATATCTAACAGATGCAAGCTAAAAATTGCTATAAGTAATATAATAGTAGGAATAATACAAATCTTTCTGAGAAATATTTCTTAGAAAGGTCCATGAGTGATTATGCTGTTGTAAGTGGTATCTAACTGTGGAATAAATCCCCATGCAATTTTGAACTTATTAGAGTATAAGTATAAATATATAATCAATTTATATTAAAAGATAAATACACTTACTAATCTCTTTCCAATTATCCATACACAATGAGTCACTGGATAAGTTGAGTGTGTTGATGATTGGTTAGAAGTGTGTGTGTGTGTGTTTGTATTTACACCTGCTGTGTAAATGTATATGCATGTGAAATTTATATTCTGAATTTGCATTTATATTCCCTTTTTCCTATGACACAATTTTTTAAATTAAATCATCTTTCAATTCAACCACCACTAGTTCAACTAGCTCACAAACTTTTCATGTTAAAATTTGACAGGTTTATTAGCCATGTTGCTGGATTAACCCAAGCTACAATCCAAAACCTATCATAATAATCATATATTGTAGACATTTATTGTTTACTGCTAAAGGAATAAAGTTGAAATTAATTACTCTTCAAAGTAAAACTTAAGAAATTAAAATAATTTTGGCTGCCGGTTCGAGCATGGTCGACAACACGGGCGCCACCGAGGCCCGTGGGGACGGGCTGCTGGGGTTCCCACTTCCGCCGCCACGGATTCGCTCCCGGCCGTGGTGGTTTCCTGTGCAGGAGCTGAGGAACCTGCTGGTGTTTTCTTTGGAGGCGTGGCTGACCAACTCGATCTTCGGCCCAGACCGAGCCGTGGTTCCGGAAATGGAGTGGATGAGCCAGGCCCTGCTGACGGTGGACGCAGTTCACGCCGGGAAGTTGGTGGAAATCACCGTCTTTGGGCGGCCAGCTGTCCAGCGCCGGGTGAAGAGCGTGCTCCTGAGCCTGGCGTCGAGTCACCGGGAGCAGCGCGCCCGAGCTGAGAACATGGAACAACTCGAGGAGTTCTTGAAGGCCCGGGCACCAGGTCCCCAGGTCCCGCAGAGTACTGTTGCATAAGTGCTCTCCGGGGCATGGAACAGCCCTCCTTCCGCTACTAAAGTTCAGGAGAAGCAAATATCCTTAAATCTGTGCATTTATTTTTTTCCTGTATCTCGATGGATAGTGGTTTGATTATTTTGCTGCAAACGTGAGTTTGTAGTGCCATTCTAGTAAATAAATGAATTTCCTTTTTTCCAATGGCATAAAGATCTTGGCTCACTCAAAATTAAGCAAATTTATAAAAGATTGACTCTGTTCATTCATATTTTGATGTGAGAGGCTGATAGGTGGTAGGTTTATTTTTGATTTTTTCTTAGTTTCTATCGTTTTGAAACTACTAACCCTTTTATGATTTTATGGTCAGAGTCAGGCCCTCATGCACAGGGGGCAGAAATGCAGGGTCAGTCTGCTTTGGGTTTCTTTTGCATCATTTGTTCTCAAACTTTAATGTGTGTAAGAATCACCTCGAGAGCTTGCTAAAACACAATTTCTTAGCCCCTTTTCCACTGATTCTGATTCAGTACATTGGGCCCATGAATATGCATTTCTAACAAGCTGTTAGGTAATGCCAGCGCTTCTTCTGAACCTCTCACTTTTAAGCTGGTGTTTGGTCCCTGACAGCAATCAGTGGGCCCGTGTGTTTTCTTGGAGTGGAGTCTCTGACCGCACACGTGGGTGGGCATTCCAACATGCAAGCTGAGGTGATCAGCATTCATTCTGCTGGTGCTGTGATTTACCAGAAGGAGCCACGGTAATGGGCAGCTTGTGCATTGGCAGGTGGCCTTCCAGCTGGCTGTCTCCCCTGCCCCCTTCCCCAAGCAGGTGTCCTGCATGGGCTGGGTTGTTTTTCCATTACCCTTTACAATGCTATGACCAATCTGTGCAAAACAGTTCCAATCCCATGCTGCTTCCACTTTCAGGAAGCAGAATTCTTGGAGGAATGATTGCCAAGAACTCTGTGGCTTTAGACACAAAGTTGGAGTTGATTTAACTCATGCAGTTTCTTCACCCCTTAGCAGTAATGGATTCTAGCCATTTGCAAGGATTTTAAACACACAGATACACAAATCTTTGATTACAAGGGATATTGAATGTTATTCTACTTCACTTCACATTTCTGTTAAACGCTTTTATACATTTTTCTTTATTCATTCCTGTCATTACTTCTTTCAACTCTGAAGATATGGATTTTTATTATCTATAAAAGCTTTTGTAACAAATAATGGTCCATTACAACCAATACTGTCCACCCCTTTGCTTCTCAAATTTTTTGCACACGAAAAATTTTTATTGTATGTAGTTAAACCAAAAAAAAAATTAAAGAAATACTAATTGTGCTCCTTCTTGGAATATTAAAAAACCCAGATCATCATTAATAGCAATTAAAAATGAAGTATAAATTGGTATGAAAACAACTTAATTAATACATTGATTTTTTAACTGCTCTGTATATAACTCAAAATTTACAATCTGTTGAATCAATAACTCTTTAATATAAAATTATAAGAGAATTATTAATTTGGGGCCATGATTTTCACTTTAAAAATGAGAGATCAAAATATGAATTGATCAATATGGGTTGGAATCTTTAAATCAGTATTCATGAACCATGTGAAATCTATGCCCTCAACCTTAAAGAATAGATGATCTCCAGATTCACTGAGAAACTATGAAGATGGAAGAGACAGCCTCAACAAAAATACAAAGACACTAAGGAAAATGGTGTATGTAAAAATCAGTTAAAATATTGATAAATTAATAGAGAAATATAAAAATTCATGATTAATCCATGACTTGGTAAGGTTATGATACCATACTAAGATGGTATTAGAAAAATCTCAATTATAATCTCACAAAATATTTTCCAAGTTATAAATTCAACCTCAGGGATATTAATATTTTATAATAATGAGAGCAATTTAAGAATACCACAAATATCAATCAGGTCCTATTAATATCTTTAGTTTCATGATTCGGCTGTACACAACTGAATAGCATACCATACACTTAAAGTAAAATAGCAAACAAATACTATTTTTAACAGTTAAACCTTAGTTTAAGAACTACTCAAAGTCTGCTTCAACATCTAAATTTACTTCTCAGGATAATAGTTATATCAATACTTTGAGCGTATATTTATCATTTCTCCTTTGAGGAACCACTGCATTTATTTAGTGAATCACTGAACATAGTAGCTTCCTAATAAATATTTGTTGAAGAGATAAAAAAATGCGTGCTATTTTCCCTTCATGCACATTGATAGTCTTCAGCTTTTTAAAGAGCATATTTCACAGATTAGAGCAGTTATAATCATGGAATCCACAAATATTTTGCAAAAGCAATCTTGGTTTTCACTTTTCTGAAATAGTTGTTAATTTCTCCAAGAATTAAGATTGCCTATTGGAAATAGAACTGGCTAGGTAATTCTTTTTGATAACTACTCCTCTAAAAAGTTGATAAATAAATGTAAATAACAATTTGTATAATACATACATCATAATCAGGAACTTATCAAAATATAACTTTATTTATTAATCTATTTTTTACACTGATTATGAGATCCTTGAAGGAGAAACTAGTGTCACTTGCTGTTATTTTTTTGAAAGAAAGAATAAATAAATAAATAAGAGGAAGAAAGTTAGAAAAAGCTATAAAAAATGTTTCTGAAGTTCAAATGATCTATTGTGACTCTACTACAGAAAATTAACTTGAAAATAAACTCACAATATATAGAATTAAAAGTCAAATTATACATTATTTTGTTCCTTTTCATGGTTGAGTAATATTCCATTGTATATATGTACCACATCTTCTTAACCATTCCTCTGTTGATGGACATTTAGGTTGCTTCCATGTCCTGGCTATTGTAAGTAGTGCTGCGATGAACAATGGGGTACATGTATTTTTCTGAATTATGGTTTTCTCCAGGTTTATGCCCAGTAGTGGGATTGCTGGGTCATATGGTAGCTCTATTTTTAGTTTTTTAAGGAAGCTCCATACTGTTCTCCATAGTAGCTGTACCAATTTACATTCCCACCAACAGTGTAGGAGGGTTCCCTTTTCTCCACACCCTCTCCAGCATTTACTGTTTGTAGATTTTCTGATGATGGCCATTCTGACTGGTGTGAGGTGATACCTCATTATAGTTTTGATTTGCATTTCTCTAATAGCTAGTGATGTTGAGCATCTTTTCATGTTTTATTGGTCATCTGTATGTATTCTTTGGAGAAATGTCTATTTAGGTCTTCCGTCCATTTTTCGTTGAGTTGTTTGTTTTTTTGATATTGAGCTCCATGAGCTGTTTGTATATTTTGGAGATTAACCCCTTGTCAGTTGCTTCATTTGCAGACATGGATAGACCTAGAGACTTTCATACAGAGTGAGGTAAGTCAGAAAGAGAAAAACAGCATAATATATCATTTATATGTGGAACTAGAAAAATGGTACAGATGAACTTATTTGCAAAGCAGATGTAAAGAACAAACTTATGGATACTAAGGGGGGAGGGGGAGGGATGAATAGGGAGATTGGGATTGATATATACACTACTATGTATAAAACAGATAACTAATGAGAACCTACTGTACAGCACAAGGAACTCTACTCAATGCTCTGTGGTGACCTAAATGGGAAGGAAATCTGAAAAAGAGGGGATATATGTATACATATAACTGATTCACTTTGCTGTACAGCAGAAACTAACACAACATGGTAAAGCAACTATACTCCAATAAAGATTAAAAAGAAAAATCAGATTATACATTTTTGTTGTTGTTTCTCCTGACCTAACACAGAATTGAATTGGCATATCAGACTCACATGAATCAGAGTTCTGGCCCAGTATCAAACTTTACTAATAATTTCAAAAATACAGGCAATCCATAGGCACTGACAAAGCAGACAAAAGTTTGGCACATTAGGGAGAACATCTCAGGTCCTATCTTCCATCACCAGACGAATATCTTCATGAAATCTCCTAATTCAATAGGAGCATTTTCACCATAAACTGTTTTCTTTTACTTCACTTTTTTTTTTTTTTTTTTAATGAGCTGCCATTTTCCCACCAGCCAGCAGGCATGCCACTTTCTAAGGACAGATGTTGGGTTGGTACATTCTGTTACCACAAAATATTCTAGTCATAAAACAGAACAGGTCCTTTAGAAATGCTATGTAGTTAAGTACTCTGGAATTTACAAGAATGGTACTAAATCTCTAAGCTTCTCTACTTCCTTAGTTTTGACTGTCAGCCCTTCCACTTTCACAGTGCTTTCAGACATGAGTTAATTACTTTTTATGTATCATCTTCTTCTTGTGGTTTCTAAACTGAAAATGCAGGAGATACCTATATCTATATGGATATCTGTATATAATTAGATATTGATATAGAAATATAAATCATATATATGGATTTACTCTGTCCTCTAATTCTATTCCGTTAATCTCTATGTCTATCCATACCAGTACCACAATGTGTTGATTACTGTAGTTCTGTGATCTGTTTAAAATTGGGAAGTTTGACTATTCCATGTAAAAAAATGAAATTAGAATGTTCTTTAACACCATACACAAAAAGAAACTCAAAATGGATTAAAGACCTAAATGTAAGACCGATATACCATAAAACTCTTAGAGGAAAATATAGGCAGAACACTCTTTGACATAAATCGCAGCAATATCATTTTTGAGCCACCTCCTAGAGTACTGGAAATAAAACCAAAAATAAACAAATGGGACCTAATGAAACTCAAAAGCTTTTGAACAGCAAAGGAAACCATAAACAAGACAAAAAGACAACCTACAGAATGGGAGAAAATATGTGCAAATGATGCAACTGACAAGGGATTAGTCTCCAAAATTTATAAATAGCTCATGTGGCTCAATATCAAAAAAACAAACAATTCAACCAAAAAGTGGCCAAAAGGCCTAATTAGACATTTCTCCAAAGAAGACATACAGATGGCCAAGAGGCACATGAAAAGATGCTCAACATTGCTAATTATTAGAGAAATGCAAATCAAAACTACAATGAGATATCACCTCACACCAGTCAGAACAGCCATCATCAAAAAATCTACAACAATAAATGCTGGAGAGGGTGTGGAGAAAAGGGTACCTTCCTACATTGTTGGTGGGAATGTAAATTGGTACAGCCACTATGGAGAACAGAATGGAGGTTTCTTAAAAAAACTAAAAATAGAGCTACCATATGACCCAGCAATCCCACTCCTGGACATATATCCAGAGGAAAACATGGTTCAAAAGGATACATGCACCCCAATGTTCATTGAAGCACTGTTTACAATAGCCAAGACATGGAAACAACCTAAATGTCCACTGATGGAGTAACGGATAAAAACGATGTGGTACATATTTACAATGGAATATTACTTACCCATCAAAAAGAATGAAATAATGCCATTTGCAGCAACATGGATGGACCTGGAGATTATCATACTAAGTGAAATGAGTCAGACAGAGAAAGACAAATATCATATGCTATAGCTTATATGCAGAATCTTAAAAAAATGATACAAATGAACTTATTTACAAAACAGAAACAGACTCACAGACTTAGAGAATGAATTTATGGTTACCGGGGGCGGGGGGGAGGGGGAAGGATAGATTGGGAGTTTGGGATTGACATGTACCCACTACTATACTTAAAATAGAAAACCAACAAGGATCTACTGTATGGCACAGGGAACTCTTGCTCAATACTCTGTAATGACCTAAATGGGAAAAGAATTTGAAAAAGAATAGATACATATATATGTATAACTGAATCACTTTGCTGTACACCTGAAACTAACACAACATTGTTAATCAACTATGCTCCAATATAAAATATAAATTTATAAATAAATAAATAAATTTGGGAAGTTTGACTATTCCAACTTTGTTCTTCTTTTTCAAGATTGTTTTAACTATTCATGCTCCCTCATAATTTTTTAAATGAGTTTTAGACTCATTTGGTTCAGTTCTCAAAAAAAGCACAATTGGAATTTTGATAGAGATTGTCATCTTAACAATATTGTTTTCCCACCCACAAAAACAGCCTGTCTTTCCATGCATTTAGATCTTCTTTAATTTCATGCAACAATATTTTGCAGTGTTCAAGTCTTGCGCTTGCCTGGTTAAATTAATTGTTATTTATTTTATTCTTTTTGATGCTGTTAGAAGTGTTATGCTAATTGTAATGGTTCTCAATTTCATTTTGGTTTGTTCATTGCAAATGTATGGAAACTCCATTGATTCTTCTATATTCATCTTGTATTCTTCAATCCAACTGAACTTGTTTATTAGCTCTAATAGGTTTTTTGGCATGCTTTAGGATTTTCAATCCATAAGATCATGTTGTCTGTGAATAGAAGAAGTTTTGCTTCTTCCTTTCCAATCCAGATTCCTTTTACTTCTTTTATTGCCTAATTTTGCTGACTAGAATTTCCAATACAATTTTGACAAGCAGTGACAAGAGCAGACCTTCTGGTATTGTTTCTGATTTTAGGGGGCACGTTAGTCTGCTCAGGCTGCCATGGCAAAATACTAGAGATTGGGTCGGTTAAACAATAGATATTTATTTCCTCACAGTTCTGGAGGCTATAAGTCCACAATCAAGGTGCTAGTAAATTAAGTATATAGTGAGGGCTCTCTTCCCAGCTCGTAGACATCCACTTTCTCACTATGTCCCCACATGGCCTTTCCTCTGTGCTTACGGGGAGAGAGTGATCTCTGGTATCTCTTTCTCTTCTAATAGGGACATCAACCCTATCATGCATATATCCCAATTTACCTTTTTTTTTTTCTTTTTTTGAGTGTGCTTTTGGTGTCACTCTAAATAGTCCATTATCTTTTGAAGACCTTTAAAAAATAAGAAATATATCTTGTATATTTACTCATGTAGTTACCATTTCTGAGACTCTTTATCCTTTGCAAAGGTTCATATTTCCATCTAGAATTAGTTTTCCTTTTCCTGATGAACTTCCTTAATATATTTTATAGTGTAGTCTTTGAATAATAAATTTTCTCATATTTTGTATGCCTAAAAACATCTTTATTTAGTCTTCAATTTTGCTGAGTAAGGAACTCCAAGATGTTAGTTTTTCTTTTAGTACTTTTAAAGACACTGCTTCACTGTTCTATTTTTTAAAATGAGATATCTGCTGACAGGTAGATGTTCCTGTTGTTCCTTTGTATGCAACGTCCATTGTTTTTTCTCTGTCTCCTGTTAAGAATTTTTGTTAGTACTCATTATAGGATATTGATTATAATAATGTAACTTGATCTACTGTTCGTTTTTTTGTGATGGGAGTTTATTAGCCTTCTTATAACTGGGAGTGTATTTTAAACAAATTTGTAAGTTTTTCAGCCATTTTTTCTCTACATATTTTTGTATCACTTTCTCTTTTTTTTTTTTATTAAGGACTCCAATTTCATGTATATTAGGTTGCTTAGAGTTGTTCCTCAGCACACCAATCTTTTTTAAAAAATCTTTTTCCTTTAGTGTTTCATTTTGGTTAGTTTCTACATTTTATCTTTAAATTCACTAGTATTTCCTGCTGTCCTGTCTAATCTGTTATCCATCTAGTGTATTTCTCATCTCAGAGTCTGACATTTTTATCTTTAGAGGCTCATCTAATATTTATGTATGTATGTATGTGTGTGTGTGTATGCATATTCTACTTAACGTTTAGAACCTAGGGAATATAGTCATAATAAATGTGTTAATATCTCTGTTTGCTAATTTTAACATTTGTTTCAGTTCCAGGTCAATTTTGATTTATTGACTGATTTGTCTCCTTTAATTCTTTTAGGTGGTTCTTTCTCCAAACTCAGTAGTTTCTCACACATGTGCTGATGAGTACTCAGTTAAATATTTGAGGAGGACACTCTGCAGCTCTGTCTCTGCAGCCCCCTCCTATCCGATACCTTTCCCTGAGAACTCTAGCTGCATTTTGTCTTCCCAGTCATTGTGGTTCATCTCCTCAACTCAGTGAGTCAGCCAGGCTCTATGTGTATTCCCCTCCTTGTGCCACAGCCTGGAAATTCTCTCAAGGCAATAAGGTGAAGAAATGTTAGAGATTATCTCATTTGTTTCCCTTCTCTCAGCAATATCTGTCATTCATTGCCCATGTCCAGTGTCTCGAAAATCATTGTTCATTTTTTAATTATTGTTTTGGGTGAGATGGTATATCTAGTTTCTATTATTCCATTTTGCCCAGAAGTAGAATCATTATTAGGCAACTCTTTAATTAATAGATTATATACTAGCAGAAAAAAATCTTTTAATATACTACAAATAGAAAAATCAGGAAACATATGATTACCTATGGATAGAAAAAGATAAAGATAGGAAAGGAAATATACCACGATATGATAACAATATTGTTTACATAGCAGGCTTATGATGATATTTCACATTTTTTCTCACTTTCCAAATTTTTTCTGTGAAGCACAGATGACTAATTTTTTAAGTGTATAGTGAACTTCTCTTTTGAATGAAGTAATTGGATTTGCCTAACAGAATGCTTTAAAATGTCAGCTTCTGTAAAAGTGTTCTTTATCAGGGAAACACAGTGCTAATGTAGCAAAAGCTCTGTAATAGTTCTCTTAGTAACCCGAAAGTAAATTACTCCTCCAGTAATTGAGTAAATTACTGCCTCCAGTTTTTGCCATTTTGGCTTCTATAACCCTGTAAACATCTCTAATAGCCTTTTTCTATTTGTTTTACTTTACAAATCTGAAAAAAGATGTAAATGGCTGGTTTTTTTTAAGATACCTTATTAAGAAAAAAGAAAAGATCACTTATAGAAATAAACAAATGTTAGCTCCAATTAAGTTCAAAAACTGTATTATCTCTTCTATTTGTGTACTTGTCCCTCATTAGTCTAAAAGGAATAAAAATACCTATCTCTGAACAATATGTTTTGGGTTCACAATATCAGTGATAAGGTTATGGTAAAAACAATGTGTAACCACATTGTGTTACATATGTAACAATGTGTAACATCCATTCATTTACTCAACAGATACTATTTAGAGCCTACTATGTGCAAGGTCCTGTGCTTGGCATCAGTTATATATCATGCTGAACAAATCATACATAAATCCTGCCCTCAGGGTGCTTCTGAGTCAGTGAGAAATCACCAAAAATGCACATTTCAAGTTATTTAGTTATTCATTAGTTATTCATACAGATATTTCCATTGCCTCACTGTTACAGGGCTTTGTGCTATAGGCCTACTGATGGAGCCGTCTGCATTCACTTTGTTTCCTGTCATATCATGGCCAGAACTCAGATTTTTCCATATTGAGCCTTTATTAGTTAAAACCATACTTGAGCTGAAAATTTTCTGCCTTGATTCTGCTTCCCAGATCCATTAAAAGTTCAGAGTTCCTGTGACTTCCTGAGTCCAATAAAAGTTCAGAAGCATCTGTGCTTCAGGACATTCCAGCAATACATGATTAGTAATTTCTGCAACTCCCAACATCTCTGACAACTTAGAAGGATGAAGTATTTCACACAAGTCATCTGCAAATGCATTTACAATTTAAAATTCAGGCAGGCAGACTTTGCTTGCCTTCACCATTATTATGATAGTTTTATAATGTATTAGTTTTCTTCCTCCTTAAATGGAGGATACGCACAAGGTTTTTCTTGATGACTCAGAACATCCACTGTGAACTTTAATTACTGCTTTAAAATGTTTAATAAAGCATACTTTGTTTTAGCTTTCTCAGCTGTCATTTTTGTAATCCCTCTTTATTTGTCCCCTTCTCTGTCTTTCAAGTTTTCTGGCTTTATATATACTTTGGACTATGAAAACTATATCCATTTTTTATGTCATGTACATTAAATAAAGGCAAATTTAGCCCTGGGTTAAAAATCTAAGGGTTTGTTTTAGGTCATAAAAGATAATGCTAGTGCAAAGGCAATCTCATAATGTTCGATGTTCCTGGGGGATTACTTAAAACCTGACCTCAGAAGTTATTGTATTTGGAAGAGATTTAGTGTTTTACAAACTATACTTTGGAAATAAAATGTTTACGCATGAAGTGTAGGATAGATACCATTAATTCATCCATGTATTGTTTTTTAAATCAGTCATGTATTGAGAGTCTACTATGTGTCTGAATCTTTTGAAAGCACTGGTAGACGCATTTAAAGATATATTAACTCTCTTTAATTGTACAACTCATTGAGGAGGTGGATTAGAGATAGGTGTGTCAGTAGTTGTTTTCTTTTTTAACTGGGTTTTAATTATAAATATGGGATCCATATTGAGGAAAGAGAAAAGATACCACAATAAAAATGGTCACCTTAGGGACTAGGTAATAATTTGTAATATACGGCATATGACAAGGAAAAAGTCAAAATACAGAAAACATAACTCAAAAAATGGTTTGGGGTCAGGACATTTTAAGAATTGGATGGCAAAACAACAAGATTAGAATTTTCCCTGTAGGGAATTGGGTTTTAATTAGCGATATCAGAAGATCATATTTGTCTTCCAGAAATATTATTCTGAAGATAGTGCAATCAACAGATTATTATTTCAATGGGTTTATATATTTTTAACTTAATAGAAAAGGATAAATAAATAATAAAATCCACCCTTATAATTATGTATTACTTCTTTAGGAAACATATATTGCCTACATTCTGTATGGTTCTTGTTTGCCAGGCATCAACACAAGAATTCTTAAATAGCTTCTGGCAGAGTTTCCAAAAATCCCTAACAGAAGCCACACATCCAGAAAATGCACGTCTTTTTTGATTTCCCTAAGTCTCAGGTAAGTGGTAATCTCATATTACTTCTCAGAAAAAAATGTTCACTCAGAGTGTTTATGAATTTGCCATATGGTATTTAAAACCTCAAATCAAAGTAGTGTTAGAAATTGTACAAAATCACAGCATGCTGGTTAATGTTGTTCTCCATTTGGGGACCAGGGAGATTTCTTTGTGTGCCAAAAACTGAAGCCAAAGCACCTTAATATTTGACTTTTACTCTATTTTTTAAAATCAACGGCACAAATCAAGAGTTACATTAAGAGCCTGGAGGGTTTTTTCCTCACATAAACGTTACACATAGAAACATAATTTTTACAAATCTACCCCATACAAGAATGCTTCCAAACTAATTTATGTAGCACTGTGTCTATTCTTGTGCCTAATTATCTTCACTGATTATTTGCAGGTGTCAGTGAATGAGAAACCAGGGAACGGGTCCATCGATTTATAATAAATATTGAAATGACTTGCAAAGTGTATTGTGAAGGTGCCACGTGATGAAAAAAAGGAAATATAAATATTTGGATAATTCTCCTCGCAATGCTTTTATACAACAGAGATTATAAATATAAAAACCAAAGAACCTGTTCTGATCATTGGATAAAAGAAATCTGTGATGGAAGATGGTCCAAGATTATGGGGACTCACTTTCTTCCCTCGTGAATAGGAAATCCATTTACATCATGTCATGTGAAATTATTGAACAGCTGCTTGGAAGGAGAGAAAAACAAGAACAGCAGCCTGCCAAGGGGACGCAGTGCCGACATGAGCTCAGATGCATAGAGTAAATAGAAATGGCATTCAGGAAAGGTGATAAGCAATCAAGCAGAGACCAAAGTGAGATGCTCTGACCTTATAGTTAGCATCCATGCCGAATTAGCATAGCTGTGCAGTGTACTAGAAAATTAAGTGGAAAAAAAGGACAAAGTAAGTGTAAAATCAAAGCAGAAGTTGCACATGTTTGGAATATCTGAAATAATTATGCTCTATTTCATATCCAGAGGGCTACGCTGTGGTCAGCTCATCTTTTCCTGAGGAGCCACAGGTTCAAAAGAAAATACTATGAGCTTGACCTATACTAATTAAACAGAAGCAGTATGCGCTCTCTGGGTCTTGGCCTAGATGAGTCTGAGTGGTCTCCGGGTAAAGAGGTGACTTAAAGAGAGGAACAAAGATCCTTAGCTGCTTTCATTATGCTACCCTCATCTTCTTTGCTGCTCAGCCACAGTTCATTAACTCAGCAAGTTTTTTTTGCATGTAACTGCAAGAGACCAATGTACCCAGTTCAACATATATGCACTCTTATTGGTCAGATAGCCACAAGGAAAGAAACAGTGAGGTAAGTCAGTCCTGTGCTCTCTTACTCCACCAGGATGCTAATCATTTCTTGAGAGTATGTAAATGAATTTATTGGATGCCCTAAAACTTCCCAAAGTAAGCTATTTGAGCAGAGGTAATATATTCCGAGAGAGGGAAGGAGGAAGATTCCTTCAATTTGTCTTTTATTCTCAACGTTAAATCAAAGCTATTCAGACAGGTGAAAGAAAATCAAAGTCCTGTTCTATTCCAGTAGACAATACCAAGTTCTAATGTGATCACAAACCTTCCCTAAGGAAAAGAACCAAACACAGAAAAATGCGCTAGAGATCCCTTAGCAGACTGTGACCTGTCCTCTTGCAGCTGGTTCCCATAGGAAAAAAAAAATCCATAATGAGTATAATCAGTTGTCTCTCCCAGCATCCTAACATGCAATGGAATCTGTAATAGGCCACCTACCAAGACAGCATAAACTTATTTTCTGTGCCTAAATCTTATTTTGCAAGAAAGAGATCAACTAATCACAGTCAGTTTTTCTCAGCAGGAATCATAGGAATGATTTACACTTGAAAAGAAAAAACATACTAACATTCTAGAGCCAAATTTGCTAGGGGTCCACACTCTGGGCTCCCACTGGACAAATACATCCTCCAACAGCATTTGGCTCCACATAAGTTTCTTTCTTCTTTGCATTACTAGTGATTCCTCGTGTGACTTTCAAGTGAGTTCAAAAGTAAAAGGAAATAAAGGCAGATCTATGTTCTGTCTCTGCACTCCAACATCATTTATGCTGTAAGTAGAGCCAGAAAAACTTGATTGTCAAGAAAAGGAAATACCATAAAGCTGAATACCTTTTATTTTCTTAACCTTTTTCTAAGAACTGTGACATCTCTTTTCATATCCATGTCTCTCACTAGTTAAACAAGAATTTTCCTGCTTGATTTTCTTTCTCCCAAAAATCTGAGTTTTAGGAATATTCTGCTGGATATGTCTGCCACAGGGTCCAAAATGTCCAACATCCTCCTTTAGCAGATGTGGTCCTGCCTGTGGACCTCCGCTCAGGGAAAGGGTGCTAGGTTGAACTTTATCCATGGGTAACCCCTAAATAGATCAGCAGGGCTCAACCTACTCACCCCTGATGTTGCCTATGGATAGGTTCTTTTAAATCAATTGATGACGATGAGCTGAGCTAATTAGACAATCTCTCTCTTGATTTGCACTGAAGAATACAAAAGTAAGTGGACAATTCCACTTGTTAGATGGAGAATGAAGTAAAAGACAGAATAGTTTGTGAAAAAGTGCAGGCAGGTTAAGAGACAGCAAAATAGGGAAGGAAAGAGCAGTTCCTGGAGCTACCCTGAGATCTTGATCTCTTTCCTCTTCTGATTTATACAAGTAATAAACTGTTATAACAAATTCTCCTTTTTGCTTAACATAACCTGTATGATTCTCTTTTCTCTCATGATCAAAATCATTTAACACAGAAATGTATTAGTGGTGCCTATAAATCAGGAACTTGAAGATAATGACACTTTATTCGGCATAGTCCCGCTCACTCTCTACTCCAATTCTTTTTCCATAAACAGTCCTATAGAAACCCTTAGGGCAGGGGTCCTCAACATGGTTTCTGGGACAGCCATATCAGCATCACATGGAAACAGAAGTGCAATTTTCCCAGTTTTATTGAGAAATAATGGACTTACATCATTGTATAAGTTTAAGGCATACAGCATGATGATTTGATTTATATATATTGTGAGATGATTACCACAATAAGTTCAGCTAACATCCATCTTCTCATGTAGATACAATTAAAAAAGGAGAAAAGATAAAAGGAAAAAAATTTTTCTCCTTGTGATAAGAACTCTTAGGATTTACTCTCAACAAATTTCCTATATATCATATAGCATCATGTTGTACATCACATCCCTAGTACTTGTTTATCTTATAACTGAAGTTTGTACCTTTTGACCACCTTCCTCCAATCCCCTCTTCCCCCACCACCTGCCTCTGGTAACCACACATCCGATTTCTTTTTCTATAACTTTTGTTTGCTTGTATTTTGCTTTGTTCGACTCCACATATAAATGAGATCATACAGTATTTGACCTTCTCTGTCTGACTTATTTCACTTCACATAATGCCTTCAAAGTCCATCCATGTTGTCACAAATGGTAGGATTTCCTCATTTCTTATGGCTGAATAATATTCCATTGTATATATGCACCACAACTAGAAGGGCAAATTCTTAATACCAACTCCATACCCACTGAATCAAATGAATCATAAATTCTGTGGATGGGGTCCCGAAGTCTGTCTTTTAGAAAGCTTTGCTAAGTATCCTGATACAAACTAAAATTTGAGGCAATACTACTACGGCATTGAAGATCATCAGACTAGATCTTCTCTGAGTTCTAGTCTACGTTTTAAAATAGAATATGGACTGAATTACATAAGGTTGAATGTTTCAAGAACTGGTTCAGTCAGGAGAAAATTTATTGAATAATACCTAATGCAGGTCAGTGGATTAGGGTCAAGAAATCATGAAAATGAGTGAGATAATATTCACAGTCAGATGGAAGAGAAATACATGTCAAGAAATAGCTACAATACAATGATATTATTGAAAATAGAGGTATGTATAAAGTTTTAGTACCTACAGAAGAAGTCATTATACATGTCAAGGAGATGGAATCTGAACAGGGAAAAAGCAATTTCTATGCACATAGGAAATTTTTATAGAATACATCACTTGGCACCTAATAATATTTTTCCAGTAAATGATGGGATAATCTAGAGAGCAATTTCTCTTTATCCTGACACATGATTGCAGAACTAATGCGGTATGTCCTTCCATTTTGAGCCAGCTACTTTGTGTTTCAAATCAGAAGGGTTTAAAATAATATCGAGATCTAATAGGAGTTGATAGCAATACCTTTCTTACAGAACTAGTGTAATGTTTAGAGTCTCAATCCTATCTGACAAGACATTCTGCAGGGACGGCCTTCAAAATATATCCAAGAATCTACATCTTATGTCTTACTACCTTAATTGCTATCATTCTTGTCCTACTCACCATTATCTCTCACCCCAAATTTATCTCCCTACTTCCAGACTTGCCCTCCTTTAGTATATTCTCAACACAACAGCAAGTTTACTAGAATGTAGCCCTTCCCCTTTCAAAAACCTCCAATGACTCTCCATCACAGAGTCAAAGCCAGCATCTTTACAATGGCCCACGTGAACAGACTTCTGTTTTCTCGCTTGTTAATTTTCATACTAGACTCTTTATTTCCTAAACGTGTCAGTCATATTCCTATATCAGAGAAAGTCCTGTTCCCCCTACCTGGAATGTTCTTCCACAGATATCTAGAGTTCACTCTCTTACTTTAGAACTTTGCTCTAAAGATGCTTTCTCAGTTAGCATTTTTCAGGCAATCTTATCAAAAATCTCAATTCACCCCAACAATTACAGTATCCCTTCTATATTTTATTTTTGTCATTATCACCTACCAATATCTAACATAATACATATGTTACTTATTTATCTTGAATATGTCTGAGTTCCCACATGAGAATGTAAACTCAATGAGGGCAAAAATATTTGACTCTTCTTCCACTGTTGTATCTTAGAACAGTGCCTGGCTAATGAAGACAAAAATATTTGTTTGAGAATGATTGGCATTAAAAGACTGCTCTATAAATCTCTCTCCCAAGATATGTTCCTTGATACTTTCCCATATACCCTGCCCCAGCCTAACACACACACACACAAATGATTAAAAAATGTATACTTCATGCCTCTTTAGAGATTCATAGCTTACATTAATGTAAGTATACTAATGAGGAAAAAGCTTTATGAATGAAACTTGCATTACTTTTATTAATCCATTTTTCTCAAACTCATTTGAAAATGAACAGTTTTTCTTTCTTTTTTGTTTTACAGTTCAATGGTTTTTAATAAATTTCCTGAGTCATGCAAAAATCACAAGTCAGTTTTAGAACATTTTCATCACCCTAATAAGATCCTTCTTGCCATTTACTATTAATCCCCATTAGGCCCCCGGCATCACCACCCTGGTCAAGCATCAGTCCATTTTCCATCTCTATAGATTTGCCTTTGCTGAACATTCTGTTTTCATCTTCTACATGCAAGTTTGTACACTTTGACTAACATCTTCTTAATATCCCCACCCCCAGTCCCTGGTAACCACCATTTTATTCTCTGTTTCAAGTTGGCTTTTTTAGATTCCACATATAAAGTAGTATCAAACAGTATTTTCTCTCCCTGTCTGACTTATCTCACTTAATTTAATACCCTGCATCCATTGAAATGATGATATGTTTTTTCTATTTTTGTTAATGTGGTGAGTTACATTGATCTCTCTTCAAACGTTAAATCAACTTTAACCAATTAACTTTTTAATATCAAAAGTCAGAAGTTATATCACTCTTTCCAGTACTGACATTGGTTTTTATGCCTTGTCTCAATTATTTGATTGATCAGGTCTTTCAGAAATTTCTTGATTTTACAAACAGCTTCATTCTTTTGTTTAGGATGGGGATTTAATATGCTGTTCATCTTCTAACTTCTAGAAATTTATAGACTACTGATTTCTAGGTTATCTTCTTTCCTAATATCTGAATTTAAAGTTATGAATTTTTTATCTATGAACTTTTTACTTGCATGCAAATTTTATATGTGATATTTTAATAATAATTTTCTTCAAAATATATGCTACTTTTTATTTTTCATTTATTCTTTATGATGGGGTTGCCTAGGTAGAAACACACTAGGTAAATTACCAAGCCTCAAAGGATAGGCTCATTAAAATTTGGTTACTAATTTCAAACAATCCGATAGTGATGAGAATACTTGCTCTCAAATTTCAATTCCTTGAAATGTTAAGACTTGTATTATTGACCTGTTTTTGAAATGCCCCAAGCATATTTGGAAAAATAAACTTTCTAAAATTGAAATTTTGGTGGAATTTAAGAAAAAGAAAATGTCATGAAGAACCTAGGGGTAAGACAGGAATAAAGACGCAGACCTACTGGAGAACGGACTTGAGGATATGGGGAGGGGGAAGGGTGAGCTGTGACAGGGCGAGAGAGAGGCATAGACATATATACACTAACAAATGTAAGGTAGATAGCTAGTGGGAAGCAGCCGCATGGCACAGGGATATCAGCTTGGTGCTTTGTGACCGCCTGAAGGGGTGGAATAGGGAGGGTGGGAGGGAGGGAGACGCAAGAGGGAAGAGATATGGGAACATATGTATATGTATAACTGATTCACTTTGTTATAAAGCAGAAACTAACACACCATTGTAAAGCAATTATACCCCAATAAAGATGTTAAAAATAAATAAATAAAATAAATAAAATTGAAATTTTGGGACTTACTTCATGGCCCAAGCTATAGTCCACTGTGAAAATGTCTCAAGTATATTTGAATAATAAATATGTAATCATATATTGTTGGGTAAATTATTCCACATATATAATAAATTAATTTTGTTAATTATTTAGTTCAAATATTTTTATTGCTACTGTCTTTTGTGTTATAGTGTTATATGTTTCTGAGAGAGAGGAGTCTTAGATATCCCATTATAATCAACATATTTTTTCTTTACATTTCCACATAGATTTAAATTTGTTACATTTTCCTTATGAAATTATCCTTTTATCTTCAAGAATTTCTTTTCATTTCTGGTAATGGTTTTTGCCTGTTTCTACTATGTCTGTTATTATTATAACTGTTTCAGCTTTCTTTTCATTCGTACTTGCATAGTATATTTTCTCATTACCTTTACTTTAAATCATTCTGTATTTTTATGTTTTAAAGGTGTCTTTGGTAAGCAGCATACAATTTTTTAAAAATATAATTTGGTAATCTTCAACTTTTACTTGAAGTAGTCAACTTACAATTAAGCAAGTGTGCATCTTAGTCTTTACTTTCTATTTATCCTAATTGGTGTTTATTTTGGTATAAAAACACAAAACCTTATGACACTTTAACTCAGTTATCCCACTCAACTTGTATGCTGTTACATTATTTTTAATTTTCCATATGTTTTATGCAGTACTGGACATTATCATCTTTGTACAGTTAATATGCCTTTAGATTTTCACATGTATTTACCCTTTCTATTGAACGTCATTGTTTTCTGCATCTACAAATGTCTTTTCATAGGAATCATTTTCCTTCTCCCTGAAAGTAATACCTCTTAACATTTTTATGAATATAGTTTTATTAGTTACGAAGTCTCTCAGATTTTAATGTTTAAACATATACTTATTTTGCCTTGAAGCAATAATCTTTGAAGGATATTATTCCTGGACAAAGAATTTAGGTTTCCGGTCATTTCCATTTAGGAATTAAAGATACCATGTTACTGTCTTTTAGGTCCCATTGTTTTAGTTACAAAATCAGCCATTACATTGCTGATTATATTACATACTCCTTTGAAAATAATTTGTCATTTTTTCCCCCTCTGGCTGCTTTAAATACAAGCCTTTATCTTTGGCAGTTTTTCTGTTCTTTCTGGGTGTGGTTTTCTTGTAAGATATCCTCTTTAAGGTGATTAGGGCTCTCTGAATCTATCACTTGTTGTTCTTCATTAGTTTCGAAAGGTTCTCAGCTGTTATCTTGCTTCTGCTTCATTTTCTTTCTCCTTTTCTCCTGAGACTCTCATTACATGTATGTTAGAATCTTCCCACAGGATCCTTTGTATCTTTTCATCTGTTTTCTATATTTATTTTCTATCCTTTATTCTCTCCATGTTTTATTCTGGAAAATTTCTCTTAATCTACATTTAAGTTTATTAATTTTCCCTTTAGCTATGCCTAATTTACTATTAAATCCATTCACTGAGTTCTCTATTTCAATAATAGTATTTTTCAGTTCTAATATTTTCATTTTGTTCTTTTTATAGTTATCTGAAAATATTCTTAACCTTATCTTTAATTAAACATATTAAACATAGTTATTTTTAAATCTTTCTAGATACTCTGTGAGTCTGTATTACCTATTGTTTTTCTTAGTATACTCACACTGATTGTCACTTCCTAAATTAGCTAATCTAATGAGTTTTGATTAAGTCATAGATATTGTATTTGAAAAACTGTGGAAATAAACAAGGCCCTGTAGGATATCATCTTTATCCAGAAAGGAATCCCATTTGCCTTTAACAGACAGATCAGACAATAGCAATGCAGGATAACTTAATCTGATTATATAGATTAAGATGCTTTTATTTATTTTTTTTATTTTTATTTATTTTTGGCTGCATTGGGTCTTTGCTGCTGCATGCGGGCTTTCTTTAGTTGTGGCGAGCCGGGGCTACTCTTCCTTGCGGTATGCAGGCTTCTCATCGCAGTGGCTTCTGTTGTGGAGCATGGGCTCTAGGCATGTGGGCTCTAGGCATGTGGGCTACATGCCATGTAGTTGTGGCTCGCAGGCTCTAGAGCACAGGCTCAGTAGTTGTGGCGCCCGGGCTTAGTTGCTCCATGGCATGTGGGTTCTTCCCTTCCACAGGGCTCGAACCTGTGTCCCCTGCATTGGCAGGCGGATTCTTAACCACAGCGCCACCAGGGAAGCCAAGATGTTTTTAAATAGGGCTTTCCTCATTGTGACAGCAAGTGATTTATGATATGCCTTTACTCCTAGGATTCTGCCTTTTAGAAGTAGGGACTGAAAGTTTATTGCTTTAACTAAGCTATCCTTTCTTGGTGTGCCCTGGACTGCAATAGCTTTGCCTCATCCCATAGATTCACTGAGGCTCAGGGTAGCTCTCCTCTACTTCTCAGGGTCACATATTCAGTAATCTGGCAGATTTCTTCAAGGGAAAAACTACCCCAAAAGTCAAACTAACCACCCTGGATTTTCTTTTTCCTTTGGAATTTGTGGGCTTGTGAGCACCCAGATGTCATCACATTATAATCTATTTCTAGCTATCATATCAAGAGGATTGAAAAACATTTCCTAATCTTCCATTGATGCAAATGAAAATTGTAAATACTTTTAAATCTAGATAAATTAATGTTGTATCTTCCACACAATAATGTTTCCTGTAGAATGGCGAGCACTGATGATGCGTTATTTCTTATAAGTATTCCACTCCTGTTTCTGTGGTTTTTTTCTTTCATTCATCCTGTAAGTTTTGATCTGGCCCTTTCTTACTTATTAAACATATGAGATTTTTTTTTCTTCTATTGAAATATAAGTCTCTGGAAGTTAAGCAGCTTCCATTCAAAATTTGCGCAAAGTTTTATAAATTTATGTGTGACACACTAACGACTGATGTATGCCATGCATGAATTAGACAGCAACTTTGAGTGGCTTTGAAATTTCTTTCATTTACTCCAAGGGAATTGATACCTTCACCTACCTTTAACTGGTATAATATATGTAATTGTATTCACTCTATTCAAGTGATGAACAGCTCTGACCAAATATGCACAGGAACAAAAGTTATATCATGATTGCTGTCTGAACAACAGTGATTAAAAGGAATTCTTAAAAAAAAAAAGGAATTCTTATGTTAGATAAGTTAAACTGTGAAAAAATTCTGAAATACAGTATTTTTCGTGGTATAGTCTGTGGAAATCAGTCTATCATTCATTTAATCATTGAACACATTTTTTATAGAATGCCTACTCTGTATTAGGGAGAAGCATAGCCAGAGGGAATATAGGAAACAGTAACTCTTGAAGCACAGTTTTTGAATATTTGTATTTTTAAAAAGTAATAAATCGACATTATTGTTGTTAAGCTTACAATGCACAGCTCTGCCCAACGTTTTATTGGAATAGTTACCATGTCAAAAATAGGTTTAGATAAAACATTTAGAAAAACAATGCTGAGAGAAGGTAGTCAGCTTTCAATTAAGCTAGCAGTTATGTTTTATAATGATTTGAGTTTCAGGAAACCATATTTAATAAGATAGTGAGGAGGAATAAGTTGGAAACTTGTTAAGTAGTTAATCTCAAAAAGAGGTGACACTTTGGCCTAATTTTGCTTTCATCTGCATGGCTGTAACATAACAAAGCCTGAAGGACTGTCTCTGTTCCTGCTCTATCCTGGCTAATCCTCTTATGTTACCCTTTGGGCACTGAATAAATTACAGCTAATCTACAAACAACAGGAGGATCTATGCAATTTCAGCCTTCAAAAGCAGAGAGAGAACATTTTTTGGGGAGATGACAAGTAAGGAATAATGAACACATGTCTACAATGGCTGTTTTTTAAAGAAAGATAAAACTATATCTTTCATCTACAGCAAATATGTCTCAGGGGAGGAAAAAGAAACACTTAAGTACACAGTTTATTTGGTCACTGGTAAGTGTATCATATTTTGTTACTTAATACTTAAAATGTTAAAGGAAGAAAAAAGTCCATCTCAGGGAAAGGAATTGGACTGATACAGATATCACTGAAGAAGGTGGGTATCAGAAACCTTCCTGAGAAGGCAAAGATACATCCACAACAAAAAGGAAAACTAGTCCCATTTAACTTGACAACTGGCACAGAAACTTTTCCAAAACCAGAAAAGAAACCAAGTGTCCACCCCTGTTGGAACTGTTTAGGACTCCGGATGCCTCCCACATCTACCTCTGGCTCAGGGATTTGGGCTAGTCCTCAGGATTCAGTCATAAGATCTAAGACAAATGCTCTACTAGAATCCTAGGCTATAGGGATTGTCAACATTGTGGAACATGCCCTTTTCACATGTTTGTCATCTCTACTTCTTTATCTTCTCTAAACTCCCTATATCCTTTGCCCATTTTCTAATGAGAGAGTTGGCTTTTTAATTGCTTGTCCAAGTGTTAGACCTCTTTACATTCTGAGAATGTTAAATGTATTCCTGATATGTAGTTGCAAATTATTTCCTTCATTTATTGTTAGTATTGTAATAATGCTTATGTTTTTGTTCATAATACATTTTATGAATTTCCATTTTTTATATATCCACAGCTAGTAATCACTTCACAATTTCTGCCTTTGTGTCTTATGTTTTTTTCTCTCTACTGAGAGAAATATTCTCCTTTTTTCAGACATAAATATTAACTTCAATTTTTTTCAGAATGTTTTCTCAACTTATTTATATTTAACCTTTAAATCCATTTGAAATTGCTTTTTAATGAAATGAGATGAGGTGCTCATTTATTTCTTAAGGGTAAACTATTATCAATCAAACAATTCTCTCATCTATGATTTACAGTGTTACCATTATAATATGGTAAATGTATTTCAGTTTTGTTTGAACTGTTCTGTTTTAATTTACTGTCACATGCATGTATTAGAATGTTTAAAAAACCAGAAGTTTTAGAAAAGAGTTTTAATATTTGAAAATGAATATTAGACTTTCCTGTTGTTTTTTAACTGCTCTATTGAGGTATAATTGATATATATTGACCTGCACATATTTAAGGTGTGCAATTTGATATTTGAAATATATAAATATCCATAAAAATCATCACCATAATGCCAATAATTAGCATGTCCCTCATTCCCCCCGCAAATTCCCTCATGCTTCTTTGTAATCCTTTTGTCTTCCCAGCCCAACCACTCTTTACTGAATATTTAGACAACCATTGATCTGTGTTCTCTCTGTCATGACAGATAAGCTTTGAATATTATAGAACTTTATATAAAAGCAATCATTCAGAATATAATATTTGTGATGGGGGTATCTCTTGCTCTTTTCACTTACCATAATCATGTTTAGACCCATATACATTATTGCATGTATCAATAGTTTATTATTTTTTGCAGCAATATTATTCTGTTTTCTTTCTATACCACAATTTGTATATCCATTCACTTGTTGATGAATATTTGGGTTGTTTCCAGGTTTTGCCTATTATAAATAAAGTTGTTTTGATATCTATGTGAAGTATTTGTATGGACATATGATTTAATTTTCTTCAGTGAATACCTGGGAGAGAAAATGGCTGGATTCTATGGTGGGTATATGTTTAAGTTTTTTAGAAACTGCTAAAATTATGTCCAAGGTGGTTTTACCATTTTACATCCCTACCATTCGTGTATATCGTATTTGTGGAAGGACCGACTCAAATCTTTTGCTCAATTATTTTCTTGAGTTGTTCGCTTTCTTATTACTAAATTTTGAATATTCTTTATATGTTCTGGATACAAGTCCTTTATTAGACACATTATCTGCAAATATTGTTGCTCAGTTTGTGATTTGTTTGTATATTCTCTTAACACTGTTTTTCAGAGAGTGAACATTTTTAGTTTTAATGAAATATAAGAAACACTTGAGATTACTAAATTTTTCTCATACATTGTATACCAGAGCTTTGTAGTTTACCGTTTAGTTCTATAATGTATTCTGAGTTAATCTTTCAGTATAAATTCTGAATTATAGGTCAAGGTTTATTGTTTTGTATATGAAAGCCCAATTGTCCCAGGATCATTTGCTGGAAAAAAACAAAAACAAAACAAAACAAAACTATTCTTTCTCTACTGAATTAGCTTTGACTTTTGTCAAAAACATATTAAACATATATGTATGGATCTTTTTTGAACAATCTGTTTCTTTATATATATATATATATATATATATATATATATATTTTTTTTTTTTTTTTTTTTTTTTTTTTTTTGCGGTACGCGGGCTTCTCACTGTTGCGGCCTTTCCCATTGCGGAGCACAGGCTCCGGACTCACAGGCTCAGCAGCCATGGCTCACGGGCCCAGCCGCTCCACAGCATGTGGGATCTTCCCGGACCGGGGCACGAACCCGTGTCCCCTGCATCGGCAGGCGGACTCTCAACCACTGTGCCACTAGGGAAGCCCCTGTTTCTTTATATTGATAAATTTGTCCATCTATGCCAATACTGCAATGACTTGACTACTGAAGCTTTGTAATAAGACTTTAAAACAGGTAGTATAAGTCCTTCAACTTTAACCTTATTTTTCAAAACTCTTTTTGGCTATTCTAGGTCCTTTGCGTTTTCACATAAATCTTACTATCAACTTGTCAATCTCCCCGCCTTCCCAAAAAGAAGCCTCCTGTGATTTTGATTGGGACTGAGTTAAGGAGAAATGACATCTTAATAGTATTGAGTTTTCTGATACACTTGTTAAAAACAAGACAACACGCCCCAAGTGGAGTCACTTATACTAAGTCCCCCATCACCAAACCAAGACTTAATTACAGTTTCAGCTCTCCCAGAAATGGAATCTTAAACTAGGCAATCGGGAATCAACTGATCAGCACGAGTTAGGTAATAGGCCTGAGAAATCCCTTCCATCCTCTAAAAGAAAATGACTGTCATAACCAATCCCTTTTTTCCCTATAATAACTTCTTTGTTCCCACTCCCTCCTGCCTACAAGTCTTTCATTTTGGAAAGCATCTCGGAGCTCCTTTCTATCTGCTAGATTGTATGTTCCTCGATTCATAAACTGTTGAATGAAGCCAATAAGATCTTTAAAATTTACTCCATTGAATTTTGTTATTTTTAACACATTGCATATCTCTTTCCCCATTTATTTAGATCGACTTCTTTTAACATTATTTTTGCAGGCTTCACTGTACAGATCTTGAACATCTTTCCTTAAACTTATCCCAAAAATGTCATATTTCTGATGCTGTTGTAAATGGTAATTACCATTTCTATTTTTGAGTGTTTGTTCCCAGTATATAGAGATAAAATTGATTTTTCTGTCTTGATCTTATATCTTGAAACCTTGCTAATGTTATTTATTCTAGTAGCTTTTCTTTGTAGACTTTGTGGGATTTTCTGCATACATGATCCACTATCCTGAAACTAGAGATTTAGTTCTTGCTTTCAAATATGGAGTAATTTCATTGATTTTTATTACCTCATTACACTGGCGAGAACTTCTAGTTCAATGTTGAACAGAAGTGAATAGAACAATTATTCTACTCCTATTTCTAATTTTAGCTTAAAAACATTCAGTATTTCAGCATATTAACTATAAAATGTTTTGGGAGATGACCTTGCTCAGATTGAGGAAAATCCATTCTATTCTGAATTTGCTGAGAGATATTATTGGGAATAGATTTTGAATTCTTCTCAAGTGCTTTTTCTGCATATATTGGAACGATCATATGTTCTGCTTTTTTTTCCAGCATGTTTTTATGGTGAATTACATGATAATAATTGTAATTTTGTTTCCACTTGCGGTTCTATCAATTTGTGCTTTATTTATTTGATGCTCTGTTGTTACATGCATATCCATTTGGATTCTTAGTCTTCTTGAAGAATGTGACCACTCTATTATTATCACTGGCAACATTTTTTTCTCCTAAATATACTTTTTTGATATTAATAAAGCCACTCCTTCCTCTGATTAATATTACAATGTAACATCTTTTTTATTTTACTTTATTTCTGTCTTTATATCATATTGAGCCTCTTATCAACAGAATATTATCTTGTTTTTTTACAAAACTAACAATCTCTTACATTTTATTTTGTTTCTAGTTTTTAATGTTTATTTTAGGTTTTATAGTATTTATTTTTCACTTATCTCTATCTACTTTCAAGTAATAGCTTTCACCCCATGTGTAAAAGAAACATGTAACTGTATATTCCCATTTCTCAAACCCATATTTTGTGCTATTGTTTTCACACATTTTATTTTTACTTTATTATGTTACACACTACATTGCTATTATTTATTGGCTTGAAGGATTAATTTTAAAAAGATTAACATTTAATAAAAACTGTTTTATGCATATCCATATATTCACAATTTCTGCTATTCTGTATTTGTTTGTGTAGAACAGCATAGAATTACCATATGACCTAACAATTCTAATCCTACATATACCCCCAAAAAATTGAAAATAGGTTTTCAAGCAAAAACTGTACACTGATGTTCACAGCAGCAGTATTCATAATAGTCAAAAGTTGAAGCAACCCAAATGTTAATCAGCTAATAAATGGATAAACAAAATGTTTATCCATAGAATGTAATAATGTTCAGTAATAAAAAGAAATGACATACTGATACAGACTACAACATGAATAAACCTTGAAAACATTATGCTAATAGAAAGAAGCCAAACAAAAAAGTCTATATATTATGTGATTTAATTTATATGAAATATCCAGAATAGGAAAATCCATAAAGACAGAAAGCAGGTTAGTGGTTGCCACAGGTTGGAAGGAATGAGAGAACAGGGAGTGAGTGCTTAACAGGTGTGGGTTTACTTTCGGGATGATGAAATATTCTGAAACTAGACACTGATGATGATGGTTACACAACATAGTGAATGTACTGAATAATACTGAATTGTACACTTTTAAGTGGTTAAAGTGGTCAATTTTATGTTATGTGTACTTAACCCATAATACAAAAAAAACCTTGATCTCCTACTTTAATTCTTAATATCATTTTCCTCATTTTTTCAAGAACATTTTGGAATATAAATTACAGAAACTATGTTATATCATTTTTTCTCCATCCATTGAATCATGTACCACTTAATTTCAGAGAATTTGTAAGGACAAAAAATAACTTGGAGGTGCCTTGGCTATCTGCCTAATTTTACAAATGAAGACAAAGCCCTAAAGACATTATGCAATATATAGATAAAAATTCAGGACTCCTGACCCCCAAATTAATACTATTCTCACTATTATAGAATCCTACTTCATATCAGTGAAAATATGCATATGTAGCTTATTTGCATTATAGATAAATCTTTCTTGATTGATTTCATTCAAGTATTTATAAATTACATTTGTGATAACTAAATAAATGAAAAGGGTGAAGAAAAACAAGGGGGAGTATTTTGTAAATGTAGGTAGGAAAGATAAGATTAACACACATACTATAAATTCATATAGGTTTTTCTAGAGGTGAACAGAAATATATTCTCTAAGCCTTCTGGAATTCAAATAAAA
The DNA here is from genome assembly GCF_949987515.2 of Delphinus delphis. Classification (NCBI taxonomy): domain Eukaryota; kingdom Metazoa; phylum Chordata; class Mammalia; order Artiodactyla; family Delphinidae; genus Delphinus; species Delphinus delphis. Next base: position 69,967,329 of record NC_082684.1, on the reverse strand, counting down.
GAAAATGGAGTAAAGATGCAATGTATGTGTGTGTATATATTAGCAATTATAATATATTAATATGTATTATGTTATGTATATATACATATATGGTATATAAGTGTTATATTAACATATATATTATACTGACATTTATTATGTTTTTATATGTTTTATATATTTTTTGCACAGGTGTCATATGTATATGGCATTTATAAATGTGCCAAGTGGAACTATTAATGAAGATGTGACTTGAAAAATGTTTTATCTTATAGACCCCAATAAAAGATCCTGTGTAATATAAGGAACATAATCCATCATTCCCATGTTTTTCAGTGTTTTCATGGCATGTTCTTCTTTCATCCATTATTATTATAATTTATGATTTATAGTGTTTTAAAGTATTTTTTTGTTACATATAGACCAATAGCATAACCCAAATTAGCATTTATGTTTTTAGCAATTTACATTTTTAGTAGAGGTTATATAAAGAAAAATGGGGGAGTCACCTCTAATTTTAGCACCCCCCCCAAAAAATCATTAAAGTTTTACTGTATTTTTTCAGTTTTATATATATATGATATTAATATATTTATAATTACATATATAAATTTGCATATCCCAATTCCTAGTGTTTTCTTTTTCATATAATATTCTTATATTCTAACCATCCTCCACATAGGCATAGTCTCCTTAAACAATTTCTGATGATTGAATTACAGTCTACACACTGAATTTATGCTGTCGCATAATCAATTTCCTATTACTAACGCTTTTAGGTTTACTTAGGTCCCATTTGTTTATTTTTGCTTTTATTTCTTTTGCCTTAGGAGACAGATCCAGAAAAATATTGCTATGACTTATGTCAAAGAGTGTTCTGCTTATGTTTTCATCTAGGAGTTTTATGGTTTCAGGTTTTACATATAGGTTTTAATCCATTTTGAGTTTATTTTAGTATATAGTGTGATGTACTGTTCTGATCTAATAGTTTTACATGTAGCTGTCCAATTTTCCCAGCACTTGTTTTTATTGAAGTATAGCTGATTTACAACGTTGTGTTAGTTTCTGGTGTACAGCAAAGTGATTCAGTTATATATATACATATATATATGTATACACATATATTCCTTTTCATAGTCTTTTCCATTATAGTTTATTACAGAATATTGAATAGTTTCCTGTGCTATACAATAAGACCTTGTTGTCTATACATTCTATATATGATAGACTGTATCTGCTAGTCCCAGCACCAATTTTTGAAGAGACTGTCTTTTTTCCATTGTATATTATTGTCTCCTTTGTCATAGATTAATTGACCTTACGTGCATGGGTTTATTTCTGGACTTTCTATTCTGTTTCAATGACCTATGTGTCTGTTTTTGTGCCAAGAACATGTTGTTTTGATTACTGTATCTTTATAGCATAGTCTGAAGCCAGGGTGGGTGATACCTCCAGCATTGTTCTTTTTACTCAAGACAACTTAAGCAATTTGAGATACCTCCAGCATTGTTCTTTTTACTCAAGACAGCTTAGTCAATTTGAGATCTTCGAATTTTAGGATTATTTATCCTCATTGTGTGAAAAATGTCATGGGTATTTTGATAGGGGTTGCATTAAACCTGTAGATTGCTTTGGGTAGTATGGCCATTTTAACAGTATTAATTCTTTCTATCCAAGAGCAGGAGATACATTTCCATTTGTTTGTATTATCCTCAGTTTCCTTCATCAGTGTTTTAAAGTTTTCAGAGTATAGTTCTTTTACCTCTTTGCTTAAGCTTACTACTATGTATTTTATTCTTTTTGATGAGATTTTAAAGGAGTTTTTTTCTTACTTTCTCTTTCTGATACTTCATTGTTAGTGTATAGAAATGCAATGGATTTCTGTATTGATCATGTATGCTACAACTTTGCTGAATTAATTTATTGGTTCTAATAGTTTTCAGGTGGAGACTTTAGGGTTTTCTGTATAATGTATCATGTCATCTACAAATAGTGACAGTTTTACCTCTTCCTTTCCAATTTGGATGCCTTTTATTTCTTTTTCTTATCTGATTGCTGTGGCTAGGACTTCCAACACTATGATAGATAGAAGTGGGAGAGTGGACATCCTTCTCTTGTTCCTGAATTTAAAGAAAAGGCTTTCAGCTTTTTACCATTGAATATGATTTTGGCTGTGGGTTTGTCATAAATGGCCTTTTTATTTGAGATATGTTCCTGCTACACCCACTTTGATGAGAGTTTTTATCATGAATGGATGCTGAACTTTGTCAAATGCTTTTTCTGTGTCTATTGAGATGATGATGTGACTTTTATCCTTCCTTTTGTCAATGTTGTGTATCACACTGATTGATTTGTGACTGATGAACCATTCTTGTGACCCTAGAATACATCCAAGTTGATCATGGTATATGATGCTTTTTATGTGTTGTTGGATTCAGTTCACTAATATTTTGTTGAGGATTTTTGCACCTATATTCTTCAAGGATGTTGGCCTGTAATTTTCTTTTTCTGTTCTTTGTCTGGTTTTGACATCAGGGTAATGGTGGCCTCACCGAATGAATTTGGGAGTGTTCCATCCTCTTCGATTTTGGGGAATATTTTGAGAAGGATAGATATTAGTTCTCCTTTACATGTTTGGCAGAATTCCCCCATGAAGCCATCTGGTCCAGGCTTTTGTCTGATGGGATTTTTTAAATTATAAATTCAATTTCACTACTAGTAATAGGTCTGTTCAAATTGCCTGTTTCTTCTTGATTCAGGCTGTATGTTTCTAGAAACTTATCCATTTCTTCTAGGTTGTCCAATTTGTTCACATATAACTGTAGTATTATTTTATGACTTTTTTGTATCTCTGTGGTTATCAGTTGTTATTTCTCCTCTTTCATTTCTTATTTTGTTTATTTGGGTCCTCTCTTTTTTCTTCTTGATGAGCCTGGCTTATCAATTTTGTTTAACTTTTTAAAAAACTAGTTCTTGATTTCATTGATCTCTTCTATTGTTTTTTATTTCTATTTTATTTATTTCCTCTGTGATCTTTATTATTTCCTTTCTTTTGCTGACTCTAGGCTTTATTTGTTCTTCTTTTTCTAATTCTTTTAGGTGGGAGGTTAAGTTATTTGAGGTTTTTTCTTATTTCTTGGGGAAGGCCTGTATTGCTGTAAACTTCTCTCTTTGAACTGCTTTTGCTACATCCATAGATTTTGGAGTGTTGTGTTTCCATTTTCTTTTGTCTTGAGATATTTTCTGACTTTCTCTTTGATTTCTTCTTTGACTCATTGTTATTTAGTAGCATGTCATTTGGTCTCCATATCTTCATTCTTTTCCCATTTTTCTTTCTGTAGTTGAGTTTTAGTTTTATGCCATTGTGGCTGGAAAAAATTCTTGATACAATTTGTATCCTCTTAAACTCATTGAGACTGTTTTTTGGCCTAGCATGTTATCTATCTTGGAGAACATTCCACATGCACTTGAAAAGAATGTGTATTCTGCTGTTTTTGACTGTATTGTCCTGTTGATACCTATTAAATATAAATGGCCTATTGTGTCACTTAAGATCATTGTTACCTTATTAATTTTCTGTCTCGATAATCTGTCCATTGATATAAGTGGGGTGTTAAAGTCCCCTACTATTACTGTATTATTGTCAATTTCTCCTTTTAGTCTGTCAGTATTTGCTTTATATATTTAGGTGCTCCTGTATTGAATGGGTATATGTCAGTGAGTATAATATACTCTTCTTGCATTGATACCTTTATCATTACATAATGTCATTTTTTGTCTATCTTCATGGCCCTTGTTTTAACGTCCATTTTGTCTGATATGAGTATTGCTTACCCCCGCTTTCTTGTCATTTCCATTTGCATGAAATATCCTTTTCCATCCCTTCACTTTCAGTCCATGTGTGTCTTTCACCTGGGAGTGAGTTTCTTGTAGGCAGCATACTGCAAATTCTTTGGGTTCATGGGGTTGGAGATGGAGAGGTTAGAGCTGGCCCTGGGTGTGAGGCAGAACTTCCTCTCTGCTCAGTGGCTGTCACCACCTTGACAGGGGTGGGCTCTGATCCCAAGTTGCTGGAGCAAAAGCCCTGAGGGTTGGGCTCCAGCTGCTTCTATCCTTTTTACATGAGTTTTTCCCTTTCCCTGCACCAGGATCTTTGCCCCAGAAGAGGGGAGTACTGAAGTAAATGGGGCTTGCCCACATACAGAGGTCTGATGTGCTTCCTTTGTAGGCATCTGTGGCTCCACTCAGATGCAGCCCATAGTTGAGTCTTTTCCACAGTCCTGACCACCCCAGATCCAGTGTCATGCTGTGGTGTGGACTGAGCAGGGCTGGAATGTTCACTTAGCTCAGGCTGCGGTGCATGGCAAGATGGTCATGGGAAACCCAGTAGCTGCTAGAGCAGAATTTCTCTACCCTGCCTCAGGCACAAGCCAGTGTATGCACAATCATGAGGCAAAATTTTAATGAAAGAGTTAAAATTTTTTGAAATGTTTTACACCTTATAATTAAGGAGCTATACTTATTCTAAAGAGCATCGTAACTCTGAGCCTCTATTGGTAAAACATTCATATATTGCTAATCTAGACCTAACACTACTCCAGGCCCATCAGCACTAACAGGTCTGTCAATGCTACTACTCCATATATAATCTCATGATTATACGTTTGCATTTGGTGTGAACAAACAAACAAAAATATTATGTATGACTTCTTTGAGGGTGAACATGACAGAAGAATACAGTGTCTCTTATTCCTCTTGTGATTTGTATTGATTATAAGCAATCAGTTCCCTGGCATGATGGAAGACAAGAGATCTGAAACTCATACAACTGCTTGGTTGAAATAAAAAATTGTCCAGCTATGGTTTTACTGAGTATGGCAGACCTGTCATATATCAATGTTGTCGAGCAGTGTGACTGGAATAAAAAAAAACTGAGCACCAGAACTCACACTACCATTTAAATAGCATCTTATGAGTGAACATTTGTAGTTACTTGAGTAAAATACTTAACGTAAAATACATAACTTTAGAGAGTATTGTTACATATATAGACTTCCAATGCCTCATTCTTCTGGTTATTTAATGAATGTTACAGGACTATATATGCTTACAGATGAATGCTTATTCACCTACCAATCTCAAACTAAACCAAACTAAATCAAGGATTAAAACAAAATAAATTTTATTCCATCATAAATGTATCATTGCTGGCATGTGTCTTAAGCAAAGAAAGTTAATCTTTTATAATCATTAGCTGCTCATGATGTGAATGAAAGAAATTTATCCACATACTCCCCTCTACAACAAACAAGCACTTGATATTCTCAGTGAAAGCTTGAATGTATCTCTTGAGGTTTGTTTTTTCTTTGTTACTGTATTCAAAGAATGTCTTGGAAAATGTTAGTTTTAAAAATGAATTCAAACTTAAGGAAGTTACATCCATTCATTTATCATGTTCTTTGTCTCTTATGGTTTTCTACTAAAAACTAATATTTACACAATGACCCTCTCTTTCTTCATTCCCAACCATTGGTCTGAGGAAAAGCTATCTACATAAATTTCAAGCTTATTGCCTACACACACAGAAAAATAATATCTGGGAGTCCAAGTAAATAATAAAATGACCTTTTATCAGCAATGGAAACCTGCATCCAATTCTAACTTAGCAACCAAAGTGAGATGTGGAGAAGCAAGTTACAGTATGGAAAAGCAAGTGAGAGGATAATAATCGCATTCATGAAAAATAATAGAGACTAAAGCTAGAATTTTTAGGTGAGTTAAGAAAATGTTGAGGGGTTACACAATAATAGAGTTTAACTACTAAGTTATTTTTAGAAAGAACAATGAAAATGGATTTTTATATATCTACTGAGGAACAAATAATGGTCAGAGACATGATTCATAATTTGTAGAATAGGTGGACTCATAATGGGAATTGGAATTATTGACACAGTGGGGATTGGGAATTTATTGCTTAAAAGAGAAAATTCATTATTCTGAGGTGGATGTGCTTCTACCAATAAAAGGGAAGATGGAATATAAAATAATTCAAATCCAAATTTTTTCTCTCTATGTAATTTGTTCCATGAACTTATATAATTTATTCACCTTTTAAGAGTCCCACTGTTGCTTTTTCTCTTGAAAATTCTTCCATTATACTTTAAGATCTAATTGTCTATCCAGCACCAAATATTCTATATATATTACAGCATGTACGTTTATTTCAGTAGTAAATTAGTTTCCTATATAGAAAAGTATCTAAGTTACTTAGAGGCAAATTTTTTTAATGTATATAATATTCTTTTTTACTAACACAATTTTCTCAGCAAATGTCACAAGGAATTGTCAAATATCTTGTTAAACATTTAACATACCATCATTATTAAAATACCTAATGAACTTGCCTTAAAACAAAATTCTAAAAAAGCACTGTTACAAGAATTCTAATGAAATAGTTTTCCTTAACACTACAATCTCAATTATTACTATATTAAAATTGCTTATTTTCTTACTAGACTAAATCTTATATGGTCCTTCAAAGCCTATAAACTTGATAATTTTCTATTTTGTACATTAACACTTATTTAAGATCATTCAAGCAGAATGGCAATACTCTAGTACTTTAAAAATCTTTTGAAAGGTTAAAAAAAGTTATTTTTCTCTTTAAATTTAGGACCTTTAAAAACATTTTTAAGAAAAATTCAGTGACACCTAAGTTAATCAGAATTCAGGTAAATAGAACGTCAAATTGTGTCATCAAAAGTTTACAAAGAAAGAAAAATATTTCTACAAAGCACATTTAAAATCTAGCAATAATATGAACCATACAAGGTTTAGTCCAGGCGAAAATGAACAACACAGACCTTGTCTATCTACATAACACCATAATGAGAATTGATATTTAAACTGAGAGCCTAAAGGCACAATAATCTCCTCCAAAATTAAACAATGTTTTTATCTTCACCTTGTTGCTCTTATTAAGGTTAAAAGTAGGCTAATAAAATTTTGTAACATTTAAAACATGAGAGTTTCTGACTAGAAAGACCTCAACTCACCGGAAGATGAAATGTAAAAGAATATTTTATCCACTAAGAATTCCGAATAACTAAGGCTGTATTAGTTTAAAACCATCACAACTATAATTTGTACTTCCATTGTAAAAATAAAGCCTTGGTTCTTGAGTTGTTTTTTTCTTTCCCATTTATGATTTGCAATTATTTTCAAAATTTTAGCTACCCCCATATTAGCCTGAGAAGAAAGGCTACCAAATATGTTCATTAGATGGTCAGAAGCATAATATAGCTGTTTAGACCAGCAGCTAGCAGCAGTGACACTGGACAGGTCTAGGAAGACTCACTCACTTGGTTGGTCCATCTGCCTCCGGTCTCCCCTGACATCCTTGCCACAGTTTCTGTGCTTAACACTGAAGAGCAAATAGCACTTCACCTGCTCTACCTCCATTCTGTGCTTCTAATTTGTTGGTTATAATCTATTTTGGAATTAAAACCAGATAATCAAGCCTCTTCAAACTGTGTCTTAAATAATTCGATTCATAATGAAAGTCTTAGGGTATTTCCCAAACTTATAAGCTCTGAGACAAATTCATGAGCTTTTCAACAATTGTCTTTCTTGGCACTTCAGAGATACTATTTCCTATTAAATTAACATGTTAAAAATTTTTGGTAATGTTAAATTAATGATATCTGGAACAGAAGTTATTACTGTATGGGCTGCTTGTTGGTAGGCTGGTCAATTTCATAGACATAGTTTCTGAGAATGTCTTTCTAATTGAAAGTAATAACCTCCAAATAAATAGGTTATCTATTAATTTATTAACAATATGTTTCTAGATACTAAATTCGAAAGTTTGCTTGATCATGTTTTTGAACGGGAAGAAAAGCATACATAAAGAAAAACATAACCATAGAATCTAAGTTAGAATAAAGGATGAAAAAAAATCACATGATGGAAAATGGCCCCATATTTGTATGATGTACACTTTGATTCAAATTCAGGCTATCCATGTAAATGATCCAAAGTTGAAAACTATGCCACATGGCAAAGATTTGAGCAACTCCTGAGCAGGCAACCAGCCAGCCCAGCAGATGGACATGAGAGAATCCAGCCTAGGATGCACTTGCACCTTGCCCAGCATCCGTGAAATGTGTATTAAGACCATTATTCCCTGATGAAAAATTCAAAACATCTGTTTATTTGGGGCTGCTGTTTCACCAGATGGAGGTTTGTAACAACTACTAAAATAACCAATACTTGAATGGCTTTCTAGATCATCAAAAAGAATCTTTTATGTCTGCATGTTGAGATGAAGATAAACAGTCTTATTTAGGACTTTTTTACCTAAGGCTTTCTAAGATAACACAGAATACAACTTAATAGTTATTTAGTGGCTATAATTAATATACTATTCTCCTTTCATTAATATAACTGATCCCTTTCAGTTCTCAAAAACTATTATTTTGGGAATTAAGCACAATAAAAGCCTGACATAGCTGAATGCACATATCTCCTAGAGTGTTTCTCAAATATGTTCAAATTATTCAGTGGTGTTTGAGCCCACCAGTTCATCAAATCCATCAAATTAAGCTACAGTCTCCAGCTATAGCCACCTATATATGCCCAACTCCAAATTCTATAGTTATGACTACTGGGAAGATAAATGAGGTTGGAAATCTATTAACCCCTCCCACCCCGTGTGTAGGCCCCAACCAAATCTCTGACCCTTTGCCCCACTGATAGCAGAGTAACTCTACTGTCCTTGACCCATTATCATTTTTAATATTTAAGGAAATGAAAAAATACATCATCCTTTAAGAAACAGTTTCCTGGATTGAACTAATAACTACAAATAAGTTCAGTCTTAATGTTTTGGGGTTACCATAATGTTATAAAATCCTTTCATAGCTGTACTCAATGATCTTGACTCTCTCTGTTTTATTTTGGTCTTGAGGCTATATGAGCCCATGGCAATTTTTTTCTTCCCATCAACTGGCAAATGATTTGGTGAGTGACAGTACAAAGTGAAAAATGATACTCACACATTTCAAAATTAGCAGCTGCCCGGAGTTGCTGTCTGTGCCATCCTCTCATTGCTTCAGTAATTATACTGCTGTACCTGTTAGATACAATGAAGCTTTTCATGGAAAATTCACCTCTCTTCCTCATACTGAGGATCAACTATTCCAGTGTTAGACACAATCTTTTTCTAGGCTCCTCATCCCAGTGGCTAAGTGGCAGCGTTAAGATGACTAAGTATTAATACTTAATATCAAGTATTAATGAGGAAAGTGAGGAAGTGGGAAGGAGAAAAAGTAGAAAATGTAGAACCCCCTTTCCTCTTCCTTACAGCTACTACACCTCTGCTGCACACCCCTCACTCGCTCTCACACACAAATCAACAGGGCATGAATATTCGGGATTTATGTAGAGATTTGTGTTTACACTGATAGCTTCATAGCTATGAACTGGGAGATTTGCAAGAGCCTTCCAGCTCTTTTGCTATATGGATATTTCTAGACAAAGGATAGAATATTTATGAGACATTGCAGAAGCTGACAGTAAGACAGTGTAGTCAATGGGTTACTGGATTTAGGTAGTACTTAAGTAATCCCTACTTTACAAAGTGGAGGAGCTAGAACCTCAGGGTAGATAACAGCTCCTAGAAAGAACTCCATAGATGACTTGAGAGGAATAAAGAAGAGATTCACATAAGATCCAGATAGCTAAGACTGTGAAAACCTACTAATAATAGCACTGTTGATGCAAAATGGAAGCTATTTCAAGAGCAGATGTTTCAGACTGTGATGTGCAATGCTGGTTAGCAAATGGTCAGCTTCTTTAAAGTTTATACTCAGGAACTAGCTAGACAGCTTTAAGTTCTAGGTAGGAGACTCAGGAATTATGACAGAAATCTGGCTAGACATGGATGACTAGTAAACTTAATCCAGGCCCACATTATTTTGGGATTGAGGAAGTTGTCTCAGGATAGAATCAGTCATAACTCTCTACTTAACAGCTGAAAAGGACAGATTAGCTGGTACAAAAATCTGAAATTAAATTCACTCCCTGGGGAGGTCATGCTCTGAGCTAACAAGTTCAGGCATAATTCAAGATCATCTGCCCAGTCAAGAAGAACATAGTATTCTAGGGCTATTATGACAGATAAATATTCACCCTGAGAGAATCTTAAAAAGAACCTGATGGGTGAGTCTTATATGGGGCCATGAAAAATTTAAGAAAACATCTTATTTAGAGATTCAAGTATCTAGTAATGTAGACATAAAATATTGACTCAGCAAGTGACAGTGGTCCAGCTGTTACACTGAAGTTCAAGAATGGGCTCTATTCCTACAAAATAACCTGAAGAGGACAAGGCAGGGTTCTCAATTCTTAGTTCACTAGATTGGCTTTCAGTTGAAGTGAAAACAAATAGAATAATACAGGACTCCAGAAGTATGATACAGAACGGACACCAGAGGATTTAAAGCCAAATCCCACATTACTAAACTCTTCATAAATGTCTTGAAGCTAATGGTTCTAGAAACTTGGTGGAACTATTCTGAAAAGTGAAGTGATCTCAGTTGTTAGAAGTATATTATAAAGTCTGGAAACAAGACAAGACAGCCTCTAATATTAATGATAATCATCATTGTTATTATGAACAAAATTGTAGTCATAGGTGCTCTTCATAAAGTTTTTCCTATCATTTCAGTCAAGAAACCATCACTGAGCTTTTTCTATATTCAAAAGAAGAAGTCCTGTGGCCACTACAATGCTGCATCAGTTTGTCACACATAATTAGAAAACTCAATAGAGTTTGGGGAAAAAAATAATGAAGATTATGTAGCAGAATATTTGGCATACTAAACTATTTTTTAATTTTCATGATCATTTAGATACAAAGAAAAGCAAGGTGTGACAACTCACTTTGTAAAAATATTCTATTATTGAAAACACAACTCAATGGTTCACTTTATAAAACATCAATTTAAACCCACCTTTTAAAGAATATGTGAATTGTACAATGTGAGATGTTTTTGATTTTACATTTAGGTCACACAGAAATCCAGCCTTTTAAAATATTTATGTATAAATTAAATTTCAATGAAAATCTCTGGCCTTGTATAATTTTCACAATTAAAGGGATTCCAACTTGGGGTACTGTTACTGGTACTGTTACTGTTACTATTGGACAGTAATTCCTTTTCCAAGTATTGTCTGATGGACAAATTCAGAATATTACTATTTTGAATATTACTAAGTAATTGCTGAGAATAGGGTGATTTTTCTATAGTAGGATCAATATTATAAATTTCCTCACATACAAATCTCTTTGATTACTTCTTTTTCCTCAGTGGTGGAAAATAACTCATTGGATAGTTTCCTTGAATATTCTTTCACCTGCTCTCCATTACATTCCTGGGCTATTTGCCTCTGTAGCGCCAGTCCTAGATTCCAACACTGAATATCCTTATATGATAGACTCCTGAAGAAAACAGAAATCCAGTTTCCTGATAGTAGAGAAGTAATACTGTGTATATGTGTTTATTTATGCGTAAGGTATAGGCTTTACATATGTGGTGATTGTATGTTTACACAACACATATACATTTCACTTGGTAATGGTTACATAGCCACAAAGTGTAGGAGAATATCTTTGTTCAAACTCAGTGTAGTTATTTTTTTAATAAGCAGATTCACTGCTTTTCCTATCACTGGTGATAAGACTCCCTACAGAAAACTGACTGACACCATCAATGTAAACAAGCGAGTACATTTCTTCAAATGGAATTCCTTGTACCCATCCATGACAGAATGTGTGGAAAATGTATTTCATAGCTCAGAGAATTTCTGTGTCATCTTGAGTTTTATGTCTCCAGATTCTTTATTCCGCTTTTCAGATTGCTTTGCTTATTCATATAAGCTTCTTGCATTCAGTAAATGAATTTAGTTTCTCGGTTAGGCTCAAGAGATCTATTCTTATAAACTTTTCTCATCTTATCTTAATTCCTTAGGGGTTGACTACACTTATTCACTGCTAAGGAATTATCAGGGGATTTTCACCTTTTCCAAGGGATATCAAGATGTGCATTTTATGAGATGCTGATAATTCTAATGGGAATAACTACTATTTTATTACTCCAGAGCTTGCATGGAGATTATATTGTATTGTATTTTTAATTGTTATTCTGAGTATAACCCTTGATTAAAAGTTTCCCTTTCATTTCATAATGCTGTTTTAGATATACAAATTGGGTTAACATTCTGTTATACAGTTATAATCAAGCTTCAGTGGGTTATGATGATCTAACATGTATTCTTCCTTTATTCATTTAATGTCTCTCCTTTTGTTCTCTGAAACTTGGTGTGTTTAGAAGGTAAGAAAGATAATGACTGAAACTGCTGCTTATCTGATATAATTCATTGGAAACTCTGGTAAGTTTTGGTGAGCGTGGAAATAACTACCTATGGAAAAGAAGGTTTGAAAGTTATCAAATATACTTCTTTTTTAAAATTTATTTATCTTTTCATCTTTTTTTTTACATCTTTATTGGAGTATAATTGCTTTACAATGTTGTATTCATTTCTGCTGTATAACAAAATGAATCAGTTATATGTATACATATATCTCCATATCCCCTCCCTCTTGTGTCTCTCTCCCACCCTCCCTATCCCAACCCTCTAGGTGGTCACAAAGTGAGCTGATCTCCCTGTGCTATGCGGCTGCTTCCCACTAGCTATTTTACATTTGGTAGTATATATATATATGTCAATACAACTCTCTCACTTCATCCCAGCTTACCCTTCCCCCTCCCCGTGTCCTCAAATCCATTCTCTATATCTGTGCCTTTATTCCTGTCCTGCCCCTAGGTTCATCAGAACCTTTTTTTTTTTTACAGTCATATATATGTGTTAGCATATATCAAATAAACTTCTATTTATTACCCAAAACCTTTTTATCTCTCATTTCCTTTGATAATTTATTTTCATCATTGTAAATAAACTTAATCAATTTTTATTTTTTTAATTATTATTTTAATAGCCACTATAACTTGGATACTTAGCAATTCTAACTCCTTGAACCTGAAATATTTAATAGTTTTTAAGATTAAAGAAAACATTTTAATTTAAATATAATTTATGTTATATTTATCATATTATAACTGATGCTTCAATATATTAAAAAAATAAAATAAATAAAATCTAATTTTACCAGAACACTTTATATATTGTAACGATTCTTTATCCAAAATTAAATCATAGAAAATTATATTTTCTACATAATTTTAGGAAAAGTTTTATAATATGCATTGTAAGAAAAACACAGGCATCAAGAAAATGAGAAGACAAACTGTAAGGCCAACTGGCCCGAGGCAGGGGAACACAATCAGATTCACAGGTTGCATCAGAACGAAATTCTCCGGACCACCCAGTTCCAGAAACTGCCCTGGCGACATTCCGGACCACCCAGTTCCAGGAACTGACCTGGGGACTTTGAAACCAGCCCAGCCTTCCCACCTTTCGAGGGGCGGGACTAACGGTCCCCCAGGATACCCGAAAAGACCACCAAATAAGGAATACCCTGTGCCCTCCCAGATTCACCACACCCCTTTCCCTTCTTCCCCTATAAAATCTTGCCCAACCCCTGCCCGGGCGACTTCTCTGGCCCCTTTCTCTCGGACCAGTGAACCTCGCCCAGGAGCGCTCTCTAATAAAGCTCACTTGAAGCTTTCCTCTGTTTCGCGGTGCCGTTTGTTAAGATCCGACCTTACATTTGGTGCCGAAACCCGGGAGGGGTACCAAGCCCCGCGGGTTACCGCACGGGCCGCTCCTCGCCTCCCCCAGGAGACAACCAGGGAACCTCTACTCATCCACCCGATCCGGCAGAAAACGGGGTAAGTCCCCCTCCCTTGTTCCCTCCGACCCTCAGAGTCCCTGCCCACCGGACTCCCTGTCCTTAATCGCGGCCGCGTCAGGGATTCCTCCTTCCTCTCTCCGGGCCTCGGGCAACTGTGGAGATATCCCAATTGCCTGACCGCGACCAGCCGGGCCTCGGGTGATTGTGGAGACGTCCCAATCACCTGCCGTGAATTGGAGACTGCGACCAGGGACGCCTCTCTCCCTCTCCATTCACTCAGGGACAGACTGGGGGTCATGGGAACCTCACAATCGAAACCAGATCCTAAGACGCCCCTGGGGTGTCTCCTAGCCAATTTTACCGCCCTCGGTTTCTTCCAAGATCTCCGTCGCCGACGGCTTATTTTCTATTCCACTGTGGCCTGGCCACAATATCCTCTAGACAGTCAATCCAAATGGCCTCCTGAAGGGACTTTCGATTTTAACATCCGCAGTGATCTAGATAATTACTGCCGCAGGACGGGCAAATGGTCCGAGGTCCCCTATGTTCAGGCCTTCTGGTATTTGCGCTCCCGCCCTTCCCTCTGCGTCGATTGTTCCACTTCGCAGATCCTTCTTGCCAGACATCTCCTACATTCAAGCCCTTAATTTCCTTTGACGATGACCCCTCTCCACTAGCCGACCCTCCCGAATCTCTCGCCTCTCCCCCCTCCAGAGCTCCTCTCCAACCTCCACGCTACCCTGAGGCGGTCCCTCCTCCTCCCGAACCGTTCCCCCTGCCTCCCTCGACGGTTTCTCCTCCCACGCCCGCCCCTTGCTTCGCCAATTAGTGCACATACACGCTCTCATGACTCCCAAGATTCAAATCTCCTCTGCCCTCTGAGGGAGGTAGCAGGAGCGGAAGGTTTAGTTAGAGTTCATGTTCCCTTTTCTCTCCAAGATCTCTCTCAAATAGAAAAGCGATTAGGCTCCTTTTCTGCCGACTCTTCCCGCTACATCAAAGAATTTTGCTCTCTCTCTCAAGCTTACGATCTAACCTGGCACGATATCTTTGTGATCCTATCTTCCACTCTGACCCCTGACGAGAGGGAAAGAATTCAAACTGCTGCCCGAAACCATGCAGATCAGGTTCACCTTACCGACAACTCCATGCAACTCCATGCCTGTCGGAGCGACTGCCGTACCTGGCACCGATCCAGGCTGGACTTATCAGGATGGCCAAGATGGCCGCCGTAAACGCGACCTCATGATCCAATGCCTCCTGGCTGGCATGCAGGCCGCCGCTCATAAGGTAGTCAATTTTGAAAAACTAAAAGAGATAACCCAAGAACCTAATGAAAATCCAGCTATCTTTCTCAATCGCCTTACAGAGGCCTTAACTCTCTACACCTGGCTGGACCCTGACACCCCGGCAGGGGCAGCGGTCCTAGCCACCCATTTTATCACCCAATCAGCCCCGGACATCCGAAAGAAATTAAAACGGGCAGAAGACGGCCCTCAAACCCCTATTCGAGATCTGGTAAAAATGGCCTTTAAAGTCGACAATGGCCGTGAGGATATGGCAGAATCCAGCCGACAGGCTCGGATGCACCAGAAGGTGGCCCTCCAAACCCAAGCTCTTGTAGCTGCCCTAAGGCCGGCCATCTCCCATGGATCACAGCATCCACGGGGTCCGCAAAATGCAACCCCGCCGGGGGCCTGCTTCAAATACGGAAAAGAAGGCCACTGGGCTCGCCAATGTCCCAATCCCCGACCTCCTTCCAAGCCCTGTCCCAGCTGCGGGCTAACAGGCCACTGGAAGAGTGACTGCCCTACGACCGGCCCTCCCTCAGCGTCTCCACGCAGGGGGCAGGCCGACCCAATGGCATTACCACTCGAACTGCTGGGATTGGCTGACGACTGACGGCGCCCGGACTCGAAGACCCCCATCACCCTCGCCGAGCCCAGGGTAACGCTACAGGTAGCGGGTAAGTCCATCTCATTTCTGGTGGACACGGGGGCTACCTATTCGGTCCTGCCTACTTATTCCGGGCCAGTTTCTCCTTCCCAGATCTCGGTCATGGGTACTGATGGCAAACCATCCTTCCCACTCCAGACCGGTCCACTCCCATGTCATATCGAAGGACTCCCTTTTACTCATTCCTTCTTAGTCATACCATCCTGCCCAGTTCCCTTGCTAGGCCGAGATGTCCTTTTCCACTTAGGGGCCTCCCTCCAGCTGGTTAGACTTGACCCTAAGGTCCCCTCCTCCCAACTCCTGCTTCCTCTTCTCAGCCTGTCTCTAGAACCCTCCCCTCCTATCCCCCTCTTCCAATCACACCGAACCCAATCAATCCCCAAGTCTGGGATACTTCTAAGCCCATAATAGCAACACACCATTCCCCCGTTCTCATCTGCCTAAAGGACCCCTCCAAATTTCCATCAAGGCCCCAAATTCCAATCTCTGAGACTCACCTTAGGGGCCTACAACCTTTTATCACCAGACTCCTGAACCAGGGACTCCTTATCCCCACTGACTCTCCCTGCAACACCCCCATCCTGCCTGTCCGCAAGGCCTCTGGGGATTATCGCCTGGTCCAGGACCTCCAAATAATCAATGAGGCCATAATTCCTCTCCACCCAGTAGTACCAAACCCATACACCTTGCTCTCCCATATCCACCCATCCACAACCCACTTTACGGTTCTGGATCTCAAAGATGCCTTTTTCACTATCCCCCTACATCCAGACTCCTATTTCCTCTTCGCCTTTACCTGGACGGATCCGGATACTCATACTTCCAGTCAGCTCACCTGGACAGTTCTTCCCCAGGGCTTCCGTGACAGTCCTCACCTCTTCGGTCAGGCGCTCGCACGGGACCTCACTTCCTGCTCCCTTACCCCCAGCACACTCCTTCAATATGTAGATGACCTCCTCCTTTGTAGCCCGTCTCTCAGCCTCTCAAGACAACACACTGCAGATCTCCTCAATTACCTTGGCTCTCGCGGTTATCGGGTCTCCCCAGCCAAGGCTCAGTTATCTGTATCTTCCGTAACCTACCTGGGGCTCCACCTTACCCCTACCACAAAAGGTCTAACAGCCAACCGCACCCGGATTATCCGTGAACTCCAGCCTCCGGAAACAGTGGAACAAATTCTCTCCTTTTTGGGCCTTATAGGATTTTTCTGACACTGGATCCCTAACTTTGCTCTCCTCGCTAAACCCTTATATCTAGCCACTAAAGAAACCCCTCAAGGGCCCCTCACCCCTCCTTCCGTCGTTCGACAGGCCTTTCTCACCCTCCGTAACGCTCTGATATCTTCTCCCTCCTTTCTCTGCCCAACCCAAACCGACCTTTTCACCCTTTTTGTGGATGAACGGGCCGGAATAGCCACTGGACTCCTTGCCCAGCCTGTAGGGCCTTCCTACCGCCCCGTGGCTTACCTTTCCAAACAGCTAGACCCAACCATTCGGGGATGGCAACCATGCCTTCGGGCCCTAGCAGTGGTAGCCAAACTGACCAAACGAACACTCAAACTGACTCTGGCCCACCCACTGACCGTGTTTTCCTCCCACCAGCTGGTTGACCTCCTAGGCCGCAAGTCTCTCTCCCTCCGGGGCCCCTCCCGCATCCAGGAGTTCCACCTACTATTCATTGAAAACCCAGCTATTTCTCTTGATCTCTCCCCTCGCCTGAACCCGACTTCCCTCCTGCCTATCTCTGGCACTGGGGGTTTTCCATCCCATTCCTGCCCTCATGTCATAGAAGCCTTCAAACCACCAAAAGAGGGACACTTTGACACCCCTCTTTCAAATCTGGACCGCAATCTCTTTGTCGACGGTAGTTCGATACTCGGTCCTGACGGGCGCCGACGGGCAGCCTACGCGGTGGTAACTATCTCAACTATTATCGAGGCTAACAGCCTCTCAGAAGGAACGACCTCCCAAAAGGCTGAACTAATTGCACTTACACGAGCCCTTAACCTTTCCAAAGACCAAAGGGTTAACATCTACACAGACTCTAAATATGCCTTTCTCATTGCACACAGCCACTCAGCACTATGGAGGGAACGCAGATTTCTGACCACTAAGGGATCCCCAGTGGTCAACACTTCCCTCATTGCAAAACTCCTGGAGGCCCTCCAGCTTCCTAAAGAAGTAGCAATTATCCATTGCAGGGGTCATCAACTCCCATCCAACCCAATAGCACAAGGTAACTCGAAGGCCGATTCCGTGGCCCGAGAGCTTACAAAAGGGGATCCTCCAGCTCCACTCCTATTTTTTACCAGTCCTACCCAACCCACATATACCCCGCACGAGGAAGCTGCCTTACTATCAAAAGGGGGACACAAAGACAACAAAGGATGGATTTTTATAGAAAACAAAATTGCCCTACCTCTGGCCCAAGCAGCCAGCCTCCTATCAGACATCCATAAATCCTTACACATTGGTCCAAAAGCAATGTTCCGTTTTTTGGACCCCCTCTTTCATCTGCCAGGACTTAGAGAGGCCATCTCAAAGACTCACATGGCCTGCCAAACCTGCGCATCCGTCTCCCCACAAGGAGGCCTACGGCCCCGAATTCCTACACACCAGATGCGTGGACATCAGCCTGGTGAAGACTGGCAGATTGACTTTACCCACATGCCCCGCTGCAAATGCTTCCGATATCTGCTCACTCTCATTGACACCTTTTCAGGTTGGATCGAGGCCTATCCAACAATTCGAGAAATGGCAGACACAGTCGCCACCATCCTGCTTCAACACATCATCCCCCGATTTGGTCTGCCGGTCTCCATTCAGTCAGATAACGGACCCGCCTTTGCTCTCAGGTGGTTCAACAGGTATCAGAGGCTCTCCAGATCACCTGGAAACTCCACATCCCCTACCACCCCCAATCATCTGGTAAGGTTGAACGCGCCAATGGGATCTTAAAAGACCACCTCACCAAACTGTCCCTTGAGGTCCGTGTCTCATGGCCCGACCTGCTTCCTCTAGCCCTTACCCGAGTCCGAGCCTCACCTCGGACTCCTACTGGCCTCAGTCCATTTGAACTACTTTACGGCCGCCCTTTCCTCCTTCACGACCTACCAACCCAGAGTCCACCCCTAGCCTCCTACCTTCCCTACCTCTCCCTGCTTCGCCGTCTTCTCCGCGAACACGTTGACCGTCATCTACCGACAGTGGCTGTCTCTGAAACTTCCTCTCTCCCTCTACAACCCAGCGATAGCGTCCTCCTCAAAGAATTACACCCTCAATCTCTCAAGCCACGGTGGACAGGCCCCCATATGGTGATCCTCACCACTCCCACGGCAGCTACTCTTGGGACACCCTTCCTGGTACCATGTTTCCCGCCTTAAAATGGCCCCAACTCCAGAGACTTGGACGGCCCTACCGCTGGGTCCCACGAGACTACGGCTTGTCCGTCACCCTGTCTCTCCTCCTGCTGCTCCTCCTGCCACCCAGGACTCACCAGATGTCCCTATGGCGCTTCCATGTCCACGGGACATGGCAAGCTAAAGGTCGGACCCACACCCGAGTCCTGGGCACGGGAGACTGCCAACCAGATGGGTGCCAGGCCTTGGTAACAGTCCAGATCCCCATCTCTAACATAGAAGGTGTTCCCCTGGGATGGTCCACCCCCACTGTCTGCTTCACTTACGATCAGACCCGAGACTACTGTCAATGGTGGAATGAGACCTATGGGGGGTGCCCCTATCACTCATGTAACATCCATGTGGCAAAACTAGATACCAGGAGCTCGCTCCGACAATCCCACCTGCTCACCAGAAATGGCAAGGGTCAATTATTCATCAACATCAAAGATCCCTGGGACACAAGATGGGTAAAAGGGGTACAAGGAAAAATCTACCGATGGGCAACTGATGCCTACCCCGTGGGCTCTATCAGGGTCTTTCGCTCATATATCAGTTTGATTCCCAAAGTTATCCAACAGTTGAGTGAACAAGCCACTGCCATCCAGGAAACAGAACAAGCCCTAAGATACCAACTACCTCACCCCGAACACAAAGAGGATCCTTTTTCTTGGTTGACCCTCGTCCGTCAAGCAGTACAGATACTCAACCACACAGGAATAGGTAACATCTCCGACTGCTTTCTATGTGCCTCGCCTGGCTGGCCACCCTTGGCTGCTGTCCCACTCGACCAGCCCTTCAATTCTACTTCCCACACCTCCCAAAACCCACCTTTTTCTCCGTTAAAAGTCCCCATATTCCTTGATTCAAAAAATCTCACCATTTGTTACGGCAGCCGCCCAAATCTAGCTGATACTGGGTTTCTTTGCAACTCATCCCTCACGGTAAGCACATCAATTAAAGCACCACCAGGCATGTTTTTGTGGTGCAATGGTTCCCTCACAAAAGAGATCAATTCTTCCTCCCCCTTCCCATGTATCCCCGTTACTCTCGTCCCACAACTCACACTGTATAGCCAAGCCGAATTTTCCTTGCTAATCACGCCACCCTTTACCCGACGAAAAAGAGCTATCTTTCTTCCTCTGGTCGCAGGCATCTCTCTCGCCTCCTCCCTGGTCGCTGCAGGCCTCGAGGGGGGAGCTCTAACACATAGTGTTTCAACATCCCGCGACTTAGAACATAAGCTCCAGCTAGCCACTGAAGCCTCCGCCGGCTCCATCTCCTCTCTCCAGCGCCAAATCACCTCCATAGCCCAAGTCGCTCTCCAGAATCGACGAACCCTGGATCTCCTGACGGCCGACAAAGTAGGTACCTGCCTCTTCCTACAGGAGGAATGCTGCTATTACATCAATGAAACAGGACTCGTCGAAGACAACGTAAAAGCCCTCCATCGCTTAAGAGAAGAACTCCAACGCAAACACCAACAGTCCGCCTCCCCAATTCCTGATTGGTGGCGATCCACCCTCTATACCTTGCTAACACCAATCTTAGGCCCCTTAATTCTCATCTGTATCTTGCTCATGTTTGCTCTCTGTTTTCTTAGGTTCCTTCGCAGGTGCATGGAGGAAGTCTCTTGGGTGGCCACAAACCAAATGCTCCTCGGTCCTTACACCTTGCTTCCTACAGAACCCCCCACTGGTCTCCCCTAAGCCTCGGACCTCTGGTCGCCCGACTCCCCTTTCGATGCCCCCATTCAGCATGAAGTAGCCAGAGATCAGAACGCCGCCCCATTACACCAAATGTAAGGCCAACTGGCCCAAGGCAGGGGAACACAATCAGATTCACAGGTTGCATCAGAACGAAATTCTCCGGACCACCCAGTTCCAGAAACTGCCCTGGCGACATTCCGGACCACCCAGTTCCAGGAACTGACCTGGGGACTTTGAAACCAGCCCAGCCTTCCCGCCTTTCGAGGGGCAGGACTAACGGTCCCCCAGGATACCCGAAAAGACCACCAAATAAGGAATACCCTGCGCCCTCCCAGATTCACCACACCCCTTTCCCTTCTTCCCCTATAAAATCTTGCCCAACCCCCCACCCGGGCGCGACTTCTCTGGCCCCCTTTCTCTCGGACCAGTGAACTTCGCCCGGGAGCGCTCCCTAATAAGGCTCACTTGAAGCTTTCCTCTGTTTCGTGGTGCCGTTTGTTAAGATCCGACCTTACACAAACTATAGACTGTGACAAAATAGTTGCAAATACAGCATCTGATAAAGGACTTTATCCAAAGTATACAAAGAATTCTAAAAACTCAACAATAAGAAAATGAACAACCCCATTTTCTTAAATGGGCAAAAGACTTGAACATATACCTCATCACAAGATATAAAGATGGCAAGTAAGCATATGAAAAGATGTTTGACACTATATGTCATTAGGAATTATAAGTTAAAACAACGAGATACCACTACATAACTATTAGAATGGCTAAAATGCAGAACACTGACAGCACCACATGCTGGTGGTGATGTAGAGTAACGAACTCTCATTCATTGCTGATGAGAATGTAAAACGGTACAGTCACTTCGGAAGACAGATTGGCAGTTTCTTACAAAACTTAACATTCTCTTACTATATGATTCAGCAATTACACTCCTTGGTATTTACCAAATAAATTGAAAAGTTAGTTCTACCCCAAAGCCTGTACACAGATGTTTATAGCAGTTTTATTCATAATTGCCAAAACTTGAAAACAACCAAGACAGCCTACCATAGATGACTGGATGAATAAACTGCGCTATATCCAGACAGTGTAATAAGTGAAGCATAATGAAAGGCATTCTCAGAATGATAAAAATTAAGACAATTGCAAGAAACAAAAAAGACGTTTTTAGAAGAAAAATATGAGTCAGAAACTTCATCTACATAAAGAAAAGAAGAGCATCAAAGATGGAATAAATGAAGATAAAATATAACTTTTATTTTTTATATTCTTACTTGATCTAACAGATAACAGTTTTTTTCAAAATATAATAATAGCAATAACACATTTGAATATATATGCCTATATATATATGCTTATGTATAAGTGAAATGCATAAAGAGATAGAAGTGTTGGGAAGGAGGTATTAGAATTATTTCGTTATTTTAAGGTACTCACTCATAAAGTGCTATCGTTTTTTGAAAGTAAACTTGCATTAGTTGCAAATATACATTACAAACCCTATGGTGGCCACTAAAAAGGGTGAGGGGAGTAGTACAACTAATGCTTTAAGAAAGGAGAGTAAATGGAATCATATAAAATGCTCAATAACAACCACAAAGGCAGGAAAAAGTAGAACACAAAAATAGAAACAAAGAAGAGGGGCAATAGATAAAAAACAGTAATAAATATAGGAGATAGTAATTGTACTATATAATCCTTTGAATGTCAGTGGTTTAATGCACCAATTAAAAGAGATTGTCAAGTGGATTAAAAAACAAGACCCAACTATGTGTTGTCTACAAGAAACCCACTTTAAATATAAGGACACATATAGATTAAATAGATGGCTTTGACCTTGAAGATGGCGGAAGAGTAAGACGCGGAGATCACCTTCCTCCCCACATATACACCAGAAATACATCTACACGTGGAACAACTCCTACAGAACACCTACTGAAGGCTGGCAGAAGACCTCAGACCTCCCAAAAGGCAAGAACCCCCCCCCCCCCGCAACGTACCTGGGTAGGGCAAAAGAAAAAAGAATAAAGAGAGACAAAAGAATAGGGACGGCACCTGCACCAGTGGGAGGGAGCTGTGAAGGAGGAAAAGTTTCCACACACTAGGAAGCCCCTTCGCGGGCGGAGACTGCGGAAGGCGGAGGGGGCAGCTTTGGGGCCGCGGAGGAGAGCACAGCAACGGGTGCAGAGGGAAAAGCGGAGAGATTCCCGCACAGAGGATCAGTGCCGACCGGCACTCACCAGCCCGAGAGGCTTGTCTGCTCACCTGCCCGGGCGGGCAGGGCTGCGAGCTGAGGCTCGGGTTTCGGTTTCGGACGGAGCGCTGGGAGAGGACTGGGGTTGGCGGCGTGAACACAGCCTGAAGGGGTTAGTGCACCACGGCTAGCCGGGAGGGAGTCCGGGGAAAAGTCTGCACCTGCCGAAGAGGCAAGAGACTTTTTCTTCCCTCTTTGTTTCCTGGTGCGCGAGGAGAGGGGTTTAAGAGCGCTGCTTAAAGGAACTCCAGAGACGGCGCGAGCCGCGGCTAAAAGCGCGAACCCCAGAGACGGGCGGGGGAGACGCTAAGGCGGCTGCTGCCGCCACCAAGGGGCCTGTGTGCGAGCACAGGTCACTCTCCACACCCCTGTTCCGCGGAGCCTGTGCAGCCCGCCACTGCCAGGTTCCCGGGATCCAGGGACAACTTCCCCGGGAGAACGCACGGCGAGCCTCAGGCTGGTGCAACGTCATGCCGGCCTCTGCCGCCGCAGACCCGCCCCGCACTGCGTGCCCCTCTCTCCCCCCCCCACCCGCGGCCTGAGTGCGCCAGAGCCCCCGAATCAGCGGCTCCTTTAACCTCGTCCTGTCTGAGCAAAAAACAGACGCCCTCCAGCGACCTACACGCAGAGGCAGGGCCAAATCCAAAGCTGAGCCCCTGGGAGCTGTGAGAACAAAGAAGAGAAAGGGAAATCTCTCCCAGCAGCCTCAGAAGCAGCGGATTAAAGCTCCACAATCAACTTGATGTACCTGCATCTGTGGAATACATGAATAGACAACGAATCATCCCAAACTGAGGAGGTGGGCTTCGAGGGCAAGATTTATGACTTTTTCCCCTTTTCCTCTTTTTGTGAATGTGTATGTGTATGCTTCTGTGTGAGATTTTGTCTGCAGAGTTTTGCTTCCACCATTTGTCCTAGGGTTCTATCCGTCCATGTTTTTCTTTTTTAAGTTTTTTTTCTTAATAATTAATTATAATAACTTTATTATACTTTTCTTTCTTTCTTTCTTTCTTTCTTTCCTTCCTTCCTTCCTTCCATCTTTTAGACAACGAATCATCCCAAATTGAGGAGGTGGTCTCTGAGAGCAAGACTTATGACTTTTTCCCCTTTACCTCTTTTTGTGAGGGTGTATGTGTATGCTTCTGTGTAAGATTTTGTCTGTATAGCTTTGCTTCCAACATTTGTCCTAAGGTTCTATCCGTCCCTTTTTCTTTCTAAATAATTATTTTTTAATTCAATAACTTTATTATACTTTATATTATTTTACTGTATCTTCTTTCTGTCTCTCTTTTTTCCTTCCTTCCCTCCTTCCTTCCTTCCTCTCTCCCTCCCTCTCTCCTTTCTTTCCTTCTTGTCTTCTTTCCTTCTTTGCCTCTTTCTTTCTTTCTTCCTTCCTTCCTTCCTTCCCTCCTTTCTTTCTTTCATTCTTCATACTTCTACTAATTCTCTCTACTTTTTCTCCCTTTTATTCTGAGCCGTGTGGATGAAAGGGTCTTGGTGCTCCAGCCAGGAGTCAGGGCTCTGCCTCTGAGGTAGGAGAGCCAATTTCAGGACACTGGTCAACAAGAGACCTCCCAGCTACACATAATATCAAATGGCGAAAATCTCCCAGAGACCTCCATCTTAACACCAGCACCCAGCTTCACTCAACGACCAGCAAGCCACAGTGCTGGACAACCTATGCCAAACAACTAGCAAAACAGGAACACAACCCCACCCATTAGCAGAGAGGCTGCCTAAAAGCATAATAAGGCCACAGACACCCCAAAACACACCACCAGACGTGAACCTGCCCACTAGAGAGACAAGATCCAGCCTCATCCACCACAACACAGGCACTAGTCCCCTCCACCAGGAAGCCTACACAACCCACTGAACCAACCTTAGCCACTGGAGACAGACTTCAAAAACAGCGGGAACTACGAACCTGCAGCCTGCAAAAAGGAGACCCCAAACACAGTAAGATAAGCAAAATGAGAAGACAGAAAAACACACAGCAGATAAAGGAGCAAGATAAAAATGCACCAGACCTAACAAATGAAGAGGAAATAGGCAGTCTACTTGAAAAAGAATTCAGAATAATGATAATAAGGATGATCCGAAATCTTGGAAATAGAATGGACAAAATGCAAGAAACAGTTAACAAGGACCTAGAAGAAATAAAGATGAAACAAGCAATGATGAACAACACAATAAATGAAATTAAAAGTACTCTAGATGGGATCAATAGCAGAATAACTGAGGCAGAAGAACGGATAAGTGACCTGGAAGATAAAATAGTGGAAATAACTACTGCAGAACAGAATAAAGAAAAAAGAATGAAAAGAACAGAGGACAGTCTCAGAGATGTCCGGGACAACATTAAATGCACCAACATTCGAATTATAGGGGTTCCAGAAGAAGAAGAGAAAAAGAAGGGGACTGAGAAAATATCTGGAGAGATTATAGTTGAAAACTTCCCTAATATGGGAAAGGAAATAGTTAACCAAGTCCAGGAAGCACAGAGAGTCCCATACAGGATAAATCCAAGGAGAAATACGCCAAGACACATATTAATCAAACTGTCAAAAATTAAATACAAAGAAAGCATATTAAAAGCAGCAAGGGAAAAACAACAAATAACACACAAGGGAATCCCCATAAGGTTAACAGCTGATCTCTCAGCAGAAACCCTACAAGCCAAAAGGGAGTGGCAAGACATACTGAAAGTGATGACGGAGAAAAACGTGCAACCAAGACTACTCTACACAGCAAGGATCTCATTCAGATTTGATGGAGAAATTACAACCTTTACAGACAAGCAAAAGCTGAGAGAATTCAGCACCACCAAACCAGATTTACAACAAATGCTAAAGGAACTTCTCTAGACAAGAAACACAAGAAAAGGAAAAGACCTATAATAACGAACCCAAAACAATTTAGAAAATGGGAATAGGAACATACATACTGATAATTACCTTAAATGTAAATGGACTAAATGCTCCCACCAAAAGACACAGATTGGCTGAATGGATACAAAAACAAGACCCTTATATATGTGGTCTACAAGAGACCCACTTCAGACCTAGAGACACATACAGACTGAAAGTAAGGGGATGGAAAAAGATATTCCATGCAAATGGAAACCAAAAGAAAGCTGGAGTACCAATTCTCATATCAGACAAAATAGACTTTAAAATAAGGACTATTAAAAGAGACAAAGAAGGACACTACATAATGATCAAGGGATTGATCCAAGAAGAAGATATAACAATTGTAAATATTTATGCACCCAACATAGAAGCACCTCAATACATAAGGCAAATACTAACAGCCATAAAAAGGAAAATCGACAGTAACACAATCATAGTAGGGGACTTTAACACCCCACTTTCACCCATGGACAGATCATCCAAAATGAAAATAAATAATGAAACACAAGCTTTAAATGATACATTAAACAAGATGGACTTAATTGATATTTATACGACACTCCATCCAAAAACAACAGAATACACATTTTTCTCAAGAGCTCATGGAACATTCTCCAGGATAGATCATATCTTGGGTCACAAATCAAGCCTTGGTAAATTTAAGAAAATGGAAATTGTATCAAGTATCTTTTCTGACCACAATGCTATGAGACTAGATATCAATTACAGGAAAAGATCTGTAAAAAATACAAACACATGGAGGCCAAACAATACACTACTTAATAATGAAGTGATCACTGAAGAAATCAAAGAGGAAATAAAAAAATACCTAGAAACAAATGACAATGGAGACACAATGACCCAAAACCTATGGGATGCAGCAAAAGCAGTTCTAAGGGGGAAGTTTATAGCAATACAAGCCCACCTTAAGAAGCAGGAAACATCTCGAATAAACAACCTAACGTTGCACCTCAAGCAATTAGAGAAAGAAGAACAAAAAAACCCCAAAGTAGCAGAAGGAAAGAAATCATAAAAATCAGATCAGAAATAAATGAAAAAGAAATGAAGGAAACAATAGCGAAGATCAATAAAACTAAAAGCTGGTTCTTTGAGAAGATAAACAAAATAGATAAACCACTAGCCAGACTCATCAAGAAAAAAAGGGAGAAGACTCAAATCAATAGAATTAGAAATGAAAAAGGAGAAGTAACAACTGACACTGCAGAAATAAAAAAGATCATGAGAGATTACTACAAGCAACTCTATGCCAATAAAATGGACAATCTGGAAGAAATGGACAAATTCTTAGAAATGCACAACCTGCCAAGACTGAATCAGGAAGAAATAGAAAATATGAACAGACCAATCACAAGCACTGAAATTCAAACTGTGATTAAAAATCTTCCAACAAAGAAAAGCCCAGGACCAGATGGCTTCACAGGCGAATTCTATCAAACATTTAGAGAAAAGCTAACACCTATCCTTCTCAAACTCCTCCAAAATATAGCAGAGGGAGGAACACTCCCAAATTCCTTCTACGAGGCCACCATCACCTTGATACCAAAACCAGACAAGGATGTCACAAAGAAAGAAAACTACAGGCCAGTATCACTGATGAACATAGATGCAAAAATCTGCAACAAAATACTAGCAAACAGAATCCAACAGCACATTAAAAGGATCATACACCATGATCAAGTGGGGTTTATTCCAGGAATGCAAGGATTCTTCAATATACTCAAATCTATCAATGTGATAAACCATATTAACAAATTGAAGGAGAAAAACCATATGATCGTCTCAATAGATGCAGAGAAAGCTTTTGACAAAATTCAACACCCATTTATGATAAAAACCCTGCAGAAAGTAGGCATAGAGGGAAATTTCCTCAACATAATAAAGGTCATATATGACAAACCCACAGCAAACATCATCCTCAATGGTGAAAAACTGAAAGCATTTCCACTAAGATCAGGAACAAGACAAGGTTGCCCACTCTCAACACTCTTATTCAACATAGTTTTGGAAGTTTTAGCCACAGCAATCAGAGAAGAAAAGGAAATAAAAGGAATCCAAATCGGAAAAGAAGAAGTAAAGATGTCACTCTTTGCAGATGACATAATACTATACATAGAGAATCCTAAAGATGCTACCAGAAAACTACTAGAGCTAATCAATGAATTTGGTAAAGTAGCAGGATACAAAATTAATGCACAGAAATCTCTGGCATTCCTATATACTGATGATGAAAAATCTGAAAGTGAAATCAAGAAAACACTCCCATTTACCATTGCAACAAAAAGAATAAAATAGCTAGGAATAAACCTACCTAAGGAGACAAAAGACCTGTATGCAGAAAATTATAAGACACTGATGAAAGAAATTAAAGATGATACAAATAGAGGGAGAGATATACCATGTTCTTGGATTGGAAGAATCAACATTGTGAAAATGACTCTACTACCCAAAGCAATCTATAGATTCAATGCAATCCCTATGAAACTACCACTGGCATTTTTCACAGAACTAGAACAAAAAATTTCGCAATTTGTATGGAAACACAAAAGACCCTGAATAGCCAAAGCAATCTTGAGAACGAAAAAAGGAGCTGGAGGAATCAGGCTCCCTGACTTCAGACTATACTACAAAGCTACAGTAATCAAGACAGTATGGTACTGGCACAAAACCAGAAAGATAGATCAATGGAACAGGATAGAAAGCCCAGAGATAAACCCACGCACATATGGACACCTTATCTTTGATAAAGGTGGCAGGAATGTACAGTGGAGAAAGGACAGCCTCTTCAATAAGTGGTGCTGGGAAAACTGGACAGGTACATGTAAAAGTATGAGATAAGATCACTCCCTAACACCATTCACAAAAATAAGCTCAAAATGGATTAAAAACCTAAATGTAAGGCCAGAAACTATCAAACTCTTAGAGGAAAACATAGGCAGAACACTCTATGACATAAATCACAGCAAGATCCTTTCTGAGCCACCTCCTAGAGAAATGGAAATAAAAACAAAAATAAACAAATGGGACCTAATGAAACTTCAAAGCTTTTGCACAGCAAAGGAAACCATAAACAAGACCAAAAGACAACCCTCAGAATGGGAGAAAATATTTGCAAATTAAGCAACTGACAAAGGATTAATCTCCAAAATTTACAAGCAGCTCATGCAGCTCAATAACAAAAAAACAAACAACCCAATCCAAAAATGGGCAGAAGACCTAGACATTTCTCCAAAGAAGATATACAGACTGCCAACAAACACATGAAAGAATGCTCAACATCATTAATCATTAGCGAAATGAAAATCAAAACTACAATGAGATATCATCTCACACCAGTCAGAATGGCCATCATCAAAAAATCTAGAAACAATAAATGCTGGAGAGGGTGTGGAGCAAAGGGAACACTCTTGCACTGCTGGGGGAATGAGAATTGGTTCAGCCACTATGGAGAACAGTATGGAGGTTCCTTAAAAAACTACAAATAGAACTACCATACGACCCAGCAATCCCACTACTGGGCATATACCCTGAGAAAACCAAAACTCAAAAATAGTCATGTACCAAAATGTTCATTGCAGCTCTATTTACAATAGCCCGGAGTTGGAAACAACCTAAGTGCCCATCATCGGATGAATGGATAAAGAAGATGTGGCATATATATACAATGGAATATTACTCAGCCTTAAAAAGAAACGAAATTGAGCTATTTGTAATGAGGTGGATAGACCTAGAGTCTGTCATACAGAGTGAAGTAAGTCAGAAAGAAAAAGACAAATACCGTATGCTAACACATATATATGGAATTTAAGAAAAAAAAATGTCATGAAGAACCTAGGGGTAAGACAGGAATAAAGACACAGACCTACTGGAGAACGGACTTGAGGATATGGGGAGGGGGAAGGGTGAGCTGTGACAGGGCGAGAGAGAGTCATGGACATATACAGACTAACAAACGTAGTAAGGTAGATAGCTAGTGGGAAGCAGCCACATGGCACAGGGATATTGGCTCGGTGCTTTGTGACAGCCTGGAGGGGTGGGATAGGGAGGGTGGGAGGGAGGGAGACGCAAGAGGGAAGACATATGGCAACATATGTATATGTATAACTGATTCACTTTGTTATAAAGCAGAAACTAACACACCATTGTAAAGCAATTATACCCCAATAAAGATGTTAAAAAAGATAAAAGTAAATAGATGAAGAAAGATATACCATGCTAACATTAATCAAAAGAAAGTTGAGCAGTTATATTAATTTTAGATTGGGCAGGCTTCATACCAAGGAAAGTTATCAGGGATAAAGAGTGGCAATACATAATGATAAAGGGGTCAGTTCTCCAAGAAGACATAATGATACTTAATGTGTACACAATTAAAAACAAAGCATCAAAATACGAAGACAAAAACTGATAAAATTACAAGGAGACACAAATGAACCCACTATTACAGCTGGAGACTTCAACACCCTTCTATCAGAAATGGACAGAGTCAGCAGGCAAAAAATCAATAAGGATATAGTTGAGCTCAACAATACCATCAATCAGCTGGATATAATGGACATATATAGAGTACTTCATCGAACAACAGCAGAATACACATTCTTCTCGGGCTCATATGGGACATCCTGGGCCATACGCATTCCTTAACTAATTTAAAATAATAGAAATCATACAATGTCTGCTCTTGGACTACAGTAGGATTAAACTAGAAATTGAAAACAGAAAGATAGCTTAGAAAATCTCCAAATACTTGGAGATTAAACAATACACTTCTGATAACATATGGGTCAAAAAAAGAAATCTCAAGAGAAATTTTTTAAAAATATTGTAAACCAAGTGAAAAAAACATCAGATTTTGCAGGATGCAGTGAAAGCAGTGTTTAGTGGGAAATTTATAGCACTGAATGCATGTATTAAACAATAAGAAAGATCTAATATTAATAACCTTCTACCTTAGAAAACTAGAAAATAAAAGATAAAATTAAATCCAAAGTAAATAGAAGAAAATAAATAGTAAGAATTAGAGCAGATGTCATTGAAATTGAAAACAAGAAATCAGTAGAGAAAATCAATGAAACCAAAAGCTGGTCCCTTGAAAAGATAAATAAAGTAATAAGGCTCTATCAGGTTAACTACGGAAAAAAAAGGAGAGATGGTACAAATTGCTAATATTAATGATGAAAGAAGGGACACCACTACAGATTCCATAAACATTAAAAGGATAATAGCAAATGCTATGAATAACTCTACACCCACAAATTTGATAACCCATATGAAATGTACCAATTCCTTGAATGACACAATCTGCCAAAACTTACACGTGAGGAAACCGACAATCTGAATAGGCCTCTATCTATTAAAAAACTTAGTAATCTTACAAACCAACAAAAAAAATCAGGCCCAAAATGGTTCACTGGTGAATTCTATCGAACTTTTAAGAAAGAATTATAGCAATTCTCTACAATTACAGTGGTTCTTCAGTATCCGGGGGATTGGTTCCAGGACTCCCAAGAATACCAAAATGGGATGCTAAAGTCCCTTATATAAAATGGTATAGTATTTTCATATAACTTACACATATCCTCCGGTATATATTAAATCATCTCTAGGTTACTTATAATACCTAATACAATGTAAATGTTATCTACAGGTATACCTCGTTTTATTGTGCTTCACTTTATTGTACTTTTCAGGTATTGTATTTTTTACAAATTGAAGGTTTGTGGCAACCATGCATTGAACAAGACTATTAGTGGCATTTTTTCAACAGAATTTGCTCACTTTGTATCTCTGTGGCACATTTTGGTAATTCTCACAATATTTCAAACTTTTCATTATTATTCTATTTGTTATGGTGATCCATTATAAGTTATCTTTGTTACTATTGCAAAAAGATTGTGACTTGCTGAAGGATTAGATGATGGTCAATGTTTTTTAGCAATAAAGTATTTTTTAATTAAGGTATGTACTTTTTAGATATAATGCTATTGCACACTTAATAGACTACAGTATAAACATAATTTTTATATGCACTGAGAAACCAAAAGATTCAAATGACTTGCTTTTTTCTACTTTGTGGCAGTAGTCTGGAGCCAAACCCACAATATCTTTGAGGTATGCTTTTAAATAGTTGCAAATACAGTATAAATGCTATGTAAATAGTTGTCAGTGTGCAGCAACTTCAAGTTTTGCTTTGGGGAAATTTATGGAATTTTAAAAATAATTTTTATCTGCAGTTAGTTGAATCCATGGATGTAGAACCCACAGATACAGAAGGTCAACTACATATACAATTCGCTGCTTCAGAATATAGAAGTAGAGGGAATATTACCCAATCATTCTATGCAGCCAGCATTACCCTAATACCAAAACTCGGGACAAAGACATAACAAGAAAACAAAACTATAGACCAA
The DNA here is from genome assembly GCF_949987515.2 of Delphinus delphis. Taxonomy (NCBI): domain Eukaryota; kingdom Metazoa; phylum Chordata; class Mammalia; order Artiodactyla; family Delphinidae; genus Delphinus; species Delphinus delphis. Next base: position 69,934,806 of record NC_082684.1, on the reverse strand, counting down.
CATCTCTCATGAACATAGATGAAAAAGTCCTCAACAAAATATTAGAAAATTGTATTCAACAACATATGAAAAAGAATATAATACCACAACCAAGTAGGATTTATCCTAGGTATGCAAGGCTAGTTCAACATTAAAATATCCATTAATATAATTCATATTAATGAGCTGAAGAACAACCACATGATGATATCAGTTGATGCAGAAAAAGCATTTGACAAAATTCAACACCTGCTCACGATAAAAATTCTCAGTAAAATAGACATAGAGAGAGACTTCCTTAACTTGTTAAGAAACACCTATGAAAAACCTAGCTTAACATCGCAGTTAATGGTGAGAAACAAGAAGCTTTCCCACTAAAACCAGGAATAAAGTAGGATGTCCCTTCTCACCACTGCTTTTCAACATTGTACTATTGAAAAGTACTAGTTAATGCAATAAGTTAATAAAAGGAAATAAAATGTATACATACTGGGAATAAAAAAATATAATGTGTCTTTGTTCACAGATGACATGATTATCTATGTAGAAAATCCAAAAGAATCAACAAAAAAGCACTCCTAGAACTAGAACTTTATGGGATGCAACAAGTCAATTCTTTTTCTATATACCAGCAATGAACAAGTGGAAGCTGAAATTAAAAATACAATACTAAGAAAAATGAAATCCTTAGGTATAAATCTAACAAAATATGTACATAGTCTATACAAGGAAAACTACAATATCCTGATAAAGAAATCAAAGGAGAATTAAATAAATGGAGAGAGATTTTATGTTTATGAATAAGAAGATTCAATTTTGTCAAGATGTCTGTTTTTCCAATTTGATCAGTAGATCCAATGCAATCCAAATCAGATTCCCAGAGAGTAGTTTTGTAAATATCAACAAAGTGATTCTAAAGTTTGTATGTAGAGTCAAATGATCTTTAAGATCAAACACAATACTGAAGGAGGACTGATGCTATACAACTTCAAGACTTACTACACATTAAAATAATCAAGACAGTGATATGGGTGAAAGAATAGATAAATAGATCAATGGAACAGGATAGAGAGTTCAGAAGTACACTCACATAAATATAGTCAGGTTATCTTTGAGGAAGGAGTAACACAATACAATGTAGCAAAGATAGTCTTTTCAACAAACGATGCTGGAACAACTGACTATCCACATGCAAAACAATGAATGTTACACTCTGCACAAAAATTAACTCAAAACAGATCACAGACTTAAATGTAAGGCACAAAATTATAAAACTTCTACAAGATAAATCAGGAGAAAACTTAAATGACCTTGGGTATGGTGATGACATTTTAGACGCAATTCCAGAGGCACAAGCCACAAAATAATAATTGATAAGCTGATCTTTATTAAAATTAAACATTTCTGCTCTGCAAAAGACAATATCAAGGGAAAGAGAAGATAAGAAGATACAGACTAGGAGATGATATTTGCAAAACACAAATATGATAAAGAACAAAATATATAAGGAAATTTAAAAATTCAACAATATGAAAACAGTCTAAATAAAAACCTGAGCCAAAGACATTAAGAGACACTTCAACAAAGAAGATATACAGATGGCAAATAAGCACATGAAAAGATGCCTCAAGTCATATGTTATTAGGGAAACACAATTAAAACAACCATTAGATACCGCTACCCACTTAATAGAATGGCCAAAATCTGGAATATTGATGACACCAAATGTTGATGAGAATGTGGAGCAACAGGAATTCTCATTCATTGTTGGTGGAAATGCAAATGGGATTGCAAAAATGTTAAAAGACAACTTGGTACTTTTTTATAAAACTAAACATATTCTTACCATATAGTCCAGCTATTGCATTCCTTGGTATTTATCCAGATGAATTGAAAACTTATGTCTATACATATACCTATATATGGATATTTTTAGCAGCTTTATCATAATTGGCAAAATTTAGAAGCAACTAAGATGTCCTTCAGTATGTGAATGGATAAAGTATGGTGCATAGAGACAATGGAATACTATTTCACATTAAAAATAAATGAGGTATCAAGCTATGAAAGGACATGGTAGCTTAATGCATATTACTAAGTGAAAAAAGCCAGTCTGAAAAGGCCACTTACTATATGATTCCAACTATATGACATTCTGGAAAAGTCAAAACTATGGAGACAATAGAAAGATCAGTGGTTGTCAGGGGTTAGAGGGGAGGGAGGGAGGGAGGGATAGATGGAGCAGAGAGGGTTCTTAAGGTAGCTAACTATTTTGTAGGAGCCTACCATGGTAGATGCATGTCATTGTATATTTGTCATTTCTCATAGACTGGACAACACCAAAAGTGAACTCTAATGTAAAATATGGACTTTGTGTCAGCGTAGGTTCAACAGTTGTAACAAATGTACCATCCTGGTGTAGGATGTTGACAGCAGGGGAGGTTTGCATGTGTGGGGACAAGAGATATATGGGAACTCTCTGTGCTTTCTGATCAATTTTGCTGTGAACTTAAAACTACTCTGAAAAATAAAGTTTATTTATTAAAAAAAAACATGCAATTATTCTTTAAACACTTTATTATCCCAATGTGCCAATTATCGTAAGAGACAAAGAAAAAAATTACTATTGGGAAACAATACAGATATACTAATTTATTTAATATGAAAGAAAAAGCTCAGCATTATTTCATGTTTACCTATTTATCAGTTTAAATATCACCATCCCCAGAAAGACTCTTGAACTCTCTTATAGGTTGAATTGTGTCTCCCCCCTACCCCGCGGAAAAAGGATACATTGAAATCCTAACCCTCCATACCTCAGAATATGACCTTATTTCAAAAGAGTGTGATTGAAGTTGTAATTAGTGAAAACGAGGTCACAGTGCAATAGAGTGGGCCTCTAATCAAATATATTTGGTGTCTTTATAAGATCTCGCTGTGAAGAAAGACACACACAGAGAAAATGCCATGTGATGACAAATGTAGAGGTTGGAGTGATACATCTACAAGCCAAGGAACACCAAAGTTTGCCAGCAAACCACTAGAAACAAAGAAGAGGCAAGAAAGGATTCATCTATAGGTTAGAGAGGAAGCATGACCCTACCAACATTTTGATTTTGGACTTCTCGCCTCCAAAACTATTGAGAAAATAAATGTCTGTTGTCTTAAGCAGTTTGTGGTCCTTTGTTATGACATCTTAAGAAACTAATACCAGTGCAAGCGATTAGGAGTTTCTTAGGTCATGTCTTTGTAGGGCCTTGTGGATTACCTCTATTATAACAGTTCATCACTGTTTGGCTGTCTAATAGTACTCCCCACCAGATTATATTATAGTAGAAGGAACATTCTAGGCAATATTTTAGACCTTCTTTTATGTGTTGAATGAATGACTGAAACATCAAAGGAAAAAAGAAAAGGGAAAGAAAAGTCTCTAACAAGCCTGTTAAATAATAACTAACATTTATCAAGCACTTATTTTGAGCAAACCATTCTTCTAGAACTTAACTTCCATTATTTCACTCAATCTTCAAAGACAACTGAGTTTAATTTCTCTTGAAAATAAGGAGATGATTACTACTTTATCTCCATTTTATAGATTAGAAAATACGCAGCAAACTATATGCCTTGCAATGTTAGAGCCATTGGGACTTGAAACCAGGCAGTGTGACTAGTGAGCCTGAGCTCTGAATGGCTATACATACAAATATAACACTCACTTTCTTATTCATTTTTCTGTATTCTCTGCACTAAATGTATGTTCCATGAGGGCAGGAATTTTTGTCTCATTTATTCACTCCTGTATCCTCAATACCTATATCAGTGCTTGACACATAGTAGGTGCTCAATAAATATTCAATGAAAGAATTAATAAATTGATGCATAAATGAACAGTCTTGAAATGACTTTCTAAGATGAATTAATAGAAATAAAATACTTAGGAGCTGAATATGTTTGACAAAGTATCATTGCTTCTGGAGGTTGTCATATTAACTTAATGTTCAAGATCTAGTCTGGTCAAAAGACTTGTATTCAAGTTGTCTATCAGTTACTTACTATGTGATCTTCAAAAAGTCATTTCTCCATCTCTACAATTAGAATGTATATTTCATAGGATTGTGAGAATTAAATGAGATAATTGTATGTAATAGCACTTGTAGATTATAAAATACCATGTGTTTTATAACAATATTTTTAAGACATTTCATTTTAATAGTTTTGTAAGCCATAGAATTTACTTAGTTCCCTTTCATGAAATATTCTAAATATCTTGGCATGCCTTTTTGGACAGAAAGATCTTGCTCTTGGATTGTCATAATAACATGATGATGATCAGGTAACCAAAACTTGACTTATTCAGGAAATCCTGAGTGCAGTCCTGTAACTACATAGACTATCAGACAGTAAATAAAAGTGATGGTTTAGAAAACTGAATGGTAGCCACATTTTTTGATATTGCACAACAGTCTAACTCAGATTTATCCATTTCTCTTTTCTGACTAGAGTAAAACTTTCATAAAGAATTAGCTAGTCAGAAATATTTTGTGAAAAACAGATATTAGCCACTAATTGTAGAGTATATTGATTAGACTAGAAATGAGATATACAATTTATATTTTATAAAAATTTTTACTGTGAAGAATTTATTATAACCAAATAAAATACAATTAGCTAGAATATCTGCTAGGACATGAAATTATTTATAATTATATCCAAACTGATCTAATATTTAAAGTCATATAGTGGAGAGAAGAACTTTGTTTTCAAATTCTGTCTGTATAACCTTAGGCAAATTAACTGACATATTTGAAACTTAACATCCTAATATTTTTTGTGTAAGCATAATGATACCTATCTTTCAGGGGGTTTGTGAAGATTAGATAAGCAAGTATATGTAAATGCATCTATCATAGTAACTATCCTGTGGAAGTCATCCAAAGATATTCCTTCCCTTTCCTCTCATTCCCTGCCTTGTTCTCTTTTAAACTTTTATTTCAAATTTTAATTATACATTAATGGGTTAGTTTTTAAATGGTTTAGGTAACATTGTCTTAGGGTGAAAGAGGAATAAAACAAGATATTTGACTGAGAACACTTTATCTTCCCCACATTTATCTTAACCACCACCATCTCCAATTCTCATAATCTTATAGTTTTCAAGTTAAATTAATAATTACAAGAATATCCTCACATAATTATGTCATTACAATATCACAGCACTGTGAAATACATATTTACAGAGATGAAGAAATCAAAATTCAAAAATTTAACAAGAGAAAGAAACTGGCAATGAAATGAATGAGAAAGAGGCAATGGAAATAAAATACTACTACATAAAGACATGGTACGTTTTCAGAGAGATAGAACATCTGCCATCTTGTAATTTAGTTCTACACTTTAGGACTTTTAAATATGTGAAATAAATTCTAGGAATTAAGATCATAAGTAGCAAAGGCTTGAACAAGATAAACGTTTAAATCTTTTTCTTCTAACACAAAAAGTAGATGATTCTGGGTTGGTATAGTGGCTCCATGGGTTATCAGAGACACAGTCTCCAGCTATCTTACCATTCTCAGCCCAGGAAGTTTCTTTTTAATGCAGTATTATAGTCTTAGATGGTTGCTGAGTTCCAGAAATCCTGTCTGAATTCTGAGCACAGGTGGTTTGGGGAAGATGCCAGAATAGCACATATGCCAACTGTGTGGCAACAACTGTAACCAGCTTTCATTAGAGTAATACCCAATAATTTCTACTCATATTTCACTGTCCATTTTGAATTATAAGAGAAGCTGGAAAATTGTCATTTAACTGAGCATATTGCTCCCCAGAATATATCAGAATCCTATTATTAAGAAAAATTGTAAAATTGTTATTGTAAAGGCAAGATGACTGTCTCTGAAGACTAATGTTTATTTACGGGAAACTTGAGATATTGCAGGGCTTGAAATAGTGACATAAGAAACTTCCATTAAGTAGTATTAAGGGAAAGAATATGGGCTATCACCCCAATTAGCCAAGTCAGGTAGTATACTTCCTTGGTTGGGACTTCTTTCCATTACTGTGATTTATTATTCTCTACCATTTAAGCATCTTTAATGAAATTGACAGGAAAACTTCATTAACTTTCATTTAATTAACCTTATCTGATAGTTAATAAAATATGTTTCTCCCTCCATATATAATTTAATTAGAGTTAGATAATATAGTTCACTCTGATTTTCATTATTCCATACCAACACAATTCATTTATTTATTAATTTCTAATAATATATATTTGAAACCAAGCTATAACTTTCAATATTTCTAGAATTTGAATCAATGATTTTAAATTTTTGCTTCCTTGCTTGGTCTTTACTACATTATTCACTAATTAACTATCTTTAGCTCAGCAATATATTTATCTAATAATAACAATAGCAAAAATATTAATAATAATAGTAATAGCTATCATTTGTTGCTTGCTTACTGTGTGCCAAATATTTTATCATTAATTTTTACAAAAACATTAAGGGAATGCTATCATTATCCTAATTACTATATAAATGAGGAAACTGAAGTTTAGAGAGGTTAGGTAATCTGCCCAGGGCCACAAATCTAGATAGAATTGGGGCCAATTTCTGAATATACGAAGGCCTATACTCTTTTTTTTTTTTTTTTTTTGCGGTACGCGGGCCTCTCATTGTTGTGGCCTCTCCCGTTGCAGAGCACAGGCTCCGGACGCGCAGGCCCAGCGGCCATGGCTCACGGGCCTAGCCGCTCCACGGCACGTGGGATCCTCCCAGACCGGGGCATGAACCCGCGTCCCCTGCATCGGCAGGCGGACTCTCAACCACTGCGCCACCAGGGAAGCCCAAGGCCTATACTCTTAAACACCATATGATTGATCCTAAGTCCTGATGGCATTTAACCCCTACCCCAACTCTAGAACCACTATCTCCAGGTTTCTTTTAATATGAAAAATAATTATTGTCTGGGCCATATTGTCATCTTATTGTTTGGAGCATGCTAAAATATATTAAAACACCTGTAGACAAAGTCTATTATTTTTATAGTACACAGGATAAAAAGAACAATTATAGAATAGTGTAAGGCAAAATAGGTTTTGTTGTAAATTTCATAAGAACTGAGGAAATATTAGGTCAGATTATTAAATCATAATATTTCCAAGCCAAAAATGGGAATATGTTTGAACATATTTGAACAAAGCATTTTTATAATTTTAATTTGTTCATATTAAATATTTTACAAAGTTATAGGTATTACTTATACTTATCAGCACCCATATATTTTTAAGTAGAGCTTAATGGTATTTATTAAGTAGTTATATTTTTAATTTCAAAGTATATCATTTTTCTTATACCTTTGCTACCTTCATTCTTGAGTTATTTTGATATGTCAATCAGTAATCACATTGTAAATGTCTTTTGAGCCATTTTTTAATGTAACATCTGGATGTTACTGGTAACTAAGCTGGATGGAAAACATTCTTGGATCACAATCATTTTTCACTCAAAGCTATAAAAACAGTATTTCATTTTCGTCTGTCATTTGCTGTTTAAAAAAGTTCTGTCTGCCTTTATTTTCCTTTAAGTAACCTTATTTTTAATTCAGAATTTTTTTACTAGTCTTTACTTTTGGTTGTGTGTGTGTGTTTGTGTGCAGATGAGTGTTGTATTATTTTTCTTTTAATTATCTTGTAACACAGTGAACCCTGCCCAGAATCTACCTCGTCTTTGTGAGATTTGGAATATGTTTAATTGCTGCTATTTTTTCCTACTAATATTTTTAATTATAATTCCTGTTCCATATTCTCATTTTGCTTATTATGTAATAGCTATTATTTATGATTATATCTTCATGCCTTGTTCTCCATTGTCCACTATCTCCACTCTACTCTTTTTCACTATTTTTCTCCATTTTCTATGTATTTGAGAAGTGTTTCCCAAATTTATTTGTGTATTCTTAGTTTGCTATTTACTGCACCAAATTTTAGTTTCTGCATTGTTGGCTTCATTATTCTTTCATATAATCTAACCCTGGTTTTCTTTCATTTTGTCCTATTGTAGTATAAGAACAGAAAGGCAATGTGCATAGTGGTTAAACACAAAGATTCTGAAGCCATCTGAACTTACCAGTTATATCTTAGGGCAAGTTATTGAACTTCTCTGTATATCAATTCCTCATCTGTAAAACAGAAGAGTAATAGTAATTTCCTCAAGAGTAGTTGTAGATAAATGAATTAATATATGTAAAGTTATTAGAAGAATACCTGGCACATAGTATTACTATATAAATGTGTTATTACTAATAGATACTATGTACACAGTTTCTGAATAAAAATATTTAATTGTTCTTATTTAATATTTACTTATATTTCCTGAAATAGCTTTTCATGAGGGAGAATTTTTAAATAGAGTATTTAGAAATTCTTCTTTTTTTTTTAAGTTAGAGAATGTTTTCATTATGTCACATGAGTAAAGAAATTCACCTTGTATAAAGACACCTCTAACGAACCTGGATTTAGAAGACATAAGGAAACCTGCTAAATTTGTTTATAAAATCAAACCCAGGATTAAGAATATATGGAGATACTTTATAGAAGGAGGAGATCTTATAGTTCTAACTCAGACCCCATAATATCCATCTTCCTTTTTTTATATGCTTAGTGAAACCCCCTGCTTTCAAATGCCTGATGCATGTCAAGTGTTATTCTAGATACTGATGCTCCTCTTCCTTGGAACTTAAACACTGAAGTTTGGAGAGACAGATGATGATAATGAAGATACATTTTCATCATTGATAAGTGCTACAAAAATATAAGATCAGGAAATGGAATATAGAATGACTCTAGGGGCAGGGTTAACCACTTTAGAAGAGATGGTCATTAAAAATGTCTTGAAGAAACATCAGTTGATACAAGAACTGAATAACAAGAAGTAATTAAATCGTGGAAATATCTCTGGAGGGGACCTTTCAGTTTCTGACATGAAAATGAGTCTGCTGGGCTTACAAAAGCAAAAGAAAGCCAGTGTGGCTATAAAAACGCTCAAGGAGGCGACTTGACATGATGTCAAGCAAGATGTAGGAAAGAGGAAATCATGTAGCAAATTGTAGATAAAGACAAAAAATTGTATTTTATTTTGAAAGCCTATAGGAAATTTGATGCAGGATATAAAAATTATGCCCATTATATGGAAACTCGATTATAAGTGCAAGTATGGAAACATATAAAACCATTAAGATGAATATTACTGCAGTTGAAATAAGAGATGGTAATGCAGGTGGGCGATAACAGTAAAAATGTTGAAGGATAAGTTATGAGCCAACAGAAACTTAAACAGAACTGATATGGGAGGTAAAGCAAAGAGGGGAGTCAAGACTGACTCATATAACTATACACATGCACACACATAGACACATTCATATAATAGATATATGTACATATAAACAGCATATGACTTTGAGATGACTAAGACCTGAAATATGGTCAGGAAAGCAAGAATTGAGAGTAAAGTACAAATGCTAAAGGAACCAAGAAAAAAATCATCAGGAAGTAGTGACTGATTTTATTGGGGATTGGTGGAGGTTGGCCAGGTAGAAGAAAAATACAAAATTTAGTCCAACATTTAGAGGCTGTATGCTTTGAAGAATAGTGCCATCATTAAGAGAAATAGGCAAGCCAAGAGTGGGTGTCAGTTTGGGAGAGAAAGTCTTGAGTATTGTTTTAAACATGCTGAGTAAGAGAAAGATAAGCAAATGGAAATCCCTAGTGTTCTTTGGGAATGTGATACCATCTCTCAGGAGAGAATGAGACTGTAGATGTAGATTGGAGAGTATCTGCATAGAGGTGATGGCTGAAGCTATGCAAATAAATAAGGTCTCTATAGGAGAGAATAGAGAAAAGATAAGAGAACAAAGACAACATTTCTGAAAGTACTCTGCCTCTTCCCTTCCTGACTCTTTTTATGTGGTCATAAATATCTAAGAGCAAATAAAGGAGTAAATCTGGCATGGATTAGCCATTTTTAAAGTCGTATTTCCAATTTCTGCTTAAAGTATAACTACCACCACCACGTATTCTTTAGAAGTAAGGATAAGACAAGGTATGTGAATGGATTTCTCTTGGTAATTTCAATATGGGTAAGTTGTGCCTTAGATTTTTATTTTATTTAAGGCATTTATATTTAGCACACCTCCTTTGAGGTCCCCCTTCTCTGTGACAGCAACTTGTAAAGGGGGAACTAAACTGGTGTACAAAATTTGATATGAATTATTACTTCTTTCTCAAAATAAAAGGAAGTAGGCATTTATGGTCTTCTGTCAGAAGGAATTACAATATGTATACTTTGTTGTAGTAAATTCAGGAGTTTTATATTAGCTTACCTTCTTCAACTGCTTTATAAAAATGTTAGCCACTGCTCTTCAGATTTATGGTTTTTCAGTAACACTGTCTTGATCTCTCAAGAATGATGGTGCTGGAAGAAATCAATAGAGATAATCTGTCCTATATGCTACCTTATAAACTGAAATCTTTCAGATAATAAGTATTTACTGTGTGGATCTCAAACTTTAAAGTACATCAGACTCACTCATAATGCTCCTTAAAAACAGAGATTCTGGGGCTCTGGTCCCAGAGATCCTGACTCAGAAGCTTGGAGTAAGGCAGGAAGCTGCATTTATCACAAGCACCCCAGTTGATGGACTACATTCTAATAAATACTGATTTTCAAATCTTCACAGGTTGCCTAACATTGTATCCAATGACATAACTGAAAAGGTGATTTTGTTTAATCATCAATTCTGCAAAGATTTTCTGCTTCAGCTGGGGTGGGAGAGACTTAGGCTGGACTAAAGGCCTCTAGTTGAGTACCTTCTATAATTAACTTAACATAGAGGTTATCATCCTGATATGTTCTTTGTTTAAGAGAGATACTAAATTACCTTCACCTTCATAGGACAACTCAACCTAATTTCTTCTTCACATGACTCTTTTTTTTTTTTTTTTTCGCAGTACGCGGGCCTCTCGCTGTTGTGGCCTCTCCCATTGCGGAGCACAGGCTCCGGACACGCAGGCTCAGCGGCCATGGTTCACGGGCCTAGCCGCTCTGCGGCATGTGGGATCTTCCCGGACCAGGGCACGAACCCGTGTCCCCTGCATCGGCAGGTGGACTCTCAACCACTGCACCACCAGGGAAGCCACACATGACTCATCTTTTCAATCATTCATTAAATTTTTCAAAAATTTCCACTTACATGATTATTATAATAATTGCATAATTTTGTCATGGAATTACTTTTAACCCCTACAATACTGCTTTTCACAGGTGATTATATGTCTGATCTTGTATTTTAAAGTTACAAACATGATAAAACACCTGGACAATGTTTAGTCCCAAAAGAATATTATTACCTATTATTTATTTATTTTAATTTACTTAAAGATTATATATATATAAAGTATTTAGAGTAATAGTTACCTTTTATAATTAATATGCATAAACCTATCATTTACTACTAAACATTTAGGCTGTGTGGAGATTTTAAGCCTTCCCTAGTTTTAAAATATTCAATAATTATTACAGGGAATAGGGTGGAAAAAAGAGAATATCAGTCTCCTAGAAAAATTTTCCTTAAGGCTTTTTAAAACTCTTTTTAGAAATCTATTCTTTCAAAATCATACCTCTCACAATGAAAACCAAATTGACATAGTCTCTGGCAGCTCTCTGAAGTTGTTAAGAAACGACGTGAGGAGAAGTGTGATTTTGGAGACTCAGAGGAAGCTTGTATTTGACAAAACCTAAATTCATTTAGAGTGGCTCTGAGTGGATAGTTGAATTTAACTGGCATTTGAAATTTAAAAAAAAAGATACTGACTTTGAGCTAAGTTATTGGAGGATTTAATTCACACTCCTCTTTGTGGTCTGTATATTTCACCCCAAATTAAAGCAAACCTACAAAATTTCTAATACACAAGAAGAGTGCATTGAAATGGTAGACAATTAATCAGTTGTGCCTGAGATCTTTCAGCGCAACCGAAATGCATCCTGAAGAATCCCTGCACAATTGGAGGTACACCTATGCTGCTAAGAATAATTCATTTGGGCCTAAACTTAATTCAGAGATTTTGAATATTTATATAAAAATCTCAACCCTCAGTACCTGCTTACTTTGCTTCCAGAAGCTTCCATTGATGTTTATAAGAACAATACACTTCAAAGAAATGCCTAGACTATATGGCAGGGGATAAAAATTGAGTTGCCTGTGTATGATATGCTATTTAATTTACTACTCAGTGTTGTCATGGAATTTATAGCCAAGTGAAACAGGAAGGTTTTTCTAAGAAATTTTTGAGTTGTATCTATGGATTCTTAGAGCGCTTCACTTTTATTTACCAAAAAGTTTTTTCATAAGAATATGGTAAAAACCTAAACTTCATCTCTGAAGCCTAATTAGAAAGTTTAATTTGAGATATAATTACAAGACACCTAACATAATATGTGATGGTAAACTGTAGATGTATAGTCTATAAGGATAACATATTATTTTGGAACTTTACATTTCGGGCAGCTATAAGATGTAAAGAGGTAAATAATCAACATGAAGAATTTATATTCATCTTTAAGTATAATATAAAATAATTATTTTAAGATTGCTTTAAAAAACTTTCCCTGATTATTTAATCCTAGTAAAGTACATATTTATACTTTATCTAGGATCCAGTTAAAAATCTGTGAAATACATTTTAGATGTAAAATCATTGAATTAATTTTATAGGATAAGGGTAATAATTCTCACAATGAAAAAAAAAGAAAAAGATCTTTCTCCTGATGACTTATTATAAGTCTTCTTCCTTGATAGAAGTTTAGTGTTTGTATGCAGTCTCTTCCTATTCTCTGTCATAAAACAATATAAATCTCTAGACCCACAAACTAGCTCTTGTTCATATGGTACTGCCTCACAACTATGCACTCTAATTAGTCAAGGTCATTTGAATACATTTTGCATGAAGCACGTAAAGCTCAATGTGCCATTTTGTATATTTATCAAATTACTAATCAATATGCTATACCACAGTTACCATCAGGCCTTGAGCTACCAGAGAATGCTACATGAATTAAAATTGCCCAGGCTGTCATCTGCATAAATAAAATTAGTGTCTGCCATTATTTTTCATGATGGAGAGCAATGGAATGTGTTCTAAATAAAAATGAATCACCATCAGTATTTTACATAAGCTTAAAATGCTTTATTGTAAACTTTAACAAACCTAGTATTAAACTGGCTTCGATTTCACTTTTTTTCTCCAACATATTACCACCACTCTATTGGTAAAGTAATTTATTCCATCCTCTGTGGAGTGCTGGGATCTTATTTGCCAGAATATTTATCTTCCCTGCCACTGCACTGTCATTCATCTGCAATCTCCACAAAGGACCAGACCTGTGCAGAATTGCAATTAGGATTGATTCAACTAAATCCAGGCTACAGAACTGATGCTGACAGGGTGACCTGAAGAGAATTTAAGTTGCTAGGTTAGAACACACATACACACACACACACACACACACACACACACACACACACACACACACACACACACACACACACACACACAGAGAGAGAGACAGAATTTAGTTCCAAGATTCATTAGGCTTTTCATACACTTTTAAAATTTTGGACCAGAATAGACTTTTTAAAAAAATGTTGGTACTACAGTGAAAAAGTTAACTGCTTCTCAGCAATTTTGAAAACCTGAAAAGAGAAATTTCTTGGAAATCTCTATTTTGAAGTTTAAAGGGCAGTTTGTAGAGAACAGAAACCTAATTTCCACTGAGGTTGTGTCTTGAGCTTTTTCTTCAATCTATGCAGAAATGAAATAGAATGCAAAGCAATACAGATAAAGTTGCTCTGTTCTCATATCCTTGTTGTGACAGATCTTTAGCAGTTCTACCATAATCACCAAAAGAGTATCACCTGGGGGTCAGCTAAATGGTACACTAATAGAATTTCCTAAATAATTCTTGGTTGAGTGGGACAGTGTTTTTTTGTTATTTTGTTTGTTTGTTTTTGTTTTGTTTCAAAAGGCAGTAGCTGAAAGCACAAGCAATAACCTAAGAGTTTCCCTGACCTATCATATATAACAAGTCTTATCAATCCTGAGGTTCCACACTTTACATTAGAAGTCATCTATTATAGATGACCTGCCCTCATTCTTGTTACATAGTAGAAGGGAGGAAAGTTTGCCATCAGGGAATGCGTCAAACTTACTCTGTAAAGTAGAAAGGAAATTGGAAACGGATAATAACAGTAGCTGAGTAATCTTCTCTAAGTAGATTTTCTTTACATTTTCTCTCGGGAGACTGAATTTTGCTCTCCCAAAGGGATAATGTTGGATGGGTAAGAACAATCTGATTTAATCTAATAAGGGAAATGAGAACATTGCAGAAAGCAAAATTCAATAAAGGAAAATCAAACTGAGTAAAGGAGAGGCTTATGTAGTTTGGTTAATAGAATAGGGGATGAGGTGTCAAAACTACCTCATTCTTTTTTCCTGCTTAACCAAATTACTTGAAGAAAAGAATGTCAAAAATGGAAAAAGATCTCCCTCTCCAATATAGTGAAAGTCTATCAAAAAAGTGCCATAATGGGCATTAAGATTTTAAACTTTTAAAAAAGTACACTGAAATTAATCTTATGAGAGAAATAATAATGAATTCCATTCTCCCCACATGAAGACCAGATTTTTACCTTCTTATAGAATAAACTATAATAAACAATCTACACTATCTATTCTGGGTCAAGAAAACACCTGAAATGGCAGCTGATGCTTTCCATATAATTCTCAGAATTATCCATAAGAATGCAAGAAGGAGAAAATAAAGTTTCATTCAGTACCACTAAGACTCTTTCATTGTGGGTTTACTGAAAACTTAGTCTACAGAACTTTAAGTAATGGATAAACTTTACAATATATCTCTCACATTCACAACAGTATCACACATATAAATACCTTTTGGAGAAATAATGAGGTAGATTGTCTATAAGCTATATTGCTATCCATATTAATTGAAAAGCATGATACTATTATCATCATATTGCTTTTCATATTTTATTACCACCAGTCAGAAAAAGTGTCTTGTAAAGACATGAAAACTTTTGGTCATATTGCTGATCCCTTGATATCAGAACTAGCAAGACAAGGCAAATATAAAGCATTAGTAAGTGTTCTAAGAATTCATAGTAGCAGTTGAGGTGTTATGACCCTACTTACAAAAGAAAACTATTTCCTGTTTCTGTTTATAACTGTTAAACTGCTCTTATAAAGTATTCAGAACCTCCACTAGAAATGAAATTATAGAGTAGTTATGACACTCAGGCAGTTAATTAGCAAGAGAGAAAGAAAAAGCCTTCAAGAGGTATTTGTTGCAGTAGGGCATGATATAATCTAAGTTTGATTCTTAGTTTTGCATGACAGAAGCTAAGTTTTATCACCATGAGGTGGTTTTGAATGTAGGTGAGTGAGTTGCATTAACCAAACTCCCAAAATATTGATTCATACACCTGAATGCTACATTTTTTTTCACTGAGAATATGGAATATATATGTCTAGTTACCAAACTGCATCAATTTGTTTTCTACAACACTTTTCTAAAAACTAAGACACCTGAAAATACCAAACTCAGAATTATAAAGTAGTTATGCCTTTGGGAAGTCATGGAAAAAGGTAATCTAACCGTTTTACCTGTTATTTGATCCCATCCATGGTAAAGCCTGAAGAATTTTTAATGGTAGTGTCGATCATATACAAGAGCTGAATTAATGCTAACAAGATCTTACTACCCCCTCCCAATATTTCTTATTACTCAACAACATCTTCTGTCATTCACACACTTCCATATAAAGGACATGTTTTCATTACAGATTATTTTTTTATTAATTACACTTCAAGTGTTGCCTTTTTTCACAGACATACTTTAAACCCCTCAGGAGATTAAAGTAGAATCCCTAGTCTAGTCCAATCACAAATATGAATTACTTTATGGATTTTTGTATGCTTCAGAAGCTTTTCATAGGTGGCTAATCTTATCCACTTTATGTTAAGTGTCTTTAGCTTCTCATATACTTTTTAAATTGTGGCTGTTTACTCTATTAAAACCTACAGACTGCTATACACTGGCTGACTGCAAGTATTATTTGTATAGAGAGAATACAAAACTCCATAAAAAAGTGTGTATGCATTAGTAGCTTTTTAAATAAGATTTATCATTTTATTATTGACTATAAAGGAAACTCATGTTATATAATTTTAGATATTTTCATCTGTAGATGAAAGAAAATCCATCTTAAACTGACTTGTATAATAAGAGTATTTATTATTTCATTTAGCAAAAAATGCAGAGCAAGTACATTTCCAAGGCTGGTTTCTTCACTGGTTCAATGACATCATCAGGAACCTATGTATTTATGATATTTCAGCTAAATGAACCTCAGTATCAGTGCTATTCTGATAGCTAGATAGACCTGCAACAATTTGCAACATGTCAATAGCCAGCCATGAAAAGGTCTATTCCTTCTTGCTCATTATTTTATAAGAGCAAGAATATTTTTACCAAAGTCCTCCCTAGTATATTCCTCTTACATCTCAACTGACTTATACTATATATCATGCCCATGTCTAAATCAATCACTAGCAAGAGAAATGGAATCAAATGACTTTAGCAAACTAGTGACTGCCAAACTTTACTATGTATCAGAATAACCTAGAGGGATTATGTTTTCAAAGATCAAAGTCCCCATCAAAAAAGTTACATATCCATATAACTTTGGTGGGTGAGATAAGTTACATTTTCATAAGTCCATAGGTGATACTAATGCTGTTGGTCCTGGAACCACACTTCAAGAACAGTTGCTCTGGTGTATACACTGATCATCTGAAATACTATACATGAGTTCAAAAGTCCTCTTATATTTGAACAGACTGATCACTAGAAGTGAAAAAAACTCCCTAAAAACAAAAGTCCAGGACCAGATGACTTCACAGGCAAATTCTACCAAACATACAAAGGAGAAATTTTACTGATCCCTCTCAAACTTTTCCAAAAGATTGAAGTGGAAGTAGCACTCCCAAAGACATTCTATGAAGCCATCATCACCCTGATACCAAAACCAGACAAAGACACCACCAAAAAAGAAAATTACAGCCAAATCTCTGACAAATATAGATGCAAAAATCTCACCAAAATATTAACAAATTGAATCCAACAACACATGAAAAAGATCATACACCATGACCATGTTGGATTCATTCCAAGTTCACAAGGATGATGAAACATATGCAAATCAATCAATGTGACACACCACATCAACAAAAGAAAAGACAAAAACCGCATGATCATCTCAATAGATGCAGAAAAAGCATTTGATAAAATTCAACATCCATTCATGATAAAATCTCTTACCAAAGTGGATATAGAGGGAACATATCTCAACATAATAAAAGCTATTTAATGACAAACCCACAGCCAATATAATAAACAACAGTGAAAAGCTGAAAGCCTTCTTGCTAAAATGTGGAACAAGTATGCCCACTCTCACCACTCCAATTCAACATAGTAGTGGAAGTCCTAGCCACAGCAATCAGATAAGAAAAAGAAGTAAAAGGTATCCAAATTGGAAAGGAAGAGATAAAATTGTCATTATATGCAGATGACATGATACTATATATAGAAAACCCTAAAGGCTCCACAGAAAAACTACTACAGCTGATAAACGAATTCAGCAAGGTAGCAGGATACAAGATTAACATACAGAAACTGGTTGCATTTCTTTACACTTACAATGAAATATTAGAAAGGGAATGTAAAAACACAATACCTTTTAAAATTGCACCAAAAAATAAATAAAATACTTAGGAATAAACCTGACCAAGGAGGGAAAAGACTTATATGCTGAGAACTATAAAACATTAATAAAGGAAATTAAAGATGATTCAAAGGAATGGAAAGATATCCTATGCTCTTGGATCAGAAGAATTAATATTGTTAAAATGGCCATACCATCCAAAGTAATCTACAGATTTAATGCAATCCCTATCAACTTACCCATGACATTTTTCTCAGAACTAGAACAAATAATCCTAAAATTTATATGGAACCATAAAAAAAACAGAATTGACAAAGCAATCCTGAGGAAAAAGAACAAAGCAGGAGGCATAACCCTCCCAGACTTCAGACAGTACTACAAAGGTACAGTAAACAAAACAGCATCATACTGGCACAAAAACAGACATATGGATTAATGGAATAGAATAGAGAGCTGAAAAATAAACCCACACACCTATGGTGAATTAATCTTCGACAAAGGAGGCAAGAATATACAATGGGGAAAAGACAGTCTCTTCAGCAAGTGGTGTTGGGAATGTTGGACAACCACATGTAAATCAATGTAGTTAGAGCACACCTTTACACCATAAATAATAAACACAAAATGGCTTAAAGACTTAAATATAAGACTTGACACCATAAAACTCCTAGAAGAGAACATAGGCAAAACATTCTCTGACATAAATCGTACCAATGTTTTCCTAAGTCAGTCTTCCAAAGCAATAGAAAGAGAAGCAAAAATAGACAAATGGGACCTAAACAATCTTAAAAGCTTTTGTACAGCAAAGGAAACTATAAACAAAATGAAAAGATGACCTAAGGAGTGGGAGAAAATATTTGCAAACGATGCAACTGAAAGGGATTAATTTCTAAAATATACAAACAGTTCATACAACTCAACAACAGCAAAAAAACAAACAACCCAATCAAAAGATGGGCAGAAGACCTAAATAGAGATTTCTCCAAAGAAGACATACAGATGGCCAACAGGCACATGAGAAGATGTTCAACATCACTATTATTAGAGAAATGCAAATCAAAACTACAATGAGGTATCACCTCACACCGGTAAGAATGGTCATCATCAAAATGTCTACAAATAAATGCTGGAGAGGGTGTGGAGAAAAGGGAATCCTCCTACACCGTTGGTGGGAATGTAAGTTGGTGCAGCCATTATGGAAAACAATAGAGAGCTTCCTCAAAAAACAAAAAATACAGTTGCCATATGATCCAGCAATTCCACTCCTGGGCACATATCTGGACAAAACTATAACTCAAAGATACATGTACCCCTATGTTCACAGCAGCACTATTCGCAATAGACAAGACATAGAAACAACCTAAGTGTCCACCAACAGATGAATGGATAAAGATGTGGTACATATATACAAAAGAATACTACTCAGCCATAAAAAAGAATGAAACAATGCCATTTGCAGCAATATGGATGGACCTAGAGATCCTCATACTAAGTGAAGTAAGTCAGAAAGAGAAAGACAAATACCATATGATATCCCTTACATGTGGAACCTAAAATATGACAGAAATGAACTTATCTACAAAACAGAAACAGACTCACAGACATAGAGAATAGACCTGTGGTTTGCCAAAGGAGGGAGGGCTGGGGGAGGGACGCAGTCAGAGTTTGGGGTTAGCAAATGCAATCTATTATATATATATGTTGGGCTGCACCCCACAGGCCTACAAGGCCTGTACTTGCCCAGCTTCAAGCCTGAAGAAAGACCCGGAGTCAACAACAGAGACATCAATGGTTTAATTGATGGGGGATCTTACACATGTGAAGCAAGGTCCTGGAGCAACACCCCACCATGTGCGGCAGACGGCAGGCAGGACATGGTGGCAGTCTTTGCTTCCGCCCCGGTGGGCAAGGGGAGATTATCAGTTAAAGGGAAATTGATGTCAGATGGGCTCATTAGTTACCAGGGAAACCAGTAGAGGGGCATACCCCTCACCGCCCCTTTGATAAGAACAATCACTAGCTGGGGCCTGGGGTAAGTACACAGGAAGGTCAGTCATGTGCGTAGGGTATAGGTGAAGCAGGCACTGGTCAGGCAGGGGATGTACAGAGAGCAAGTGAACAGACATCCTGAGTGGCCTGACCATACATTGCACCCCTACATACCCTGCATGACCCTTACAATCTTGGTCTGCCCCTCTATCGCAATATCCCTGGGGTCAGGTATGTGACAGGCGCTGCAACCAGATGCCACAAAGACAATACAGACAGAAGGTAATGCCACCCCTGTTTTTCACAAACACACAGCCACCCCCATGGGGAGTGGCATGCCCCAGCTCTAAAAGAAACGCTCTGTTGGCTTAGCCAGGAGTCAGCAGGCACAGTGCAGGTCTGCCACCCCATGCTATGCTGAGTGCCATTAGGGGTGGACCCATTAGTTTTCTCCGGACAAAAACAGTTAATCCCGCTAGTTGGACTTCTGCGTCCAAAAGCCAGCCTATTCCATTCCACACAGCATAGCCCAGCAGGGCTCATGGGCAGTCAGTTGTACAGTAATATTTACTGATGGGGGTTCTTTCTGATGTAGGAAGATGGTGAGAATACCCCCTGAAAATTGTCAGGGGAGATAGGAAGGTGGTGATAACTCCTCCCCACACACAGTCAGTAGTCCCCACGCTGTTGCATTAGCCAGATTTTTCATGGAAGTTCTGAGGATGATGACAATGGTGTCTTGCTCTAGACTCAGCAATTAGACTCATTTTGCAGTGAGGCAAGTGTGTTGCTCAGTCCTCAAAGAAATTTCCTCCACTCAGACTAGAGATGAAATATAAGACATCTAACAGGCACAACACAGGAGAGATCATGACAATTAAGCAAAATCCAGGTAGTAACCACATTCTGAGATACCGCACCTGCCTGATCTGCAATACAGTTCAGAAGACTCAACCTTTCAGTAACTCAGGAATGTGTCTAAAATCACGTACACAATGGCCACCTAGTTTTACCTTGGATGTCTGAACCACAGCTACTTCATTTGACTTTCAAATACATTCCCTTTCTCAATGGCCAAAGCAGACGTAAAATACATGTCTAAAAAGCCACAAAACAGGCTGCTGTGGTCAGTAAAATTTAAGTTAAATCATGTATAAGCCAGAATGACTTCCCTATACTTCAATACATGCAGATTTTTGGATCATTTCCCCCTTTGATTGCAAATCTTCCAATAAAAAGCACCAATGATCAAAATATTTGCCCAGCAATGCTGGGATGCTGACTCCTACCCCAGGTCCAGATCATGTTCCTTGGTGCTAGGCCTAGTCATTTATATTCGCCTAGTCATTCATGTTGGGAGAAAATTAATCAGATCTCGTGAACAGGCTCAGAGGTATGTTAACGGGGGAAATACTATATAAGCCATACATCTTATCACTTATACCCAATTGTCACACAAGCATTGTACACGTGCTTTTAGTAGTAGACTTAGTGAGATACACACTTTTTTTTTTCTAGAAATGTAATGCATTATAGGTGGGAGGTATTTTTATCATCCCATTTTACAAATATTGATCAAATGCCAGAAAATTTTAATGATTTGCTTAAATTCATGTAGTTATTCGGCATTACGTTTGGGTCCAGGTCCTATATTAAGTGATTTTATAGCTCAATTCTTTCTCTCTACCATAAGACCATGATTTTAAATTTCTATATACTAAATAACCACAGTGAGACATTTGCCATTTTATGTTCTATGTTTATTTTATTTCTAGATATTGTTTGGTCTTTTCCCAGTGTATAGCTTATATATATGTATATATTTGTCTCTCTGTGTGTTTCCATAACCTACTTTCTTACCCTAGTGCATTGTCTAATATTTGTTGAATGAACAAATGAGTTTAATATTCATTTGGTTTCAGAGCTTGTTAATTAATATATATAAAAAAGAATTTATCTACAGTAAAAAGAGAGAGAGAGAGAGAGAGAAAAGAGAAAAGGCTCTGATAAATAATATCAGAAATGAAGGAGGAGAAATAACAACAGATGCCACAGAAATACAAAGGACAACTTAGAGGAAATTGATAAATTCCCAGAAGCATACAATCTCCCAAGAATGAATCATGAAGATATTGAATATATGAATAGAACAATCATTAGCAAGGACATTGTAAAAGTAACCAAAAACCTTCCAAAAAACAAGAGTCCAGGACCAGCCATCTTCACTGGTAAATTCTACAAAACATTTAAAGAAGACTTAATAATTATTCTTCTCAAACTCTTCCAAACAATGAAAAGGAGGGAACACTTCTTAACTCAATTTACAAGGCCAACATTAAGCTGATACCAAAACCAGACATTGACAACATACACACGAAAAAAATACAGGCAATATCTCTGATGAACACAGATGAGAAAATCCTCAACAAAATATTAGCGCAGCAAATACAATACCTTAAAGTGATTATACACAATGAGCAAGTGGTATTTATTTCAGGTATGCAAAAAAAGATTCAACATCCACAAACCAATCAATGTGATATACCACATTAACAAAATGGTCATCTCAGGAGATGCAGAAAAAGCATTTAGCAAGATTCAACATCATTTATGGTAAAAACTTTCAGCAAAATTGGTATAAAAGGAATGTACCTCAATATAATAAAAAGAATATATGACAAACCCACAGGCCACATCATCCTCAACACTGAAAAACTGAAAGCTAAACCTTTAAGATCAGGAATATGCCTAGGATGCCCACCTTCACCACTCTTATTCAACACTGCAGTAGAAGTCCTAGCCAGAGCAATTAGGCAAGAAGAAGAAATAAAAGACATTCAAATTAGAAAGGAAGTAGTAAAACTGTAACTATTTGCAGATAACATGATTTTATATATAGACTACCCTAAAGACTCCACCAAAAAACTGTTGAAAGTAATAAAAAAAATACAGTAAAATTGCAGGGTACAAAATCAATATACAAAAACCTGTTGTGTTTCTATACACTAACAACAAACAAGCCGAAAGATAAATTAAGAAAACAATCCCATTTACAATTGTAAAAAAAGAATAAAATAGGAATGAACTTAATCAAGGTGGTAAAAGTCTTGTATACTGAAAACTAAATGACACTGTTGAAAAAAATTGAGGAAGACATGAAGAAATGGTAACATATTCCTTGCTCATGGATTGGAAGAATCAACATTGTTAAAATCCATATTATTACCTAAAGCAACCTACAGATTCAATATAATACCTATAAAAATCTCAATAACACTTTTCACAAAACTAGAACAAAAAAATCCTAGTATTTATTTGGAACCATGCAAGACCCTGACTAGCCAAAGCCATTCTGAGAAAAAAGAACAAAGTTGGAGGTATCACACTCCCTGATTTCAAATTATATTAAAAGCTATAGTAATCATAACATCATTGTATTGGCAGAAAAACAGACACACAGATCAATGGAACAGAATTCAGAGTCCAGAAATAAACCCACACACATATGGACAATTAATTTACAATGAAGGAGCAAAATAACACATACAATGGAGAAAAGATAGTCTCTTCAACAAATGGTGCTGGGAAAATTGGACAGCTACATGCAAAAGAATGAAACTGGACCACTATCTCACACCATAAACAAAAAATCAAATCAAAATAAATTAAAGACTCAAATGTAAGACCTAAGACCATAAAACTCCTAGAAGAAAACATAGGCAGTACACCCTTTGACATTGGTCTTAGCCATATCTTTCTGGATATGTCTCCTCAGGAAACAAAAGCAAAAATAAACAAATGGCACTATATCAAAATATAATCTATTGCACAGCAAAGGAAACTATCAAGATAATGAAAGACAACATAATGAATGGGAGAAGATATTTGTAAATCATGTAACTTATAAGGAGTTAATAACCAAAGTACATAAAGAGTTAATATAATTCAACAACAAGCAAACAACCTGATTTTAAAATGGGCAGAGGGGGCTTCCCTGGTGGTGCAGTGGTTGAGAGTCTGCCTGCCGATGCAGGGGACACAGGTTTGTGCCCCAGTTCGGGAAGGTCCCACATGCCGCGGAGCGGCTGGGCCCATAAGCCATGGCCGCTGGGCCTGCGCATCCGGAGCCTGTGCTCCGCAACTGGAGAGGCCACGACAGTGAGAGGCCTGCGTACCACACAAAAAAAATAATAATAAATAAAATGGGCAGAGGACCTGAGTAGACATAGTTCCAAAGCAGACATACAGATTGCCAACAGGCACATAAAAAGACCTTCAACATTACTAATTATTAGAGAGATACACATCAAAATCACAATAAGATATCATCTCCTGTTTGTTAGAATGGCTATTACCAAAAAGGCAAAAAGTAACAAGTGTTGGAGAGGATGTGGAGGAAACGGGATTCTCATACACTGTTGGTGGGAATGTAAATAAGTGCAGTCACTATGATAAACAATGTGGAGATTTCTCAAAAAATTAAAATAGAACTACCATATGATCCAGCTATTCTACTTCTGGATATTTATCAGAAGAGTACAAAATCAATAATTAGAAAAGAATCATGCACCTGTATGTTTATCACAGCATTATTTACAATAGCTAAGATATGGAAACATCATAAGTGGCCACTGATGGATGAATGGATAAAGAGGATGTGGTACACAGCGGAATAGTACTCAGCCGTAAAAAAAGATGGAATCTTGCCATTTACAACACCATGGATGAACCATAAGGATATTACTCTAAGTGAAATAAGTCAGATGGAGAAAGACAAATACTGTATGATTTCATTCATATGTGGAATATTATAAAATAAAAATAAATGAACAAACCAAACAAAGCAAATTAAACACATAGGGCTTCCCTAGTGGCTCAGTGGTTAAGAACCGGCCTGCCAATGCAGGGGACATGGGTTTGAGCCCTGGTCTGAGAAGATCCCACATGCCATGGAGCAACTAAGCCCATGTGTCACAACTACTGAGCCTGCACTCTAGAGTCCACGCGCCACAACTACTGAAGCCCGCGAGCCTAGAGCCCGTGCTCCGCAATAAGAGAAACCACAATAAGAAGCCCACGCACCGCAACGAAGAGTAGCCCCTGCTCACTGCAACTAGAGAAAGCCAACGCGCAGCAAACAAAAACCCAACACAGCCAAAAATAAATAAATAAATAAGTTTATTTAAAAAAAAGCAGACACAGAGAACAGAGTAGTGGTTACCAGAAGGGAAGGGAGTGGGGAGAGTGAAATGGGTAAAAGGGGTCAACTGTATGGTGATGGATGAAAAGTAAATCTTTGGTGGACAACATGCTGTGGTATGTACAGAAGTGGAAATATAATATTATATATATATAATTTATATAATGATATAAACCAATTAAAAAAAAAGAATACCCAGGTACCCCCAGGACTTACAACACATACATATTGGCACAGTTTGGAACAGAACTGCCACACAGTGCTTCTCAAACTTTGATGTACTTGTACACAACCAGGGATCTTATTAAAATACAAATTATGATCTAAGAGGTATCAGAGCAAGGCATGAAAGTCTGTGTTCTGAACAAGTTCTCAGATGTCATCAGTACTGTTGGAAGTGGAGCTTAGTTTGAGTAGCAACATTTTATAATCAGTTTTAAACACAAGTCTAAGTAGACCTTGTTGCAACTGGATGTGTAAGAATTGTCTTGGGAACTCGTTAACACAGCAATGAGGAGCTAGTGAATTGCTGTAAAACAGGAAATGAACAATGGATTAGGGGGGCATAATAGGGTTCAGGGAAATCAGTAAAGAGGATATCTCAATAGTCCATGAGGGAACTGATAAAAGTTTGAACTAACTAACCATGAAGAGGAAGAGGAAGAAACATTTTAAAAGAGATTTTTATAATGTAGAATAAACAAAAACTGTCAAGTATCGTTTATTATACATAAATGTAAGAGAAAAGCAAAAAAAAAAATATGACCTGGAATAAATGGGCTGATAAACTGGCATTCACCAAGATAAGGTACAAAGAGGAAAAAAGGGTTTAGAGAAAGAGAGAGAGGAGTTCAGTTTCAACTGTGTTAAAAATTTGGAGCTTGAAAACTGTGTAGAGATATATAGATATCTACCTATAAATATTTGGGAGAGAAATGTATGGCTGGTTGAGATCAAGATTTTGAAAGTGTCAGTCTATAGGTGTTATTAAAACCATTGTCCAAGGATTATAAAGTGAAAAGAACAGAAGAACAAGAAAGAAAAAAGAAGAAAGTCACAATCAATATTAACACTTATGAGACCCATTGAGAAAAGCAATCTAACAAAAGGGAATAGGAAATAATGATCAGAGAAGTGGGAAGTATCAAAAAGGAAAGGTAGCAATTATTTCAAAGAGAGCAAAGAGGGCCCAGAGGTCAAGATATGTACTGACTATAATTCATTGTATTGGGTTATTAGGAAACCTCCACTGACCTTGGCAGAGGAAAATTAAAAGTAAGTGGGGTAAAAGGATAAAAAAATAAGCACTTTTAAAGGACACAATAATTGTGTATGAAAAATATGGTGGGGATTATATATACAAGGAATTATAATATCTACAGAGGAAAGAAATACATGGTGGGGACCTAATGGGTGAACTCAAGGGATATATTTAACCTAGTTCAATTTCCCAGGAGCAAGAAATTTTGTTAACAGTTACACATTGTCAGAGCATTTCGATTTACAGTGAAAGCATGTGAAGTAGAAAAAAAAAAAAAACTAGAACAGCTAAGAATATTTTTGATAAATCCAAAGAACTAAGATGTTTAATGAATAAAGTCTGAAACAAGCAGCAAAAGCAGGGGACACAGTGACATGGTTAAAAGATATTGTGAAATAGTAAAAGCCTCAGGAGAAGAGGCAGATTTGTTTGGGATTTAGATGAGAGAGAGAAAAAGAAGGGTTGAGAGAAAAAGAAATATAACTGGAAATGAGACAACATTAACTTAACCCTGTTGGGTTAAATACCTGCTAAAAGACTTGATTTAGAGGTAAAGAATAGTTTTATTAACTGATGCAATGGACAGCCAAGTACTTGCTAAAAATGTGGTTGAGGAAGTCCACAGAATATCATGTTCAGAATACTGACAGGGTAATGACACTTCATCACCAGGGGTAGCACAAGCAAGGACACATAATGCTGATTGCCCAAGAACAAGAAGATATCAACAGGAGACACATAGAGCCCAACCAATCTCACAGACCCAGAAGACTGAAAATGAAAAATGTGGACTTTCAATGTTGGCTCAGTAAGATACAGTTAAGTGAGAATAGGAAAAGAGCAGACTAAGAAGAAGGGAAAACAGTAAAATGGAGCTCCCACAAAAAATAACATTTGTATTTAGAGTGACTGGAGCAGTGAAAAACTGAAATTAGTTGAAAATATCCCAGGTTAGAGTGTGGCTTGCTTCAGAAAATATAATTACAAGCCATGCCTATAAAGAACAGCTTTTGTTGAGAGGAATGAGGAAACATCTAAGGAAATTAATGAAGGAGAAGAAAAGCAGAGAACTACAAATTCCCATGAATTTTCACAAAAGTAAAAAAAGAAATGGAAGTAGAAAATATAGCAGTAGAAATAAAGGAGTTATAGAAAAGATCTCATATACCCCCCCACACAAAAAAACATGTCTTGTAGATTATAGACCAAAACAGGAGCATGTAAAATCGGTTAAATACAAAGAAGGCTGGGGAAATTGCCTACATAATTAAAGGAAGAACTGGAGAAACAGGAAGAAATGGCTGGAATTAAGTCTATTGTTTTCATGAACCACTGTGATATGATTAAATGCATAGGTAAATTTGTTTTGCTTTTACAGTGTCAGGTTTAAGAAGAACTGTAAATGAGTTTCATAAAAATGGCATTTTTATTTTAAAAAATATACTGTTGAGAGTCAAAGGGGATAATGCAAGTGAAAGTGTTTTGATGAAGTTAAGTGCTTTATGTGGAAGGTGTTATTATTATTATCTTTATCTTATGATTCTAGTGCTGGTTTTCAGTCCTTATACCCTTGCTCATATCTAAGCAATCTGAATTCATTCTATGGTTAAGATGTCATCATCTTGTATCTAAGGTGCTACTAGATTCTAAATATATTTCATCTAAATATGTACCTCCTGACAACTCATTTGCAATGCTCTCAAGAAAATCCATCAATTTTTCTAGCATAACTTACTTCTGGTTAAAGAAAAACTAATTTTTCCATGTACTCTTTCATAAGAATATGATTATTTTTAAAATATTTGTATTCTTATTTCAACAAGAAAAAAAAAGAGAGGTTATATACCAAAAGAACCATTTTAGTTGGTTTAAAAACCACAATAAATCAATATCTTGTATTTTAGAATTCTCTTGTAAATATCCCTACTAAAACATAACTCTATCACCCAGTTTATATTAAAAGTGAAGAACTGTGTAAGTAATGGAGTGAAACAAAGATTAGGTTACAATAATAGAGTTACCTCACAGAAATATAAGAAAATCAGATAGTGGTATACACATATGTGTGACATTTCCTCTTTCCTTAAAATTTAATTTAGAAAAGTGTCAGACAACCCAAACTGGAAAAAAAAATATTATGGTTGAACCATATGAAATTACCAGTACTTGACTAAGTTTTGGCCTATGAATTGTCAAATTCTTATTGTTAAACCTATATTTAATGTCTCTGATTACTTAGCATTTAAAATTTTTTCATCATATTAGTCACAATTCAAGATAAATCTAGAACAGTAATTTTTTGTCTTCAACAAGGTAGTTTTTATTGCTGTAAAACTACCTCATTTAATGATCAATTTATACAGGCCAGGCTATGGATGAGATGTTGTGGGAAAAGAACATCAAAACAGAAGAAGACCTCCCCCACCACACCCCATGCCCAGCACTCAAGACTGTTGTTTTCTGTTAATTTTTTATTTTTATGTGGATTGTTAGCTTTTTATTTTCTTTTTTATTGAAAGATTCTTTAAATTCTGTAGTGCTTCACAGATTTCAAAAGTTTCACACACGACTTCACATAATCCAACAATAACCCTTTTTGTTTCCCTACCCCTATACTTCCCCCCACTTCTCACTACCCACTGATAACCACTAGTTTGTCCTTCATATCTGTAAGTCTGCTGCTTTTTTGCTTTATTCACTAATTCGTTATATTCCACATATAGTAATATCAAACAGTGTTTGTCTTTCACTGACTTATTTCATTTAGCATAATGCCTTCCAAGTCCATTTCAGATTTACTGCAATTGACAAAATTTGATTATTTTTTATGGCTGAGTAGTATTCCATTGTGTGTGTGTATGTGTTTATGTGAATATATATATATGTGTGTACGAATATATGTGTGTGTGTGTGTGTGTGTGTGTGTGTGTGTGTGTGTGTGTGCCACATCTTCTTTATCCATTCATCTACTGATGGATGCTTAGGTTGCTTCCATATCTTGGCAATTGTAAATAATGCTGCTAATGAATGCTAAGGTACATGTATCTTTTCAAATTAGTGTTTTCATTTCTTTCAGATATATACCCAGGACTGGAATCGCGAAGTCATATGTAGTTCTATTTTGAGTTTTTTGAGAAACCTCCATACTGTTTTCCACAGTGGCTGCACAAATTTACATTTCTACCAACAGTGTACAAGGGTCCCCTTTTCTCCACATCCTCATCAACATTTGTTATTTGTGTTCTTTTTGATGATAGCCATTCTGACATAGGTGTGAGATGATATCTCATTGTGGTTTTGATTTGCATTTCTCTAATTATTAGCAATGTTGAACATGTTTTTATGTACCTGTTAGCCATCTGCATTTCCTCTTTGCAAAAAATGTCTATTCAGTTCTTCTGCCCACTTTTTTAACTGGGGTGTTTTTTCTCTTTGATGTTGAGTTTTATGGGCTGTTTTTATATGTTGGATACTAACCCCTTACTGGTCATGTCATTTGCAAATATTTTCTCCCATTCAGTAGGTTGTCTTTTCATTTTGTCAAAGGTATTCTGTGTAGCACAAAAGCTTTTAAGTTTAATTAGGTTCCATTTGTTTATTTTTGCTTTTATTGGTTTCTTTCATCAATATCTTATAGTTTTCTGAGTATAGGTCTTCTGTGTCCTTAGGCAGGTTTATTCCTAGGTATTTATTGCTTTCAGTGGAACCTTTATTTTTTATATATATTTATTTATTTGGTTGCACCAGGTCTTAGTTGTGGCAGGCAGGCTCCTTAGTTGCAGCACATGGGCTCCTTAGTTGCGGCATGCGAACTCTTAGTTATGGCATGCATGTGGGATCTAGTTCCTTGACCAGGGATTGAACCCAGGCCCCCTGCATTGGGAGCACGGAGTATTATCCACTGTGCCACCAGGGAAGTCCATGGAACCTGAACTTTTTAATGTAATGGAAACATTTTGTTGAGTTTTTAAAATAACCTTTTAATATATTTATGTAGCATTTATTTTCCAATTGGATTTGGATTTATTTATTAAACACTTTTCTTAGAGCTGTGTCTCCTTATGTAAAGTTAGATGTATTTAAACTTTATGTGAGGGACTCAGCTTAAAAAGAAGTGAGCCTCCCTGTGCTCCAGTGACTCAGACAGAAACCCCACTTCTCTCTCCAGCCACAGATGTTTTTCTCTGTCATGTGGGACAACTGTCCCCCACCCACAATTGGCAGCCAGCCCTGAAAGCCAAGATCCCACAGTTTCCCACACCTGCAGGTGAGGTGACAGGAGCCACCAGCCATTGTCCACGGGTGGCAACCACTGGGAGCAAAGGCAGACGAGGTGGCGAATGCACAGTGCACATGAGGAGGTAGGAGTGAACTGGCCAGCCATGAAAAATCCTCTGTGCAAGGGACCTGAAGGCAGTAGTTCTGAGGGACTTAGGCTGGAAACACCCTTGACCTTACCCAGCAGTCAAAGTACCTGAGTCACAAGGAGGTCTCACAGTTCTATGCCTTCCTCATTCCACTGCCTGGCCCAGCCGGTCTTGTCAGAAATGGAGAAATGGAGCCTCAAACAAATGAACTGACTTGGCCAAGGCCTCACAGAAAATCAGTGGCATGCCATGAGGGGTGTGATCTGCACTCATCTTCCAGCTCTCAGACCAAGGGGCACCTCCTCATTGAAGCCTTTCCTGATAGCAGGATCACTAATTAGCTCTGACCCCTGCCTCTGTGTGCCCCACGGCGCCCTCTCATGTCCTCTCCCAGCTCCAGATTTACCTGTTTCATTTGTTGACATGCCTGGTCCTCTACGAGAGTATCAATATAATCCTCACACCTGTTAGAAGGGCTCCTATCAAAAATAAAAACAAAACACAGAAAATAACAAGTGTTGGTGAGGATATAAAGAAATTGGAACTCTTGTGTGCCACTGGTGGGATTGTAAAATGGTGCAACTGCTATAAGAAAACAGTGAAGAGCTTCCTCGAAAAATTAAAACTAGAATTAGCATATGATTCAGCAAATCCACTTCTGGGTATATATCCAAAAGAACTGAAAGCAGGGTCTCAAAGAGGTATTTGCAGACCCATGTTCATAGCAGTACTAGTCACAATAGCCAAGAGGTGGAAGCAAACATCCATCAATGGATGAATGGATAAACAAAATATGGTGTATACACCCAAAAATGGAATACTACTCAGCCTTAAAAAAGAATGAAATCCTGTCACATGCTATAACATGGATGAACCTTGAGGACATTATGCTGAGTGATATAAGCCAATCACAAAAGGACAAATACTGTGTGATTCCACTCATATGAGGTATCAAAAGTAGTCAAATTCAGAAACAGAAAACAGAATAGTGGTTATCAGGGGTGGGGGGAGGAGGAAATGGGGAGCTGGTGTTTAATGTGTACAGAGTCTGTTTTAAAAGACGAAAAATTTCTGGAGATCTGTTGCACAACAATGTGCATATACTTAACACCACTGAATACTCTTACAATGGTTAAGATGGCAAATTTTATATTATGCTTTTTCTATCACAATTTAAATTTAAAAAAATTTTTTAAGAGTACAGTTCCTTAGGGGCAGACACCTAGCCTGGTCTGTCTTTTTTCTCCAGTACCTAGAAGAGTACCTGGCCTTTGAGTTTGTTGAATGAGTAAATGAATGAATACTACCTTGCCTAAAACTTTATTATGAAATCACGAAGTCTCAGAGTAGGAAGAGGCCCCAAATGTCAATCAGTGTATCTTCCTGTACAAAGCTTAAATATTCTCTACCCAACAGCAGTCCTGCTACACGGTGACCCAGACCCTCCATGAGTACTCCTTGCCCAACCTTGACTCCCAGAAAGAGCCGCCATGCCACCAGCTCTCCCCCAACTCTGGGGGCCACAGAACCAGCCTAGTCTTGGTTCTCCATGACAGCACAGCATTACTCTCAGAATCCTTGACTTTGATATAGACTACAACCCCCGGGGGCTAGACAGTGGCCATCTATTTACAGAAAGCAGCAGAGTCACAGAAGGATGCAAGAACTGGTCAGAGCACATCTACTCTGAGTTGCAACTCTTGTTGGCCACCGTGTCCCCCATGGACTGACAGCCCCTTGATGCCTTTGCCTTGTCCCATGCCTGACAATGAAGGGGCACTTACGAAGTATTTGTTGAACTGAAAAGAATCTATTCCTCCCTCTGCCTTTAGGCAGGGCTCTCTAAGAGATACCCTCAGTGATGAAGGTCCAGCTATTTTTAAGGACTCCAAAGTGAGGTCACTTCATCCACTTTCTCTGAAACTGCTTCCAACACTCAGTGACCATTTCACCTAAAAGCTTTCACTCTTCAGCTATCTACTAAACACTTTCTGGACTGTTCTATGATTGTGCCATGAGTGTTAAGTCCCATCACCCCAGCCAAACATCAAGCTTCCACCACTTCTCTTGTCCCTTAATAGCCCCTGATACAAATACAAATTAAAATTTTAAAAACTTTGACCTCAAAAAAGAAAAAAGTAAGCCTCAACAGTCAACAGGTATAGAACTGAAACATAAGCCTTTGCTTTTCTTATTCTATCTGAAGATGACATAATTGTTTACATAGAAAAAATCCTCAAGGTATTTACCAAAAACCAAGAATCAAAAAAAATTCCTAACCCTAATAAGTGACTTCAGCAATGTCATAGGATAAACACACAAAAATCAATTACATTTCTGTGTACTAAAAATTAATGCATAGGAACTGAAATTAAAAACACAACACTAGGGCTTCCCTGGTGGCGCAGTGGTTGAGAGTCTGCCTGCCGATGCAGGGGACATGGGTTCGTGCCCCAGTCCGGGAAGATCCCACATGCTGCGGAGTGGCTGGGCCCGTGAGCCATGGCCGCTGAGCCTGCGCGTCCGGAGCCTGTGCTCCACAACGGGAGAGGCCACAACAATGAGAGGCCCGCGTACCGCAAAAAAAAACAAAAAAACAACACAACACTATTTACAATCACTCCAAAGAAAATTAAATACTTAGGTATACACTTAACAAAATATGTACAGGATCTTTAATTTGAAAATTAGAAAATGCTGATGAAAGAGATCAAAGAAGATTTAAATAAATAGTGAAATATTTCATGTTCATGTACTGGAATACTCAAAAGAGGAAAAATGTATTTGCTCCTCAAATTGATCTATAGGTTTAATAAAATTTCTACCAGAATTCCAGCAAATATTTTTGTGGGTGTAGACAAGTTTGTTCTAAAATGTATATGGAAAGATACAGGCCCTGGACTAGTTAAAATAATCTTGACAAAGAAGGAGGATTTATAGTAAATGGATGAAACTAGAGATTATCATACTAAATGAAGGAAGTCAGAGAAAAACAAATACCATATGATATCACTTATATGTAGAATCTGAAATATGACACAAATGAACCTATCTATGAAATAGAAACAGAAACATGGACATAGAGAATAGACTGGTGATTGTCAAGGGTGGATGGTGAGAGAGGGATGTATTGGGAGCTTGGGATTAGCAGATACAAACTGGTATATATAGAAACGGATAAAAAACAAGGTCCTACTATATAGCACAGGGAACTATATTCAATATCCTGCAATAAATCATAATAGAAAAGAATATGAAAAAGTATGTATGTATGTATAACTGAGTTATTTTGCTGTACAGCAGTAATTAACACAAGATTGTAATTCAACTATACATCAATAAAAAATAATAAATAAACAAAAGAAGAAGAAGGAGGAATCATTCTACTTGATATTAAGGCTTACTATATAGCCAAAGTAATCAAAATAGTGTGGTACTGGTGGAGGGCCAGATACATAGATCAATAGAACAAAATAAAGAATACAGAAATAGATCCAGGTAGATATGCCCAACTAATTTTTGACAAAGATATTAAAACAATTCAATCAAGGCAAGATAGGCTTCACAATTCAATCAAGGAAAGATAGGCTTTTCAACAAGTGGTGATAGAAAAATTAGAAATCCATAGGCAAAATTGTGAACTTTGATCTAAACTTCATACTTTATACAAAAATTAACTCAAAATGATTATGGATCTAAATGTAAAATGTAAAACTATAAAACCTTTAGAAAAAACATAGGAGAAAATCTTTGGGATCTAGGGCTAGTCAAAGAGTTTTTAGGTTTGACACAAAAAGCATGATAATTAAAGGAAAAACTGATAAATTGATTCTCACCAAAATTAAAAATTTTTACTCTGTAAAATCTCATGTGATGAAAGAATGCTCAACATCATTACTCATTAGAGAAATGCAAATCAAAACTACAATGAGATATCATCTTACACGAGTCAGAATGGCCATCATCAAAAAATCTACGAACAATAAATGCTGGAGAGGGTGTGGAGAAAAGGGAACCCTCTTGCACTGTTGGTGGGAATGTAAATTGATACAGCCACTACAGAGAACAGTATGGAGGTTCCTTAAAAAACTAAAAATAAAACTACCATAAGACCCAACAATCCCACTACTGGGCATATACCCTGAGAAAACCATAATTCAAAAAGAGTCATGTGCCCAAATGTTCACTGCAGCTCTATTTACAATAGCCAGGACATGGAAGCAACCTAAGTGTCCATCAACAGATGAATGGATAAAGAAGATGTGGCACATATATACAATGGAATATTACTCAGCCATAAAAAGGAATGAAATTGAGTTATTTGTAGTGAGGTGGATGGACCTAGAGACTGTCATACAGAGTGAAGTAAGTCAGAAAGAGAAAAACAAATACTGTATGCTAACACATATACATGGAATCTGAAAAAACAAAAATGGTCATGAAGAACCTAAGGGCAAGATGGGAATAAAGATGCAGACCTACTAGAGAACGGACTTGAGCATACGGGGAGGGGGAAGGGTAAGCTGGGACAAAGTGAGAGAGTGGCATGGACATATATACACTACCAAACATAAGACAGATAGCTAGTGGGAAGCAGCCACATAGCACAGGGAGATCAGTTTGGTGCTCTGTGACCACCTAGAGGGGTGGGATAGAGAGGGTGGGAGGGAGGGAGACGCAACAGGGACGAGATATGGGGACATATATATATGTATAACTGATTCAATTTGTTATAAAGCAGAAACTAACACACCATTGTAAAGCAATTATATTCCAATAAAGATGTTTAAAAAAATAAAAAATAAAATATCATGGAGATAAGTAATAAAAAAAATCTCATGTGAAGCGAATGAAAAGACAAGCAACAATAATGGGAGAAAATACTTGCAAACTGCATATCCAACAAAGTTCAAGTATCTAAAATATATTAAAAACTTTAAAAATTCAACAGTAAAAATACAACCTGATAGGAAAATGGGTAAAAAAAAAAAATATATGAAGAGACAGTTCACTGAAAAAGATATACAGGTGGCAAATAAACACAGGAAAATATATTCAATATTAAGAAAATGCAAATAAAAGCCACAGTGAGCTATCACTCTATACCTATCATAAAAAATAGTAAATCATAAAAGTATCAAAAAGTAGTGAAAACAGGAAGGGTTCAGAGAAATTGAACATCCCTGCATTGATGGTGGGAATGCAAAATGGTACAACCTCTCTGGAAAACAGTTACACAGTTCCTTATAAAAGTAAATAATCACCATACAATCCAGCAATTATACTGTTGGGTATTTAACCCAGAGAAATAAAACATATTCATCCCAAAACCTGTAAGTTAATATAGAATTCTTATTCATAACAGCAGCTTTAATCATAATATTATTCATGAATAGCCAAAACCTGTATGGCCCAAAACTGGAAATAGCAGATATTCTTCAGCATGTAAATTTGAAAACAACACGTGAATAGTTAAATAAACTGTGCCATACACATACCATGTAATACTCCTCAGCAATGGAAAGAAACGATATTGATACATGCAACAACTTTGTAGAAGCTCCAGAAAATCATGCTGAGTGAAAAAAGCTAATCTTAAAAGGTTTCATGCTGTATGATTCCATTTTTGTAACATTTTGAAATGACAGAATTTCAGAAATGAAGAACAGAGTAGTGGTTTTCAGGAGTTAGGCAACAGGTTAGATAGTGGGGCTATAGGGAAAGAAGAAGGGTGTGATTATAAAAGGGTAAGAGCTACCTGAGGGATCCTTGTGGTATGAAACTGTTCAGTATCTTAATTGCGGTAATGGATAAACAAATCTATACATGTGAACTAAATGTACACACACAATTTTAGAAACAAGTACAGGTAAAAGTGGGAAAATCTGAGTAAGATCAGTAGATTGTGTCAACGTCAAAATCCTGGTAAGATGTTATACTATAGTTTTGCAAAATTTTACCATTGTGGGGCCATGGGTGAAGAATACAATGGGATATCTCGGTATTATTCCTTACAACTGCATGTTAGTTTACAATTATCTCAATAAAATTTTCTATTTAAAAAACTATTGAAGGAAAGTTTACATTTGAGACACAAAAGCTCAATATATTTTCAATGGTATTGCCATTTTCTCCCTGTTTTATTAAACATTTTATTTTTACAACTTAATTTGCAAAATAATTTAACATTGGGTAATTTTAATTTGGAAAAAATCATTTACACATAGATACATATGTATCTACTGTGTTAGGTAAGATATTAGCATGACCTGCAATACTGACAGCAAGGTATGATCATGAATTTCAATCTGCTATCACTTAACCTACACATTTTCATCTTTCGGTCTTATTTAGTATTTTACAGACATTTAAAAAACATTTTACCTGGAGAAAATCTTTCCTAAAAGACCATGTAGTAAAGTCAGACTGTTAGCTGGTACATCAAGTACCACGTTCATGATGAGAGAAAGTGCTGAGCATTGTAGTAAGTATATAAATGAGCCAGAGCTCTTGTTCAAGGCTGTGCAATCAACCTCACTTTTAAATGAATGGATTATCTTGATGTTAGTTTTGATGGTGTGTTTGGGACTCAACTGAATTAGGATAAATAAAACTTGGAAATAAGCACTCTATTTCTTTTTTCTTAAACAAACTAGCTTATCTTATTGATAAGCTAGTTTTCAGAACTGAATTTAATTCATTTAACCTATTGATATCAAACTTATTTATAAATCATAGGGGAAAAAACAAACAAAAGGGAAGACTCTGTTCATTTAACTTCAGTTGATGTTGAACTATGTATAGACAGAACATCTACATCACAGACTCTGCAGGCATAAGTTTGACTACACACGTCTCCAAAATCATCTCTTTTCTCTCCTTCTATAAATTCTAAGATCTTCACAACTAATATTAGTGGAAGGGAGTACTGGGTAATCTATGGCTTTTAATTATCTGAGCCACTGCCGCACTCCTATCATTACCCTAGTGATAAGTAGATGTGTGAGGAAATCTATATTCGTGGTGAATGATATAATCTATATCTCTGGGGATGGGGGTGAGCCAATTAACTTGTTAAAGATAAAGTCTTAGCTACAGTTAAAGCAGTCTTAGCTAACCTATGTACAAATCCACAACAACTATAGGCAAAGATTTGTTTTGCTGCCAAACACTTTAAGAAAGAGAAAATAAGTATTAATAGCTTCAAATTAGTTGGAGGAATTTAGCAGACCATCTGAAATAGAAAATATTTTAAATTAGCTAACACTGAAGAACTAAAATAATAATATAATAAATAAAGCCATACTGTGAGTGGCTTAACATTTCATTGGAAGTTTTTATTTTTCCTCACTTTGGCTAATTGGATCATTTCCACATGAATGAAATACATGTTAAATTATTTACAGATAATTACATGGCTGTGCAGTTGCTAAAATATTAAGACACAGTTGTCCCAAAGGAAACATTGCAACAGACACAGGCATATCAAGAAATGAATAGCCAGAGGGGTAATGAAGGGACATTATAAGAAAGCCTATAAAAATAGAGGTAGTATTATTAAAATTAATTTATTTTTCAAAATATCATAGGCACTTAAAAATTATTTTTCATCCCCCCACCTTTCTCTTCAAAAATAATGACTCAAATATCAGC
Source organism: Delphinus delphis (assembly GCF_949987515.2). Taxonomy (NCBI): domain Eukaryota; kingdom Metazoa; phylum Chordata; class Mammalia; order Artiodactyla; family Delphinidae; genus Delphinus; species Delphinus delphis. The sequence continues at coordinate 69,896,498 of NC_082684.1, read as the reverse complement.
CCCTTAAATTTGCTTAATCTGAAACCCTGTAACAGAAATTAGAAAACAAATGGATTTTAATTAGATTTATAAGCAATATTCCACCCCCAATGAACATGCTGTCAACCACCACTATAGAAAGGAGGAGTGCTATTTTCTATAATGTAACAAAAGTGAGCCAGCTTTTCATTTAATTATGTCATTATCAATATCTAAACAAAGTGCAGTAGATCACATTAGTAAACACTGAAACTGAGTATTTGCATCTTGACTAATTATTAGTGGCAATTTTAGGTACTGTACTCTTCAGGCACTGTGGGCGCTAATTAAGTACATTTTTTCATCATTGTTCTTTAGTTAACAGTTCACTTGATATCATTTTTGAGCTAAAGAAGTTGTGTATCAAGTCACAGATGTAACCTAAGAAACAGCAACTTCTCAAACTTTAAGTTATGATGGGGCAAAACAAACTTTATTAAATTACACATCTGCAATCTATTCTTCCTACCCTCCACTGCCAGCTCCTAAAAATAATTTTGTTTTTGTCTCCTGACTTCACTGCACTCTTCCATCATTCAAGGGAGGTTCTTGGCCAGCCAGTCTAGTTACGGGCTTGTGTGATTTAGAATCAACAGAAAGCATAAAGGTATACAACCCTCTAAGCTGGGACGTAGGATTTTTCAAAGATATGGGTAGAAGTATATCCCTATACTAAAAAATAAATGAAAAACTATAAACAGAACAAAAGTGGAGAAATAGTGGGGGGAAAGAGCCTTAAATCTGTTTTTAGGAGAGATGGAGGATTATTGTTTTGTTTGTTTTGTTTTGTATGTCATTAGTTGTTAATTTGGTAGTAAAGCTTAGAGAGACTTCAGTGAATCTGTAAGATAGGAAAGATACTGAGGAGTGGGCAAGGAGATGTCATTTTAAGAAATGATGCTATCAATTACGAGTAGGCTTACTTTTGATAAATTTTCAGAGATGTCAAAAAAATTTGGAATAATTTTTAAGTACTTTGGGGATTAATATTATGTTCCTATGCCAATATTATGTTCCTATGCCTATTACCACCACTTCTACTTTGCCTGTAAGTAGAAACTTGAATGCCCTCTAAGTAAGAGAAGGTTATTTTCCTTCTTGATTTTCTTTGAAATTGTTAAAGAATTCATCTTCTTCCTGTCCTTACTTCCAGACCCATCACTGGAGGATCACAAAACTTGGTTTCTTATACCATGCTCCAACAAAAGGAATTATGGCCCTTGGAGAAAAGGCTGATTCTAAGACTTGGCATGAAATATGCCAAATTTCCTGGAGCATACTGTAGTTACAGAAAGTAAAAAAGTGCTCAAAACACAATAATAAAATACACAATGATAGTGGTATATCAAAGAGAAACAGGAGTCAACTAAAAAACTTTTAATGACCAAAACTGGAATAATCTGAGCAACAAAGTAGCATTAGATGATCATCCAAAGAATAAAATAAATGTAGAATCCATACTGATAAAAATAAGTGACTGAAGAGATGAATAAATATGGGAGGAGAGACGAAGCTCCCATGCAGAAAAATTACAGTTAATTTGTGCAGACGCTCCACTCTTAAAGAGGAGGAGCATAACTCCCACGCTTTAAGTAAGACCTACACATAATGACATCCTTTCAAAGATTACAGTATGAAAAGAGAAAAATAACTTTACAGTGAAGAAACTTGAAAAATTCTACTTCAGCCAGGTGATGGGTCAACATCAACAGTCACAAATCATGTTTATAAAATGTACCCTTGATATGCTCTAAAGAGAATGGCACTTTACCTATGTGAGCTTCTTCCCCAAAACACCTAACCACAACCTAATCATGAGAAAACCACCAGACAAATCCCAATTGAGGGGCATTTACAAAACACATGACTAATACACCTCAACACTTTCAAGGTCATCAAAAACAAGGAAAGTCTGAGAAACTGCCCAGGTCAGAGGAGCCTAGAGACATGACAACTAAATGTAATACAGTGTGCAGAATGGACTCTAGCAACAACAACAACAACAAAAAGACACTGGGTAAAAACTAAGGAAAGTTGAATAAAATATGGGCTTTAGTTAATAATAATGTATCCATGTTGCTTCATTCATTATAACAAATGTAGCATACTAATTTAATAAGCTAATAGTAAGGGAACTGAGCGTGAAGTATATAGAGTTTTCTATATAATTGCTATCTTTGCAATTTTTCTTTAAATCTGAAATTGTCCTACAATTAAATGTTTATTTTAAAAAATCGTATCACAAAGTTCATAAAATATCCCCTTTTCTTGTCACTAACACAGGAATAAACTAAAATAATATGTCTCCATGGCTTTCTGTAGTTTCCTTTCATATTTATCTGTAATATAGATGCAAATCTTGAAGTACAAAATGTCTTGCTGCTAGGAGGAAACAGGTATGAAAATACAGGTCAACACATAAGGATGGAGAAGTAGAACGATAAGGAGAACCTGAATTTTTAATGGTATCACTGAACTGGCTTTTTTTAATCTTCTAAACTACCTACCTTCAGACTTCTTATTTCCTGAAACAAATAAATGCCCATCTGTTTAGGTAACTAATACACCAAAGAACCAAGAAAAGAGGCCAAGAATTATGCTTCTGCCATAAATATCATATTATAAGAGTACCAGTGCCACTCCTCCTTTCTTCCCCATTATGCCCCATTAGAATGTCCAAATGCAGGACTTAGCTCATACAGATGAAGTGGAATTAAGAAGGAGAAAGCTGATCCTGCCTCCCAAACTTCACTGAAGGCTTCTAAGACTACATCAAGCCTGGGTTGAGAGAGAGAAGAAAGATTTATTTGATTAAGTTTTCAGAATTTGAAATTATAATGTACAGGCTGTAGTTATAATATGCTGGACTAGACTTTTATTATTTCAAACTTTTCTTTATATTATCTCAAAGTCATGAGAAATCCTTAGGATTCCAAAGCTTTTATGCAATAGGGAAGAAAGAATGAGTCTCTGGAGAGGGACTGAAGGAGTAATGGGAGCCCAACTAAAGTTGTTCATTTTTTCCATACCAAGCACGGCACATTGAATAAGCCAGTTACACTAGATTTTAGAAAATTCAGAAAAATCCATGCTATTTAGTAGCCTGTGTTTTCCGACCATTAAAAACTCGTAAGGAAAGCAGTCATGAGAACCTATATATCTACTTGGAACAAAAGGGAGAAGAAGACATATCTCACTGGCAACAATGACGAAAAGTTCTAATACATTGGTACACAGTCATGACTTAAAAGTACTAAAAATATAACTGTCTAAGCTTTTGCTTACAAAGTTCAATTCATGGTATGTTTCCTTTTATTTTGGGGTGTTTTTTTAAAAAAGTTTCTAACTTTTTTCTTCCACGACTACTGAAATTATCATTCAATTTTTTTTCTGATATAATTTATACCAGATAGATAAAGTCAGATATAGATAAAGATTATCTTTCTCTGAGGAAGGAAGGGATAGATTAATAACACTACGTGGGTAATCCTTCAAAACAACTGCAACAAAAAAGAAGAAAGTCAGCAAAGTGACACTGATAGAGACCACTTAGAGAAGTCAGCCATGATTTATTAGGCCTGAAGCCATATTGAATTTGTTAAACTATGGAAAATTTTAATAAAACTTAAAGTATAACATACTAAAGTATAACATACTAAGATGTAAATTAACTACTAATAAGAAACTTAGTTAACGAAACATTGTCTTAGAGCCACATTTGTAACTGTATGTACAAAAGCAAAAAAAAATTATAGAGATTTTAATGTGAAATTATTAGTAAGACTGAACATTTAAAGAAACATTGAAGAAATATTTAGTTTCTTGAATATGATTTTTAAATACAATGGGTTTGATGCCTTAGACATTAAACATATAAACAAATGTCAAAGTTAAGTAAAACTGCTTAGGGCAATATAAAAATCAAGGAGTCCATAAGCAAATATAAAAATGTTAGCAATAATTTCATAAGTAAAAATAATACAGTACCTCAATTCCAAAATAATTATTTTCCTTATATCAGTAAGTAACTTACAACTTTATTGCACTTTCTACCAATCTTAGGCATGTTATTTAATAAACGTAAAGTCTTCTTGATTTTCTCTGGAATACACTATTGCAAGGAAATTCAGATGTCTTCTATTCCAGTGTTTATTTAACATATGAATCCTCTCTACAACCTCAAAAGTGGTTATGAAATCTCTACCTGGACATTTTCAATTTTTTTCTAACTGAGCCTAGAAAAACAGTTATTACTCCTTAACTAAAATTTATATACATCAACCACATACTACATTCTAGATATATCCACAAGATTGACATCACATTCAGAAGCCTTTAAATTATGAAACCCACTTAATCCCTTCATGTTTTCGAACACTGACAAATGATTAGCCTGTCACCAATGTTTGGTATGTATGCTATTCTCCACAGTTCTTACAAAGTCATCAGCAACAGTCTAGTGACCTCACTTGAAAGATCTCCATATCCTAGGCTGTGAACTAGATGGCAGTCTCTAATTACTTTACCAAACCTTAGCTTCTACTTCACTTAACCAATACTTTGTTCTTTCTTGCTGATCTCAGCAGAAAAGAGAGAAAGAAAACGAATGCTTTGCTTTATCTCCACCATCCATTTATATTTTTTGTCAGTCCTAAAGCCTTTGTACCTCTTGCTCTGAATACAGATTTATAATTTTATGAGTTTGTCCTAAGTATTTTTGATGGATGTGTTTTTATTTTGGACTTTAGCCTTCCTAACATTATGCTTACAGGTCTGTAAAATCCTTCTACATACATCCTTGATTATAGTCTCTCATTCTCTCTCTCCCTTTCCCTCTCTTTTTCTTTTTGTCTTTTCTTGATGTCCTTTGTAAACATAAGCACTTTGGCCAGCTATATGTACAAGTCCTGTCAGACTTACTTTCAGCTAATTTCAGAAGCTATGTATAATAATTTAATCAGAAATTTAGTCAATTACCACAATGATATGAACAAGAAATCAACAACAAGAGGAAATCTGGAAAATCTACAAGTACGTGAAAACTAAATAACACACTTCTGAACAACCAATGAGTCAAAGAAGAAATCAAAAGGAAAATAAAAAATTACCTCAAAACAAATGGAAATACAACTTTAACTTATGGGATGCAAAAAAGTAGTTCTGAGAGGAAAATTTATACCAATAAGTGTATACATTAAGATATTAAGATCTCAGATAAACAACATAATTTACACCTCCAGACACTACAGGAGTAAATTAGAAACTAAAAAGAGAAGAACAAGTTAAGTCCAGAGTTAGCCAAAAAATAATAATAATAAAGATCAGAAATAAATGAAGAAATAATAAAAAGCAGATATAAATGAAATACAGACCAGTAAGACAACAGAATCAATAAAACTAAAATTTTTGTTTTAAAAAGATAAACAAAATTGATAAACTTCTAGCTAGACTAAATAAGAAAAAAAGATGCAAATAAATAAAATTAGCAACAAAAGAGGAGACATTACAATCGATACTACAGAAACACATAGGATCATAAAGGACTACTATGAACAATTATATGCCAACAAATTAGGTAATTGAGAGAAATTAATACATTTTAAAAACCACACAACCAACCAAGACTGAATCAGGAAGAAACAGAAAATCTGAACAGAGTAATAAAGAGTAAAGTGATTTAATCATTAATCAAAACCTCTCAAAACAGAAAACCCCAGGACCAGATAGCTTCTTTGGAGAATTCTACCAAGCATTTAATGAAGAATTCTAACAATCCTTCTCAACTCTTCCAAAAACGTGAAGAGGAGGGAACACTCCCAAACTCATTCTGCAGGGCCAGTATTACCCTGATACCTAAGCCAGATAAAGACAGTCCAAGAAAAGAAAACTATAGGCCAATATCCCTGATGAATATAGACGTAAAAATTCCCAGAAAAATATTAGCAAACTTAAAAGCTTCTGCACAGCAAAAGAAACGATTAACAAAGTGAAAAGACAACCTACAGAATGGGAGAAAATTTCTGCAAACCATGTATTAGATAAGGGCTTAATATCTAAAATATATAAAGAACTCATACAACTCAATAACAAAAAAAAATCTGATTAAAAAATGGGCAAAGGACCTGAACAGACATTTTTCCAAAGATGATATATGAAAGAGCAACAGGTATATGAAAAGATGCTTGACATCACTATTCATTAGAGAAATGCAAATCAAAACCACAATGAGATATCATCTCACACCTGTTAGAATGACTATCATCAAGAAGACAAGAGATAAGTGTTGGTGAAGATGTGGAGAAAAGGGAACCCTTGTACACTATTGGAGATAATGTAAATTGGTTCAACAGCTATGGAAAACTATATGAAGTTTCCTCAAAAAACTAAAGATAGAAATACCAGATGATCCAACAATTCCACTTCTGGGTATATACCCAAAGGAAATAAGAACACTCTCATGTTTATTGAAGCATTATTCACAATAGTCAAGATATAGGAACAACCTCAGTGTCCATTTATGGATGGATGAATGGATAAAGAAGTTTCACTCACACACACACACACACACACACACACACACATAAAATTCAGCCATGAAAAAGAAGGACATTTTGCCATTTGCCACAGCATGGATGGACTTTCAGCACAGTATGCTGACTGAGATAAGCCAGACAGAGAATGACAAGTACTGTATGATCTTACCCACATGTAGAATCTAAAAAAGCCAAACTCGTAAAAAACAGAAAGTAAAATGGTGGTTACCAGGGGATGGGAAATGGGTATAGGATAGATGGTGTAAAGAGTACAAACTTGCAATGGGTAGTAAATAAGTCCTAGATATCTATGCACAGTACAGTGAACAAACAAAACAATATTGTATTATAATCATCAAACTTGCTAAAAGACTAGAACTTAATTATTCCAACCACTAAAGTGAAAAGATAACTATGTAACAGTGATAGAGATGCTAATTATTGCTACAATGGCAATAATAGATTACATAAATGTATCAAAATAACATGCTGTATACCTTACATTTACACGATATTACATGTCAAATGTATTTCAATAAAAATAAATTGATGGGAAAATATTAGTCAATCCAGCTGAAACAAACTGCTTTATGTATTGTATTAAATAAATCCCAAGTGAAGAAATAAATAAAAAGCCACAAGAATGGGGTATGGGTTAACAATTATGAAACTGTTTTACATACACATTGGCTACAAAAAATTAAATAAATGGATACTAGATCTACTGTCAAAGAAGGAAGTTATAGAAAAGCATGAATAGAAGGAAGAATGAACTCTTTAGTACTGGATTAGATTTGGAGGTATCACTACGAATTTTCATTTAGCTTAATATATAGATAGATAGATGGATAGATAGATAGACAATAGATGGATAGATCAGAAACAAGCACAGATATGTTTTTATACACAGGTTTGTTGACATACACATACTACAAATCTCTATCCGCTGAGAGAGCCTAGAAGCAATGACACTTGATAGTAATGAGCATACACAGAACCCAGATTTAGTTTCTAAATAGCATGTTTCAGTAAAAGTGTTCAAAGTTTCTCGGATAAATGGTTGATTCTAGAACAAGGGTAGGGAAATACAAAATAAACTTGAAGCATCCTGTAGTACTAGAAAGCAAAGAGCACAAAAAAAATAAAAGGATGGGGGCTTGTGAAAGAGGAACAAAAGTGACCCTAAAAGAGTTCCCAATGGCCAAATCTGCTATAAGTTTATCAATAAAATAAATAATAGTAGTATTGAATTATAGATAGATAGATAGATAGGCATCTTCCTTATGGAAGAGTTCCAAAAAATATGCAGATATTTTCCCCCTGTAGGAGTTGGAGATTAATTCTCCTGCACCCTGAGTGTGGGCTAAACTGAATGACTTGTTTTCCAAGTGTGAAAAATGGAGGGGTTATGAAAAGGGAGAATTAGTAACTTTATGCTACTGGTGAAACCTGGGAAATACTACCTTACCCAAGTGATCAAGATTAAATAATCTCATGTGGCTATCATGTACCCCTCATGTCAGGTAATATGAAAGTCACTTCACCTCTAATAATTCATAACCCCAGTTAATGATGAGAAAAATATGAGACAAACTCAAATTGGGAAACATTCTACAAAATGCCTTGCCAGTATTCCTCAAACTGTCAAGCTCATAACAAACAAGCAAAGACAGAAAAACCATCACAGACCATAGAAGACTAAGAAGACATGACAATTAAATGCAGTGTGGTATCCTGCATTGCATGCTAAAACAGAAAAATGGTGTTAATTGGAAAACTGGTGAAATCTGAATTGTCTACAGTTTAGTTAATAGTAATTTAACAGTGTTTATTTCCTAATTTTGACAAATGTACCACAGTAATGTAAGATAACATCAAGAGAAGCTAAATCTAGGTATCTAGGTGAGGGGGTACACTTGCAACTTTTCTAAAAAACCTAAAATCTTTCCAAAGTAAATTTTATATATATATATATATATATATATATATATATGCTACAAGTATTTGACTATAATGTGTATTTTACCCTGAAACCACTTTTTGGAGTACTTTATATACAGTTTCAATGTTTAGGGGCAATTAGAGACATAATGGGAATACAATTTACCTGTACAGTATAGATTAGCACTGTGCAGTAAGACACTGTGATGCTGAAAATGTTCTATGTCTGTGCTGTCCAGTATAGAAACCAACAAACTACACCTGACTATTGAGCACTTGTATTGTAACTAATGAGACTGAGAAACTGAAGTTAACTTAATTAATATTTAATATTCACATGTGACTTGTGGCTACTATATTGGACAACACAGTTCTAGATAATCCACCAGAGAGCATGTTCCCTCAAAACCAGGGAACCACCATCATAATTAATTTTATGTTTTTAATAGAGCTGCCTAAATACATTATATTAAGCAAATAAATACTTTAAGAAATAGAAATAGAATCACTTTACTACACACAAATGGAAAGATAATTATAGTTGTTAGCCAATAGTCATTTAAAATTTAAGTGGTATTAACACAGAGAAGTGTATTTGATCTATAGATACATTATAATTTTCTTTCTTGAATCCTAAGTGGTTGATATTTCCTTTTTTTGTGTTTCTAGATGAAGGATGTTGTTTTGAACTGGCTTATCTTACGTTCTCTGTTTTCTTGAGACACAACCTGATGTAACCTGATGGAATGTGACATGCTTGTCACTTTTTGTTAAAAGTGACTATAAATGGGGAAGTATCAGGTAACTAGAATATTTTCCCATTAGTGGTTCTTGGCAGGTTATAGTCTAACAGCACAGCCCTACATGAAAAAAAATATATTAGCATTAAAAAGCAGCTGATGCCTAAGCAAAAAATAGTTAAAACATTAAATTCTATGTTCTCAAGAGTCTATCTTGTTTCTCCATGTTTGGTTTGAAAGGTTCAATAAATTATTTCTAAAGCAAATGGTCAGAATATATACATGGTATGAGATGAGGAATAGGTAGGGGGAACAGATGAACTAAACACCAGTATTCCTTTTTTGTGGAAAGCTTATTTAGTGAAATGGGAGAGAAATTGTGCAGATAGTGCATGGTATATGACGAGAATTGTTTCTTATTAGAATGCTCTTCTGACTTGTCCAGGAGGCATTATACTTTAAGCCATGTTCCTAGTGATGCAGAAAATTTCTACTTATAATGCCATATGAATTCCACCTTCCACTATTATGAAAATGAGGAGTAACGGAAAGATACTCCATTTCTTTCTGTCACTCTCAAAAATATTAAGTTAATAATATGAAAAAGTATTTATCTAAATGCCTGTCTTTTTTTAATGTCAACGCAAGGAAAGAAATAGCCCAATACAATTTGATTTAATTTATACATGGTGGAAAAAAGATAACATATGGCTGAAAGAATATATTTTAGCTAGTAAGAGTAAAACTAGAAATCATTTCTAGGAGGCCAAATATTCTAGATTTACCTTTAACTGTCACAGATAAAAAGGATTAATTAATGAAGACTGCACTCAGTAGATAAAGGGCTTCATTGGTACTCTGTTAATTTTCTTGAAAGAAAAAGACAGCCCAGCTTGAATTTTCTCTTTAGCTTGAAATGTATTCCAGCTCTTTCTTCTTAATATGAGGAGAAAAAGAAAAAGCAGAATATAAAAGCTAAAATTTAATAATAAATATTACATCAGTAGCATCCTTCAAAATGTTGCTTTTAAAGGGGGGGGGAGGGAGGGAGGGAGGGAAAGGAAGAAAGAAAAAGAAACTGTGACATACAATGACCCTAACCGTATGCAAGTTTCAAGCATCTTAGAGAAGTGAAAGCTGAATCACTAAGCAATAGAAGATAGCTTGTTTCACTAGCAACCTGATATGCAGAATTAGGAAGAAGAGACAACTTTCTTCCTTTCACTGATGCTCTAGCTTGCTATATAACTGATGAATGGAGCTCAGTTAAGCAATTTTTAAAACTTTGCTAACTAGCTTAATCAATGGAGGAATGTCATAGGTAAGATACCATTTTAAAAAAAAAAGGAATAATTGAAGAAAGGTAATTTTGTTAGGAAAATGAAAAAAATACAATAACTGCTATTTAAGTGCCAACTACATTCTGGGTGCTATACTAAGCAATGTACCCCATAATAGAGCTGAATGAAATAAATTCAGAAATGTGAATTAACTTCTAAAGTCACATAGGTGGTATCCTCCTCCAAGACTATTTGAAATCAAGACTCAAGCACTTTTTTCTCTACTACCATGGCTCTTTTTCCATCAACTTGACTGATGTTCCATTTCACGGTGGATATAATCTAAACAATTTCTCATTAAAAAACTGACTGTATTCTCCTAGAGGCAATTCCAAACATATGTGGAATACTAATCCATGGATTAGTCTTAAGTATCACAATTCAAATTTTTCAATCATGAGAGTTGGCTGTACTTGCTTTTTCCAATTTCTTCACTCTCATTCTCTGGTCCCACTCCAATCAGTACTCATCTTTCCCCACTCTACTAAAACTTTGCTAAATTCTGAGGTTAATTTTCAATCATATCTTAATTTACCTGTTAATAGTAACTGAGAGTTAATTCTCTCTTTCATGAAAGAGTGCCATTGTGGCTCTTTCTCGGTCTTTGCTTGTTTTTTCTCATCTCACTTTAAATGTTAGCTTAACTCAGAGCTCATTCTTTGGTCTTTTTTCTTCTCCATTCACACCATTTGTAATCACATCTCATTTATATCATATATTTGAGAATTACATCCAAATTTATAACTCCAGTCAGGGTCTCTCTTCTGACCATCAGAGTCATAGATGCAAATCATCATGTAGATGTCTAATAAGTACCTCACATAGGTACCTTACTGTATCCAAAAATAAACTCCTGATCTACCCCCCAAAACTTGCTCTTCTCAAAGTCCTGCATCCACACAGTCTCCACTATCTCAGGAAATGGCAACCGTCTTGAGTCGCTCCACAAACCTCAGGGTTCTCCTTGACTTCTTTCTTATTTTCAGGTAAGACATCTAGTCTTATCTAAGACAGCAGATTCTCCTTCAAATAATATCTAGAATACAACCACATCTCCCCACCTCCACTACTACTATCATCAATTCTCTATTGAGTAATATTGCAATAATAACTGGTCTCTCTGCTTCAGCCTTTGCTCCACACCTCATGTATATTCCATTCTCATGGCAGAGTAATCCTTCTAATATGTAAGTCAGATTCTTGTCACATCTCTGCTCAAAATTTTCCAGTGGCTTTCCAATTCCAAAACTGAAAATCCTTATGATGGCTTACAAGCACTTACACATTTGAGCACCCCAGTCCTCTTTGGTCTCATCTAATATTTTTTCCTTTATCCATCCACTTCAGACAGAACTCCTTTCTGTTCCTTGAGCACAGCAAGAATCCTCCTTGTCCCATGCTATTCCCTTTGCCTGGAATGACCTTCCCCCAGATATGGCTTTTTTCATCACTACCTTAAAACTCCTCACAAATGTCACTTTACCCATAAAATCTTTCTTAATAACAATTTTAAAACAGTATCCAACATTCTCTATCCCCCTACTCTGCTGTATTTTTCTTTATAGCATTATTATCATAGCACTTATATATATATATCATATATATGTATGTATATTTACTGCCTGTTTCCTCTAATAAAATATAAGTTCCTTAAGGGCAGAAACTTATGGATCTTTTATTAGCCACTCTACTCCCAGTTCCTCCATAAAATCTTCATCATAGTGGGAGCTCAATAATATAATTGCTATGTGAGTAACATACAGCCACTTGATTGGATTTTGTTTATCTAAGATATTACACATCTCCTGCAGTCTCTTCAGCCAAGTTTCATATTTAAATTTCTAATTCAGAATCTACAATGCAATGATCATGTTTGTCTGTGGTACTTAAGTTTCAAGGAAGACAGCAAACATTTGTTTTCTTCCACTATACAAAATTCACTGTGCTAGATATTCTGGAGTAAAAATGTAATAAAAACATATCCTTGCTCTCAAAGAGCTTGTTTTTTAATTAAAATACAGTCCTAGCATCACATACCTTATAGATAAATGTAAGGAAAGACATGTAGGAATTCTATTACTAGCATCTCTCCAGAGCATGGGTGGAGAAGCTAGTCATCTATAGCACATGCTAGCCTTAATATTGACATTATATAGGTGTGTATCCAGGAATACATGTCTACAATGTAATGACTGAAAGCTGTAATCACAACTTCAAAGACTATTAAGTACATGACACAAAATATGTATGAGGTATAAAACAGTAAATGTTAAATTGCATGAGGTGCAATTTAGCATAATAATTACAAAATTATATTTCTTTTAAAGTGCACTGAAAACCAAATCAAATATAAGAAGAAAACCACACAAAGGCAAAATATACAGCATGGCCCAGGGACAAAAAATTTGTGACTTCTGATCTAAAGGAACTGTTGAATACTTAAGGTTTTCTTCTTTGTTGTTAACCATCATTTGTATTGAAGGAGTGATAGTTGACTAATGGTTTATAAGTGATCCAGGGAAAAAATGTGGGCAAGGACCAAAAGCATGTTAATGTTTATCTACTTCTACCATGGGGAAGAAGCAGCTGTGATTCTAGACAAGCAAGTCTAGTTTTTAAGGAAGAAATATTGCTATTGTGGAGCAGTATAATTTATACAGTTGCTTTACTTTAAGATTTTTTTAAAAAGGAGAAGAAAGAGGAGAAAGAGGATGGACCAGAGGGCAAGGGGAGATAAAGACAAAGAAGAGAAAAAAGATGAAGACAAAGAAGAAGAAAATGAGGAGGAAGAAGAGGAAAAAGGAGAAGGAAAAGAAGGAGAAGAAGAAGAGTGGAAGAGGAAGAAGAAAGGGAAGACCTCAATAAATTTTCAATCTCTTTGTTCTCAAACTCTAATCAACACATATGGCAATAAATTGGCTTGTCACTTGCAAGCATTAATGGCATTAATTAGTGTTCCTTTTAATCATTTTTATTCATTAATTCATTCAACAAATATTTTTGAGCACTTGCTGCATGCAAGACATTTTGCCCAACTCTGGGACATCTGGAGAAAACTACATACTCAGTTCCTGCCTTAATGTAGCAACAGTGGAGTAAACATTCTCCTTAGGAAGGTATGCCTAATCCTCAATGCTAAATGATAACCAGCTTTTTTGAACCAAGAATCTCTTTTCCAATGAAAATAAACTGACACCTGATTTTTCAAGCACCAGCTGCCTGTAAAGTTATTTGGTGTTAATCAGTTATGTGCAGATTACTTCTAGATAAAAAGATTTTTTTTTAAGTTGTATTTCTAGAACAACAGCTAAACAAATCTGTTGAGAAAATCTGGATTGTGATAGTTTTACCCACACATTGTCATCCTTTGGGGCTTGACCAGAGCAGTCTTAATTTCCCTTTGTTCTATCTTCCTCTCAAATGCTATGTATGATATATATTTTTTTAAAAAGTACTATGAACACAAATAGAAGAGTGCATCTGAACCGGACTATCATTTGACAGGAAGAGGGTCAACATCCTTCCCGGCTAGAAAATAGCATGAAAAAATACACTGCCAGACATGGACAAGATGCTGGTAAGGGTCTGAAGTGACATAATATAGACAGTGTATGGAAGCTTATGATTGGATGGTAGGCTTGAGTCTATAACCTGCAGGACTTTGAATGCCATTTAAGAGAATTAGATAGATAGTAGTCAGCTGATTAAAGGTTTTTTCAATGGAGAGTGGCAATACTGAGCAGAGTGCATTGGATAAGCAAGAGATTAAACACAGGACAGCTGATAAAAACAGCAGGCTAATTCTCTGAAAGTCATTTTGTTAAAGACAATTTTCTGGCAGAAAGGAATATAGTTTGCCAAACAACTGATTCACTGAAAGACCAATTCGTAAGATGACCAAGTCACCAAATTGTTTTCCCACGTTTCCCCCCAAAACTGGATTTTATTGATTACTTATAAAATGTACAATAATTTTTTTGTTTTTGTTTGTTTGTTTTTCTTTTTTTGCGGTATGCGGGCCTCTTGCTGCTGTGGCCTCTCCCGTTGTGGAGCACAGGCTCCGGACACGCGGGCTCAGCGGCCATGGCTCACGGGGCCCAGCCGCTCTGCGTCATGTGGAATCTTCCCGGACCGGGGCACGAACCCGTGTCCCCTGCATCGGCAGGCGGACTTCTCAACCACTGCGCCACCAGGGAAGCCCTGTACAATAATTTTTGTTGCACTGGAAGGTTTCAACAGGCTTTACAAACATTTTTCCCTCAGAGATTTGGTTTTGCTATAGTCATTTTGCCCTCTGTGTTGTCCCAGCTATGGTATCAGGAATAGCAGACATTAAGTTAATTCGTTTTTCCATAGTTACTATTATTTTATTTTATTTTTTAGTTACTATTATTTTAAACAATAAAATGGGTCGATCTCTCCAGACATTTTTAATTCATATACTATCTTTCCCCTTTTTCTTAATATACCAATTTTTAGATGGATCAATCAAATGAATTATTCATATTTTTCATATTTCAGGAATCCTGTACATTATACCATCAGTATTATACACATAAACTAATAGAATTGTTCTTTAAATGAAATTTAATAGCTGTTTCACTTCCTCTATGTTTATAGACTTATAGAGGGCATGTATTTATGTATATATGTTTATTTTTGCATATCCCTGTTAACTTTCTCATTTGTCAAAATTCTTTACCCTTGGGGCTTATATACTCCAAGGTAGAAACATATTTCATATAAGGACTCACTTTCGTCCTAAAGACATACATAGGCTGAGAATGAAGGTATAGAAAAAGATATTTCAAGCAAATGTTCTCAAAAAAAAAAAATTAGAGTTAGCTATACTTAAATCAGACAAAATGGTTTTTAAACTAAAAATGGTAACAAGAGACAAAGAAGTCATTATATAATGATAAAGGGATCAATCTATCAAGAAGACATAAAAATAATGTACCCAATGTACCCACTGGAGCAAAAAGTAAAGAGCTACAAGGAAAAATAAACAGCAATATAGTAACAGTTGGGGACATTAATACTCTATCAAAACAACAGATAGCTGATGCAGAGAATCAAAAAGGAAAGAGTGGATTTGACAAAACTATAGACCAAATGGACCTAACAGATATGGAATACTCTGACAACAGCAGAATACACATTTTTCTCAAGCATGCATGGAATGTTTTCTAGGATAGACAATATTTTATTGTCTATCCCAGTCACAAAAAAAAGTCTTAAAATATTCAGAGTTTGAAATCATACCAAGTATCTTATTTGACCACAGTGATATAAAACTAGATACCAATAACAGGAGGAAAATCAGAAATTCACAAATACATGGAAATTAAACAACATTCTCCTGAACAGCCAATGAATCAAAGAAGAAATTAAGGGGACTATAGAATAGTATTTTGAGAAAAACAAAAATGGAAACACAACATTACCCAAACTTATGGAATGCAGCAAAAGCAGTTCAAAGAGAAAATTTCTTAACAATAAATGCCTATATTAGTAACAAGAAAGATCTCAAAGAAAAAACCTCACTACATGACATAGGGAGCTAGAAGAAGAAGAATAAAATGAGGCCAAAGTTAGCAGGAGGAAGGAAATAATAAAGATTAGAAAAGAAACAAATGACATAGAGAACCAGAAAACAATAGAAAAGATTAACTAAGCCAACAATTGATTCTTTGAAATATAAACAAAATAGACAAGCATTTAGCTAGCCTAACAAAGGTAAAAGGAGAGAGAAACCAAATCTACAAAATTATGAATGAAAAAAAGATATTACAACTAAAGCCACTGAAATACAAAGGATCATGAGAGCTACTATGAACAATGATATGCCAACAAACTGGACAACCGAGAAGAAACAGAAAAATTCTTAGAAACATACGACCTACCAAGACTGAATCAGGAAAAAATAAAAATCTGAAAAGACCAATTACTAGTAAGGAGACTGAAGCAGTAATCAAGTATCTCCCAGGACTAGACAGCCTCACTGCTGAATTTTATCAAACATTTAAAGAAGAATTAACACCAGTTCTTCTCAAACACTTCTAAAAAAATTGAAGAGGAAAGAACACTACACATGCATTTTACAAGGCCAGAATTACCCTAATATTAAAGCCAGCAAAGAACACTACAAGGAAATAAAACTACAGGCAAATATCCCTGATAAATATAGAGGCAAAAATGCTAAATAAAATACTAGCAAACTGAATTCAGCACCACATTAAAATGATCATCCCATGATCAAGTGAGATTTATCCCCGGAATGCAAGGATGGTTCAACATATACAAATTAATCAACATGATATATCATGTGAATAGATGTGGGATTCATTCCAGGGATGCAAGGATGGTATAACATCTGTAAATCAATCAATCTGATACACCACATTAACAAACTGAAGGATAAAAAGCATATGATTATCTCAATAGATGCACAAAAAGCATTTGACAAAATTCAACATCCATTCATGAAAAAAACTTTCAACAAAGTGAGTATAGAAGAAACATATTTCTATAAAATAATTGCCATATATGACAAGCTTACAACTAACATCATATTCAAAAAGCTGTAAGCTTTCCTCTAAGATCAGAAAAAAGACAGGGAAGCCCAATCTCACCACTCTTATTCTACATCACATTGGAAGTCCTAGCCAGAACATTTAGGCAATGAAAAGAAATAAAATGTATCCAGATCAGAAATGAAGAAGGAAAACTATATTTTCAGATGACATGATCTTATATATAGAAAACCCTAACCCAAAAGACTCCACCAAAAAACAGTTAGAAATAATAAATGAATTCAGTAAAGTTGCAGGATATAAAATCAATATGCAAAAATCTATTGCATTTCTATACACTAATAACACATTATCAGAAGGAAAAACTAATAGAACAATACCATTTCCAAATACATCAAAAAGAACAAAATATCTTGGAATAAATTTAAGCAAGGATGTGAAAGACCTGCCCACTGAACAATATAAGATGTTGATGAAAGAAATTGAAGAAAAAACAAATATATGGAAAGACATTCCACACTCATTAACTGGGAGATTGAATATCGTTAAAATGCCCATACTACTCAAAGCTATCTACAGATTCAGTGCAATCCCTATCAAAATTCCAACGGCATTTTTCACAGAAATGGAAGAAAAATCCTAAAATTTGTATGAACCACAAAAGACCATGAATAACCAAAACAATCTTGATAAAGAAAACAAAGCTGAGGCATCATGTTCCCTGATTTCAAACTAATTCAAAACAGTACAACATTAGCATAAAAACAGAACATAGATCAACAGAAAATAATAGAGAGCCCAGATATAAACCCATGCATATATGAGTAATTAATTTATAACACAGGAGCCAAGAATATACAGTGAGGAAAGAACAGTCTCTTCAATAAATGACATTGGGAAAACTGGACAGCACCATGCAAAAGAATGAAACTGGACCACTATCCTACACCATATGGAGAAATTAATTCAGAATAAGATTTGAATGATAGACCTTAAACCATAAAACTCATAAAACATAGGCAGTAAGCTCCTTGACATCAGTCTTTGTAAAGATTTTTTAGATCTGACACCAAAAGCAAAGACAATAAAAGAAAACTTTAAAAAGCAGACTACATCAAATTAAAAAGCTTCTGCATAGCAAAGGAAACCATCAACAAAATAAAAGGCAACCTACTGAATGGAAGAAAATATTTTCAAATCATATATCTGATAAGGGGATAATATATCCAGAATTTATAAAAAACTCATATAACTCAATAGCAATAAAACCAAATGTTCAATTAAAAACCAGCACAGGATTGAATAGATATTTTTCCAAAGAAGATATACAAATAGCTAACAGGTACATGAAAGGCACTCAATATCACTAATTATCAAGAAAATGCAAATCATAACCACATGAGATATCAACTCACACATGTTACAATGGCTTTCATCAGGAAGACAGAAAACAAGTGTTGGCGAGGATGTGAAGAAAAGGGAACACTTGTGCATGGTTGATGGGAATGTAAATTGGTATAGCCACTATTAAAAACAATATGGAGGTTCCTCAAAAAACTGAAAATAGAACTACCACATGATCCAGCAATTCCACCTTTGAGTATTTATCCAAAGGAAACAAAAACACTAATTCAAAAAGACATATGCACACCACATTCATTGCAGCGTATTTCTCAATAGCCAAGATATGAAAACAACCTAAGTGTTCATCAATGGATGAATGGATAAAGAAACATGGTATATTTATACAACAAAATATTATTAAGCCATAAAAAATAATGAAATCTTGCCATTTGTGACAACATGAATGGACCCTTAGGGCATTATTCCAAGTGAAATGAGGCAGAGAAAGACAAATACTGTGTGATCACAATTATATGTGGAATTGGAAAGGAAAGGAAACAAAAAATCAACTCACAGAAAAAGAGACCAGTTTTGTCTTTATCTGAGGCATGTGGTAGGGGGAGGAGGAATTGGATGAAGGTGGTCAAAAGGTACAAAATTCCAGTTATAAGGTAAATAAGTACTAGGGATGTAATGTACAACATAATGGCTATTGTTAACACTGCTGTATGATATATATGAAAGTTTTTGAGAGTAGATCCTAAGAATTCTCATCAAAAAGGAAAAAAATCTCTTTTTTTTCCTTAAAAAAGAAGTGATCAGTGTTTGAATTTAAGAATATTCTTAAAGTTGACTTTCATTTAATTGAAATCACATAAATTAAAAAGAAACTCCAACATAAGGGCACTGGATTGAAAATATGATGGAAGTGAAAAAACCCACTCCATTATTTATCAATTATTTATTATTCAAGATACATGTTGCATCTGAAATTTAAAATACTAATATTTCTTGTTCCAAAACTAAATGCTCATAATTGCTGAAGCAGCCCATGAAACAAAAAGTAATATAAACTTTTTTATAGATTAATATAAAAAATTTGGTTAATTATAAATTGTAGAATTGGTCATTATGTAAGTTCTCAACTTAAAAGGCTTTTTAAATATTACATAGAAAACACAATGGGCTCTTGAATTATGTTCAAAGCAATCAGAATGGGTACTAGACAGCCTATTAACAGGACCTGGCGTATTGGCTGGAGACAATGGAAGAATAGTTAGTTTTTGCTCCTAGGTGACTAAGAAGTCAAAGTTACTTTTATCAGAGGTTGAAACAAGAAAAAAAAAAGTATGTTTTGTCAGGGAAGATAATGAGGAATTAAGGGCCTGTGGATTATGATATATTGGAATGGTATGGTGAAAATAAAACATCAAACAATGAAAAATCTGGGTCCTAGAGCTCAAGATAAAAATCATTAGAATAATTGGAAAAAAAGAATGTACTTAACCAATATTTATTAAACACTTACAAGGCATCAAGTTCTAAGGCAGGCATTTTAAACATGTATACTGATTTACTCTCAATGACAACTTTGTGGAATGATTATTGCTATCTTCAATTTATCAATTAGTAAACTGAGACCAAAAAAATACAAGCAAGTTGCTACTGTTATAAAAGTAATTTTTATAGGTTGTATATTGTTCCCGACTCCTTTCCAGTAGAAGGATTATATATACCTGCCCCTTGCCAAAGGATTATATATACCTGCCCCTTGCCATAAGATTTGCTGTGCCTCCCTGAGGAAGGAATATGCTTCTGCAGATCATGAACATTATGCTTGTTTATATGACTTGCTCTAGACATATACATAAGCTATATTCAATTAGAAACTTCAAGACCAATCACATGAATTTATTGTTGTCCTTTTCCTTTTTCCAGGAGATAGGGTTTTCTCCTTCAGACTGGATCCAGTATAAATAAAGCATGTGAACAGAGTAGAATACATATGATATAAAATATAAGAAAGGAAATAAAATTTTTGTGTTGTAAACAACTACTAAGTCTCAGGGGTTGTTTTTTATGCAGCATAACCTAGTGAAAGACAACTAATATAGTGGTAAAACATGGAGTTCACATTCAAACTAAGTTCTAACTGGCTTTAAATCCCATATACAATCTATTACATTACTCTGTCTCTCAAGATGTGATACGTAAAGCCATTAGTGGATGATGTAATTCAGAATTGAGTGTAAACGTTCAAGGAAAATCTTAGGAAAAATATTCTAGGATAAGACACTGGTTTACATTTTAACAAGCCCTCTAGGCAATTCTTTCGCAAAGTAAAACTTAAAAACAGCTTATCTATGGAGTCTATATTGAGCTTCATTACATCGAATACCTGAAATTTTATGAAAAAGCTGCTCATTGTGTACATTTTTCCAGGATTAGTTTACCTAATTTTTAAAGGCTAGAAGTATTCTGTGACTCAGAATACTTAACAAATTTAAGGAATGAGTGAATATGAAAAGGATTCAGCAGAGAAACCTACCCTTGACAACTTTGGCAGCAAAGTAGTAAAGGAAATGGGTAGTATGATAGTTTCAGAAAGAAGCCTGTTTGAGGGAATATTTTTTAGGATAGATGAGAATTGATCATTTGGGAAGGGAAAGAATTAATGGATGGGAACATTCAAAAGCAGAATGGAGAAAACTGAAGTAGCAAACTACCTGCAGCTATGAGATGAAGAGGACAGTTGGAAGTTTTAATTTTGTATAATATAATAGAATAGAGGAATATTTTTCTCTAAAAGGAGAGAACAAGTAAAGATGGAGAGAAACCCTGAGATAGAATGGTTTCCACCTCCTTAATTAAGCAGAGTAATATCAACTACTCTTTTAGGAATGAGAGGGCTTGAGCACTGTGGGATGAGTTTAGGAAAGAAGCAAAGTGTTGGGGGGAAAAGTTGGGATCAGCAAAAGGTGAAAATAAAATAAATGGACCTTCAATGCTGTGAATTTAGAATAAATAATATGAATTTGAACAAAAATTATTTTCAATAATAAAAGTTTAATTTTTATTTCAGTGTTTCTCTGCTGTAGTCACATAATTCAAATGACTAGAGTATTAAAAAATTACATATACGGATGCAATTCCTGAAGTAACAATTTAGAGCATATTTAATAGGATACTAACTATGCTGAGATACAAAAGACCTGTATTTAAATCTCAAATTTATTATCAAGTTTGTTAGGTAAATTTAGGCAAATCAGTTTATCTTAATTTGCCTCAGTTTTCTCATTGGCCAGATGAAGATAATACTATTTGTCTCAAGTAACCTATAGGGTAACTTTGTGAAAAAATAAAATAAGAGGAATGTATCTTCTGAAATTAAAAGATAAATGAATTCAATACAAATTCATTGGTAGCTGTGAGAAGTAACAGAAAACAGGGTATTAATATAACACAGCAAATCTTCCTCCACTACCAACCGAACAGAAGCTTTTTTGAATCTAGACACGACTCTTTAAGTTAAAACAAATCTGTAGTTTAACTTCCATTTCCAGCAATATGGTAGACAGCATAATTTTAAATGCCCTTACTTCATTTACCAAAATACTATATAAAATATGAAAAAACTCATCATTTCTGGTAAAATAGTTTCCAACTGGCTGCACTCAAAGAATCATTTAAAGTTTTTAAAGTATATTTTATATACTTATATAATTTGCCTCATTAAAGAGGAAAAGAATATCATTTAAGTGCAAAAATAAGAAAAACCTACAAAACTGACAGAAAAACAAACAAGACTTTGCATTCACTATCATTAGGTTTATCCATCCAACCAAGAAAATAACCATTCCAGAATCTTAGAAACAATAAAAAGAAAAGTTAGCTATATAATTGTATTATTCTAAAATGAGAGAAAGTATGTCTATAGTAATTATTTTTTTAAATATTTGGCCAAAATTGCCCACAAAAACATTACAATTTATATCCTTTGTATTCACTCTCAATGTACTGAAAATTATAGACTTCCACTTGATTTAACTCTTGAAAATGTTTTGTGTTCCTTTGGCTTTCTAAAAATTCTATAATTCACATAATACCCAATTTTTTGTTATTCACAGAAGTCTAAATGAAAAATAATATAGTATTCAAAGATAACTGAATATATGTATATGATGAAAAACTACAAATATTTAGTAAAAATGTTATTACTTTTACATAGTGAAGTGCCTTATTCTGATACAGTGGTCAGAGACAACCTCCTTAAACATCTGCCCCTCCTCAATTAAAAACTATACCTAGGCAATATCTGCTCATAAACTTTGTTGCCTGTATGTCTCCAATCTTCCATGCTCCATATCCATGTAGCACTCTTCAAGGGACAAGCCCCATAGACTGTAGCACATCATGGAGCAGGCAATTGTGCTACACTAGGTACTTCCTAGAGCCCAGAGAAGAACTGGGATGTAAATATGGGACTCCAGTAATTACCAAACCCAGGAAAATATTTTTAGCAAAAGAAGATGACGGAGCTCAATTTTAAATTGAAGAGAATATTTTTGATGAATTTTAAGACAAAATTAACATTTTTTAAATGTGGTAAACACAGACATTGCCATTTCATATTTAGTCTTCCCTGTAATAATTATTGATTAATGATAGTACTGAAAATCAATATCTTTTTTCAAAATTTGAATGTAAGGTCAGGAAATAGTAGTTGACATGAGTTCTCACCACCATTGTTTCCTGGTTGAGTGACTTTGAGTTGTAAAATATTTCTCAGATCTAAAAATCAGCTGGCCAAGGTAGATAAAATTTATATTCCTTACAATTTTAAAATTCTATCAATTTAAATTTAAGCTATTAAATGACTATATTTTATAAACTAAAACTAATATCTATGATATTATCCTACTTTTGCCTTTTGTTATTGAAATTAATTCAATACAGTCCTATGCATACAATGACTATCCATTTATATACCCTAAAGCAAATCTCTGAATATCTATATTGCACCCAGACTGACAATCCATTCCATTTGATCATTTATTCTATGAAATATAGAAGGCAAATCTACTACCACGGCAATGAGTGATTTTACCTAGTTTTTGCCAATACTTTACAAAATGCTGAATTATTTTGCTAATCATCCAGAATATAATATGGTGTTCTACACATGCTAGATAAGGATAATTTCATTCATTTGTGGGCTTTCCATTTAGGAATAATCTAAAATTTAAAGTGCAACAGGAAATTGACAAATACTCTCCAAACCCCATCACAAATGAATTGATACTAGATTTAAATTTTATGATCAGAAGCTGCTCTGGCCAATAAGTTCATCAAAATGAATAGGGAATGACTAAAATGTCACCATTTTGTTTTCTTCTTTCCGATGGATAGTCAAATTCTTTCACCGCAACATCATTTTTTTTCTCACTGTCATTTATGGTCTACTTACATGAAAATTTCTACTTGAAGTCCTTGCTAATTAACTTCTGTGTCTTTTCTTTACTTCCCTAACACATCATTTGAAACCTTGTTTGTGCACCCACTTCACTATGTTTTGCAATATAGTGTGTTTTTACACATAGATGTCTTCTAATATACTGCAAGTTTCATAAGAGCATGATATACTTGAATATCCTAATGCAGAGGTCAGAAAACCAAGTCCCACAAAGTCAAGTTCATCCAGCTGCCTATTTCTGTAAATAATGTTTTACTACACAGCTATGTCCATCTTTTTAATATATTATCTATGACTGCTTTCACAGTCATGTGAAAATTTCACGTAGAGATGAGTAATTGCTGTAGATATAAGTCCTACTAAGTCAAAAATATTTATAGTATGGACCTCTACCAAAAAAGTTACCCACTCCTGCCTTAAAGATCCTACCACAGTGCCTTGTATGGAATAGGAGTCCAATCGATAGTTACTGAAAGGAAAGAAACAACGACAGCAGAAGAATGCTCAAGGAGGAAATAAAGATTGATAAGAAAAGGAATATGAAGACATAGATTAGAGAAGGTATTTTCAAGGAAAAGTAAGACAATGTAAGTGCAAGTTTCTATAACAGTATTAGTTATATGATACAGATCAAAGAAATGTTTACTTTTAAGAATAACAACAGAAAAAGACTTTGTGAGTCTGATAGCACCCAGATCCAGATGAGCAGTTCCCATTACATGGTCAGTTTATATTGGTGCATAGTCATGTGCTCCATCTTTACCAAGTCTCAGTAGCATGATATGACCTAGATTTCAAGTGTAGATTTCTGTGCTGCAGATGGCAAGGACTTAGGTAAATCTGCAGATTTCCTGAGTTCTCTCACTGTCACCTCTTTCTTCTCCATGTACTTCCTTCCTTTCCTGTATCATACCCTGAAAATTCTAACCAATAGAACTCCTCAAATTCATAAATCTGTTTTCTCATCTCAGGGGCACCACTGGATTCTGTTTGAATTCCTCTGTGTGGCTTGATAGCTTGTTTTTTTATTGCTGAATAATATTCCAATGTATGGCCACAGTTGGTCGAATCACCTACTGAAAGATATCTTGGTAACTTTGAAGTTTTGGCAATTATGAATAACACTGTGAAAAAATATTCATGTGCAGGTTTTCAGGTGGACATAAATTTTCAATTCATTAGGGTAAAAACCAAGATATTCAATTGTTCAACCATGTAGTAAGTGTATAACTTTGTAAGAAACTGCAAAACTGTCTTCTAAAGAGGCTGTGTACCATTTTGCATTCCTACTGGCAATAAATGAGAATTCCTGTTGTTCCACATCCTCTTCAGCATTTAGCATTATCAGGATTTTGGATTTTAGCCATTCTAATGGGTATGTAGTGATATCTCATTTTAGTTTAATTTACAATTGCCTAACGACATATGATGGTGAGCATTTTTTAAAGTTCTATTTACCATCTGTATATCTTCTCTGGTGAGGTTTCTGTTTAGATCTTTGTGTGTTTTTTAATTGAGTTGCTTGTTTCCTTATTGTTGAGTTTTAAGAGTTCTTTGTGTATTTTTATACTGGTCCTTTATCAGATGTATCAGATGAATATATCATCTCCCAGTCTGTAATTTATTTTCTCATTCCTTTATCAGATGTGTTGTACAAGGATTTTCTACCAACCTGTGGCTTGTCTTCTCATTCCCTTAGCTACGTCTTTCAAAGAGCAGAAATTTTTCATTTGAATGAGGTCCAACTAATCAATTTTTTCTTTCATGGATTGTGCTTTTGGTGTTGTATCTAAAATGTCATCGCCAATCTCCAGGTCATCTACATTTACTCCTATGTTATCTTCTATAATTTTTTTTCAATTTTGTGCTTTGCATTTAGATCTATGTTCTGTTTTGAGTTAATTTTTGTGAAAGGTATAAGGTCTGTACCTAGATTAATTCCTTTATATATGGATGTCCAGTTGTACCTGCATCATTTATTTAAAAATTATCCCTTCTCCATTAAATTTCCTTTCCTCCTTCATCAAAAGTGAGTTGAATATATTTATATGGTTACATTTCTGGGCTCTATTCTGTTCCATTGATCTCTTTTTCTATTCTTTTGCCAATACCACCCTATCTTGATTACTGTAGATTTATAGGCCATGTTGAAGTGAGGTAGTATTAGTCCTCTGACTTTCTCTTTGTTCCTCTCTTCCAATATTGTGTTAGCTATTCCGGGCCTTTCACTTTTTCACATAGACCTTAGAATCAGTACGTTCATATCCACAAAATGACTTGCTGGGATTTTTTTTGGATTGCCTTGAACTACAGATCAAGTTGGAAGAACTGACATCTTAACAATATTGAATTTTCTTATCTATGAACACAGAATATCTCTTCATTTATTTATATCCTATTTGTAGTTTTTTCATATAGACTTTGTACATATTTTGTTAAATTTGTACCTAAGTCTGTCTTTCTTTCTTTTTTTTTTTTTTTTTTTTTTGGTGCTAATGTGAATGGCATTGTGTTTTTAATTTCAAACGCCAACTATTTGTTGCTGGTATACAAGAAAGCATTAATTTTTGTATACTAACCTTGTATTCTGCAACCTTGATATAATTACTTACTAATCCTAGGAGGTTTTTTTATTGATTCTTTGGGATTTCCTACATAGACAACCAAGCCATCCATAAACAAAGTCAGTTTTATTTCTTATTTTCTAATCTGTATACCTTTTATTTCTTTTCCCTGTCTTATTGTATTAGCGAGGACTTCTGATACAATATTAAGTAGGAGTGATAAGAAGGAATACCCTTGCCTTGTTCCTGATCTTTGAAGGGAAACATCTCATTTATCACCATTAAGTATGATTTATAAATGCAATTTTTAACTTGGTATCTGTAAAAGTCATGCTTTCTCAATTCTCAACTTGTTTATGTGACAAACATAATGTTTGCTCCTTTTTTCATTAAATAATTAGAAATTTATCACATTACTTTTAAAGAATCATTTATTTCATTTTTTATTTGTATTTTGCAATTTAATTAATTCTTCTTTGTTACCACCAATTGGATAACTTACAGTACTAATGGACCTCCAGTGTATTTATTTGTTTATTATTTTTGCAGGGGCAGAGGAAATATGGGGAAGATATTAAACATTGGAACAGAAGAGAAAGACCACATATACACCCACACATATACAGAAAATGGACTTTTAAAAATATAGATATTTTATTAAGATACTTTTTGAGCACTTTAAGGTTCTGAGTAAAATTAAGAAGAAGGTACAGGGTCTTTCTCTTCTGTTCCAATGATCCAACTGTTTGTTGCTATGCCAATACAACACTGTTTTGATTATTTCAACATTATAATTTGTTGAAATCTGGTAGAGTTAGTGCTCAATTTTTCTTTTCATCTTCAGAGTTGATTGAATATTTCAGGTCTTTGTATTTCCATATGAATTTTAGAAACAACTTGTCAATTTTTATAAAAAGAACCCTGGGATTTTTATTGTGATTCCATTGAATCTATAGATCAAATTGGGGAGAACAGACTTCTTAACTACATTGTTTCTTATGAATAATGTATATATCTTCATTTATTTAGCTCTTCTTTCAGCATTATTTTCTACTTTTCATTGTAAAGATCTTTACATCTTTTGTCAGAATTATCCCTAAGTATTTTATATTTTTGAAATAACATTGTTTTCTTTCTTTTTTATTGATGTATAATTGACATAGAACATTATATTAGTTTCATGTGTAAAATATGATTCAATATTTGTATACACTGCAAAATGATCACCAAAATAAGTCTTGGTAACATCCATCACCATACATAGTTACATCATATATAAATTTTTTTCTTGTGATGAAGACGTTTAACATCTACTCTCTTAGCAACTTTCAAATGTGTAATACTGTAAATATTATTAACTACAGCCACTGCTGTACATTACATCCCCATATTTATTTTATAAATGAAATTTTGTACATTTTGGTCCCTTTCACCCTTTCACGCATCCAGCAGCTCCTGCTGGCAACCACCAATCTCTTCTCTGTATCTATAACTTTGGGGTTTGTTTATTGTCTTTCGTTTTTTTAGATTCCACATATAAGTGAGTTCGTATGGTATTTGTATTTCTCTGACTTATTTCACTTAACACAATGCCTTCAAGGTCCACCCATGTTGTCACAAATGGCAAAATTTCCTTCTTTTTTAATGGCTGTATAGTATTCTATTATATATATATTTACATCGTCTTTATCCATTCATCCATTGTTGGACACTTAGGTTATTGCTAAGGGCTATTATAAGTGCTGTAATGAACACTTTCTATTATTAATTTTGGGAGGAAACTCCATACTGTTTTCCATAATGGCTCTGCCATTTCACATTCCTACCAACAGTATACTAAGGTCTCCTTATCTCCACATTCTCACCAATACTTGTTATTTCTTGTCTTTTTGATAATAGCCATTCTAACAGTATGAGTTAATATCTCATTATGGTTTTGTTTTGGATTTCCCTGATGATTACTGATGTTGGACATCTTTTCATGTAACTGTTGGCCATCTGTATGCCTCCTTTGGAAAAATGTATATTCAAAAATCTTATGTCCATTTTTAAATTGGATTGCTTCTTTATTTGCTATTGAGACATATGAGTCCTTTACATATTTTGTATATTAACCCCTTATCAGATATAGTATTTGCAAATATTTTCTCTCATTTAGTAGTTTGCCTTTTAATTTTTGATGGATTTGTTTGCTGAGCAGAAGCTTTTAATTTTGATATAGTCTCATTTATTCTTTGCTTTTGAAGTCAGATGCCAAAAAATCATCATGAAGACTGATGTCAAGGAGCTTACCAGGTATGTTTTCTTCTAGGTGTTTTATGGTTTTGGATCTTCCATTCAAGTCTTTAATCCATTTTCAGTTAATTTTTGTGTATGATGTAAGATAGTAGTCTAGTTTCATCCTTTTACATGTGGCTGTCCAGTTTCCCCAACACCATTTATTGAAGAAAGTATCCTTTCCCTGTTATATATTCTTGACTCCTTTATCATAAATTAATTAACCATATATGAGCAATGTTATTTCTGGGCTCTCTATTCTGTTCCATTGATCTATGTGTCTGTTTTTACGTCAATACCATACTGTTATGAATACTGTAGTTTTCTAACATATTTATTTTTAAATAAAGGCAAGCCAAATATTATATTCATCATCAATGTCATGGTCCAACATTTTTACAGGGTTCAAGCATATGTGTTTCCCCTGAACCTACCTGCACTGCTTTTGGTTTAGAGCAGATTTGCAAATTGACTCTTTGTATGTTCCTTATATTTTAGATATACAGTTATGCTTGATGTTTCCTGCATATACGTTGCAACCTAGATTCAAGGGTGAGTACAGATTTTCCCCATGTTGTCTTTTGGTGATTTCATTGGCCACCTGGAAGGGATAGAATTAAATTTCAAGAACTAAGCTGCCCCCTCTCTTGCAAGGTTTTGCTTGCACTTAAGACATGAGTGTCATGTGGAAGTACAGTAGCAAACATGATATGCAGAGAGATAATTATACTTCCTTTCCAGACACAGATTCTGTTCATTCTTCTAGATACATATAATAATAATAATAATGAAAATAATAATAATACTTATTAGCTTTTGGAATAAGTTACATATAAGATTCATATCTAGGAATAGGCAAGGTATTATATATTAATCAAAATTTATTTGCTAAGAAAAAAAGACAAATAGACTATCTTCACTTTGCAAATCATCTGTCCTTTTCATATGAATGTTAAGGCAGCAGTCTATAAAATGTTAATAATTCTATAGAAATCACTATATCTGAATACCTCCTAATCCTCCATAAGGCAACATTAGAAAACCTGTTTTTCAGAGATATGACCAAAATCTATGTATTTGGGGCTTATGAAAAAGAGGACATAGTCACAAAAATTACTTAAAGAGCGAAATCAAATTTAGTTAAGAAGGGAAATGCATCCTAGTAGAAGAAAAAGTATTTATAAGTTAAGAGCTTTGGGATATTTTAATGGCCAAAATAAACTCCAACACATTCACTATGTTATAGATTCTGTGAAGTCCCAGACATATACAGAAGAATCCAAAATTAAGTTAAAATGAGCAATAATTAATATGACACAAAATAAATTCTCAATGGCCATTAAAACTTCAAATATGATATCCAAACTATTTTTACTTGTATAAAGCAAATTTTAAATGTCCCAGACTTTACAGATTAAATTGTGAAAATTAGTGCTCTCTCCATATGTTTTGCCACATGATGACTGGATACTATGAAACTATGGTTTAAATTACAGCTTTAAAGCCTTTTTTTACAATCTTGTTTATAAAGCAATTTTATGGCAACATATTTGTTTCTTTTCAACACATTTTTTGGCACCTCCAGTGAAACTATAAGGTAAAATTTTCCCAGAATGAAAATAGTTTATCTTTCAAAGGCATACCTGGACCTTTTGAAAATGTAATTATAGTCCAGCTAAATGCTTCAGGCAAGTTGCTTAATCTTTTCATTTTCAAGAAAATATATGTGTGTGTGTGTGTGTGTGTGTGTGTAAAATTCCTCTGTGAGAATCAAACTGTATGTAGGTATGACAACTATCTAATCAGACTCCATGTGTTCAGGATGATTGCATTTGTTGTATATTATAGATTGATGCAGTACTGAAGAGAAGTACACCAGGGAAAAGGAACAGCACAATAGATTGGATTCATGGTTTCTGGCAGGAGAAATATAAATGGGCTTGAGTATATTCTGAATGAACACTAAACCCTGTTTTATAATGAAAATGAAAATATTGCAAAGTCTTTTTCTAGCACAAGATATGAAAGGCTATTTGGGATTTTAAGCAAACCTGTGATGTTGTTGCTAAAGTAAGTAGTAAGTTCTTAAGGACTGGCAATCGATAGCTGCAAAGCAGTTGAAAACTTACATATGGCAAACATGTATTACAAGATCGATTTTTATAGCAAAAATCTATATATCAAGCAGGTTTGTTGGAAGCAAATGATAAAATGAATATAGCTGGAGAAAGGTAGTACTCAAGATGGTGCTATAAGCTGAGGTGACATAAATTATAAAAGACAACTGAGGTGCAAGGCAGTGGAAGGATAATCAATTTTTCTGATGGTGTACAGTGACACACCTGTTGTCTCTTTAATACACTGTCAAATAAGCAATGGATATTTGTTAGTGAATTTTTTGAACCAGTAGCAGTATTGCAAGAATCATCAGTAATTGCCTTTGCAAAATATTTCAAGTATGGAAACCTAAAAAGCAGGACAATTATTTCTTCTATTATAATTAATCATTAATACAAATGCACAAGTACAAGATTTTTTCTGAGTCTTTTGCACAAGTACAAGATTTTTTCTGAGTCTCTTATGATGTCTTTAATTCCCAGATAAGGGTGAATGAATAATTTTCCAACTTAATTCTATAAACAGAATGCTCTTCATTTTATAATTGGAACAAACCCAAAATTGATATTTATAAGGTATCAATGTTTATTTAGCATCTTTAAAAATTATCATCTTGCTCTTGAATAGGAAACCTCCAGTAATAATATTTAAGTTTATAATAATATATTCTAGAAAGTCATAAAATTGTGGGCTCTTTCCTATCTTTAAATAAATAATGACAAATATATCATTCATAGTCAAAGAAACAAGCATACCAATTTCAGAGCAAAGTGGGGTTTTTTGGATTTAACTTTTTTTTTTACATCTTTATTGGAGTATAATTGCTTTACAATAGTGTGTTAGTTTCTGCTTTATAACAAAGTGAATCAGTTATACATATACATATGTTCCCATATCTCTTCCCTCTTGCGTCTCCCTCTCTCCCACCCTCCCTATCCCACCCCTCTAGGTGGTCACAAAGCACCGAGCTGATCTCCCTGAGCTATGCGGCTGCTTCCCACTAGCTATCTATTTTACGTTTGGTAGTGTATATATGTCCATGCCACTCTCTCACTTTGTCACAGCTTACCCTTCCCCCTCCCTATATCCTCAAGTCCATTCTCTAGTAGGTCTGTGTCTTTACTCCTGTCTTACCCCTAGGTTCCTCATGACATTTTTTTTTCTTAAATTCCATATATATGTGTTAGCATATGGTATTTGTCTTTCTCTTTCTGACTTACTTCACTCTGTATGACAGACTCTAGGTCCATCCACCTCATTACAAATAGCTCAATTTCGTTTCTTTTTATGGCTGAGTAACATTCCATTGTGCATATGTGCCACATCTTCTTTATCCATTCATCCGATGATGGACACTCAGGTTGTTTCAATCTCTGGGCTATTGTAAATAGAGCTGCAATGAACATTTTGGTACATGACTCTTTTTGAATTAGGGTTTTCTCAGGGTATATGCCCAGTAGTGGGATTGTTGGGTCATATGGTAGTTCTATTTGTAGTTTTTTAAGGAACCTCCATACTGTTCTCTATAGTGGCTGTATCAATTCACATTCCCACCAGCAGTGCAACAGTGTTCCCTTTTCTCCACACCCTCTCCAGCATTTATTGTTTCTAGATTTTTTGATGATGGCCATTCTGACTGGTGTGGGATGATATCTCACTGTAGTTTTGATTTGCATTTCTCTAATGATTAATAGTGTTGAGCATTCTTTCATGTGTTTGTTGGCAGTCTGTATATCTTCTTTGGAGAAATGTCTATTTAGGTCTTCTGCCCATTTTTGGACTGGGTTGTTTGTTTTTTTGTTATTGAGCTGCATGAGCTGCTTATAAATTTTGGAGTTTAATTCTTTGTCAGTTGCTTCATTTGCAAATATTTTCTCCCATTCTGAGGGTTGTCTTTTGGTCTTGTTTATGGTTTCCTTTGCTGTACCAAAGCTTTGAAGTTTCATTAGGTCCCACTTCTTTATTTTTGTTTTTATTTCCATTTCTCTAGGAGGTGGGTCAAAAAGGATCTTGCTGTGATTTATATCATAGAGTGTTCTGCCTATGTTTTCCTCTAAGAGTTTGATAGTTTCTGGCCTTACATTTAGGTCTTTAATCCATTTTGAGCTTATTTTTGTGTATGGTGTTAGGGAGTGATCTAATCTCATACTTTTACATGTACCTGTCCAGTTTTCCCAGCACCACTTATTGAAGAGGCTGTCCTTTCTCCACTGTACATTCCTGCCTCCTTTATCAAAGGTAAGGTGACCATATGTGCATGGGTTTATCTCTGGGCTTTCTATCCTGTTCCACTGATCTATCTTTCTGTTTTTGTGACAGTACCACACTGTCTTGATTACTGTAGCTTTGTAGTATAGTCTGAAGTCAGGAAGCCTGATTCCTCCAGCTCTATTTTTCGTTCTCAAGATTCCTTTGGCTATTTGGGGTCTTTTGTGTTTCCATACAAATTGTGAAATTTTTTGTTCTAGTTCTGTGAAAAATGCCAGTGGTAGTCTGATAGGGATTGCAATGAATCTGTAGATTGCTTTGGGTAGTAGAGTCATTTTCACAATGTTGATTCTTCCAATCCAAGAACATGGTATATCTCTCCCTCTATTTGTATCATCTTTAATTTCTTTCATCAGTGTCTTATAATTTTCTGCATACAGGTCTTTTGTCTCCTTAGGTAGGTTAATTCCTAGATATTTTATTCTTTTTGTTGCAGTGGTAAATGGGAGTGTTTTCTTGATTTCACTTTCAGATTTTTCATCATTAGTGTATAGGAATGCCAGAAATTTCTGTGCATTAATTTTGTACCCTCCACTTTACCAAATTCATTGATTAGCTCTAGTACTTTTCTGGTAGCATCTTTAGGATTCTCTATGTATAGTATCATGTCATCTGCAAACAGTGACAGCTTTACGTCTTCTTGTCCGATTTGGAATTAACATTTTAAAAGTGGAAATTAAAGTATTCAACAATTGAGAAATGTAAATGCAATTGCACCATTAAATCCCCATTGTCTTTCAAGCTAGCAATCTACATTCTATATGGAATGACTATTTTTTATTACAAAGTTCCCAAGCTCTCCAACTTGTCAGTAAGTCAATATTATAAGAATGTTCTTTACCATCTTCTGTCTAAAACTGTTAAATCATTAAGACTTTTTTCAACATGTTTATGTCTTGCAATTTACAGGTAGAATTTTATGGTAAGCTTTTGCTACCACTGTCACTCCCCAGCACTCAAAAGCATACACTGGATTTTGGGTAAGTTACTCAAGTCAGTAAAAATATATATTTAAATTATGAGGTATTTGTAGAAATTTAAATTTATTTACAAAAGGCAACTATTCTTAGATGGTAATTCTCACTATAGGAATTATATAAAATTATTTCTCCAAAGTTAATTAATTTTATTAATTATATAAAATTAATTCTCCAGTGGAAAATTAACCAAGACAACTATTTCCATAGTTAATGGAAATGAACTATTTCCATAAATAATACATGAATTTTGAGGAGAATAATCCTGTTGTAATTTATTTTTTTATTTATTTTTGTGGTGCGCGGGCCTCTCACTGTTGTGGCCTCTCCCGTTGAGGAGCACAGGCTCCGGATGCCCAGGCTCAGTGGCCATGGCTCACGGGCCCAGCCGCTCCGCAGCATGTGGGATCTTCCCGGACCAGGGCACGAACCCGTGTCCCCTGCATTGGAAGGTGGACTCTCAACCACTGCGCCACCAGGGAAGCTCCTGTTATAATTTTTTTTAAGTCTCCAATTCAATTGATACTTATTTTTCACTTGTTGAAGGATAATATTGTTTCTTGAGAAATCTTTTGGAGGTATTCAAGTTCACATATTCTGACAAATCGCTATGAGCTACAGTTCATGATGAACTGAAATATGATAAGTTTTCCAAGTACAGAAACCAGGATTTTTTGTTTTAATCAAACATAGCTTATTAGACTTCATAAATGTGAATAACGCTAGAAAAAAATAATCAATACTTTGTCTTAGTTCAAAATATTTGAAATTAATTTAAATATGCCACAGAATTAAAGAAAATGCAAAATGGATTGTTTGAGTTAATATATTTAAAAATTGCTGAATTCTTTCATATTTATTACACGTGCTGTCATTAGTCCTAGCACTCAAGCATCACAGAAGGAAGTAAATTGAAGATGTTATTATTACATTGAAAGTGTGTTGACTTCTGTCAGTTCATTACTTCTTTGCTAAGTACTGTTACTAGGTTCCATCTGGTGTATTCACCATTCCAACTTAAAATCTGCAGAAAGATTCCAGCTAAGGATGAGAAATAAAGTGAACTGGTATTCGCTTTACTTCACTTTAAGCATGATGGTCATTAGAAGAAATTCCTAATTATCAGTTTTCTTAGGCTGCAAAATAGATTGCATATTGCAGAAGTCCTAATTTTTTCTTGAGTTAAAAAAAAAAGTATACATTTTTAAGCTAAAATTCATGGTAACATAATGAGCACACTGTTATAGCATATTTTCAAACAATGGTTTTATGGCCATCTGCACTGGGTTGAATGTTTTTCACTATCTAAAAATTTAAAGAAACTTCAAGACAGACTCAAGAATTGTAATGAAAGAGTCATCCCTGACTCTTAACAATGCTGGGAGAAAACACATGAAAGGAATTGCCTAAAATACAAAGGATTATGAAAATACAAAATTTTCAAATGAATGAATTTTTAGTTGGTATTCATAACAAACACTAATTTTTACATGTTATGTATCAATTGCCTAAATGCATAAATAGCATATTGCTACATATTTAAGATTTTGTACTACTAAAGCAAAGCAAGCATATGAATTTTAGTTACTTGATGCTGTACTCAGTGAACCCTATGTCCTGAATAAGCAGCTGGTGTACAATAAATTGTATACAAAAAAAAGAAATAAGAGAAAAGTCAACCATAGATGGTTAAATTCGAGACACACAATTCTCTATTCCCCTAGGTAGAATGAAGCACCATCTTCCACTAGGTGATATAGTGCAACAAACATCTTACCTACAAGACATCTGTTTTCCAGCTGACAATGGGCCAAAACAACACTTCAGACTTGGGGAAAAAAATGTTTTCCTCTCAGAGCAGCACTGACATAAATCCTAATGACCTGATGCTTTTAACTACCCCTTTTTAACAACATCTTGTACAATTCTCCAGCAGGGTCTTGAAATGAGGTGAGAGTAAAATGCCACCCACAGCACTTAAATCAGACTTGGGGCCTAATAACGGTTTTTTCTCAACGACTCTTTTTCTACTTTGTCTTCCTAATTATTGTCATCAGTATGCACTTTTTTTCCTTGAGAGAAAATATTGACCTTTTTGGAGTGAAATATTGAAATGGTGAATTTGTTTTATTGATGATTCTGCAGTGGCTAACATTCACAGAACTAAAGGTTGCAGAACTTTGTTGATGGGACCAAAAAATTAGGAGCAAATTAAACAGAGAAGTAAAACAGGACTTCCTAATTAATTTGTAGATTTTTGTTTAATCTTCCCTGCATGATAAGCTAGGTGTGTAAAATAAATCTTTATATCTGGCACTGATTAAAGTTCCAAGTTAGCAATTGAAGGTAATAACAACTCTTTACTCATACACATTAAATGGGTTTTTAGAAACTTCTGAACCTAAAAGAGAGTTGTTAATTTTTGCAAGCATGAGCAAACTTTTAACAGTGCAGCTTCCACCTCAGCTTCTACCTGAGCCTGATTAATGAGCAAGCATTAGGAATGAAATGTGATAAGGTACATATTAAAGGAGATTTAGAAGCCCTATTAACCTTCTAGTCTTGCAGCCTATATATGTCAATTTATTTATGTAATTTTCTTTAACACTAGCATTGTTATGAGGGTCTTGCATTTACAAAATTATTCTGACATAATTCACATAATAAATGCTGATCCTAACCTCTTTCTTATAAAAGAGCTCTCTCAAAACCCTCATCTTGCCCCAGCTTCTGGGTATTGTGAAGAGTTCTCAGATTTTAACTGAAGCAGAATTGTGGTAGTAACTTAAGATTCTTGATCTTAACTACCTCAAGGTTTACTCAGGCTTGGTTTAACCAATTTTCTTCAGACTCCAGAATCAAATTCATTGTATATTTAGATCTTAAAAGTTAGAACCATAAGATGCAAAGATTCTCTTTATTGCATAGCTCACTAGCTCAATCTACCAAGGGAGGAAGATGTGAAGTGGGAAATATTAAATGTCCCACATGATGCAGAATGGAACTGATACAAAAGGGAAGCAAGTAGATAATTCCATGTAAAAGTAAACATTTATCCTAGCAAAGTCATAGGGAAGACAGAAGGTTAGCACCCAGTACCTCTATCTATAAAGATATGAAGGCACACCTTTGTGTTCCTTCAGTAGCAAAATAATCCTTGCAAATGGCCTAGAAGTTTTGTATACCTGTTTTGTACAGCTCACCCCCTACAGGTTTTTTTGCAACATTTTTTGTTTTTGTTTGTTTGGGTTTTTTTTTTTATAAAAGTACCTAGGGGATCCTCTCTAATTACAGGAAGGTACTTTTTTCCTTCAACACTGTAATCTGACCTGTGACAAATGTGTACTATACACTATGTAAATGGCTAACAAATCAATTGCAAACCAACTGAATGGACAAATCTCAGTGCTGTTGCTGAAATCTCTTCAGAATAGTCATTGTGACCTCAAAGTTAGTTTCAAAATTTGAAAGCATCAATCAAAACTGAAGATGAAACACTAATGAATGTTGAATTCTCATGCTTTAGGTGTACTTCCTTTTCAGATTTTTTGATTCTCTGCTATTTTTCCTGTACTGTTTTATTTAAATTTCCTACACACTAACTTTGTGCGATTGAAATAAAGTTGCAGTGTATATTTTTAAAAAGTACGTGGAGCATCTTGGTTCTTTCCAATGGAGAAAGGGCACCTTTCTCAAGAGAATCGGAATACCATCCCACCACCACTGTCTCTCTGCCTCTATACATCTAGAGATGGTCATCCTCTCTTAATGTCAGTTTTCTTATCTAGAGAGACTAGTACTTAAATTTCTACAGGACCATGAAAAGGATGGTATGTTTTTAAAAACTGCTTGCTAGAGAAATTCCTAAAACTTACCATAACCTAAGATCTGCTGTATCAGAATCTCTGGGAGATTAGGCTAAAAATCCCTAGTAGCATTATTAAGAATCCATACAACATCAGAGATCAAACTTAGAAGGAATACCAGGCAAGCGTTTAAGAATAAATCCCAAAGATGGTGGCATAGGAAGTCCTGGAGCTCATTTCCTCGCATGGACACAATGAATCTACACCTACATATAAAGCAATTCCTCTTGAAGATGACCCAATGGCTGACAGAACAATAGAAGGACCACGTAGAACTGGGTATAAAAGATTGAGATGGTATCCATGGGAAACCCCTGATATGGTGAACTTCAGTAAGGAGGAATACTGCTGAGGAGCCCAAATGGAGGTTTGCCCACCCTGGGACACAGTGAAAAAAACAGCAGTGTAAAGAGTATCTAAAATATACAGAAAGAAAATTTATTTACTAGCCTTAGAGCTTCCACCAAATGTGCAGGGCACTGTTGGAGCCCTCTCCAGGTTCTAAGGTGCTGCTGAGCACAATTGTTTGAGTCCCCACCAGCACTCCCCCAAGCTTGCACCTATTCCAGCTCCAGCCACCCACCAAGGAATTTTCAGACCAGTAACTGGCCAGGGCCTACTCCAACCCCATCCACCCTGCCAAGGTGGCCTCAGGCACAATGCCCCCTAGGGTCAGCCCCTGGCCCACAACTTCTTCAGCTCCAGCTGGCCTGCCTAAGTAATCTACACAGGGGATGCTCCCACACAAGACCACTCCTTCAAGACCAGGAGATGTAACTGTTTTACCTAATCCATAGAAATAATGTGTGTACTCCTATGTCCACTGCAGCACTATTTACCATAGCCAAGATATGGAAAAAACCTAAGTGCCAATCAGTAGATGAATAGATAAAGAAGATGTGATATATATGTAATGGAATATTATTCAGCCATTAGAAAGAAAGAACTCTTGCTGTTTGTAGCAACATGGATGGAACTGGATAGGATTATGATAAGTGATATAAGTCAGAAGAGAAAAACAAATACCATATAATTTCACTTATATGTGGAATCTAAAAAACAAAACAAACAAGTGAAACAAAACAGAAACATACTCATAGATACAGAGAACAAACCAGTGGTTGCTAGAGGGAAGAGGGCTGGGGGATGGACAAAATAGGTAAAGGAGATTAAGAGGTACAAAATTACAACAACAAAATAGATAAATCATGAGGATGTAATGTACACAGAGGGAATATAGTCAATAATATTGTACAACTTTGTATGATAACAGATGGTAATTGGTCCTATTGTGGTGGTCATTTCATAATGTGTAAAAATATTGAATCACTGTGTTATACACCTGAAACTAATATAATATTGTATGTTAATTATAACCCAATAAAAAATAAATAAATACCACTGATCAGTCAAAAATGAGGGGACTAGATAATATAAGTTATGATTAAAATGTAAAACTTTATAGTATATCCTCTCAAGTTAATCATAAAATCACAAAATGTGATCACAACCCCGCCTACTGCATTCTTTACTTTTATTATCCTTCACCAACTTAGATTTCATGTTATTTCATTTCAAAAAGTTTTGCCATTAGTATCTACTGCCTCAGTTCCTTTGTCTCTTTATCACATTCATCTGAAAAACTCACCCTAAATGCGTCTAGTTGACCACCTTCTCTAAATCGACATTGAAGTAGCTAATCATTGCTAAAAAATGTCACATAACAAACATTGCTAAATTCTTCATCAGCAAACCCAAATGGACTACCAGAATGGCCCAACAATCACCTAATGACACAAGGATCCCTGCTACCTCTCCTACACCTGCTCAATCTTCTATATTTAACATATCAACAGCAATGTATTTACTTCTATCATATCTCTTAAAAGCTAACTTTTCATCTTCTCCACCATCACCACTCTAGGCCAACTGCAATCATCACTCATCAGCAACTACCTACTGTCTATCTATATGCCCTTTTGTACATCTAATCCATTTTCCACACTGGAGCCAAAGTTATCTACGTGAAATGCAAGTTTAATTCTCCCCCCTCCACTCTTCCTCTCTCTCACCATGACCACCACTACCACCACCGTTTAAATTTTTTCCTTAGCTTCCCATACTCTTACGATTAAGGTGAGACTCAATTTTGTGATTTACAAGGACCTGTATATTTTGGTTCTTACCCATTTCTCTATATGAAATTTGCCTCCATAAGACATTTACATATAGGTGTTCCTTCTACATGAAATGTTCTTTCCTCTCTTTTCTTAGTCAACTCCAGTTCATTCATCAGAAACCAACTCAATTATATCATGACCGAAATTTTATATTTTATTGTGTAATTCTTTGATGAAAATCTATCCCACTGCAAAGATCGTAAGTTATATCGTTAAATAATAATATACATATAAAAAAAGAAAAATATCCTAAAAGAAGATTTAGTTGTCTGTACAATAAAAGGAATGAGGGATATATTCTTAACCAAAACAGAAAACAGAAGTTATTTTTCTATGTAGATCTCTTACAATAGATAAAATTCAAGTTGGGACAGCAAAAGACAGTGTAAGCAAAGCAAAAGATAGGCAGCTGTTTTTGGAGACAAATGTTTATAATACAGAGAGCTCATTGAAAAGATTAAGGTCTATAATATAAAAAATGTTCATACAAATTACCAAAATAGGACCAAAGAAATAAATAAAACACCCACAATAGATAAGTGGGTAAACGATACAATGAGGCAAAACAGAAGAGCAAATTCAAGTGGCCAAAAACCAAAGAAAAAGACGAGATGTCTGAATATCTCATTAATCAGAAAAAAATAAATTAAGTAGCAACAAGAAACATCTGCACATATTAGCCTGACTAAAATGTTAAAAAGTGTTAGGATATATTGTGTGGAATATGGAGAGTGCATACTCCCATACTATTGAAGAAAATATGAATTGTTATTATTTCTATCAAAAGCAGTCTGACAAAATCTAGTAAAATTAAAAATTGCAAGACCCTTTGACCCAGCAAATTCATTCTTGTGAATGTATTCCATACTAATAAATTATTTAAAATTAGGGTAAGTAAGAACAATAATGCAGCTTTTTCAAGTGGGAAAAACAACTGGGTATAAAGTAAATGTTAACCATTTAGAAGTGGTTGAATAAATTACTTTATATCCAGACCATGAAATATTTTGTAGCCATTGAAAGAATGAATTATAACTAGACTAATTGATTTAGAGAACACTCCATGAGATACTACTGAGAAAAAAGAACATAATTCAGAAACTGTCTGAAATATCCCATTTTTGTAGAACAATGACACAAATCTTCTACATGCATATAGATGCATGGGGAAAAATAATTATATGCACATAATATGTTTTTAACATGAGTTTCTAGGATTGGGGATGTGGATGGAGAATACGGTGACATCAAACTAAAAAGAAAACTA
The DNA here is from genome assembly GCF_949987515.2 of Delphinus delphis. Lineage (NCBI taxonomy): Eukaryota > Metazoa > Chordata > Mammalia > Artiodactyla > Delphinidae > Delphinus > Delphinus delphis. Next base: position 69,855,056 of record NC_082684.1, on the reverse strand, counting down.
AAATATAAAATTACATTAAAGTAATTACATTAAAATTACATTAAAAATAAGTCAATAAATATACCTTTATAAGAACAGTATATATTTTCATTACATATGTGGTTAAAAACTAATAACATCAAACAAAAAAGATGGAATGCATAATTGAAAATATGATCTTTACTGTCCTGTCAAGTTGTACCTTACCTCTGAATGCAAAGGCCATACTGCCTGTGGTTTATCTCCCTATCTGGAAGATCAGAGACCATTTTTTAGTCATTTTTCCTCAAAGCACTTTAAGTAGTCTTTTATACATAAATCTCTTTTCCTGAATCTATTTTAATCAGATTCACTCAGTAATATTTATTGAATGAAAAATCAATAGGCACAGTTTTAGGCTTTGAAAAAATAAAAATAAATAGAGATATATTAGAGTAAAATAATAAATACAAATGAATATTGAATAATAGGCAATGGAAAATCCAGAGAAAATCAAATAAAACCAAATGTAAGAAAAAATTAAAACAATGATCTTAGAAAAGATGATAGGTATGGAAAACATGATTGAAGAAGTTATTAGTATACAGAAGAAACAAAACAAATAGAAGAGATAAAGTATTCTAAAATAAAAGGGAAGAAAACTTTCCTGAAACAAAGACTCAAATCTGTCAATTGAAAGTTTTTCCCAACAACTGCCATGTTGTTGGGGAAAATATTGCTCAAAATAATCAGTACCAAGCTCTAGCCCAGTGAAGATCCAGAAGAAGTATTTAAGGCCAGAAGACAGGAATCAATGTCTACATATTCTGAGGATGAGCATATAATTTAAAAATGTAATACAAATCCAAGTAATGTTGCAATTATAAAACCAGCAGAAAGATAGCCTCAAACACATAAGAATGCATGAATATGACCCTTCATAAAACAAAAATAAACAATAACAACAAAAACATTTGCTTGGGGGGAGCTTCGAGATGGCAGAAGAGTAAGATGCGGAGATCACCTTCCTCCCCACAGATACATCAGAAATACATCTACATGTGGAACTGCTCCTATAGAACACCTACTGAACGCTGGCAGAAGACCTCAGACCTCCCAAAAGGCAAGAAACTCCCCCACACACCTGGGTAGGGGAAAAGAAAACCAGAGACAAAGAATAGGGACCGGACCTGCACCAGTGGGAGGGAGCTGTGAAAGAGGAAAGGTTTCCACACACTAGAAGCCCCTTTGCGGGCGGAGACTGCGGTGGCAGAGGGGGGAGCTTCGGAGCCATGGAGGAGAGCACAGCCACAGGGGTGCGGAGGGCAAAGCGGAGAGATTCCCGCACAGAGGATCGGTGCCGACCGGCACTCACCAGCCCGAGAGGCTTGTCTGCTCACCCGCCGGGTTGGGCGGGGCTGGGAGCTGAGGCTCATGCTTCGGAGGTTGGATCCCAGGGAGAGGACTGGGGTTGGCTGCGTGAACACAGCCCGAAGGGGGCTAGTGTGCCACGGCTAGCCGGGAGGGAGTCCGGGAAAAAGTCTGGAGCTGGCGAAGAGGCAAAAGACTTTTCCTTGCCTCTTTCTTTCCTGGTGCACGAGGAGAGGGGATTAAGAGCGCTGCTTAAAGGAGCTCCAGAGACAGGCGGGAGCCGCGGCTATCAGCGCAGACCCCAGAGACGGGCATGAGACTAAGCAGCTAAAGCTGCTGCTGCCGCCACCAAGAAGCCTATGAGCAAACACAGGTCACTATCCACACTGCCCCTCGCGGGAACCTGTGCAGCCCGCCAATGCCAGGGTCCCGTGAGCCAGGGACAACTTCTCCGGGAGAATGCACGGCACAACTCAGGCTGGTGAAACATCACACCAGCTTCTGCAGCCGCAGGCTCGCCTCCGTACCCCTCCCTCCCCCCCAGCCTGAGTGAGCCAGAGCCCCCGAATCAGCTGCTCCTTTAACCACATCCTGGCTGAGCAAAGAACAGATGCCCTCAGGCGACCAACATGCAGAGACAGGGCCAAATCCAAAGCTGAACCCCAGGAGCTGTGCGAACAAAGAAGAGAAAGGAAAATCTCTCCTAGCAGCCTCAGGAGCAGCGGATTAAATCGCCACAATCAACTTGATGTACCCTGCATCTGTGGAATACCTGAATAGACAATGAATCATCCCAAGAAGGAGGTGGACTTTGGGAGCAAAGATATATTTTTTCCACCTTTTTCTCTTTTTGTGAATGTGTATGTGTATGCTTCTGTGTGTGATTTTGTCTGTATAGCTTTGCTTTCACCATTAGTCCTAGGCTTCTATCCATTCGTTTTTGTTAGTTTTTTTTTTTTACTTTTTAAAATTTTTTTCTTAATAAATATTTTTTATCTTAATAACTTTATTTTATTTTACTTTATTTTATTTTATTTTATCCTCTCTCCCTCTCGCTCTCTCTCTCTCTTGCTCTCTCTCTCTCTCTCTCTCTCTCGCTCTCTCTCTCTCCTTCATTCTTTTTTTCTTTCTTATTTTTTCTCCCTTTTATCTGAGCCGTGTGGATGAAAGGCTCTTGGTGCTCCAGCCAGGAGTCAGTGCTGTGCCTCTGACATGGGAGAGCCAACTTCAGGACACTGGTCCACAAGAGACCTCCCAGCTCCATGTAATATCAAACAGCGAAAATCTCCCAGATCTCCATTTCAATGCCAAGACCCAGCTTCACTCAACGACCAGCAAGCTACAGTGCTGGACACCCTATGCCAAACAACTAGCAAGACAGGAACGCAGCCCCATCCATTAGCAGAGAGGCTACCTAATATCATAATAAGGCCACAGACACCCCAAAACACACCACCAGACATGGACCTGCCCACCAGAAAGACAAGATCCAGCCTCATCCACCAGAACACAGGCACTAGTCCCCTCCACCAGGAAGCCTACACAACCCACTGAACCAACTTTAGCCAATGGGGACAGACACCAAAAACAATGGGAACTATGAACCTGCAGCCTGCAAAAAGGAGACCCCAAACACAGTAAGATAAGCAAAATGAGAAGACAGAAAAACACACAGCAGATGAAGGAGCAAGGTAAAAACCCACCAGACCTAATAAATGAAGAGGAAATAGGCAGTCTATCTGAAAAAGAATTCAGAATAATGATAGTAAAGATGATACAAAATCTTGGAAATAGAATAGAGAAACTACAAGAAACGTTTAACAAGGACCTAGAAGAACTAAAGGGCAAACAAACAATGATGAACAACACAATAAATGAAATTAAAAATTCTCTAGAAGGGATCAATAGCAGAATAACTGAGGCAGAAGAACGGATAAGTGACCTGGAAGATAAAATAATGGAAACAACTACTGCAGAGCAGAATAAAGAAAAAAGAATGAAAAGAACTGAGGACAGTCTCAGAGACCTCCGGGACAACATTAAATGCACCAACATTCGAATTATAGGGGTCCCAGAAGAAGAAGAGAAAAAGAAAGGGACTGAGAAAATATTTGAAGAGATTACAGTTGGAAACTTCCCTAATATGCGAATGGAAATAGTCAATCAAGTCCAGGAAGCACAGAGAGTCCCATACAGGAAAACTCCAAGGAGAAACACACCAAGACACATATTAATCACACTATCAAAAATTAAATACAAAGAAAACATATTAAAAGCAGCAAGGGAAAAACAACAAATAACACACAAGGGAATCCCCATAAGGTTAACAGCTGATCTCTCAGCAGAAACTCTACAAGCCAGAAGGGAGTGGCCGGACATATTTAAAGTGATAAAGGAGAAACGCCTACAACCAAGATTACTCTACCCAGCAAGGATCTCATTCAGATTTGATGGAGAAATTAAAAGCTTTACAGAAAAGCAAAAGCTGAGAGTTCAGCACCACCTAACCAGCTTTACAACAAATGCTAAAGGAACTTCTCTAGGCAGGAAACATAAAAGAAGGAAAAGACCTACAATAACAAATCCAAAACAATTTAGAAAATGGGAATAGGAACATACATATCGATAATTACCTTAAATGTAAAAGGATTAAGTGCTCCCAACCAAAGACACAGACTCACTGAATGGATACAAAAACAAGACCAGTATATATGCTGTCTACAAGAGACGCACTTCAGACCTAGGGACACATACAGACTGAAAATGAGGGGATAGAAAAAGATATTCCATGCAAATGGAAACCAAAAGAAAGCTGGAGTACCAATTCTCATATCAGACAAAATAGACTTTAAAATAAAGACTATTACAAGAGACAAAGAAGGAAACCACATAATGACCAAGTGATCAATCCAAGAAGAAGATATAACAATTGTAAATATTTATGCACCCAACACAGGAGCACCTCAATACATAAGGCAAATACTAACAGCCATAAAAGAGGAAATCGACAGTAACACAATCATAGTAGGGGACTTTAACACTCCACTTTCACCAACGGACAGATCATCCAAAATGAAAATAAATAAGGAAACACAAGCTTTAAATGATACATTAAACAAGATGGACTTCATTGATATTTATAGGACATTCCATCCAAAAACAATGAAATACACATTCTTCTCAAGTACTCATGGAACATTCTCCAGGATATATCATATCTTGGGTCACAATTCAAGCCTTGGTAAATTTAAGAAAATTGAAATTGTATCAAGTATCTTTTCTGACCACAATGCTATGAGACTAGATATCAATTACAGGAAAAGATCTGTTAAAAATACAAACACATAGAGGCTAAACAATACACTACTTAATAACCAAGTGATCACTGAAGAAATCAAAGAGGAAATCAAAAAATACCTAGAAATAAATGACAATGGAGACACGACGACCCAAAACCTATGGGATGCAGCAAAAGCAGTTCTAAGAGGGAAGTTTATAGCAATACAATCCTACCTTAAGAAACAGGAAACATCTCGAATAAACAAGCTAACCTTGCACCTAAAGCAATTAGATAAAGAAGAACAAAAAACCCCCAAAGTTAGCAGAAGGAAAGAAATCATAAAGATCAAATCAGAAATAAAGGAAAAAGAAATGAAGGAAATGATAGCAAAGATCAATAAAACTAAAAGCTGGTTCTTTGAGAAGATAAACAAAATTGATAAACCATTAGCCAGACTCATCAAGAAAAAAAAGGAGAAGACCCAAATCAATAGAATTAGAAATGAAAACGGAGAAGTAACAACTGAGACTGCAGAAATACAAAGGATCATGAGAGATTACTACAAGCAACTCTATGCCAATAAAATGGACAACCTGGAAGAAATGGACAAATTCTTAGAAATGCACAACCTGCAAAGACTGGACCAGGAAGAAATAGAAAATATGAACAGACTAATCACAAGCACTGAAATGGAAACTGTGATTAAAAATCTTCCAACAAACAAAAGCCCAGGACCAGATGGCTTCCCAGGCGAAATCTATCAAACATTTAGAGAAGAGCTAACAGCTATCCTTCTCAAACTCTTCCAAAATATAGCAGAGGGAGGAACACTCCCAAACTCATTCTACGAGGCCACCATCACCCTGACACCAAAACCAGACAAAGATGTCACAAAGAAAACTACAGGCCAATATCACTGATGAACATAGATGCAAAAATCCTCAACAAAATACTAGCAAACAGTATCCAACAGCACATTAAAAGCATCATACACCATGATCAAGTGGGGTTTATTCCAGGAATGCAAGGATTCTTCAATATATGCAAATCAATCAATGTGATATACTATATTAACAAACTGAAAGAGAAAAACCATATGATCATCTCAATCAATGCAGAGAAAGCTTTCGAAAAAATTCAACACCCATTTATGATAAAAACTCTGCAGAAAGTAGGCATAGAGGGAACTTTCCTCAACATAATAAAGGCCATATATGACAAACCCACAGCCAACATCATCCTCAATGGTGAAAAACTGAAAACATTTCCACTAAGATCAGGAACAAGACAAGGTTGCCCACTCTCACCACTCTTATTCAACATAGTTTTGGAAGTTTTAGCTATAGCAATCAGAGAAGAAAAGGAAATAAAAGGAATCCAAATCGGAAAAGAAGAAGTAAAGTTGTCACTGTTTGCAGATTACATGATGCTATACATAGAGAATCCTAAAGATGCTACCAGAAAACTACTAGAGGTAATCAATGAATTTGGTAAAGTAGCAGGATACAAAACCTCTGGCATTCCTATACACTAATGATGAAAAATCCAAAAGTGAAATTAAGAAAACACTCCCATTTACCACTGCAACAAAAAGAATAAAATAGCTAGGAATAAACGTACCTAAGGAGAAAAAAGACCTGTATGCAGAAAATTATAAGACACTGATGAAAGAAATTAAAGATGATACAAATAGAGGGAGAGATATACCATGTTCTTGGATTGGAAGAATCAACATTGTGAAAATGACTCTACTACCCAAAGCAATCTACAGATTCAATGCAATCCCTATCAAACTGCCACTGGCATTTTTCACAGAACTAGAACAAAAATTTTCACAACTTGTATGGAAACACAAAACACCCTGAATAGCCAAAACAATATTGAGAAGAAAAACGGAGCTGGAGGAATCAGGCTCCTTGACTTCAGACTATACTACAAAGTTACAGTAATCAAGACAGTGTGGTACTGGCACAAAAACAGAAAGATAGATCAATGGAACAGGATAGAAAGACCGGAGATAAACCCTTGCAAATATGGTCACCTTATCTTTGATAAAGGAGGCAGGAATGTACAGTGGAGAAAGGACAGCCTCTTCAATAAGTGGTGCTGGGAAAACTGGACAGGTACATGTAAAAGTACGAGATTAGATCACTCCCTAACACCATACACAAAAATAAGCTCAAAATGGATTAAAGACCTAAATGTAAGGCCAGAAACTATCAAACTCTTAGAGGAAAACATAGGCAGGACACTCTATGACATAAATCACAGCAAGATCCTTTTTGACCCACCTCCTAGAGAAATGGAAATAAAAACAAAAATAAACAAACGGGACCTAATGAAACTTCAAAGCTTTTGCACAGCAAAGGAAACCATAAACAAGACCAAAAGACAACCCTCAGAATGGGAGAAAATATTTGCAAAAGAAGCAACTGATAATGGATTAATTTCCAAAATTTACAAGCAGCTCATGCAGCTCAATAACAAAAATACAAACAACCCAATCCAAAAATGGGCAGAAGACCTATATAGACATTTCTCCAAAAAAGATATACAGATTGCCAACAAACACATGAAAGAATGCTCAACATCATTAATCATTAGAGAAATGCAAATCAAAACTACAATGAGATATCATCTCACACCAGTCAGAATGGCCATCGTCAAAAAATCTACAAACAATAAATGCTGGAGAGGGTGTGGAGAAAAGGGAACACTCTTGCACTGCTGGTGGGAATGTGAATTGGTATAGCCACCATGGAGAACAGTATGGAGGTTCCTTAGAAAACTACAAATAGAACTACCATATGACCCATGAATCCCACTACTGGGCATAAACCCTGAGAAAACCATAATTCAAAAAGAGTCATGTACCACAATGTTCATTCCAGCTCTGTTTACAGTAGCCAGGACATGGAAGCAACCTAAGTGTCCATTGACAGTTGAATGGATAAAGAAGATGTGGCACATATATACAATGGAATATTACTCAGCCATAAAAGGAAACGAAATTGAGTTATTTGTGGTGAGGTGGATGGACCTAGCGTCTGTCATACAGAGTGAAGTAAGTCAGAAAGAGAAAAACAAATACCATATGCTAACACATATATATGGAATCTAAGAAAAAAGAAAGTCATGAAGAACCTAGGGGCAAGACGTGAATAAAGACACAGGCCTACTAGAGAATGGACTTGAGGATATAGGGAGGGGGAAGGGTAAGCTGTGACAAAGTGAGAGAGTGGCATGGACATATATATATATACATATATATAGATATATATGTATGTATGTATATGGGATATGGGAACATATGTATAACTGATTCACTTTGTTATAAAGCAGAAACTAACACACCATTGTAAAGCAATTATACTCTAATAAAGATGTTTAGAAAAAAAAATTTGCTTGAAATCTAGTTGAGCAAAAAAAAAAAAAATCAATATACAGAAGCAGGAATGGAGAAACTATGGCTAAAGGATTGGAGACACCAATTAAATCAGTTTAAAAATGATTTATGTCTATGGTCAAATGAGGTGAAATCAACTGTGATAAATATGGTTTCACAGCCAAGGACAAGAAGTAGAGAAACTTTTAAAGGAGACTCTTGCAGAAGTTACAAAAATTTCAGGGAAACTTCTTGTTTGTACCTGCTCTTGGTTATCAAACTCATGGAAAGAGCTAAATGTTACTCCAGTGGAAATAATACTAATGAACCACTCTGAATTGAATGAATTAAGTAGTTTTAACGTCCAAGCTCTAGAAGCTAATTATAAGAGTGCAGTGATAAAGTAGGAAGCAGTGATAGCATCTTATTTTTCCTCTTCTCCCTACCTTGTTCCCAAGGTAAGACACAATAATGTTTGAATGTCTGCTGCTCTCATGGTTGGCTCTGGCCAAAAATAAATGTGAGGGTATTTACTATTCTTTGGACAGTTCCAAGTTCTCAATATTCCTATTTTGCTGGGTAATGCCAAAAAGTAGAGTCAAATGACACAAAATAAAAGAGTAGAACTGTATTTAGAGATGGCTATCAATTTTTGAAGAGGAATAAAGGAGCATGCATACTGTATATCCAGAAAATATCTTTTTAAAAATGTATAATAAACTGGCAGCAAAAATTATTTCAGAAAAAGAAACTTATGGATTAAAGAGATGAGAGAAGATTGTTTTCACTGTATATAGTTTTATGTTTTTAATAGTTTACTATGTACATATATTAACTATTTAAATAAATTAATAACTTTTAAATAATCTGAAAAAGCAACAGACACCCCAACATACTCCTTTATGTAAAACTTGTGAAAAATTGTCACAGATCATAAGAGACTAAGACATAACATCTAAATGTAATTTGGTATCCTGAATTAGATCCTGAAACAAACAAAAGACACTAATGGATAAACTAGTGAAATTCAAATAAAGTCTGGAGTTTAGTTTGGAAAAAAAAAAAGGAATTACAATGTACTATTTCTCTCTGACTGCAAAGTTGATTTACACATGATTGGTGGTATCACTGATTTTGTTTGGAAGAATACACAGCTTAAAGTAAAAGATAAAAGTTTAAGAAGAAATGATCTCAAAGATACTGCTAAAGATCTGAGCTCATTCACCTTCAGCTCCAATAGGTGGGGCTCGAAACTCATTACCCCCATCCTTCCAACATGAAAAATGCTGAACAAACTGAAAATCAATAACTTTTCTTAGAACCGTCAGAGAATCAAGGTCACGGGGTAAACTGCCACCCTGAAATCTAGAGAGACAGGTGAATACAGAAAATCAGCCAAGACATCCTGAACTACAGCAGAAGCTACTAGAGCCATAAACTTGTAGGAACACTTAAACAGTAATTTTGACAAATTTCTGGAGGCTGAGTGTGGATTACCTTGAAAGTAAGAAATTCCTGTGACCCAGCCTAGGAGAACCCTTACATTTTCATGGATTTTATCTCCAGGAACCCCACTAGATTTTCATAGTAAAGAACCAAGAAAAATCCTTCTGTTTCTAGTAAGAGAAGAGGAAATATAACCATTTATGCCCAGAGTATCCTCCATAACAAAGAGCTACACTGCGGGGGGAAAGGACTTTACAAGAGTTTTATCTTCCTGGAAGAAAAGCAGTTAGCAAAATATAGCCTTCTTGTCTCACTTAGAAGGAGAAAAAAAAGGTTAAGAAACACTTTTGACAGTCAGAGCCCAGGCAGAAATAGAGGAGGAGATTAAAAATAAAGAACAAGTGTAACAAGTATAAAACAGTTACAGACATGGTAAATATTAATACTGTATTAGTATTCAGTTTAAATGTGAATTGTTTAAATACACCAATTGAAAGACAGGAACTTTCAGATTGGATTAAAAAACAAGACCCAACTATATGTTGTTTATAAGAAACCCACTTTTAATATAAATCCATAGATGCATTAAAAATAAAGTGATGGAGAAAAATATACCATGCTAACACTAATTAAAAGGAAAGTGAAGTAGCAATATCAATTATAGACAAAGGAGACTACAGAAAAAGAAAATTATCAGGATAAAGAGGGCCATTATGTAATGATAAAGGGGTCAATTCCCCAAAATTACATTACAATCTTTAACATATATGCACCTAACAAGAGAATATCAAAATACGTGAGGCAAAACTGATAGAAGTCAAGGAGAAATAGACAAATCCACTATTAGAGTTTTCAGCATCCCTCTTTCCATAATTGATAGATCCAGCAGGCAGAAAACCAGTAATTATGTAGTTAAACTGAACAACACCATTAATCAACTGGATCTAGTTGATGTTTCTGGAATACTTCATCCAACAATAGCAGAATGCACATTCTTCTCAAGCTCACTTGGAACATTCACAAGATAGACCATATTAACGTCCCTAAAACATACTTTAACAATTTAAAAGAATATAAATCATACGTATCTTATTACACCACAGTGGAATTAAACTAGAAATCAATAACTGAGAGATAGCTAGAAAACACCAAAATATTTGGAAAATAAACAATACACTTCTAAATAATACAGGGTCAATGAATTCTTGAGAGAACTATTTAAATATTTCAAGATAAATGAAAATATAGTTTATCAAAATTTGTGGGATGCAGGAAAAAGAGTATTTAGAAGGAAATTGATAGCAATGAATGCATATAATAGAAAAGTAAACAATCCAAAATCAATAACTAAGCTTCCACCTTAGGAAACTAGAGATAGAAGAGCAATTTAAGCAAGGAAAAGAAAAGAAATAATAAAAATTAGAGCAGAAATAAATAAAATTGAAAATAGGACATCAAAAGAGAAATCAATGAAACCAAAAGCTGGTGCTTTGAAAGGATCAATAAAATTGATAAATCTATAGCCAGGCTAAAAAAATTTCTTTTGAAAAGTAAGAAAAAAAAAAAGAGAAAAGGCACAAATTACTAATATCAGACATGAAAGAGAGGCCATCACTACTGATCACATGGACTCTTGTTAAGAGGATAATAAAGGAATATTATGAACAACTCTATGCCAATAAATTTGATAACAGATGAAACTGACTAATTCTATGAAAGACAAAAACTACCAAAATTCACACAAAAAGAAATAGATAACCTGAAGAGGCATATAACTATTATGGAAATTAATTCAACAATAAATAAGCTTTCAAAAAAGAAAGCAACTGAAACATACAATTCACTACTGAATTCTACATTTATGGAAGAAATAGTGTCAATTCTCTACAATCTCTTCTAGAAAAAAGAAGAAAAGGAACACTTCCTGACTCATTCTGAAGCCAATATTACCCTAATACCTAATCCAGATAAAGACATTACAAGGAAGGAAAAATATAGATCAGTATTTCTTATAAACATAGATGCAAAAATCCTCAACAAAATACTAGCAAACTGAATCCAATAATGTATAAAAATAATTAAACACCACAACTAGGTGGAATTTTTTCCAGGTAAGCAAGGCTGATTAGACATTTGAAAATCAATGTAATTCATCACATCAAAAGGTTAAAGAATAAGAATCATATTATCATATTAATTGATACAGAAAAGAATTTGACAAAAATCCAATACCCATTGATGACAAAAACTATCAGGAAACTTGGAAGAGAAGGAGATTCTTCAACTTTGTAAAGAATATCTACAAAAAACTTATGGCTAACATCATATTTAATTGTGAGAAACTAGATGCTACCCTCCTAAAATCAAGAACAAAGCACATGTTTCCTCTCACCACTCCTATTAAACTTTGTGCTAGAAATCCTAGCTAATGCAATAATAAAAGACAAGAAAAGGTAAGTGGATTGGGAAGAAAACTAAAGCTGTCTTTGTTCACAGATAACATGACTGTCTACATAGAAAATCTCAAAGAATCAAAAAAAAATTACAGAATTAATAAATGAGTATGGCAAGTTCACAAGATACAGGTTAATACAGAAACGTCATTTGCTTTTCCATATGCCAGCAATAAACAACTGGAATTTGAAATTAAAAAGAGAATACCACATTAGCATCAAAAAAAGAGAAAACTTAAGTATAAACCTAATGAAATATGTACAAGATCTATGTATGGCTCTGAAGAAAAAATCAAAGATCTAAATAAATAAAGAGAAATTCTGTGTTCATGGATTAAAAGACTCAATGTTTTTGATGTCGACAAGCTGATTGTAAAGTTTCTATGGAAATGAAACCATGAAAAGCTTCTGCACAGCAAAGGAAACCATCAACAATATTAAGAGGCAACATACTGAATGGGAGAAAATATTTGCAAATCATGTATCTGATATGGGGTTAATAGCCAAAATATATAAAGAATTCATACAACTCAGTTGCAAAAAACAAGAAACAAATGTTCAATTTAAAAACGGGCACAAGATCTGAAAAGACATTTTTCCAAAGAAGCCATACAGATGGTCAACAGATACATGAAAAGATGCTTGATGTCATTAATCATTAGGAAAATGCAAATCAAAACTGCAATGATATATCAACTCATACCAGTTAGAATAGCTATCATCAAAAAGACAAGAAACAAGAAGTGCTGGTGAGTATGTGGAGAAAAGGAAACCCTTATGCACTTTGGTGGGAATGTAAATTGGTGCAGCCACTATGGAAAACAGTATGGAGGTTCCTTAAAATATTAGAAATAGATACATATAGAATAGCTAAACAACAAGGTCCTCCTGTATAGCACAGGGAACTATATTCAATATCCTGAGATTAAAACATAATGGAGAAGAATATTAAAAATATATATATATACACACATATATGTATACAGATATATATAACTGAATCACTTTGCTGTACAGCAGAAATTAACACAACATTGTAAATCAACTATACTTCAATAAAAACATTAAAAATAAATTAATTAATAAAAATTAAAAGTAGAACTACCATATGAAACAGGAATTCCACTTCTGGGTATTTACCCAAAAGTACAAAAACACTAACTCAAAAAGATATATGTACCCCCATGTCCATTGCAGCATTATTTACAATAGCCAAGATATGGAAACAACATAACTGTCCACTGATAGATAAATAGATAAAGAAATTATGGTATATATTCACAACAAAATATTATTCATCCATAAAAAAGAATGAAACCTTGCCATTTGTGACGACATGGCTGAACCTCAAAAGCATTATGCTAAGTCAAGTAAGTCAGACAGAGAAAGATAAATACCATAGGATTTCTCTTATATCTGGAATCTAAATATGCACGCACACACACACACACATACACATATTAATACACAGACCTTAAACTTTTCAAAAAATACTAACTTAAAGGGAGCATAAGCAAAAATGTAAAATGCAAAAGCATAAACTTCTAGTAGATAACACGTGAGAAAATCTACTGACTTTGTTTGGCAATGACTTTTAAAATATAAAACCAAAAGCACATTTCATGAAAAAAATTGGTACGTTGACGTTCTAAAATTGAAAACTGTTCTAAGAAAGACATTGTTGAGGGAATGAAAAGACAAGGCACAAACCAAGAGAAAATGTGGCAAAACACATTTGATAAAAGACTAGCAACCAAAATATGCAAAGACCTTCTAAAATAACAAGAAAATGGACATCCCAATTAGAAAATGGACAAAAAATCTGAGCAGACACCTCAGCAAAGAATATACACAGCTGTTAAATAAGCATATGAAAAGATGCTCAACACTTTTTGTCATTTGGTAATCACAAATTAAAACAATGAGATACCACTGAACACCTATTAAAATGGCTGAAATTTAAAAATCTGGCAATGCCAAATGCTGGAGAGGATGCAGAGAAACAGAAACTTATTCATTACTGGAGGAAATGCAGAATAGTCCACTCTGGAGAACCATTTGGCAGTTACTCACAAAGCTAAATATAGTCTTACCATATAATTCATCAGTCACACTCCTAGGTAATTACCTAATTGAGCTGCAAATTTATGTCAACAACAACAACAAAACACTTGAACAAGAATGTTTACAGCAGCTTTATTCATAATTGCCAAAAACTGGAAACAACCAAGATGTCCTTGAATAGGTCAATGTATCCACAAATTGTGTATATCTATGTAAGTGAATTATTCAGTGATATAAAGAATGAACTATCAACCCACAAAAAGACATGGAGAAAAATGCATACTGTTTACACTGCTAAGTGAAAGAAGCCAGTGTGAAAAAGCTACATACTTTATGATTCCAATTACATGGGATTTTGGCAAAACTACAGATATAGAGAAAAGATAAGGGGTACCAGGAATTTTGGGGTTGGGGGAGGGATGAACAGGTGAGGTACAAGGCATTTTTTACAGCAATGAAAATATTGTGTATGATACTGTAATGCTAGGTATATGACATTATGCATTTATCAAAAACTATAAAATTTTACAACACAATGTGTGAACCTTGATGTACACAAATTGAAAAATATATCATTTAGACGGTCACGGGATCCCAAGAAAGAATGTGCACTGTGATAAGTGAATCTAACTATAACAAATGTATAAAACAACCGTACTGAAGAGTGTGGCGGGAAAGGGGCTGACCTAATCAACTTGAGATACAAATGGAGTCTATAAGACTAAAGGCAAAAGGAACTGCACATAAGTCCTATACTTTAATCAATAAAATTGTTTCCTACATGGGTATAAGTTAATAATTCTTATACTGCTATACATGTATACTAGAACTGAACAGTTAAGTATGTAAACGTATGGCAGATGGTGGGATCTATGCATCTCACAGTGGAGTAGAAATTTATAGATGAGCAAGGGGTGAGGACTAGAATGATCCATGTGGTAATGGATTAGAACTGGAGATAGCAGTAGATCTTATGTTTGGATTAGAACTGGAGATAGCAGTAGATCTTATGTTTGGATTAGAACTGGAGATAGCAGTAGATCTTATGTTTGGATTAGAACTGGAGATAGCAGTAGATCTTATGTTTACCTTAATATAAATGCAGATGGTTACATACAGAAATACCTATAGACTTTTGTATATACATGGGTCAATATACACACATATATTTCTCTGCTCTGTTACCCAAAAGGGCCTGAAAGAAACAACACCCTACTAGCAAAAAGCACACCTAGCACACAGATCTTGGTTTCCAATACCATTCTCCATAAAAGAATTCAGGGTTTTTGGAGAAATGGCTGATTTTAAGGCTTTGCAGGGAATGCATAAGATGAGCCTGGAGCATCTTTCAATGCCAGAAGTTAAGGAAGTGCTTTAATAAATGCAAACACACACTGATGGGAGTATGTCAAAGGGGCACAGGAACTAATTGAAAGAACTTCCAATGGCCTAAAGTGGAACAATTTGAGCAAAATAATGAAAGTAGTATTGGGTTAAAATCTAAAGTATAAGACAGATATCCATTAACCTATACTAATATAAATAACTGATAGGATGAATTAATAAATGGGGGAATACAGACAAATCTCCCAGGCAAAGGAATTCCAAATAAATTATGCAGATACTCCACCCTACTGGAAGGGAAGTATGAGTTCCCACTCTAAAAGTGTGCTGTGCATAGTGACTCTCAAAGAAAATTCCGAAGAGTACAGTATAGGAGTGACTTTATACTGGAGAAACCTAACAAACTCTCTTCAGCCAAGTGATCAAGGTCAACATCAACAGTCATAGATCATGTTGATAGTAGGCACTCTTGATACGATGTGACGAAAATGGCACTTTATTTCTGTGATCTTCCTTCTAAAAGCCCATAACCCCAGTCTAGTAATGAGAGAAACATCAGAAAAACTCCAATAGAACAACATCCTACAATATATCTGACTAGTACTAGTGGGAAGCAGCAGCACAGCACAGGGCGATCAGCTCAGTGCTTTGCGACGACCTACAGGGGTGGGATAGGGAGGGTGGGAGGGAGGCTCAAGAGGGAGAGGATATGGGAATATATGTATGCATATGGCTGATTCACTTTGATGTACAACAGAAACTAACACAGTATTGTGAAGCTATTATACTCCAATAAAGATGTATTAAAAAATAATAAAATAATAAATTATCAAGGTCATCAGAAACAAAAAACCAGAAAGGTCTGAGAAACTTATGGCCAAGAAGAGCCGAAAGAGCCATGACAATCAAATGTAATGCGATATCCTAGAGAAGCATTAGGTAAAAATGAAAGAAAGCTGAATAAAGCATGGACTTTAGTTAATATCAGCACTGGTTTAGAATTTTAACAAATGTACCATACTAATGTAAAATATTTAATAATTGGAGAAACTGTGTATTGGGTGGAAGTTATAACATGGGAGTGCTCTACTATATGCTCAATTTTTCTGTGAAAAAGAACTCTTTAAAATAAAGTCTATTAATAAAACTAAAAGACAAAAATCTCAAAAAAAAATGATTGCTGGCTGGGAAAATAATCTGTTTACTTAGAATTCTATGGAAGACTGAAAGGTCCTGGGCTCAAAGAGCTGTTATTTGGCATAGCCGGAGAATGGGGGCTTCTGGGTGGTCACATGGTCATTGTAATTTATAACCTATACACGAGGTATACATTTGTACTTTTATTAAAGTCTCTAAGTTTAATAAAAATTCAATGAATTATAAAATATCAATGAGAGGTAACAATTTCCACCATTAGGTATAGTTTCTGTTACTCACTGCCAAACTCTGATTACAGGCACTGACACTTTCCTGGAATGTCCGACACTGTGGACCATGGAAACTGCACATGTCATCTGCCAGTTTTCCCAGAATGGACTCTGTGCAGAACCTGCCTCTTTGGGTCACCAGCTTCTGAAACAGGTACTTCTGATTGGACAAACCTAGGTCACATGACCATGTTCTAGCTATAGGGGAGGCTGACAAATTTTTTTCTAGCTTTCATAGAGAGAAGCTGGAACTGTAATAGTGGGGGAATTTTCTAAACACAGGAAGAAAATTGAGGGATGGAAGAAAGCTATAAAAAGTGTCCATTACAGTGGTTACTATGAGGAAAATTCCCCATTGAACAAGAATAATGAATGTCTTGTATTTAAGATACTTTTTAATATTATTTTGTAAAGCTCAGAACTGATCATTTAAGATGCTATTTTTCTAGTATATACAGTGATGAGAAGCACATTATCTTCTGCCAAAGAGGCAGCCTTAATATTTGTTTGCTCTGCGATATTAATTGTTGTGAGATGAATCATTATAACATGATAAATTGATAATCATATTTTTGCCTCACTAACACTAAAAGTGTTTAGCACTCTGATTGAAAGGTCTTCCTTTGCATAGGATCCATTTCCTTTACCCTAGACACCTAGCACTACTATAATCTAACAACCCACTATAGCACAAATCTACCCAAGCAGTTCTATAAGAGAAAATAATTGTTAGAAAAGCATCAAAGTAAGAAAATCAAGATGAAGAACATATAGCTTATTGCTCTCTAGAGTATACAGGTAATAATTAGAACAAAGGTGACATAAATAAAAGGGAATGCTCCCCTCATCTCTTATTCTCTCTCCCTCTTACACACACACACACACACACACACACACACACTGCTTGACACTTTTAAGGGTCTGAAAGAGTTTGAGAAATGATACTGTATCTTCTTGCAGTCTAATTGGGGGGCCAGCTCCTTGAAGTCATGCCTGAGTGCTAGAGAGAAAAGGCTCACTAGATTCTCTTGGGCTCTTCCAGAAAGAGAAAGTGATCATTTCTGTACAAGCTTCCTCCATTACTTCAATTTCAACTAAAACTGGGAACCCTATGTGGCCGTGACCGAAACTATTACCATAAAAGCCAAAGAAGGATGTCAGAAAATCGGTTAAGTCCATCTTGTCTCTATTCCTATAGGACTTTAGTACACAAACCTCCCTGGGTCTTTGTTTTCTATTAGTAAAATTAGAAAGTAATCTTTCCTTCATAGAAATATTGTGTGAATTAAGTGAGGTAACACATGTAAAGAGCATGGATGAATCCAGTATAGTTGACCCTTGAACAACTGAAGGCGTTAGGGGCACCCATCCACAGTTGGCCCTCTGTATCCTCAGGTCCCCATCCACAGATTCAACCAACCCTGGATCAGTTAGTGTTGTAGTTTGTATGTATTGAAAAAATCTGGCATACAAGTGGAACAACGTAGTTTAAAACTATGTTGTTCGAGGGTCAACTGTACTTTACTTCCTGCTTCTTTCACTCAGAGACTCATACTGCTGCAATCTTTAGTCTAGTTGTACAAATAAACTTTGGGGGGATTTTTTTTTTGTCCTTTGTTTCCACCTTGCTCTTGCCCTCTTTAAATCTCTTTTCCCCTAATCAAAACTAAGTTACTGTTTCTATTTAAGTTTCTGTTTCTTTGCGCTTAATCAATGAATAATATCTGTTGAAGGCTCACTGCATTGAGTGTTTCCGGAGGACTTTTAAATGCATGAAGAACTAAAGAACCTTTTGGTTTTTTTCCTTTAGTATGTTTGTTAACTCTCAGACTAACAATTTTTCAAATGAATGCAAAACGAGGTATATTTCTTTACAATATGAAAATAATAGAATAGCCAATTAGTTGCGCCGGCACTGAGAGTCCATGATCTGACTCTGTATTTTAAGCTACCATTTACTGTGAAATATATGCCAAGTGCTTTACTAATTATTTTAGGAAGTTATATTAACATATCCTAATCCTCAGTGATATAAGTATTTATTATCATCATCATTATCATTTTCTTAGTTATGAAATTGAAATTTTTAATGTAATGCAACCTCTCCAAGAACACACAATAATTAGTAGAACTGCTTTTCAAACCTATATATATCTAAAATCAAAGCCAACCACCACACTATACAGCCTCAGTAATGAAGTCACAAAAGCTAAGTCTAAAACTTAGGCAGCTCTTTCCATGAAAGTTTTCTCAAGAATGTAGAACAATAGCCCTGAGAATTCCAAAATCAATCTAAAAAGTAATGTCTCCCATCTTCCTGAGTGGCTGCTTTCACAACATATAGCTAATGGTCCCCATTACAGCAGCAGGGACAGAGACAGCCAATAGTAAATCTTTCTCTTTTACAGTTGGCTCTAGTTTAGGAAGATTTACTTTTATAACAGCTGTAGAGACTTCTATCTTATCAACCTCTACTTCTTTAATATCTTTCTCCCAAACCTTTTTTACAGCCTCTCATAGTAATGACAGGTCCTAAGGGTCAGAACTAGAAGTACTTTCTTTGTAACTCTCAAAGTGTTTGATTTTGAGAAATTACTTTTATTGTCAGCTCAGTTTTGGCATATCCTTGATTTTACTTTGAAAAGTTTTCACAAAGTGGATTCTGGTATGTGAAATCAATGTGATTCTTTTCTAGAAATCTCTAATTCCCTTACTGGTTCCTTTGTTTGCATCAATGCAAATATATTTGCTTATAGAGTCTAAATTGATGGATCATATGTTATCCAAATCTCTTGATCTGATAAAAGACTAATTCTGATTCCAGAACTTGAGCTGGATCAGATTCTTTTCCCTTAGGTAAGTGTTGCTTCATTGAGAGATATAAGCCTATATATAAAAAAAAAAAAAAAAACAAAAACGCCCTGCAGGAAAAAAAAAAAAAAAAGAGGTTCTCACCCGCCCCCGCCAAGTGGTGAAAAGAGTTAAGGGTTTCAATTTCTCACCCTCCAAGTCGAGTTTGCTGCAGTAAAAAAGGGGGATGAAGAGGTGAAAGCCAACCAGAAAAGAGGTAGCACTTTTTACTGAGAATCAATGTATGTATGTTATGGGTTTGAGACATGCCCTATAGGTCTTGTGCCCTGGAGAGATCACTGAACTGTCCTTCTCAATGGACCAGCTGGATACAGACCTTATTTTTATTGAGAGTAGCCAGGATAGAAGAGACAGAGTAGCTTAATCATGTTCAGAGTAAGCAAGGGTTTAGCACACCAACCATGACCACATATTCAGGGACTGCAGCTCCACAGTGAAAATAAACCATCAAGTTTTTCTTAAAATGTAGCTTGAAACCCATCACCCACATACATTTAACCCATTGTACCCATAATAAATGCAAAAGGCTATATTATAATCAAATGGTTTTATATCTATGGCCTAAATACATTATTGTACTTTAAATATATTACTGTACTTTAAGCACTATTCTAATACTTTCAGTACTTCAAATATTTTAGTAATAAAGAATGAATTTTCTTGAGAAAGAATAGTCCGAAGGAAGAAAATTGTCCCAAAGATACCTTAGCAAGACTTCAATCAATAAAAACATGTGGTTGATTGTTCATTACTTTTAATTTATTTTCTATTCTCTTAAGAGGAAAAAATTTTCCTTTGATTATTAAATTTTTATTGATGGTACTGAAGATAGAAATAACCCTGTAGAAAGTATGAAGGGATTCTAATGGCAGCATTATGTGTTATGGTTTTATTATGACCAGAATGAAATAACATTGTAACTTCAAAACTTTTAAAATTGAAATAAACAATATAGATTAAAATGAAATAAATATAATATTTAAACAATATTATTTCCTCAGCTTCATTTAATGAAATACTCAATTTAGGAATATGTTGTGTTTGCTAAATACAAATTTGAAATGTATTGACTTTTTCAATTTAAAGGACTATATGTTATTCTTTTTTCAAAGTTCCCAATTATAAAAGTAAATAGGATTGCTTAACTACTTAGCCTGACACTTAATATAGTGGATTAGTTCATGTTTATAAATCATTTTGAAGACCTAATTTTTTTAGCACTTCCATTTATAATTGTACATATGATCCTGGTGGTCAGTGTCCAGTGGGAAAACTCTCCGTCTCTTAAATCTAAGAATTATGGAGCAGAGGGAAAACTGAAAGACATCATATTCCAGGCAAAATTATATTGGAGATAACATTTACTGTCAACAGCCTTTCTCAAAAGATATTCAGGTTGCCCAGAGTTCACTTGGAATCAAAGCACACACATGCACCTCTGAAGGTACTATCAATTTTACCAAATATCTTTATACTACATCTGTGCCACTTACACACTGTTCCCATTGCCCAGGCTTCTCCTCACATCACTCACTTTCTTTCTTTGCTTAGCAAATTCTGGTACATCTATCACAGTCCCATCCATACTTTGCCTCTTCCATGTGTCCTTCTCAGCTTCCTTGACAGAATTGAACACCCCCTTCTCCACACTACCTTAACTTTCTACATAACTGAAGATATTGAAGATACTTCAATAATACTTATTGATTCAGTCTACCTTATTATAACATCTGTTGTATTATATAACATGAATTTGATTGTTCTGACAGGTCTGTGGTCTGTGATGAAAAAAAATTATTCTATGAACCAAACCACGCTAAGCATTTTACAGTTATTTCCTCATTTAATCCTCATAACAAACACGTGATGTTAATGATGATATGAATTGCACTTTACAGATAAGGAAAAAGTCTAAGAAAGGTTAAGTAAATTGTCTAAGTTTACATAGGATGAAACAGGGCTGATCAGGTATATCTGATCACAGAAACTATACCCTTTACCTAATGGTATCCTAGAAAACATTTAACAACTGACTCCTGCCACATCTGAGAAGAATTTTAAAAAAGAGAGATAGAGAGAGAAAGAAGGAAAAAATCCTCTTCTTCAACATTTGCTCACTTTCACCATGATCATACTTCCACTGCTGCCAATTTCACGATACCAAGAGGATGTCACTGCACATAGCCTTCAGAAGAGATGCTCACAGTGGACATTGTGAGTCACTATGAGCTGGAATCAACAGACCATCACTTCTGCCACTGTGTTCTTTGCTTCCTATTCATATTTGTATTCTGCCTCCACCTCAAAAGTTGTACTATGCATGGAATCAAATGGGTGCTCAAAAACTCCTTGTGAAGAAATGAATAAATGATTTATGCTTATAAATTGACTACAATGTGGTTAATATACACACATCTTGGTAAAATAATTTCCTCATTTTTGACATTTTTAATCTCCAAAAAGGGGTTGCTGATAGTTAATCATTTAGTGGTATAAACAAACAGCATTTTAAAATGAAATAGAGCAATATATATTCTAAGAAGTGATTATTTGTAAAAATTAAAGACTTTTTCCTCTAGGTTCTGTGCATTCTGGCAAAATTAAGTGGAGACTTTCAAAATTAATCAGATAGTTTAATAAATGCTGATGAAAATATCCACATATTACTTTAAATTCCATGTTCTCCTTCATGTTTCTTCATATTATGGAAATTCAGCCAATATATCCAAATGTAGTAAATCGATCAAATCTCCAGATTACTTTCACATCATAATTAAAAGGTTTTCCATAATGCCTATATCATTTAAGTAAATCTAAATGTCTATGCTGAGGGCTTCCCTGGTGGCGCAGTGGTTGAGAGTCCGCCTGCCGATGCAGGGGACACAGGTTCGTGCCCCGGTCTGGGAAGATCCCACATGCCGCGGAGCGGCTGGGCCCGTGAGCCATGGCCGCTGAGCCTGCGCGTCCAGAGCCTGTGCTCTGCAACAGGAGAGGCCACAACAGTGAGAGGCCCGCGTACCGCAAAATAAATAAATAAATAAATAAATAAATAAATAAATAAATAAATAAATAAATGTCTATGCTGACCCACCTCCTAGAGTAATGAAAATAAAAACAAAAATAAACAAATGGGACCTAATTAAATTTAAAACCTTTGGCAAAGCAAGGAAACCATAAGCAAAACGAAAAGACAGACTACAGAATGGGGGAGAAAATATTTGCAAATGAAGCAAGATATTAATCTCCAAAATATACAAACAGCTCATGGAGCTCAGTACCAAAAGAACAAAAAACCCAATTAAAAAATGGGCGGAAGACCTAAAAAGACATTTCATCAAAGGAGACATACAGATGGCCAAGAGACATATGAAAAGATGCTCAACATCACTATTATTAGAGAAATGCAAATCAAAACTACAATGAGGTATCACCTCACACCAGTCAGAATGGCCATCATCAAAAAGTCTATAAGCAGTAAAGGCTAGAGAGGATGTGGAGAAAAGGGAACCCTCCTACACTGTTGGTGGGAATCTAAATTGATACAGCCACTATGGAGAACAGTATGGAGGTTCCTGAAAAAAACTAAAAACAGAACTACCATATGACCCAGCAATCCCACTACCAGGCATATACCCTGAGAAAACCATAATTCAAAAGGACACATGGACCCCAATGTTCACTGCAGCATTGTTTACAATAGCCAAGACATGGTAACAACCTAAATGTCCAATGAAAGATGAATAGAAAAAGAAGATGTGGTACATATATACAATGGAATATTACTCAGCCATAAAAACTAACAGAACTGGGTAATTTGTAGAGATGTGGATGGACCTAGAGTCTGTCATATAGAGTGAAGTAAGCCAGAAAGAGAAAAACAAATGTTGTATATTAACGCATATATGTGGGATCTAGAAAAATGGTACAGATGAACCTATTTGTAGGGCAGGAATAGAGACGTAGATGTAGAGAACAGACATGTGGACACAGGGAGGAAGGGGAGGGTGGGACAAATTGGGGGATTAGGTTTGATATAAATACACTACCATGTATAAAACAGATAGCTAGTGGGAACCTGCTGTACAGCACAGTGAGCTCAGCTTGGTGCTCTGTGATGACCTAGATGGGTGGGATGGGGGGGTGGGAGGGAGGTCCAAGACAGAGGGGATATATGTATACATATAGCTGATTCACTTCATTGTACAGCAGAAACTAACACAACTTTGTAAAGCAATTATACTCCAATAAAAAGAAAAAAAGAGTGAGTGGGTCATATAGACCAAGCCCCCACTCCTAGGAACTAAGAAATTTTTAACATCAATGTCATTTCTCGAAAGAAAAGCATCTGAAAATTACATGAAATTCTATTTAAACTTGTGATACTTTTTCCAAAAAATTTTCCATTCAGGGATTTCAACATTTAGCTTACGCAAAACTAAGCCAAAAAATAGATTTTCATTAAACTAAAAATGTCAACACATTTTTCTGCTTCTCCACTCTCTTATAGGAAACTCATTCTCGCTTGTGAAGAACTATGCATTTCCTTTGTATTTCCATTTGAAAAACTGAGTGATGTTTTGAGACATATTTTAAATGGAAAATGTTCTAGAAAAGCACTTTAAATTTGGAAGAGTTTTCAGTGTCAAATATAAATCTTTTCTAACGTTAAAATTATTACCCTTTTTAATGGCTTTGTCTTTATTTTCTGTTTATGTTAATTCATTGGTTTAAAACTTCTATTTGATTCTTTGAAGACGATCCTCAACACTCATTATTGCGTGCCCCTGAAATGTTAATGAGTAATAAAAGCAAACCCAAATATATAGCTTAGTCTTAATCCAAAGGAATAATCTAGTAGCAAAAGAAAATTAGCTGCCTTTATTGAATGTTATGGCTTTGAACTGACTGCAGTATTAAGTGGAGTCACAATGTATGGTGTGTCCAGAACACTGACATAAGGAAACAACCACAAGTGGAGTAATAGACAAGATTGCCTAGTAAATCTCTTCTTTGACTCAGCTGCAGGATCCAATGGAATGACACTGTAATTACACAGAAAGTAATTGTCATATATTTGCCAAGAAATTACATGGTTGACAGTAATCTCTGAAAATTGTTCTTCATTTCTAGTGCCAACAGCTATGTTAGCAGAAAATGAAATTAGAAACAACCACAGGAGGTGTTTCTTCTCATTTAGAAAACTATTTCATTTAAGAAGTAAAATTTAATTTACGAGTAAATATTATAAAACTAAAAATAAAATGGAATGACTTAGAAACATTTGTAACATTTATTGTTATTTGGTATAATGTTGGCTTTATGGAAAAAAACAAAGTCATTTCATCTCAAGCTAATTATATATCCTATTTTGCAAGTGCTGGTACTGTAAAGCCATCTTCCCCAGGTTATTCCTTCCAAACAAATGAATGAGTCAGATTCCAAGAGCCGAAGATAGGAATAACTATATTTTTTTTACAGCTTACAACTCTTTCCCCAAAATAATATAAAAGCCTTCTTTTATGAATTGTAAGAGTTAATATTATAAGATAAGAATAGTTTTCTATTCAGAACTATGTTCAAGTTAGGAAATAAGTAGCTTTATGTTCTCATATTGTTGTGGCATAAATGAGGAACTCTTAGAAACCAAAATCACCAACTGAAACTAAGAAAGCTTACCAATGAACAGTATGCTAAAAACTGCTGAAACTCTTAGTTGGTAAAAAAAACTTCAAGTTATTAGTCATAAAAACTCTGTGTAAATATATCTATTTTCCTAATAAAGTTTAGCAAAGTCTTGTCTACATGAAAAAACACATTTAAACGTGTTTTCAAGAATTTATTTTAAGTTATATAATGAATTATCTTCTTTATCCTGTGCATTTGGTTAATATAATAGGTTGTCATATTACCTATATATATAAATATTTCCTTTTTTGGTTAAGCCAAAACGTGGCAACCAGGGAAGATAGTCAGTATTAAAATAACAAGTTTTCTTGTCATTTTTTTACTATACATTTTGCTCAGGAAGTTAATTTTGTTGCAGGAAGGTTAAAATGCTCTGTACTGTGGGAGAAAAAAGTAGTGTGCAAAGTATTATTTATAGTACCTAACATTTGTTAAAGAAAACAGATATAGAGAAGATTGTTCATGGAAAAATGTACCTCCACGTACATAAAATATCTGAAAGGTTACTTAAGAAATTAGTAATGCTGATTACCTCTAGGAAGGATAACTGAGTAGTTAGGAAATAAGGGTGAGGGAGACACAAATTCCATGACACATTTCTTGCAACTTTAAAATTTTATCCTGTGTCCATGAATTATCTACTGAAAAATAAATGTAAAGTAGGAAACAAATAAATATGCCCTTCCCTTTGAAGAACCAGGATCAAAGGTTCAAATTAGAAGACTACAGGACTATAGAATAGAAGGAAATAATTCTTTGGATTATAAGGAAAGCTGGCACTTCTCATTTTGCAGAGTACAATGAAAAAAGTATATCTTCTAAGGGTGCATAAGAAGTTTGAACATGAGGGCCTTGAAAAGGCGAAGCGTCCTGTAAGTCCAGACTACATGGAACAAAGATGAATATGGGACATAAATAAACAGGACGAGTAGCAAATGTATAACTTAATAAGAGGAAGAAACAAGACCAGCCCTCCAGCAAACACGCACACACACACACACAGGTTCTATTCTCTTCTGTGACCTTCTGGGACACTGGCTCATAAAGCCATTACCAATTGTTCCTCTCACAGAAGTGAGCCCCCAATAGCCAGTTTTTGCTGCATGACACCAATTCTTCGAAGAAAAAAAAAAGACCTGATAAAAACTTGATCAACATGATTCTTTTGCCAGGAAATGTCAGACTGCAAAAGCCTGGCTGTAGTTTTGCCCTTGGTTTCTGTGAAATTATTCTATATAAAGCCTGTGATTCACTCTAGACCATTCTCAACCGGGATTTCATGTAAGAATTAAGCCCCAATCAATGCACTAAGGCCTTCATGTTTATAAATGAATTAGGATGTAATTTGTTATGTATTATCCTTGGGAAGACTGGGAAAATAGTCATTCAGATCATTCTCTTGTTTGTAATTCAAAGGGGAAGAATCTCTTCGAGACTGTGTTACACTAAAGAAGCACAGTTTTAATGTCAAAGAGGAAATTCAAAATAACTCAATTCTCTATTTCAAGTTCTCATACTCTTTGCAAGGGGATATGGAGAACACAACAACACTCTTTGAAATCATGCCATCTTCCCCCTTTACTTTCTGTTTCACTCCATAGTTGCTTCACTATTTTTTTTTTAAATCTCAAAACTATTCTGAAAAAATTGCCTTCCTCTCCACACAATTTCATCCTGTCTCCCAAGCCAGAAGTAGCTAGCGGGACACTTTTCCATGGCAGTGCTATACTTTAAGACTGCCAAAGAGCCAGGCAATGAGTATTGCCAAGTGCACAGTCTGCAGGAATTTTGGTAATTCTATTACTCTAAATTATTGATGAGAACCTGCTGGTATATTTTGTTCTTTCCACATCTATTTCTCCCTCTTAATTTTGGTCCTATAACTTCTGAAACAATTTTTTTTTTTGCTTAACTTCACTTAATTCAACTTCATTTTTATTACTGAAGACAGAAGGTTTCTAACGAATACACTTTATACACCTACTAAAAGGTTTGCCTTGAAAACAGAATATTCCAATATTTGCAAAGCTTATCTTTAAGGTCTTTGTACAAGTGAAAAAAAAGAGAAATGAACGTTCAATGTTAACTTAATAAAGTTTAAGTAAAGAAATAGCAAAACATTTTTATGGTATAGTGTGGTTTAGTTACTCTCAACTAATACTTCACGTATATTCATAAAGTCCTGAGTTTAATTTATTCTTGTTAGATAATATCTTGATTATTGCTTTTTTCTGACCTTTATCACTCAGCAAAATCATTTTGAGATTCATCTATGTTGTTTTATGATAGTTCATTTCTCTTTATTATTGAGTAGCATTGTATCCATAAATCACAATTTGTTTATCAATTCATCTGTTGAAGGACAATTGAGTTTTTCCCATTTTAGCTATTTAAAAATAAGCTTCTATAAAAATATCATGTGTTGACATAAAAATTTTTACATGGACATAGGCTTTCATTAAATGAAATGCCTCCAGTTAAATGCCTAGAATATATGTCAGGTGGATGCTTAACATTTTATGACATCGCCAAACTTTTCCAGAATGGTTCTACCATGTTTTATTCTATCCAAGCAATGTAAGAGACATCCAGTTCCTCCATATTTTTTGCCACCATTTGGCATATGATGTCTTTATAATTTTATCAAGTCTAATAGGTGTGTCATGGTATCTCATTGCAGTTTGAAATTGCATTTTTCTAATCATTAATGATGTTGAGCATCCTTTTTGCTTATTGCCATCTGTACATTGTCTTGGTCAAGTGTGTGCTCAAATATTTTGCCCATTTTTAATCAGTTCTTTGTTGTTACTGAGTTTTGAGAGATCTTTGCACATTCTGTATAAAAGCCATATATCAGATACATACTTTGCAAATATTCCTCTCAGTTGGTAGCTTGTCTTTTCAATCTCCTCATAGTGTCTTTCAAATAAAAGTGTAAATTTTGATGAAGTTTTTATTGATTGTGCTTTCGATTGTGGCGTCTCAGAAATCTTTACCTTATACAAGGTCATGAAGATTTTTCTCGTATGATTTCTTCTAGAAGTTTTATAACATTTGGTTTTATATTTAGGTCTATAATTCATTTTGAGCTACTTTTAACATATGATATAAGGCATCAATCAAAGTGGGTTATTTTGGGCTTCCCTGGTGGCGCAGTGGTAGAGAGTCCGCCTGCCGATGCAGCAGACACGGGTTCATGCCCTGGTCTGGGAAGATCCCACATGCCGCGGAGCGGCTGGGCCCGTGAGCCATGGCCGCTGAGCCTGCACGTCCGGAGCCTGTGCTCCGCAATGGGAGAGGCCACAACAGTGAGAGGCCCGCCTACCCCCGCAAAAAAAAGTGGGTTATTTTGCATATTTATATCCAATTATCCCATACCACTCTTTTTTAAACTGTTGTCTCCCCACAAAATTGTTTTTCACTTTTGTCAAAATTAAGTTGCACATGTTTGTGTAGGTCTATTTCTGAACTCTCTAATCTTTTCCACTGATGTATTTCTCTATATTAATGCCAAACTACACTGTTTCAATTACTGAGCTTCATAGTAAGTCTTGAAATCAAGTAATACATCTTGCTATTTGTTATTTCTTTGTACCTTCTGTTCTTTGTTTCATTTGGTCTATTTTCCTGACAACTTTTGGACTATCTAAGTATTCTTTATGATTCTAACTTTTTGTCATTTGTTGGCTAATAGTACAAAAACTTTGCAATACTATATTTCTTCCTAGTCTTTTTTGCTATTGTTTTATACCAAAATTGTTTTATTTTATGCATTTTTTACTAATACATTATTTTGTTTGTATAAAACCATGATCGTTTTAACAGCTTTATTGATATATAATTCACATTCCATACCATTAACCCCTTTAAAGTGTCCAATTGGATATTTTTAGTGTACCAGCAGCATTGTATCACCATCACCACAATTTTACAACACTTTAGTCCCTCCTAAAAAAATTCAGACCCATTAGCCATCACCTCCCATCAATCTCCTGAGCCTTAAGCAAGTCATATTCTGTTTCTATAGATTCAACCTATTATAGACATTTCATATAAATGAAATAATACGATAACTGGTGTTTTGTGACTGGCTTCCTTCACTTAGTAAGATTTTTCAAAGTTCATCCATGTTGCAGCATGTATCAGCACTTCATTTATTTTTATTGCCAAATAGTATGCAATTGTATGAATATACTACGCTATTTTTGGACATTCAGTTGTTTCCACCTTTCAACTATTATGAATAATGCTTCAAGGAACATTTGTATATAAGCTTTCATGTGGATGTATGTTTTCATTCCTTTTGGGGAGAAATGGAATTGCTGGGTAATTATGTAACTCCATGTTTAATTTTTTAAGTGGTCACCAAACTGTTTTCCAAAGTGGTTATACCATTTTACATTCCCACCAGCAATGTATAAGGCTCTCAATTTCTCCATATACTTGTCAACATTTATTACATGTCTTTTTGATTATTGCCATTCTAGTGCATGTGAAGTGGGATCTCTTTATAGTTTTGATTGTATTTTCTCTACTGACTAATGATTTTTAGCATCTTCTCATATACTTAGCAGCCATTTGTACATCTTCTTTAGAGGAGTATCTATTCAAATCCATTGCTCTTTTTAAATTGGGTTATTTGTCTTTTTATTGTTGACTTACAGTAGTATTTAATGTGTTCTGGATACAAGTCCCGTAACAGATTTGAAAAATCAATTTCTGTTTTTTAAAAAAAAGCCAGCTGGCATTTTGATAGGGAGAGCATTGAATCTGTAGTTCAATTTGGGGAATATTGCCATTGTAAGAGTACTAAGTTTTCCACTTCAAACACATGAGATGTCTTTTGACTTATTTAGATCTTTAATTTCTGGTAATGATGTTTTATAATTTTCAAGGTACATGTTTTTTACTTCTTTTGTTAAATTTATACTTAAGTATTTTATTCTTTCTGATGCTGTTATAAATGGAATTGTTTTAATTTTATTTTCAGAACATTGATTCCTATTTTATAGAAATACAATTGATTTTGTGTATTGATCTATATACTACAGTCTCACTAAACTTGTTTATTAGTTACAATAGTGTGTGTGTGTGTGTGTGTGTGTGTGTGTGTGTGTATTCTTCAGGATAGTCTATATACAAGACCCTGCCATCTGCAACAAAGATAGTTTTACTTCTTCCTTTACAATATGCATGCTCTTTGTTTATCTTTCCTAATTACCCTAGCTAAGATATTCAGTAGAATGTTAAACAGAAGTGGCAAGAGCAGACTTCCTGTCTTGTTCCTGATCTTACCAGTAAAGCATTCAGTGTTCTACCATTCAGTATAATGTTAGCTGTGGACTTCTGTAGATGGCCTATTTTTATAGATTGCTGAGGAAAGTCTCTTCTGTTCCTAAGTTGTTGGGCAGTTTTATCAGGAAACTGTGCTGAATGGTTTCAGATATTTTCTGCCTATATAGGTGACATTTGAACAACTCAGGGGTGAGGGGTGCTAAACCTCTATGCAATCAAAAATCCGCATGTAACTTCACAGTTGTCGCTCCATATGCATCAGTGGATTCAACTGTCTGCAGATCATGTAGCACTCCAGTATATATTTATTGAAAAAAATCTGCGTATTAGTGGACTTGAGTAATCAAACCTGAATTTAGATGAGGATATGGATTCTATCCTTTATTAGAATGCTGTATTACACTAATGGATTTTCAGATGTTAAACAAACCTTGCATTCCTAAGATAAATTTTACTTGGTCATAGGGCATAACTCTTTTTACATTTTGCTGGATTCAGTTTGATAGTATTTTTGAGGAGTTCTGAATATATCTTAATATTCACAAGGGATATTGGCCTACAGTTTCCTTTTCTTATGATGTCCTTGGTTTTAGTATATTGGTAAAAATGGCATTATATGATGAGTTAGAAAATGTTCCCTCTTTTTTACATTTTGCAAGAGTATGTGAAGGATTGATATTAATTCTTCTTTGAATGTTCGTTAGAATTCACCAGTGAAGTATCTGAGTCTGGCCCTTTCTTGTGGGACGTCTTTAAATTAGTATTTTGATCTCTCTATTTGTTTTAGGTCTCTTCATATTTTTTTTTTAATTTTTATTTTATATTGAAGTATAATTGATTAACAATGTTGTGTTAGTTTCAGTGTACAGCAAAGTGATTCAGTTACACATATACAGGTATCTATTCTTTTTCAAATTCTATTCCCATTTAGGTTGTTATATAATACTGAGCAGAGTTCCCTGTGCTATACAGTAGGTCCTTGTTGGTTATCTATTTTAAATACAGTAGTGTGTACTTGTCAGTCCCAAACTCCCAATCTATCCCTGCTTCCAACTCTTCCCTCCAGTAACAGTAAGTTCGTTCTCTAAGTCTGTGAGTCTGTTTCTGTTCTGTAAATAAGTCCATTTGTATCATTTTTTTAGATTTCACATGTAAAGGGAAGAATAGAGAAGTATGCAATTATATTGCCTTTTAAATTACCTACACAATTACCTTTTAAACAAAATAATTGTTTTGAATTATGACAGCCATTATTTCTTTGAATATTTCTTTTCTGTCCCTTTCTCTCTCTTCTAATATTCCACACATATGTTGATGTAGTTAATGGTGTACCACACTTCTCTGAATCTATGTTAATAACTTTCATTCTTTCTTTTCTCTGTTACTCACATTGCAAAATCTGTAATGACATATCTTCAAGTTCACTGATTCTTTCTTATGCTAGCTTAAAGCAACTCTTGAACCAATCCAGTAATTTTTTCATCACTGTTTTGCTTTTAAACTCAAAATTTCCATTTGGTTTATTTAAATAAGTTTAATAATCTGTCTCTTTACTGATCTTCTCTAGTTGACGATATATGGTTATCATAACCCATTTTATTTATTTGAACATGATTTCTTTTAGTTCTTTGAACATGTTTATATTAGCTGTTTTGAAGTCTTTGCTAAGTCCATCATTCTGACCCCCTTCAAAAGCAGTTTCTATTGCCTGCTGTTTCCTATGGATAGATCACACCTTTCTGTTTCTTTGCATGTCTCATAATTTTTTCGTTGATAAGTAGACAATTTAGATATCTCCAAATACTGATTCCCTCCCCCAAGTAGGTAGTTTTTCTTTGTTTGGTAATTTATTTACTTGTTAATGACTTGGCTGAACTAATTATGGAAAGTCTATTTCTGCCATAGTAGGAATTTCTGGTGTGTCTATTCAGATTTTTCCTCCTGGCTACCTAGTGATTACCCATGGGTCTACATAAGCCACTTATTGGTCAATTGCCATCTTAGCCAGTTATATTTTTACTCTTTACCACTGGGAACATGTGTGGCTTGGAGATTGCTATCACAGTACAGAGAGCTTACATTTTTTTGTCTCAAGTTCAAGCAGGAACTAGTACCTTAGAGGTACCCTCTCTGATCACTCTTGAAAGGGCACAGTCTTGGGCATACAGTCTTCCTGATTGCTAGAAATGACTGATATTATTTTTAAGCCTGGATTACTAAGAATTTCTCATGGTTCAGAGTAGCTTGTTGTGCAATAAGTGTTTGGTCAGAGGTCGTGCCAGTGAGGCTTCTACCCTGTGTTGATGGATCTGTTTGCAGCTTGGAGAATGCTTTTAAATCTACCCTAAATCTTCCTCTGGTTTCTCCTGAGTGGGCACAGTCTAGTACATGCAGACAACATCCCCAATCCCCAGAGTTGACTGGGATCCTAGGAAGACTCTTGTCTATCTCTGGCTCTGGCTCTGGTTCTTTTCATTATCACACACAATACTGGAAGATAGGAGGCTAGGTTTCTTGAATCTTAACTTGCATGTCTGTAATACTGAAATATTCCCATTATTGTTCCTCCTCTAGTGTCCTCCAACTGTGTGATTCCCTGCTTTTAAAAAATTTTAATTGCCGCTCATTACTCTCAGGATACATTTTATTATTTTTTTAAATTGAAGAATAGTTGATATACAACGTTGTGTTGGTTTCAAGTATACAGCAAAGTGATTCAGTTATATATACATATATATTTTTTTTTCATATTCAGAAGAAAAAAAATTCTCCCTTATAGGTTATTATAAAATATTCAGTATAGTTCCCCATGCTATACAGTAGATCCTTACTGGTTATATATTTTATATATAGAAGTGTGTATATGTTAATCCCCAAATCCTAATTTATCCCCTCCCCACTTTCCACTTTGGTAACCATAAGTTTGTTTTCTATGTCTGTGGGTCTATTTCTGTTTTGTATATAAGTTCACTTGTATCATTTTTTTAGATTGACTGGATACTATAAAACTCCTAGAGGAAAACAAAGGTAGAATGCTATTTGACATGAATCACAGCAATATCTTTTTGGATCCATCTCCCAGAGTAATGGAAATAAAAACCAAAATAAACAAATGGGACCTAATTAAACTTAAAAGTTTTTGCATGGCAAAGGAAACCATAAACAAAACAAATAGATAACATACAGAATGGGAGAAAATATCTACAAATGATGCAACTGACAAGGGATTAATCAAAATATACAAAGAGCTCATGCAGCTCAATATCAAAAACAAAAACCAAACAACCCAATGAAAAAATGGACAGAAGATCTAAATAGACATTTCTTCAAAGAAGACAAACAGATGGCCAAAAGGCACATGAAAAGATGCTCAACTGCTAATTATTAGAGATTTGCAAATCGAAACTACAATAAGGTATCACTTCACACTGGTCAGAACACCTATGATCAAAAAGTCTCCAAATAACAAATGCTGGAGAAGGTGTGGTGAAAAAGGAACCCTCCTACACTGTTGGTGGGAATGTAAATTGGTATAGCTACTATGGAGAACAGCACGGAGATTCCTCAAAAAACTAAAAATATAGCTACCATATGATCCAGCAATCCCACTCCTGGGCATTTATCTGGAGAAAACCAGAATTTGAAAAGATACATGCACCTCAATGTTCATTACAGCACTATTTACAGTAGCCAAGACATGGAAGCAACCTAAATGTCCACTGACAGATGAATGGATAAAGAAAATGTGGTATATTTATACAATGGAATATTACTCGGCCATAAAAAAGAATGAAATAATGCCCTTTGCAGCAACATGGATGGGTGCAGAGATTATCAAACCAACTGAAGTAAGCCAGACAGAGAAAGACAAATATCATATGATATTGCTTATATGTAGAATCTAAGGATACATTTTAAACTCCTCAAAAAAGGCTTACTGATTTCAGAAGAACTGAAAGCAGGGTCTCAAAAAATATATTTGTACAACCATGTTCATAGCAGCATTTTTCACATTAGCCAAGAGGTGGAAGCAACTCAAGTATCCATCATATGAATGAATGGATAAATAAAACATGTTATATATATACTATGGTATATTATTCAGCCTTAAAAAAAGAGCCTTGAGAACATTATGCTTAGTGTAATAAGCCAGTCACAAAAAGATAAATGCTGCATGATTCAGTTAGATTTAACTAGAGTAGTCAAACTCACAGAAATAGGAAGTAGAATGGTGGTCGCCAGGGGATAGGGATAAGTGGGAAATGGGGAGTTGTTATTTAATAAATACAGAGTTTCAGTTTTGCAAGATGAAAAGGTTCTGGAAGTTGGTTGTACCACAATGTGAATATATTTAACACTGGTGAACTATATACTTAAAATGGCTGTGATGGTAAATTTATGTTATGTGCATTTTACCACAATTGAAATGAAGAAAAATTTAAAGGTTTACTACATCCTTCATGATCTTACCCAGTTTATCTCTCCAGCTTCATTTCTAAACACTTCTGAGACCCCTTCCTGAACCCTATATGCCAACCATCATCAGCTACTTGCCATTCAGCAAACTCTCCAGGCTGTCTGCCATATCTCCCTCTTACCCACCTGAACTGGCAAGCCTTCTTATTTAAAAAATAGAAAAAAGCTTTGAGATATATTTCACATGCCATACAATTCACCCATTTAAACTGTATACTTCACTGCATTTTAGTACATTCATAGATAAGTGCAACCATCACATTAAAGTTTAGAATATTTTCATCACCACAAAGTGAAATCCTGTACCCTTTAGTTATCACTCTCCAATCTCCTCATACTTCCCCTACCCCAGTCCTAGGAAATTACTAATCTAATTTCTGACTCTATAGATTTGCCTATTCTGGATATTTCATATAAGTGGAATCATGTAATATGTAGTCTTTGGTTACTGTCTTCTTGTGGTATATCCTCACCATGGAATATTGTTTGGCCAATAAAAGGAATGAAGTTCTGGTACATGCTACAACATAAAAGAAGATTGAAAAAAAGCCTACTTGTGTTTCATTCCAAAGATTTAAAATCTCTTTCCCTAAAATGCATTTCTTGGCACCCCCCCCAAATTCGCTTCAATGATCTTCTCCAAATCTTATTTACCTCTATTTTAATCTTTAATTAGTCAGTATGTCCCCACTAGGTTTTAAACCCTTTTTTACAGCTGTAAAATGTTGCACAAGTATAATGTGAAGGTATTTTATTTTCTATTTTTCTCACAAGAACTCACTGATTTAAAAACAGATAAATCAAGATTAGTGTTTCTCAACACTGACTCACAATAAAATGACCTGGAGAGATCTTAAAAATTCTATTCCTGGTCCCCACCTCAGGTCAATTATATCACAATCTCAGGAGGGAGAGCTGGGGACTGACACATCAGTATTGTTTTAAATTTCCCAGCTGATGCACTGCCAGAATTGAAAACTACTGATTTAGCCACAAAAAGTCTTAGTCATCTTCTAATACAATATATTGTATGCATAATTTAATAGTAATTTAATCCTTTAGGTCATGACATAGCATTTATTTCTATATAATTTTACTTATTAAATATTGTAAAATAAGGCAGTAACACTTTTTATAAGATAATAAAACGTACTATGTGCAGAATCATATAAAACACATCATTTTTCTGAACCCTTTTAACTTTTTGAGCTTAAAGCAGGAATCTCTAGCAAATACTCAGTTACTCCCAAATCAGCCATTCTGTTGCCCCTTGTAATGGAACACTTGCATATGTCTCATCTATTTATATGTTTTATCTTCTTTTTGTATACATATTAGATTTTATACACCTCCTTGAGTGTGAGAAGTCAAACCATTTTTTAGAAGCCCATAATGGCATTTACCCAGTGAGATATTTAGATTGTTCAAGTTTCTGTCAAGTATGGTAGTGAATACAGACTGAAAAGATCTTTCCCTAGATTTTCCACATATAAAAAAGGGCAGGAAGGGAAGGTAAAACTGAAAAAGTTTCTTGAGTGTTTCTGACAGGTTTTACTCAATTGATAGCTTTTTGCCAAGAATATCTCTTTAGTTTACTAAACTGACTTGTATCTTTCACATTATGAAACTTGAATACCTCATTCCAAGTAAAATAATGTTACTGGAAGTAAAATAAATTTATTTGAATTTCTTAATATAAAACACCTCCTACAAACACAGTTGAAGATTATAAATGAGTTGGAAGACTGCTTTCTATATACTAAAAATTTTTAATGTTTTTGTTATCCTTATAGTGATAGAGAAACTATAGGTTAAGGATTGGTTAAATGCCCAGAGGCTGATAGAGAAAGGAAAGGAAAGGAGAATAGCACACATGTACTTGGTTTTGTTAATAAATTTAAATAAGAAAGATTAAGGAGCAGAGACAGGAAGGATATTTTAATAGTAAGGTCTATAATATTCAGTCTTTAAAATGAATGATGTTTATTACCACATATTGAAACGTTCTTATGATAAAAAGACATTTATTATCATACTAGAAATATTTCCTTCTATCTTAAGAAAAAATAAAATTACCCCCAATGACATACAGTATAAACTTTAGACCTGGGGCATATTCCGTCAAAAAAATCTTCTCCCTATGATTTCAAATGATAACTATTCGCAAAAGCCTAATCTTACTTGGTGTTAGATATGTGGAGCGCCCCTAGGCACGAACGTTGAAATGTGGATACTTCTTTCCATCTTTCTTCATTCACTTTAGCATTTAAAAAAAAAATCAGATTGAGTTAATTTACACAAAATTTATCAATTTTAGGAAAATGAAAACAGAATCTATTCCATCCTTCTGTCCTTGAAATGCCCTTTATGAAGCTTTCTAAATTGTCTCCAATGAAAGGCATGTAATGAGGTTTACATCTCCTCTGGACCTTCTCTTTTATTTTTGTCCTTCGTGTACTCTCTTGTCTTTTTGACCTCAATAGTTACATAGGAGAACAAAAGAATGATTCAGAATTTGACATTTCTCCTTTTTCCTAACCTGTATACCTTTCTAAATAGCTAATGTTACGGACCTCAGTCATATTATGCATCCCAAGTGACGCAGAGCTGGGCTCTAAACAGGTGGACACATCTGTTCCAGTCCATCAGACTTGACTTACACTGACTGCGTTCTGTAATCATTATGGTTTTTATCCCAAATTACAGTGTCAATCTGTTCAGAATTAATATGTATTACTCCACCACTTGTTACAAAATTTTCAGTCTATTTATTGGACCAAATCCTGCCCTAATCACTTAGGCACAATTCCCACTGAAAACCTAAAAGAGAGAATGTGTATCCAGAGGTTATGTTTTCATCGCATGTCAAAGGTATTTTTTCATAAATGGATGTTATTGCTGTTCCCAATGAATGCTTTTTCTGTGTCTATAGTGAAAAGTTGTTTAAAATTTTAGTGCACTGGTTTAGATCATTTTTAATCACTTCTTCCAACACATGTTATATCCCAGTGTGGTTGTTCCCATAATGAAGAGGGGGATGACAAGTTATTTACTTCACTCAGAATGTAGGTGATATTTTTAATACTTGGGAAATTATAGTTTTATATTACAGTTTCCTCTTCCCTTTTGTGTTGGGTAGCTTTTAAAGGCTATGAGTCCATGACCGTTTTATTATAACATGGTGAATCATTTCACTATGGGTTTTTTGCCCTATTTATTTTAATTTGGGGAGTCTGTTTTCTGATTGTGGAGATTTACTAGTTCTTTAAATATTTCACATACAAATCTTTCTTTAAATATGTGTCTTCAAAATATATTCTCCTAGTCAGTGGCTTGTCTTTCCATTCTTTGAATACCATCTTTCACAGAGTGGACATTTTAAATTTAATAAAGTCTACAGTATCAGTCATGGATTGTATTTTTTGTAATCATCAGACTCTAACTAATGTAGATTTTATCCTAGGAATACCACTGTATTTTTTTTATAGTTTTTCATTTTATACTTAAGGCAATGAATGGCTTTGAGTGAATTTATGTCTAAGGTACAAAGTTTGTGTCTCCATTCATTTATTTCCTTGTGGTAATCTATTGGTACCCTCATTATTTGTTGACTAAAGACTATCTTTTCTGTGTTAATGTGCATTTATTCCTTTGACCAAGGTCAAGTTGTCTGTATTTGCATAGGTCTATTCATGGACTCTCTATTCTGCTTCATTTATCTATATGTCTATTCATTTTTAAATATTATGCATCCTTGATTATTGTAGCTTTATGATAAATCTTGAAATTGGGAAGTGTGAGTTTGTTTACTTGCTTTTCATTAGCATTTTCTAGACTACTAAATGTTTAAAACAAGTTTGCTGATAGCTACAAAATAGCTTGCTGAGATTTTTATTGGTATTGCACTGAATCTTTAAATCAATTTATAAAGAATTGACATCTTAATAATATTGTGCCTTTTGATTATGAACAAGAAATATATCTCAAGTGATTTATTTTTCTTTCATTGCTTTCAAGAGTGTTTCATTTTTTTCATTTTTAAAATTTATTATTCAATTTACTTAAACTAAAAAAAAAAATCTTAAAAATGAAAAGCTCATAGATACAGAGAATTGAATGATGATTGTAAGAGGTCGGGGTAAGGGGTAGGAAAAATGGGTCACCGTGAATTTATTTCTCTTTCCTCTTCTTTTTTCCCTGAAACTAACTAAATACATGGATTTTACTGAGGAGGAAAAATGTTATTAATTCATAATTATTATGTAAAAGTTAATCTGGCTAACATCCTTCAAATGATTTTTTCACCAGCTGGTGATTTTATTCTTTTTTTTCTGGTTGATGATGGAGAAAGGTGAGGCTTAGAAGCTGATAAAAATTAAAAGGAAAATCTTAAAAAGTAATTGGGTCCAGAAATCTGATGGAAGAAAAGGACTAAATGTCATACTAAAATATGAATGTATATGTTAAGTTTTCAAACCCATGGAAAATAAAAAGAACAAACAACAGCAACAACTAGTGGCCCCAGTAATAAAACCACAAATGCACTGCCCTTTCACTCCAAGTTTGGGTTTAGCAGGTAGGGGTAGTTGCATTACCATGTTTCTAATCAGCATTTCCACTTGCCCGCCACAGCCTACGAAATGGCAACAGTGCCTGTGGCAATACAAATCCCATTAACTTGATGCATCATACATGAGGAAGTTATAACCCAAGCTGAAACAAGATCAGTGAAGACTGATCAGAATTCAGCTAAAAAAAAAAAAAAATCCCTCATCTCTGTATCTCCTTTGACTTCTCCTTGGTTATACAGGCAACACAAAAGGAAAGTTATCCCCAGGTGTTACCGATGGAATGCCAGACACTGTCCAATAACTCCCCTCAGAGTCTATCGTGGTAATTATTCAAGGCCTGCCTAAATTATTTGAACAAACTGCTTTGCAATTATTAGACATGTTATGAGAAAGTGTGAACAGCTTGACCAGCAAATTTTCAATATATTTTCCCCCTCAGGCAAGACTAAAACTTAAAAATAAAACTCCAGAGACTCTGACATTCTTCTCATCACATAACACATACCAGTAGAGAATAAAAAGGAAAAAAAAAAAAGGACATGAATATTTGAAAAGGCCTTTTGAATCTTGCAGGCATAAAGTAGAAGTATATATCATTCTCTCAGACCCAGAGTCCATGCAGATACACAGTGAAAGACACGCTTTGTACCATCATCCTCTGCTGATATGTCAGAGGAAAAGCATTCATTCTCACCTCTTCAGGGTGTCTGTCATTAGGTACATTAATATGGATGAACCACCATAGAAATCAAAAGGCAGTAAGAGAAAGTGGGCTTAAAGGGATAAAGGTTTTGAACTACATTTAAGTTGGGCTTCAATTTGAAGACTAAACTTCAGGTTTCTGTAATTACCTTACCTTCTCCACACAGTCCAGGAAGAAAAAAAAATACTAATTAGATATGCTCTGAAGTCCATTTGTCAGCATTTCACTAAACATTCCTCAAGTTCTCCAATAAATGAAAGAATTGACTGATGCTGACAGGGGCTGAACAAGATTTCTTTTTTCTGTCAAAACATCTCTTATTTTGATGTATCACATTTGAAAGTGGAACACAAAAGTATTTGCTTTTCCAATTCATTCTCTAACTAAAAATAATGCTAACTGAAAATCAGTTAAGTAGCAACTCAAGTACATTTTCTTGACTTAAAAATGATTATTAAGTAGTCAATGATAAGCACAGATGTTTTTATAATATTGACTATTCAAAAATAAGTTTCAATGTGTTCATATCACACTCTTGCACACAGCTCAATATTTAAGTCATAATTGTACAAGATTATTCCATATATGATATCATCACTTGGGAGAAAATTTTGTTATTAATACATTAATGTGATTTTTAATATCTAGGCAATGAATTTGATACAAACTTTTAAAGGCAAAGGAAAAATGGAAGAAAAATTTAATGTTATTGAGAGGGCAACAGAGCATAACTTGAGATTTCATCCTAAGTTTTCCTTATAGGTGGACCAAATTATTTTTGGAATTTGTAAGGCCAAATTGTTTTATCAAATCACAACAAAGGAACTTAAATTTTGCTGACTTTAAATTTACAAAGAAGGAGGAAAGGGGGGAGGGGGAGGGGGAAGGGAAGGAGAAATTTATGCTTGTTTTCTTTTTGCTAATTTCTAAATCTATGGAATAGCTGTCAAATTTGTATTTCATGACTAATTCCCCAGTATTTATTTTAAGGTTTCAGTCAAAAAGAAATGAGGTTGTTTTAATGTCTGATCCCAACAGCTAATTTTAGTAGGAATTACGGCATTACCCAGAAATGCCTAGTAAATTATATTATTTATATACTTGTATCTGACACACTGCAAATTGAACAGATGTAAGAAATTAAATCCTCTCTCTCCCTCTTTTTCTCTCTCCCTCCCTCTCTCCCCTAGATTAGAGGTTTTAGAATATCTTGTCTGGATCAAATGTAAAATTTTAGACAATTTTAAACCATCACTCTTAACTTTTAGTTTTTTTATAAAAATGGTTTGTTAATTGACTCAGTGGGGGGAATTCTTTCACAATGTATACTTATACCAAAACATCACATTGTACACCTTAAATATCTTACAATTTTATTTGTCAATTATAACTCAATAAACTGGGGGGGGGGAAGATTTGTTGATGATGACCTCTGCTTTAAACCAAAAATAATTTTATTTTCTCAGACCCCTAAAAAAAAGTGGCAATAATGCAATAAATAAACAAATAATAAATGCATTTAGCCTTATTTAAAAAAAAAAGTTAAGCTTGAGGTTGGCAGAATAGAACATTCAAAAAATGACTATAAGGAAAGTAAAAAACTGGTATATCTTACAAGCATTGTCCTCTGCTTTGTCTTTTTACTTGCTAGTTTTTGACTTCATCTACCTCTCCCCACCACAAAGTAAGCACCAGGGGAGAACAGATCCTTCTCACTGCTATATCCCCAGCCTGACACATAGTAGATGCTCAATAAATACATCTTGAACAAAAAACTGGTATGTCTTGCCACCACCCTCTCTCACCCACTATCTACCCTCAACAGAGCAGGCACATTAATCCCTTTCAGACCATAGTCAGATCACAACATACCCCTGCTCAGAACCCTCAAATGGTTCTTCAGCTCACTCAGAGTAAAAGCCAAAGTTCTCACAGCCAGTGTGCCCTGCATTGTCCCTCTCACCCCTGTTCATCTAAAGCACTCTTCTCTCCTTACTGGCCACAGACTCTGGCCAATTGCTTTTCTTTAAACATGTGCCTGGGATGTCTCCACTCTTGGACTTTCACACTGTCAGTTCTCTTCACATAGAATTCTCTTCTCCCAGATACTGGTGTGGTTAATTGCCTCACATTCTTTAAGATTTTGCTTAAATATCACCTTTCAATGAGAATGACCTTTAGAACGTTGAATTCTGCCCTGCTTACTGCAAAGCCCTCCTTTCCCTGCTTAATCATTTTTGATAGAATTTGTCACCTCCTAACATACAATAAAATTTATGTATTTGCTCCTTTTGTTGTTTTATCATATGCCTCTCTCCACTGAGCTATAAGCACCGTGAAGCTGGTAATTTTTGTCTTTTTTGCACTCTTGTGCCCCAGGCCTACA
Source organism: Delphinus delphis (assembly GCF_949987515.2). Classification (NCBI taxonomy): domain Eukaryota; kingdom Metazoa; phylum Chordata; class Mammalia; order Artiodactyla; family Delphinidae; genus Delphinus; species Delphinus delphis. The sequence goes on along the minus strand of NC_082684.1, from coordinate 69,812,341 downwards.
GTAGTCACTAGGTTAATATATATTTTTGAATTATTAGAATTTAAATAGTTCTACTGTAGTGAATCTAAAGCAGTTTATTCTGAGTAACATAATCCTTTAATTTTTTTAAATAAATTTTTAATTGAGAATTTTAGGATATTATTTTAGATAGTATAAAGAGTTCCCTCATACACTGTATCCAGCTTTCTTTTAATGTTAACATTTTACCTAACCATGATATATTTGTCAAAATTAACATTGGTTCACTGCCACTAAACTATATAGACTAACTCAGATTTCACAAGTTTTTCCATTAATGTCTCTTTTCTCTTCCAGGATCCGACCCAGGATACCACATTGCATTTAACCATCAATGTCATCATGTCTGTAACAGTTTCTCAGTCTTATCTTTCATGACCTTAATAATCTAGAAGAGTACCGACGAGATATTTTATGGAATGACGCTCAATTTGAGTTTGATGTTTTCTTATGATTTGACTGGGCTTATTGGTTTTGGGAAAAGAATACCGCAGAAGTGAGGTCCTCTTCTCATTGCATTATAGCAAGGGATACATGATATCAACATGATTTATCACCATTGATGTTACCTTTGATCACCTGGTTAAGATTATGTCTACCAGGTTTCTATACTGTAGAGTTACTGTTTTTCCCTTTCCTTACTCTATGCTGTGTAAGCAATTCATTAGGTCTAGCCCAAACTCAAAGGGAGGGAAATTAAGCTCTCCTCCTGGATATGAGTATCTATACATAATATTTGGAATGCTTCTTTAAAGAAGACGGGTTCCTTCTCTTTTATTTATTTGTTTATTTATTCATTCTTGTATTAACTAATTATGTGAACTCATGTATATCTTTTATATTCTTTGGGTTATAATTGAATATAAGCAATATTTATTTTGTTGTTAAATTGTTCCAGTTTTGAACTTTGGAGGGGTCTTCAGCTTTGTTTCTGTCCTTTAAAATATTAATAAATTTTTTTCACATCCTCCACAATGTTTCTGAAAATTTCGGTGGACTTGAATTATGATAGTTACATTTTACTCTAAATTCCCCACAAGATTCAGACAAAGCATTATGTTTAGTAATTTTTCCTTCAGCTTTAGTGATAGAATAAATCTCTGCATGGCACAGAGTATAACTTAAGATGGAATGTTACTCACTCTTGGTCTTGAAACAAAGTCCCCGCAGCCATAGCCAGTGTAGACCTTTTCTTACAAATCGACTTCTCTCCTGATGTTCTCAATCTCCTTTGGCCTCTTGATCCCTCAAGAGTTTGCTCCCATTTGTCCTCTTCTTGTAAACCTCGCAATTCTGAAATACCCAATTTGTTTTTTTAGGTAGTCAATTTAGCCTTGCCTTTGTTTGCAGTGACCTTACAGATAATTCCATGAACCTTATTTTTTTGCAACAAACAAAAACCATCAAAGTACTTTGCTACAGAATTCAATCTTCTTCCCTTGGGGGCAGAAGATATTGTGGTTAGTTGTAGATTGAAATGATTTTTTTCTATTATTTATATTTTGAAATATTCAGAGAGAAAAAAATTTAAGAAGTCTCCAGCAAGAAGCTATAGACTTGGAACTTCCTAAAATGATTTTTTTAAAATAATAATAAAAAAAATACCATCTTTGGGTACCATACTCAAGAGTTGAGTTAGCAGAAGAAAGTAGTAGAACGTCTTGGAAATTAGTTGTCAGAGTAATTTTTTTGAACATAAAAAGAAATTGTCATTGGATTTTAATACATCTATGACCTTTCACTAATTTTCTATTCTAAGCACTGTAGCAAAATAGCCTGGATAAGGAAGCCTGTATATACCTCAGAGAGGCCTAAATCCTTGCAAATGACATTTCCTATTTAATTCAATAGTTTTTTTTTCCCATCAAATGAACTGAAATCACAGTCTGGTGGGAATATGCAATGGAACAGGCTTGGGAAAAAGTGCAGACTGAGCAACTTTCAAAAATTGATGGGATAGTTCTTGGAGTTGATTATAAAAGTTAAGATCTATGGCAAGCCAAACTGGCAAAAGGAAAATAGGTCTGGGAGAGATGCCAAAACAGAGTATTAAGGTGAAGATAGGGTCAACTCACAAATAAGGAAAATGCAATCTGAAACTTCAAGATTTTATGTTTTTAAAGTATTTGGCAAGGATGCAGGAGGTGAATTTGGAGTTAGATTTCTTCTATGAACTATTTTGGATAGATTATAGGGAGTAGCATTTATAATCAAATAAAACTATCTAGCAGAACATCCAACCCATAACAGCATCTGGCTAGCAGTACCTAAAACAGCCTATCCAAGTTCCCACCAAAATGCCTATAAAAATGCAGGAAAATACAAAAACTCACATCCAAATTAAAAAGTAAGATTGAGAAACAGCCTAAGGACAGAGTATGAAAGAAATCTTAACTAAGCCTAAAGTAGTTTGTTTGGGTTAAAAAATTCACCCAGCTTTTATTTAATGAAACAATAGTGACAACCTGAAAAAAGGAAGCCAGTTCACACCCTTTCAACTATCTACCCTTAAGACAGAAAGCAAGGGGCTATACCCAAAAAGTCTTCCAGAAACGAACTGAACTGCAGTTGGAAATGACTCTCAGCAATGCCTTACATCCTAAGATGCATGGCTCATACTAAAATGGCTTTTTGGGGGAGATTTTAGGGGAGTCTACATTCCATATCAAAGAGCCTAACAAGAGAAAGGCAATAAAACTCCCCTAAATACATACTAAAAATCTCAAAGGTTGTGTGTACTTCTAAACACTTAAGAGCTATGGCAAGAAAAGGATTATGGTACTTGGGAGAGTACTAGTACCAGTAGTGTAGTAGGTTTTTTTTCGTTATGGAATCAATTGCAGACCTCCTAGAATTATCTAGAATGATATGAGTTTACACATTTCAATGCATATTTATCAGTGTTGAGTATTAATCTTTGGTTATTTGAATACAAATAATTATATTTGTGTTTTTGTATTCACATTTATTAAATTCCTAGTAGTGTTAAATATATTTTTATGGCTTTGGGCTGATTATATTTATTCTTTTATGAATTGTCTAATCATATTCTTCACACAGTTTTCTAACAGAATCTTCGTATCAATTTTAGGAACATTTCATAAATTAAGCAACTTAATTGTTCCTTATCTCACACATTCTTGTTTGTTCTACTAGTTTTCCCTTTGCATTATCATTTTGTTTATTACCTTATTTGACTTTTTTTAAATGTCTACCTAATCAAATTTGTCTATCTTTTCCTTTATAGGATCTTTATATATCAATGTAGAATAGAAGGTCTTTGGGCAAATTCAATAGTAAAATTTGCCATGAATTGGCTGAAATCCAGCCCTGGAAAAAAATCACTTAATGCATCTAGTATTTCAGAGTGCCTTACGGACATGCTAAATATCCATTTATACCCTATGATATTATCTGTAATACTATAATCATATATTAGCAAATCTGAATCATAACCTAGGACTGCTCAAGTTTCTTGAGATCAGAATTACTTTTATGCTTTAAGGTTTATTTTTTAATCATCTCTTTATTTTAGAATAGTTTTAAATTTAAGAAAATATTACAAAGATAGTACAGAGAGTTCCCACGCACCCCACATTCAGTATTCCCTAATATTAACATCTTACGTTAGTATGCTGCATTGTCATAATTAATGAATCAATATTGATACTAGTCATTAAGATAATTAGCCATCATGACTCCTTAGGCTCTCGTCTGTGACAGTACCTCAGACTTTCCTTGTTTTGGATGTCTTTGGCAGTTTTTAGAAATGCTGGTCAGGTATTTTGTAGAATAATCCTCAGTTGGGATTTGCCTGATGTTTTTCTCATGGTTAGACTGAGGTTATGGGTACCGAGGAGAAAAACCACAGAGGTAAGTTGCCATTCTTAACACATCATATTAAGGATACTATCAACATGGCATCACCGTTGATGTTCTGACCTTGATCACCTGCCTGAGGTAGTATTTCTGCTCAGGTTTCTCCACTATCATTACTCTTCCACCACCCCCCACCAGCTTTTCCATATAGAATTCTTAGAAAGGAAATCACTTCCATATGTAAGAAGCATAAAGTTCCACCTCATTAAGAGCAGAGTATCTAATAAATTATTTGGGATTTTTCTGCAAGAGGATATTTGTCTATTATCTTCCATTAATTTATATATTTAATGATGTATTTATATCAGGGTAAACTCATAGATACTTGTTTTATACTCTGGAATATGATCCAATAACACTTTACTTTGTTGTTCAAACTGTTCCAGCTTTGGCCGTTGGGAGATCTTTCAGAGGCTCCTGTGTCCTTTTGGCATGTTCCCACCACTGCGTGAGTACACAGGTGTATGCATGTATGTATTGGCACTTTCTTAACTTCCAGCACTGCAAGATGATCCAGGCTCATCTTATATATTCCCTGCCCCAGAATCAGCCATTTCTCCAAGAAGTTCTGGTTCGTTCTATTGGAGGATGGTATTAGAAACCAATATTTTTGTCCTAATATGCTTGTTGTTCATATATATATTTCTTTATGTACCCATCTGTATTTATATTAAGCTAAACATGAGTTCATATTGATGCCTCAACTCTAGTCCATTACCTCATAGTTCATTCTATCCTTAGCCATTTGTCTGTCTATAATGTCCCACTGCAACAGTGAGAAACCTGGATCCTACCTTCAGTCATCCATTCCTTAACTTTTCAATTCCAGAATACATGTATAGAGGTTTCAGAATTGTTAGACCACACTGTCACAGGAAACAAGTTTATCAACTAGAGTAGAGAGCTTATGTGCTTGTAAGGTGCTTATCTTAGAATGCTTTTGCCAACAGTCTTACAGTCTTCACTCATCTCCAGGTTTACTTAAGTCAACACCCTTTTCAAACCAACCCTTTCAGTGAGGATATTCCACATATTTGTAGTTGCCATCAAGTTTTCTAGAGGACCAACAGAGGAAATTTTTTGAACACTTGCATCTTTTGCCAGACCACAGTTGAAAATTATATTATCTTTCTGTTACCCATTTTTCCTTTATGAAGATGTAAAATAAATACCTTCCTGAATTCAGTAACAAATTAAAAAGTACAATACCCAGAAAAACATGTATGCTTTATTTTATGAGATAAAGTATCTTTAAAGTTACTTTATCAGGGGGCTTCCCTGGTGGTGCAGTGGTTGAGAATCTGCCTGCTAATGCAGGGGACACAGCTTCAAGCCCTGGTCTGGGAGGATCCCACATGCCGCGGAGCAACTAGGCTCGTGAGCCACAAGTACTGAGCCTGCGCATCTGGAGCCTGTGCTCCGCCAACAGGAGAGGCTGCGATAGTGAGAGGCCCGCGCACCGCGATGAAGAGTGGCCCCCGCTTGCCACAACTGGAGAAAGCCCTCGCACAGAAACGAAGACCCAACACAGCAAAAATAAATAAATAAACTCCTACCCCCAATATCTTTAAAAAAAAAATTATCAGAATAAAATAACTACATGCCCTCTAGTTTTCTCCTTTTACCTTAATTCATGAATCAAAATTAAATTCAAATTTCAATAATTAATTCATCCTACAGTGTTTAAGAGTAGCTTTCCCCTGCTTCTTTTATTTGATTATGATTTCTTCAATTTTTTAAATCATTGTTTATATCTTATTTACTTTCGAGGGTGCCTCAATAATTTTTCATGAAGTAGCAGCATTAAAACAAATAAATCTGTGTCTCCAAAATTCTGGACATATTAAAGTCTTCATGTGCCTATATACCTAAAATATGTAATACATGAAATGAGTCATATCATGAAAAAATAATTTTTCCAAAATAATTTTTGTGAGCCTACTCTGCAAAGCACACACTATGGAGCATATAAAACAATCAGTTCTCAAGTTCCTATAATTTAGTGAAGAAAATTATATTTATATGAAAATAGAACTGATTCTATATGGTTATATATGTTAAAAGCTACATGGGTCATGTAATAGGAAAATATGATGATGTTTGGGATGCGGAAAAACAGCACTAATTGGCAGTATTCTGGGTGGTTTTCTTATGAAGGTCTATTTGTTAATTTTTTAACGAATATTCATTAAGCACTTTTGACATGCCAGAGACTACACTAAATGCTAGAGACCCAAAGATAAATAACGCACAGTCCCGGACATCAAGTAACTTAAGTCTAGACCAGAGCGCTTCACTTATGACCTTAATTTTTTTTTTTTAATTTTGGTAGACTGGAGGAACTTTAAAGGCAGGAAAGAGAAGAGCTTGGGAGACTTTACAGAGACTTACTTACACAAGAATAGTTGGAGAACAGCAGATAAACCGACCTGCCTAATGTGAAAAGTATCAAAATACAGAAAATGCAAAACTCTCCGTTGAACATAGAAAACTCAAGGAGTCAGAAAATGAGCTGAACTTTTTAAACTCATTTGTCTTAATAGAACCAGAGAAGGGTGTCAGGATAATTACACAGAAGGGATGATGCACATAAAGACAGAGATATGGAGGCAAAATGTACCTATTAAGTAAACAAGCTGCTCTGTCAGGAATAAACAACTTTTTTTTTTTTTTTTTGGCTGCATTGGGTCTTCGTTGCTGCGCATGGGCTTTCTCTAGTTGTGGCGAGTGGGGGCTACTCTTCGTTGCGGTGCGCGGGCTTCTCATTGCGGTGACTTCTCTTGTTGCGGAGTACAGTCTCTAGGCGCGTGGGCTTCAGTAGTTGTGGCTTGTGGGCTCAGTAGTTGTGACACGCAGGCTCAGTAGTTGTGGCGCACGGGCTTAGTTGCTCCGCGGCATGTAGGATCTTCCCGGACCAGGGATCGAACCCGTGTCCCCTGCATTGGCAGGCGGATTCTTAACCACTGCGCCACCAGGGAAGCCCCAGGAGTGAAGAACTTAAAATATATTTTAAGACTAGAAAAATAAGTTGGAGTCAAAGTGAAAATGACTTTCAATATCCTGATGAAAGTTTTAGGAAATCTAATTGTCTATGACATAAAGAATGATAGTTGAAAGAGGTAAGGATTCAAATTAAGATTGTTTTTACAACCCAGGCACGAAGTAGAGAATAAGAGGATAAAAGAAATAGTAGATGTCAAAAGAATTGTGTCAAAAAGGAATCTGAGGTTTGAGTCTAAGTAGATAAAATGATGAAATTAGAAAAATCAGAAAGCAGAGATTTGGTTACAAAAATGAATTCCATTTATAAATGTTTAATTTTACGTTCTTACAAAGTCAATCTGTAAATACAGAACAAGAGCTTTTCAAAATAGACTGGGAGGTAGAAAGAATGAATCTGAGATGCAGACTTGGAAATAACTGTAAAGAGGTGAAAACTGATGATGTGAGAAGTGAAAGTACAAAGAGCTGTGAGAGCAGAAGAGAGCTTCATCTAAGGTTCAGAGAATACCAACATTCTGCAGCAAGAGCAGAAAGAGTGAATCAAGTCAAAAGGGAAGGAATCCTAAATTCTCATTGTGCTGGTTTGCACTGTCCCATGTTTCCAAGACTGGGAAAAATAGAAATGAGCAGATGAAAATCAGAAACTGAATGAAAATAAAATTGCTTATTTTCTGTAAAATGTCTAGTTCACCGTTGTCCGTCTTTCTTGGCCTGACATTAACAGAGATTCTCAGTGAGTTTTAGCAGTCAAGATCCATGTTTTCTTTTGTTTTTTAAGTCTAAGGACATGACATTTGGACAAAAGTAAGCCAAGGACTTTCCAAGTCATGTTTACTCATCACAAATTAAAATTAAAAATTACTGAATGCCTTTCATTAATTAAGGAAGGTTCTCCTTCCGTAAGCACCCACTAAAAATACCCTGAACGCATTCTGAAAACTTCAAACACCCAGCTCACCATTTTAGCCTGATCACTGGTCCCCAGCTGAACAAACTGAATTTTCACCTATTCCTGAAGGACATGTCCAACTCCTCCCAGTTGGCCTGCGTACCTGCCCTTACCTGCTTACCTCCCTCTCTCTTTCTCTGTTCTTTTGTCTTCTCTTTCTCATTCCCCCTCCCCATCCCTGTATCATTTCAAGTCTCTCCTATGATGAGAGTAAGGGTTAGTAATATTTACCATCACTTTCAATGTGTTCCTTTGACTATTTGAATTTGAGTGGAATAATTTTAATTAACTAGGATAAAATCATTCAAAGAACATGTGTTCAGAACCCACTACTTATGACACAGAGGCACTAAACTAAGTTTCAGAAATACAAAGCTACTGTAAGGAGCTTAGTCTATTAAAAGATATTCCATTTTTCTTGGACACTGCTTAAATTATCAGAAAGATACCATTGTGAAAATAGCACAATCAACAGATAAAGAAGGCTAGATAAATCATGATACCATCCGAAGGACCACAGTTTGATGAAGTTCATAATCAGTGCAAAAATGTATGGCTAAATTTTCTTTCCCAAATGTCATGGGCATGGAAACATTTCATTACAGATCCAGTCATTTCAAACCATATGTCAGTTGTTTATAGCTCCTCAGACAAAAATATTTGTTTCAAATTGCTTTAATCTAAAATAATTTATAGCCTTGTTAATTATTTAATTTCTTATTTTCTGTTAAGTTCAAATGGAGGATAATATGGTATTAGCATATTAAATTCTTATAAAAAAACAAAATACAACATCTTCTTTGGCTACCAGTGGGTCATTTCAATACTTGCAAGTAAGTCACATAAATGTTAATATGTCCTGCCAGTATCTCAAAGAGGTTATTTTTAGTATTTCCCATTGTTTAAGAAAATCTGAGAAATTAAGTTGCTACAGAAGATTTGCTCTTTATCAATACTGAATTATATAATATATTGAATATATAAATAATACTTTCCTGTAAAATAAAAATTGTAAAAATTTGCAAAGTATAATCATTGTTTTATATAAACTAGGGGTATAATCATTTTATCTGAATATTTAAATCTTATTTTTACTACTAAATGTTTACCCAGTTGATAATGCGTGTATGGTGGCTGTAATTGGTGTGGTTTATAATTATGCATATCCAGACTAAGTAAGACAAATGGCAGGGCTGGTAATGGCATCATATTTAAGAATATAAATATATTTAAAAATCTATTTAAAAGTATAATTACAAAAAGTGAATGAGAGCTATTTTAAAATCTTTTCCAGGTGTAAATAATCACACTTACCAAAGGGTATTACAGAAATCACATAAGCAAAAGATATTACAAAGTATTATTTAGAGATACAATTGGAACTCAGACTTCTTAATAACTACTTGCTACTGCTGGCCAAATACAAAATGAGTGTAATCTACCATGATTAATTGCTTATGTTTTTTTCCAGGCTGTATAATTGAGAAACAGTGTAATCAATGATATAAATGTAACTCTAATATATCTTTCATACACAGCCTTAATGACTTTTATTCTCTCCAACTTTTCTTATCCACAAGAGCGAACTATATTTGCAAAAGATTGGTTTCTATTATTTCTCTGATACCAGGGTGACTTGTAAGTGAATTTTTTATCACGTCAAGCATAGAAATATATTTTAGGATGAAAATGTATTTTATTTTGATATTCTTAGTGGATTAATGTGGCAAATGGGCTTTAAAACAATGCACTAAAGAAATGTAAGACCTAAAGCAGAAACTAACACACAACTGTAAAGCAATTATACTCCAATAAAGATGTTTAAAAAAATTATATCTTAATAAAAAAACACAAGTCAAATAAACAGTCTGGCTTCCCCTACTTTGTACAGTTTCTGAACTGCTGCAGGAAAAGGTTGGCTAGGGAGCTGACTTCTGTCCTGCTGACTGATGCACATTCCCCGCCATCCTTCAACACAATCCGAGTGGCCCACCAAGAGTACTGCTCAGGAGGCAGTGACATCAGGTGAATGACCCTTCGTCACCTCCAGTCCTCCTGTAAAACTTCCATTAAAAGAGGTCAAACGCTGCCTCAGAGCCTGTTAGCAGCTCCCACCTGAAAGGCACCCAATTTCATTTACAGTTTATTAGTCATTTGTGATGTATTTTTCATCAGTCCTCTTCCTTCAGCTTCCAATTCTTTCAGTGTCTTTTCTCCACCTGCTTAGAGAACTTTCGCTGATCAAAAAACGTTAAGTTGATATTGAGAAAAGTTTAATTTACTTCTACTTTTAACCTTTAAGATTTCTTCTCTTTCTGGCTGGTAGGTGATGAAACAACATTCCCAACAACAATAAAACTTCCCTTCCGGTGATTGATAAATTCACTGTCATACCAGAATACTTGCTTAACATTAAGAAGTTGGTAGAAATTTGTGTTATCAGGGAAGACCTCTCAAATAAATATCATCCTTTTTTCCCAAAATAAACCTGCATGGTTTTATCTCCTGTAATCCTCCACAAATATAGAAGACACATAAAGAATTATGGCAAAATATTAGTGTTTTCTTATTCCAGGGCAGGTAGAGAAAGCTACAAGAGCACTGGTATATACACACATATATATGTTACTGTTGTCACCAACTTTTCTACTGGTCTAAGATTCATTACTGAAGCACCTAGCTTAAGGTGTTTACAAAATGAAAAAGCCACCCCTTTGTATAAAAATAATCTCTGCTCCTATGCCAGCAAAGATAAAATTTATGATGACTCTCAATTGTAAGGCTCTGAAGCCTGCACTCACAGTCAATTGCACTTTTCAACCAATGATCTCCAAGTGCTTTACCAATAAAGTTTATTGAAAGTATTTCACACAAGGGCAAATACAATTGACTTATCAAAATCATGGAGCAAATTTCATACCAGCTTATGAACTGAACTCTATCTACCTCTCTCTTTCTGTGTCTGTCTGTCTTTCTCTGTCTCCCTCTGTATATTTAAATATATATAAAATATATTTTTAAATTTAAATTTATATATCTAGTTGAATGTTCACATTATGATGGCTACTTCATTTTTTTAATTAAGATCTATTTTTATTAATAACTGTCATAAAATTATAGCACATGGTTACTTATCCATTGTAAAGACCACAGATATATACATTACTCAATTTTCTTATGTTAACATTTCATTAAAATGCGTATGATTCTGTTTCAGGATATGGGTAGTGAAAATCAGTTGTGAGATATAGCAAATTCTCAAATAACTTTCCAAATGGAAAAAAGAAGATGCATGGGCTCTCTAAACCGGCAAATGTGGTTTTTTTTTGTTTTGTTTTGTTTTTTGCGGTACGCGGGCCTCTCACTGTTGTGGCCTCTCCCGTTGCGGAGCACAGGCTCTGGACGCGCAGGCTCAGCGACCATGGCTCACGGGCCCAGCCGCTACGCAACTTGTGGGATCTTCCCGGACCGGGGCACGAACCCGCGTCCCCTGCATCGGCAGGCGGACTCTCAACCACTGCGCCACCAGGGAAGCCCCCTTGAAACCTTTAAATACACAGGTGTTTGGATATGAAAATGTTTGCATTCTGGAAAGACATAATTAGCCAAACTGAATTTTTAAACCGCACTATAAAGGCAGGATGTGAGAACAGCAGCACATTGGTCAGCTTCTGTTCACTGGCCTGTCACCCTTCCTTCCTCATCCCTGTGCTGGTCAGAAGAGGAATCATCTCGTGGACAAAAGAAAGAAACTCCTCCTCTTTCTTTCTAAGCTTGCACTTTTCCTGGCTTATACTTTCCCTGTAAGGGAAATGACGTTTACGTGTTTTGGGTAGTAGGTTTATCTTTAAGTCAAATCCTCAGGGCTAATAACTATAATTCAATCAAGGACAATTGTTCCAGTTCTTTGACAGTACATACCATATTGCACCATTACTAGTACTATTCACATCTGCCTCTTTGTGACAAGAAACCTCTTTTATTCCCTGTTGATATTCTCGGTACCCTTTATTGTGCCTAGTGTAAGGTGGCACCTGGTGCGGGTTTGAAAATGGATAAAAAAGCAAGTAGAATAAAGTATAATCATGATTTACATTTGCCCGTCATGTCCACTTTGGGTCTATTTTCCCCAATAACACCTCCTAGGATTGCAAAGACTTAGAAAAGCACTCTTTCAGGCCATCTCTTATGTTTAATCAACACATGTTGGAAGAAGCAGCTTAATATACCACAAAGATGTACACTCTTTCTATAACAAGATACAAACCAAATGCAAATATTAAAGCTGCAATCAGTGTAGATATTTTATATAGCACAGTGCTAGAGAGTAAAAACCTATACCTATACAGAAATCTAGTATATATTTGGTTCATGACTTCATTTCATTGTAGTACAAGCAAATGCATGTCTTGCTTTTTCTTGTTCTTTTAATCCCGAAGTTGAGGAAACTCTTCCTTCTAACCTTCTACAGGGCAACCAGTCAGCAGACAACTCCAGAATCACATTTCATAACACAACTCCGGGAACCCAGTGGCCACAAAAAAAAAAAACAACAAAAGCCTTCATTGTTATTAGTTTCAGGACCTCTGGGGTATTAATTCATCACTGCACTCTCTCATCACTCCATCCATTATGCCTGTCTATATAGCTCACGTGGAGCGAAGAATGACGCGGACCCCCACTAAAGCAATAGCATGAGATTACCAACACAATCACTTTCCGTGTGGATAGGGAATTTTCTATACCCACAGAAATGACTACAATCTGCTTTAGAAATATCCTTGTGGCCGTGGCCTTTTAAAGCTGCTACTTAAGTGAGATTAGTAATATTCATCTATTCTTTGGTGAGGAGAGATATTGTGTGTAGAAAATTAAATAGAACCATCCATTTTAGAATTGAAATGCTAAGCTAAAACCTTCTTTTGCAGCCTCATCATTTTCCTAGAGTGTGGTACACATGTCAACGTTATAGGAAAGCACCCTGGCTCTCTTCCTTTGTTTGGATCCGGTTTTACAAACAAGCATAGTATCCATTTCCTCTGCTTACAAAGTCTGCAAACAAGCAAGGCAGAGAGAACCAGCCATTTTATTCTTTCTTCAAAATGCATGAAAATATCAGCTGCCTTTTCCATGCTCCCATATAAAACATCAGTGGGCTGATAGAAAGCAAATGACTGTACCTAGTTAACCAATTAATGGAGGGTTTAGGGGTTTTTTTAATGTTCTTGTGAGTTAACTTGCAAAATTCAGAGATGACCAGCTAGTCTCTGAATGAAATCGAAATGTAATTTTGTCTCTCACAAATACAGAGGCTTTGTGCTAACAAAGATTTTTCTCTGCACACAGATTTTCATCCCTTAAAATGAATGGTTATAAGTAGAGGCTCAAGAACAAGCTACTCGTATCTTTTTTGAGATAGAAGCCGAGCGCCATCTGCTGGTTTGAGGCCTCCATGACAGTCTGAGCATCATGGAATTCAGAGAGGAATTACGGGTCTGTAATGCTGTCTTGCATTGTTCTTTTCAGGTGCAAAAACCAGTCTTGACTCATTTAAGGAAAACTTTCTGAACACTAACTTCATATATGAGGAAATAACACACTAAGTGCAATGATCCCAAGAAACAGCACATTTCTAGATCACTGAATTTGTTCTACTCCTGCTCAGCTATTTGGAAGTTGCATTGAACTGCAATTCTCTGCACTTCCTTTGAAAAGTAGGCAGTCCGGGTACAGGAGAAAGGAAAAAAACATTTACTGAACCTTCTCCCTATGTAAGTGGATATTAATAACCTTCACATTAGGAGCCTATTCCTCACAAATTCTTATATCTCTTTAATTACTTAAGTAATCAAAATATTAGAATGTCACCACTTTATACGGAAAAAATAAATACTCAGAATGCAGTCTTACTGGTACTATTACATCACTTTTCTAATTTTGGTATTTTATCCTACTGCCTATATAGATTTTGCACTGAGAGTCCTGCTGTAATTTTGTGCACTGAATTTTCATTTTCAATATTTCTTTGTACAGTAAAATTCTGTTCTTCGTCTCAAGCAAAACAGCTATACAACAGCCTTGCTTATCCCACATTCATCACATAGGAGCATGGCTAAATAAAAAAAAAAAAACTGTGTAAACTGAAATTTATGTGTTGGCTCATTCCTCATGTTAGCAAAATGAAAAGAAGTCCTAGACATGCAATATATTAAGGAACGGAAACTGAGCAGAAGAGTATCTTTTAAATGAGTTAAAAAAATATATAATTTGCTTTTCAGTTGCTTTTCCAAAGAAAATTTCTATGGATGGAGGGAAAAAAAAAAAGTTTCAGATCTCAACAAGAAAATCCATTCTTTTTTTTTTTCCTCAATGGGGGATGGGGCTGGGAGCACATGTTTTTTGGGGTATTTTTTAACATCTTTATTGGAGTATAATTGTTTTACAATGGTGTGTTAGTTTCTGTGGTATAACAAAGTGAATCAGCTATACGTATACATATATCCCCATATCTCCTCCCTCTTGCATCTCCCTCCCACCCTCCCTATCCCACCCCTCTAGCTGGTCACAAAGCACCGAGCTGATCTCCCTGTGCTATGCGGCTGCTTCCCCCTAGCTATCTATTTTACATTTGGTAGTGTATATATGTCCATGCCACTCTCTCACTTTGTCCCAGCTTACCCTTCCCTCTCCCTGTGGCCTCAAGTCCATTAGCTATGTCTGTGTCTTTATTCCTATCCTGCCCCTAGGTTCTTCATAACCCTTTTTTTTTTTTTTTTTTAGATTCCATATATATGTGTTAGCATACAGTATTTGTTTTTCTCTTTCTGGCTTACTTCACTCTGTATGACAGATTCTAGGTCCATCCACCTTAACTACGAATAACTCAATTTTGTTACTTTTTATGGCTGAGTAATATTCCATTGTATACATGTGCCACATCTTCTTTATCCATTCATCAGTCGATGGGCACTTAGGTTCATTCCATGTCCTGGCTATTGTAAATAGGGCTGCAATGAACATTGTGGTACATGACTCTTTTTGAATTATGGTTTTCTCAGGGTACATGCCCAGTAGTGGGATTGATGGGTCATATGGTAGTTCTATTTTTAGTTTTTTAAGGCACCTCCATACTGTTCTCCATAGTGGCTGTATCAATTTACATTCCCACCAACAGTGCAAGAGGGTTCTCTTTTCTCCACACCCTCTCCAGCATTTATTGTTAGTAGATTTTTTGATGATGGCCATTCTGACCAGCATGAGATGATATCTCATTGTAGTTTTGATTTGCATTTCTCTAATGATCAGTGATGTTGATCATTCTTTCATGTGTTTGTTGGCAGTCTGTATATCTTCTTTGGAGAAATGTCTATTTAGGTCTTCTGCCCAGTTTTGGATTGGGTTGTTTGTGCTTTTGATATTGAGCTGCGTGAGCTGCTTGTAAATTTTAGAGATTAATCCTTTGTCAGTTGCTTCATTTGCAAATAAAGAAAATCCATCCTTGCAGTGGCTTTCAACTGCTAGCATTCCAGAATCCAAACCTTTCATAATAAATGCAACCATAAATCCATGGCCAGTGACTCTGAACCTATCAGCCTCACAAGGAAGCATTTTCAAACCATAAATATAGGCTGATTGAAAACCAAGGTCAGGTCTTCATGACGATTTATAGAGCTGTTTAAGAAAACTGTCTAGGAGTTTATCCCAATGAACAAGAACAATTTCCACAAATGTGAATGCATCTTACATGGAAATATTTGAATAGATACATAATAGAGTTTTTAGGCTATGTTCTCTCTATTTCACAGACAAAAGGCAATGGAGAGAAAGATAAACAACTAATTTAAAATGCCACCAGAGGTAAAGATTGAAGAAATGGGACAATAGCACTGTTCAAGGAGAGAGTGAGAGTACATTTCTGTGAAGACTCTCTGTACTATGAGCGTCCACTCACCCCTGTGCTCCTCAGCTCACGAATTCCTCCTCCTATCGGCTCAATCATTACTTCCTCATGGAAGTCTCAACTGACCTCCCCAACTAGGTCAAATTGCCCTATTATATGCTTCATAGCACCTGTATCTCAACTTCATAGCTTTTATCACAAATGCAGTTTTATGTGGTTATTTGATTAATTTTTGCCTCATATTGTACAGCAGGCTTCATTAAGATACCATTCTAGCCTGACTGGCAACATCGTGTCTAGAATTTTTAAAAAATGGTCTCAATGGATAGGTGTTCAATAGGTGAGTGAATTGAAAAAGAAATGAAAAAAAAGTAAAGAATTTGCTTGACAGTGATTCAAGTGTGCATCTTATTTGGAGTCCTGTCTTTACGCATTATATGTTAAGCTCTTGCTCCCAATCTACAAGTGAAAAATTGAACATATGAATAACAAATGGAATTGAGCCAAATTCTCAGGAATGTAAGACACCCATTTGAAATTAATTAAGTTCTTGAGGCAGCCTAGAAAACAATCTTAGGTCATTAAGTTAGTAGATCCCAATGTTCCCACAGGTTGCATGTCGTCCTTTTCAATCTTTTCCCCTACAATAGTATGTCGGAGGGCTGACTTAATTTTTTTTTTTCTTTTTCCTGCTGATATTAGCAAAGGTAATACAATTTCTGTTTTATGTTAAATGTATTGCTAAACTAAACTCAAAACTCTTAAAACAGATGAGTGACACTGATATTTACAGAAAATATTATTTTCACAGTCCTGAGTATGAGGGTAGGATAGTGTGAGCAGTAAAAATTGAAACATCATTTTTCAAAAAATGAAAGAGAATAGAATTAAATGGGGGAGGAAGTATAGCAAGTAAAAGTTACTACATGAAATATTTTCCAAGATATGCTGTGTGTGCTCATAGACGTTGGTAGGGATGTAAAATATAGTTATTCCCTTAGGACACACGATCTTAGCCAAAAGGCCGAGAAGCAATTTCCCTTAGGACACAATCCAAGAAAGTATAGAAGGCATGGGGCTTGAGCAAGGGTCAGCAAACTCTGTCTGTAAAAATCCAGATAGTAAAAATGTTACCTTTTGTCAGCCGAACGATCTCTATTGCAACAACTCAACTCTGCTTTTCTCAGTGTGAAAGCAGCCATAGACAATACATAAACAAACAGGTGTAGCTGTGTTCCAATAAAACATTTTTTTTACAAAAATAGACAGTCAGTTGATTTAGCCCTGAGGCTACATTATCAAAAGAAATGAGGCTCTTTCCACTTAGATTCTCTACAAATGAGAAAAAATAGATATTAACTTGACACCAAAAAACTGCTCGTTCAGTCATAAAGTGAGTCTCATTTGAACAAATGGGGACAGGATGTGACATTTTTAAGTGTCCTAATATGCTCTCCACCTCTCATCTTCCATTTTACCTTTCTTGACACAATGTTTCAAGCCAGCCTCCAAGAGATTCCTGAAATAATTTCTACTTTTCCCTACTGAAAGCTCTTTGGATTACTGATTTCCAATTCATTTCTAAAATCTACTTCATATGCTTTTGTGAAAGTCTAATATGCCTGGATTTTTTGTCTTTCAACTGATCCTCAACGGCATTTCACAACTAATGATGTTACCTCACCTGGGCCATCAGTGCTTTCCAACTTTAAATTCGGTTATCAGATTTGGTATATGGTATATGATTTTGGGGCTTCTCAATATACTGTGAAAATAAATAATACTAAAATAAATCCACCGACGTGCACCCTTGGCTTTTCTGTATCTATTTCCCAATGGAGATCTTTTTTTTTTTTTTTTTTTTCCAACGGAGATCTTGATGGTTGAGAGATCCATATCTGAAGAAACTCAACTGGCTCAAGAGAATTATTTATAAGCCCAATAACCTGGCAAGATTTTCTAGAAAGGTATAATCACACATCAAAGATAGTGACACTATTCCATGGATCTTTGAAGGGTCACATGAAAATGTGCCAATGTCTGTTGTGGGGTATCGGTAATCAGGCCTTAGAAAGGATCCTAGAAAGACTAGAAAGTTAAGAAAGTCTTTTCAGAAAAAAACTTAATTTCTATCAAATGTATTTCTACCAATTTCTACTTAATTTCTAATATTAAAAGATTTAATTTCTAATGGTTTATTTCTACTAACTTAAATTTTACTCAGAATGGTAATATGTCACCAAAAACAAACTTGAAATTATTTTGATACTTAACTAAACATTCCCAGCTTTTCCAACACATAGAACAAAAACTTTATAAAACTATGATCAAACACTTCTTCAGAGCTTTTAACCCAAATCTCAATAGCTAGGAAGAAAGCAAACTTCAGAGTTATGATTGGGTTTATTATTATAGACTTGGTTTCCAGCATGGCTATATATTAGTCAGCTATTTCTATGATTATGATGCATAACCACCTTAAAATCTCAGTAGCTTGCAAAGAGCAAACATATACATCTTGCTCATGTATCCCAGATTTCCTGGAGCAGCTCTGCTTCTGGAGGTTCAATTCAGATCTGGATCCAAATGTCTCTCACTCCAGGAGTCTGGCCAAAGAAACATAATTACCTAGGATACTGCTCTTCTCATGGTTCAGAACAGGAGCACAGGATAATGAGCAGATACACATAATGCCTAAAGTCCACTCAGCATCAGCACACTGAACTTTTCCCAGTATTTCATTGGACAAAGTGGGTCACATGGCCAAGATTAAAGTCAGTAGAGTGAGGACATATGCTCCACCCACAGAGAAACCTCAGCAAGGGCACGGAACAATTTTAGACAAAAAAATACCATCTACCCTAGAATCTATTAAGATAGATTTTCTACAAGCACTTGATGTGAAGATCCAATTTTTATGAAAGACTTTTGTGGCAAGAAAATATAAAAACCAGTGCAAGGAAGGCACCGACATGACAAATTGCCATGAAAGCCTAAGAATTCTGTATTTGAGAATGACAACTCCAAGCCGGAGAGCTGTTGCAGCATGTAATTCCTTCAGCCTGAACTTGTGTACAGAGAGAGGAGAAGAAATGTAATTTCCATTTCACTGGTAAACTTCATGACAGATATGTTTTTTTTTTAAAGAGAAGAAAGAAACAAAAATGGTTTCAAGATGTTTAAACTGATGACAAATTAAGACAGCCTTTTGGGCATACAAAGAGATGTCAAGTTCAATTCAGAACACATGAAATTTGAGGTGATGTCAGATCATTTACTTGGATTCTTCTGAAAATATTTGGAAAAATGAGATTAAAGTATGGCTCAGGGCTGAATATATAAAGGTAGGAATCAGGAGTGTGATAGTTATAGCAGTGGGCATAGATGACGTCACGGAAGGAATAAGTAAAATGCAGGAAGATAAAAATCTATAGATACAGGTCTCAGTGATATCCAGCCTTAGAAGTGGAAACAAAGCTGACCAAAATGAGAAAAGGAAGACACTACCTGTTATGGACTGAATGTTTGTATCTCCCCCAAATTCATATGTTGAGACCCTACCCATCCGTGTGATGGTATTAGGAGATGGCGCCTTTGGGAGGCAATTGGGATGAAGGTGGAGCCTTCAAGAATGGGATTAGTGCCCATACAGGAGTTATGAGAGAGCTTGCTTCCCTTCCCTTTATCCCCATGTGAAGATCCAACAAGAGGCTGACGGTCTGCAACCCAGAAGAGATCCCCCAACAGAACTTGACCATGCTGGCACCCTGATTTTAAACTTCTACCTTCTGTAACTGTGAGAAATAAATTTCTGTTGTTTATAAGCCACCCAGTCTATGGTATGTTGTTATAGCAGCTGGAACTAAGACATGGTTCAATTAAGTGTGTCCTAAAACAAGGTACTTGAGAGGCAGCCTAGGAAATGGGATCAAGCACAGTGTGTGGCATCAGACAGACCTGGGTGTTGAATTCGAATACCACCTAGTCCTGAGACACTGGAAAAGGAACCTCACTGAGCTTCACTCTCTACATAAAATGGACCTAATAACATCTATTTAACAGTGAAGTTTAGACATATACTTCTTTTCTTCAAATATTTCTCTCCTTCTCATCCCCCCCCCAATTCCTGCTATTCTTTAGGTATCTGTTGAATTGAAAGCCTTCCGCAACTCTTGATCTGAATTATGCGACCTGTTATTCTCTTTCAAAGTACCCCATTCTTTTTCTTCATAGCACCTATCTTTATTTATTTACCTGCATGTTTCTATCGTGTCTATCTTCCCTATTAGCCAGGAGAGAGTGAAATTCATACCATTTTTTGATACCACCTCCTTCTCAAGATATGATCATGTTTATTACTCTAGAGATCAGTGTGATCAGATGCAAATCCTATCAAATATTCACCTTCTTCCCTCCTAAAGAAAGGTTTATTTCTTTTAATCAAGATTAATGTCTCACATTCCTCACATATGCCCTTTATGTTCCCTAAGAGACACTCACTCTCTTGCTCTCTCTCATTTGCAGCCTGTCTTACTCTCTTCTGGGTACTTCAACACAGAGTGAAAATATGCCAAGTCTTTTTTCATCTTCATACAATTTCTACTCCCAGCTTCCTTCCATCCAGCTACATGTATCTCCTTTTTTTATTTCCATAGCACTGCTCCTCTCTAGAACACTCCAGGATTACTGTACCCACCTCCTGATTACTCACTGCTCTTCAACCCACTGCAGTGAGGTTCCATCCACAACAGCTTAATGAACTGCTCTGGCAAAAAATCACCAGTCATTTCTTTTTTTTTTTTTTTTTTTTTTGCGGTTCGTGGGCCTCTCACTGTTGTGGCCTCTCCCGTTGTGGAGCACAGGCTCCGGTCGCGCAGGCTCAGCGGCCATGGCTCACGGGCGCAGCCGCTCCGCGGCATGTGGGATCTTCCCGGACCGGGGTACGAACCCGCAACCCCTGCATCGGCAGACGGACTCTCAACCACTGCGCCACCAGGGAAGCCCACCAGTCATTTCTTGATTGAAACAAATACACATCTTTCATTTAGCTTTCTCGACCTTACAGTAACATTTGACAGTTAAGGTTTGAAACTCTGTTTCACTTGGCTTCCACAATGCCACCCTCTCCCAGTTCTCCTCCATCTTTGACAGTTCCCTTTGCTGATCTTTTTCTACTTATTCTTTAGTATTGGTAATGACCAGAGTTCTGCTTCTTCTTACCTTAAAAGATTCTTTCTGAGTGACACTGTGGTGTCCAAGACACAAGATGTGTCACGGAAGAGTTCCCAAGAAAGGAATGAAGTTAGCGCTGCTGTCCAGAAGTTGCATATAAATCTACAATCTGTCCTATCTATGTTCTTAACACTTACCAACCATGTGGTTTACAATAATCATTCAAAAATAAAAAAAGAAACCCACATTCATAATTCTAAACTTTACTACTATAACCTAGATCTGATCTATAGACCCATATTTACAATGTCTATTGGATATATTTACCATAGTTGACTCAAAAACAATATCTACAAATTGAACTCAGCAAACTTTCTACCAAATGTATTGCACCTCCTGTATGCTCTATCTTGATAAATGGGCCACTACCTCTCTAGGAAGCAAAATTAAAACTTTGGGAGTCAATCTAGACTTCTACTTCTCTCTTCCTCTATACTTCTAACCAGTCACAAATCTAGTTGATTGGACTTCCTTAATATGTCTTATATTTGACTATGCTGGACATGGGCTATTTTTGCTGGCCCACCCAAAATGCAAGAACCACCAACTAGAAAGCCACGGGTTAAAAGTATTAAACACTGTGTGACAAGAAGCCATTGGATTTGGTAGAAAAAGGGTCACCAAAAGAAAATGTTCAATTGATTTCTGGAATGGGATTCCAGATTATAGTGAATGCAAAGGGCATAAATCATTCTTCTATGGAATAGCGTATCTCTGTAAGCAAAGGAATTTGGTAGCCCGCAAAGTATATACAATGATTGTATTTAATTTTGTATATAAGAACTAAACAACAATAATGTCTAATCTCAGTTTTACACTTTTAAAGACCTTATTCCAGATACGTTTTTCCAATTAGACTTGTATATGCATAAAAATCTATAAATGCTAACTTATTCAGATTGAGACTACATGATAATTGTGGCCAAACGTAAACTGTAAAGTTTAAACTTATGTATTCTCTCTGAGATTTCTTGAGAGCTGCTAATAAGTGAATGCAGTTGCTGCTGTTATTGTTCCAGTACTTATTATGGGTCAGGCACTTCGCTATACATGGATTATTATCCTTAATCCCTACAAAACCTTATCATATAGCTCTTGTTTTATTACTATTACTCTCTTATAAAGATAAGGAAATTTAGGCTTAGAGAGAAAGCCAGAGATTCCCTCAATATATATTCAATGTGAAATTGTGCATCTACAATATTGCTCACATCTATTTTTATATTTTCATTTATCTAACATTTTATACTGGCATTTCCGTCTTAGCATAATAAAACAGCATTGATTTTTAAACTATTTATAGTTCTTATTTTGATTAAAACAGACTAGCTTTTATCTTTTAACAGTCTCCCTTATCTCCTCCTCATTGTTAAAATTAGTCAAATTTTGCTATATACATTACTGTGCTACTCATTTTTTAGTATCCACTATTCAAATTTCAAAAAATATGGACTCCAAATAAGCAGAGACATTATGGGGCTACAGAAAACTAAAAAAATTCTGCATGGCAAAGGAAATTATCAACAAAATGAAAGACAACCTACTGACTGGGAGAAGATATTTACAAATGATATACCTCATAAGGAGTTAATATCCAAAATATAAAAAGAACTCATACAACTCAACATCAAAAAAAACCCCAAACAACCCAATTAAAAAATGGGCAGAGGATCTGAATGGACAGTTTTCCAAGGAAGACATACAGATGGCCAACAGGCACATGAAAAGATGCTCAGCATTACTAATCATCAGGGAAATTCAAATCAAACCAAAATGAGATATCACCTCACACCTGTCACACCTGTCAGAAAGGCCATTATCAAAATGACAACAAATAACAAGGGTTGGCGAGGATGTGGAGAAAAGGGAACCCTTGTGCACTGTTGGTGGGAATGGAAATTGATGCAGCCACTATGGAAAACAGTATGGAGGTTCCTCAAAAAATTAAAAATAGAACTACTATATGGGGCTTCCCTGATGGCCCAGTGGTTGAGAGTCCGCCTGCCGATGCAGGGGACACGGGTTCGTGCCCCAGTCCGGGAAGATCCCACATGCCACGGAGCGGCTGCGCCCGTGAGCCATGGCCGCTGAGCCTGCGCATCCGGAGCCTGTGCTCCGCAACGGGAGAGGCCACAACAGTGAGAGGCCCACATACCGCAAAAAAAAAAAGAAAAAAAGAACTACCATATGATCCAGAAATGCCACTCCTGGGTATTTATCCAAAGAAAACAAAAACACTAATTAGAAAAGATATATGCACGTTTATGTTCACTGCAACATTATTTACAGTAGCCAAGATATGGAAGCAACCTAAATGCCCATCAATAGATGAAAAGATAAAGATGATGTGGTAGATACATACAATGGAATATTACTCAGTCATAAAAATGAATGAAATCTTGCCATTTGGGACAACATGGATGGACCTAGAGGGTATTATACTAAGTGAAATAAGTCAGAGAAAGAGACAAAGAAAGACAAATATTGTACGATTTCACTTATATGTAGAATCTAAAAAAACAAATGAACAAACGTAACAAAACAGAAATAGAGTTATAGATACAGAGAATAAACATGTGCTTGCCAGAGGGGAAGGAACTCGGGGCAGGAAAGAAATAGGTGAGGAAGATTAAGAGGTACAAATCCAGTTGCAAAATAAATGAGTCGCGGGTATGAAATGTACAGTGTGGGGAATATACTCAATAACTATGTAATATCTTTGTATGGTGACATACTGTAACTAGACTTATCTTGGTGATCAGTTTGAAAGGTATAGAAGTATCCGATCACTATGTTGTGTAACAGGAACTAACATAGTGTTATAGATCAATTATGCTACTTCAAAACCAAACAAACTCATAGAAAAAGAGATCAGATTTATGGTCACCAGAGGTAGAGAGGAGGGAACTGGAGGCAGGCAGTCAAAAGGTACAAACTTCCAGTTATAACATAAATAAGTACTAGGGATATAATATGCAATGTAAATGTACAGTATAATGTACAGTAAGTATAATGAACACTGCTGTATGTTATATATCTAGGTTGTTAAGCAAGTAAATCCTGTGAGTTATCATCACAGGAAAAAAAATGTTTCTATTTTTTAATTTTGTACCCATATGAGGTGATGGATGTTCAGTAATCTTGTGATAATCACTTCATGATGTATATAAATCAAATAATTAAGCTGTATACCTTAAACTTATATGGTGCTATACTATATGTCAATTATATCTCAATAAGCCTGGAAGAAAAAAAATAAGCAGAGACATCTTTTTCAATATACTGTAGTTAACATCCAGGCTTGACTCCAGAAGGTACTAATATTTGTATTCTTTAAAATTATCATTAAGTTTTAGCTCTGACTGATAATATAAAATGAATAGACTGAGATCAATTAGATAGACAAAAATATTCTAAAACTTGGTGATACTAATTTATCTGAATTAAGATAATTTTATTATCCAAATATTTGACTCATCCTTACAACAGATATCAACAGTGATGGATGGTAGGTTCCCTTCAGACCTTTAAACAATGGAACAAGCAAAAATATTAGCTACAACATTTTCTCATATGCTAAAAAAGGCATGATAATTTCATGTGGACCCTAATTTCAGAGTCAGCTTATTATCCATTTTGAGAATCACCCACATTTCCGAATAGCACCTGCCCCCACCGTCACATCATTCTTCCCTGTTAAGGAAGTAATCAGCTCCTAAACACTTTAACTGGTTTTCTTCTGGAAGGATGGGGAATCTTAGAGGGGCATCAACATAACCCAGGTAGCACAGAGTGAAACCCAATTTCTCTTGCAGGGGTCAGAGATGGAGAGATTTGGGGCACTTGCCTAGCTGGATCTGAGTTGTCTATGACAGCATATAGCTTGACACAGGTGACTACAAAGTGCTGTTTTTTCTCTGTGCATTGTGTGGGCTGGGATTTTTCATTTCATACTTCATTTGCACCTGCTGAGTGATGCCACAGAATGGCAACACTTTCCATCTCCTGGCACGTAGGAAGCAGCACATTAAGTGAAGCAGCGGCACCCACACCACTCATCAAGGCCCCGGCCTAATCCCTGTTTCGAAGTGTGTAACTACCTTCCTTTTGCAGTCCTACATGGGTGATAAAAGAAAAAGTGCTACGATTTGATTAATAAGAGTACAAAACAAAAAGTAGCCTGCAATTCAATCTCTCTTTCTTAATCATATATACTCACCAAAGCTGTAGTTTTCACCAAATGATCTTTTTCAAGAAAAAATAGTGTCGTCTAAATATGGAGAGTAATTAATAGATACTCAGAAAGTGAGGGATGAGAATCACACTTTTAAAAGTTTGAAGATATCCAGGTTCTGACTTGTATGATAAATATTTGAAATTTAAATATTTATCAAACATGCAAACATGATTTGAAAACATGAGCACATTAATGTTCACAACAACCTAACTACATTTAGAAGCCCCACCTTTCACACTTAGGATGTTCTCGCATTAGCTAGAAGAGAAGCATGCCTAGAATACCAAACACTGCACACTGCCTCAACGTAGGCTTGATGGAAGACACATATCACATTCAAGTTAAATAATTTCTGAACGAAAATCAGGAGTGAAAACAGAGAACCCAGATTTACAAACCATGCCTTCAAATAGACCAGAAAACATCTCTGGACTCTTGAATGACTCCAGTT
Source organism: Delphinus delphis (assembly GCF_949987515.2). Classification (NCBI taxonomy): domain Eukaryota; kingdom Metazoa; phylum Chordata; class Mammalia; order Artiodactyla; family Delphinidae; genus Delphinus; species Delphinus delphis. The sequence continues at coordinate 69,786,672 of NC_082684.1, read as the reverse complement.
AACCCATCGCACATGTAATGACATTCAGAAAAACAAGACAACACCTAAAAATAATAATAATCCACATAAAGCACAAGTGTTCTGTTCAGAGAATTAAATTTACTTAAAAGTATATTAATACAATCTAGAAACTAGTTGTCTAATCCATCATAGGCTTAATAGCATAAAGAATGCTACTGACAGCATATGAAATATATGATTATATAACAGATGCTGCTTACAGTTATAAAGGAGTAGATCATTTCATAGGTAAAAGACCCTTCATGATGGGGGGAGCAAGGGTATAGAATAGACTTAGAACTTCTGCAAGGAACTCTGAAAAAGAGGCAAGAGAGTTAATAAATGTAATAAACTTCTTTCTTCGTGTAAAGTTGTCCTTTCTTTAGAGATCTGAACAATCTGCAAAATTTAACTATTATGATATTTAGTGATTAAGTAGAAGCCAATTCATTGCTAATCATGAGATTTAAATTAACCTTTAAAAAGAAGTTAACTCTGGGCTTCCCTGGTGGTGCAGTGGTTGGGAGTCCGCCTGCCAATGCACGGGACATGGGTTTGTGCCCCGGTCCGGGAAGATCCCACATGCTGCAGAGCGGCTGGGCCTGTGAGCCATGACCGCTGAGCCTGCGCGTCCGGAGCCTGTGCTCCGCAACGGGAGAGGCCACAACAGTGAGAGGCCCGCGTACCGCATAAAAAAAAAAAAAAAAAAAAAGTTAATACAAAATAGCTACTGAAAATGCAATGTCCCTTCACCATTGCATTTTAGTATTTTCAGTCCTATTGAAAGTGAATCTCAAACATTTGTGGATGCAAGTCCCACTAAAAGAGGATAGTTAGGTCATAGGAGCATCGTAGTTAATGAAATATTAACTGAGTGTTCTGGCAAAATGTCATAAAACTCCACCAAATATTGATTATCAATATTAAGGAATTAGAATTAAAGTGTATATACAATTTACGACAAATGGTTCAAGTTGAAATTGTATCTGATGATTCAGAAGTTGCCTCATCATCTTGAAAGTCCTTAGGAGGATCATTATGTATAGGCTGTGAACTGAGAACTAATATTGGTAGGTTAAACCCATACTTAGCTCCATTGACTCATTCATTCTTTCAACAAAGGTTCATTGAAGGCCTGCTTTGTCTCAAGCACTGAACTGGTGCCTACAACAAATAGCTGTACCGACCCTTCCCTGACCCTACGCCCGAGGACTTTACACTCTAACACAGAAGACAAACAGAAACTTGAATCCATTACTGCAGTTTTATAGGCTTCTAGAGATGTTAATCCATAAACCCTTCTCAAGAAGACTCGCACCAGCACATCACAACCATCACTGCTTTTGAGAAATATCTGGCTCTCTTTCACAAACAAGTTGATTAGGGAATTTCACTGAATATAATTGAACATCCCAGATATACTTATAGCAGATTAGCTTATTAAAATATGAAATCATATTTGTTATTACTATATATTTCTTTTCATCCTTTTCAATGAGGTTGATCTTTTTTGCTTAGGGACTTTTGCTGGGCTGAAAGCAGAAGCTTTTCTGAGAATAAACATTTCTCGCTGCCTTTTGTAAAAGTCTAAATTCCTTGAAGAGATTATCCCAAGTGTGCTAGACAGAGAAGAGAGAAAATTGATTCTTCTGAGAGCCACAAGAGAGAAGAAAAAGATGGCCCTGAAATTAGGAAATGGTAAGAAACGTACAATCCCCTAGAAAGCCTCTGTCAGTCCTTCAGGGAGGTGACAGTTTTTAGGAGAGGTGAAAGCTGTGTGGTGCACGTAACAAGATTCCCCTGTTATCGGAGTGGGAGAGAAGACATAACCCTGGGGGATCTGAAGGGGCCATCCAGACTGCCACCATCGGCATCTCAGAAGTAATCAGGGGGGACCTACAACAAGAGGAGATTCTATCATGTCTAAGTATCTCATAGAAACCAGAGAATTTGTACAGCTTTGCAGAGGAATGGGAATCTCAGTAACAACTGGGGTTAAATTGCCCTCAGAAAAGATTTAAGTTGATTTAAAGAAAGTGATGTCATGTAGCTCTTGCTACCTGAGCTTGTGAGCTAAAATTAATGTTCTCTACAGAACTATAACTCATCCTTCCTAGTTCTATTCCTTAAGAAGAATAATGTATTAAGCATGTGGACTTACTTTTTATAGTTTTATTTATTTTACTTTTTAGTAGTCAATTCAGGCACATGGTACAAAATTAAGACTTGGCAAGAATTTAAAATAATGTTTTCCCAGAATAAACCCAAAGTTAATGAAGAGAAAATTAAATCAGAGGGAAATTAAGTCTCTCTTTCCTGTGATGCCAGTTTTGAAATCACTAGTTGCTGAATACTTGAGTCACAATCTTACCATCCATTGTGTGAGTGTATGGTTTACTTTCTCATTATTTTCTTTGTTTTTTTTTGTTTTTTTTTTTTACATATACCTACATTAGGGTACTCATTCATTTCTTTTTATACAGTCAGGTTTGGCAAGATGATTTCCAGATTGCTTTTTCTTTTGACAACATAGAGTTGCCAAACATAGAAAGCTTGAAGTACCTACAACTCTGTGTTGTGGTCAACAGAACACTCTAATAGGAAGGGATCCTGTTCAAGGTGTATGTTTTAATAGTCACCTATTTTAGACAGCTCTTACAGCCTAGTAAACATGTGAGGAACAAATTTGGAAACATATCTAGACTATCAGTCAACTAACTAACAACTACAAGAGTCAGGAAAAATGGCCATCATCAAAAAGTTGACAAATAATAAATGCTGGAGAAGTTGTGGAGAAAAGAGAACCCTCTTACGCTGTTGGTGAGAATGTAAGTTGGTGCAGCCACTATGGAGAACAGTATGGAGGTTCCTTAAAAAACTAAAAATAGAATTACCATATGATCCAGTGATTCTACTCCTGGGCATATATCTGGAGAAAACTATAATTCAAAAAGACACATGCACCCCAGTGTTCACAGAAGCACTATTTACAATAGCCAAGACAAGGAAGCAACCTAAGTGTCCACTGACAGATGAACGGATAAAGATATGATATATACACACAATGGAATATTACTCAGCCATAAAAAATAATGAAATAATACCATTTGCAGCAACATGGATGGACCTAGAGATTATTATACTAAGTGAAGTCAGATAGAGAAAGACAAATATCACATGATATCACTTATATGTGGAATCTAAAGAATTGATACAAATGAACTTATTTACAAAACAGAAATAAACTCACAGACATAGAAAACAAACTTATGGTTACCAAAGGGAAAGGGGTGGGGGAGGGATAAATTAGGAGTTTGGGATTAAAATATACACATTACTATAAACAAAATATATAAACAGCAAGGACCTACTGTATAGCACAGGGAACTATATTCAATATCCTGTGATAAACCATAATGGAAAAGAATCTAATATATATATATAATCTAATATATCTAATATATATATATATATATATATATATATATATATCTGAATTACTGTGCTGTACACCTGAAACTAACACAACATTGTAAGTCAACTATATTTCAATAAACTTTTTAAAAAGAGTCAGGAAATAAGGGACTCATTGGTTACCTACAGAGAGGATAGGCAAACTTAATTCCCAGCTATATATGTTATGACTAACGATTGTTTGCAGTGAAACTATAAATAATTCCAAGAAGGCTGTGAAGGAGTTGTCCTTCTGGGGCTGTAATTCAAAGACAGCTTTGACTGGGGTCGCCCAAGAGTTGAACTGATCTTACCGAAGAGGAGAGTAAGGGTGTCCAGTGTTCCCCAAAAGAGGTTAAATGGAAAGGGATGTGGAATAATGGCAGCTCCAAATCATGACAGCCTGAAGTCCCACATGAGGAGAAATGACTATGGGAACCTTATATATACAGTTCACATTCCCAGACCAAATCAGGAATTCTAATTGCTACCCCCATTAAAGCCCAAAGTTAGAAGTAAAACAGAGATTAGGGAATGAATGGAGTTTATTTGTAATTCAAAAGTGACCTGGTCATCAGAAATGATTCTTAAGCCCACAACCTTGTGTTGTGAAGGAGAAAGGTTGTTATGTCACCATTCCTTCAATAGCCTTAGGATCTGAGAAAAAGCAAATACAGGAATAGGGACCCTTCTCTCAGAAACGGGGTTTGGAAAATGACTTTGGACCAAAATGATAGGTGCTTCAGCAAAGTTCCCTATCACGGCTTCCTTCAAATGATAACTTTTGTGAGATACTTATGACACTGACTTTCCGCACATAGACTTGAGAAGAAAGGGAGATGTTTCCCTGTTTGTTTTAGGACCCTCAGAAGGAAGGACCCATGCAGTCCATGAACAAGCCGATTTTGATAGGCATAATGAGTTTTAAACATTGCACCAGTGGGTGAACTGGGAAATTCTGCAAAGAAACGTCCTGCGGTGTTGAACGTTTAGGCCCTGATCGTTAGTATGTAAATCAGAAAAACTGAGTGCCTTAGAACTTATATATAATCTCCAAATCTTTAAACAGGCAAACTCTAAAAATCATACATAAAAGATATTTGTCATAAACACACACACACAAACTTTAATCACCTTGAGGGAACATGATCCAATAATATACTTAATAGGTAAGTTTGCCTCCTCAGTGAGCTTTGTGTTTGTCTGCAGCTGGGTGATTAATAATAAGCCTATAAAGGATTATTTGGTCATAATATCATCATTAGTGTATAAATTACAAAAGAATCCTTATACTTAAATGATATAGTGAAATTATCACTTGGTAAATAGATTCTAATAAATCACAAAAATATCAATACAGGATTGGAATCAGTTCAGCTTTCTAACCTTCACTAAGATGAAAAATGTTTACATAGAATACCTAATTTAATATATGGGAAGTCTCATATAAAATAAAAGCATCAAGCGTTTCTTTAAAGGCTTTGAATATAGATAAAATAACTGATAATAAAAGCTTTTGTTAAGCCCTTGGTACACATATAAGAAAAGAAATATCACATTTATAACAGAAGTTAGATAAATTATTCTTAAGAATAAGAAAGCATTTGCTGCGAAAATTGTAGCTTCAGGAATAGAGCTAATCTTCACAAAGGTTCCTAGCTGAATTACAATCAGCTCTATCCTTAAAAAAATAATAAAGATATATTTGGGCTGTATGGCTTTTTTGTTCAATAAATGGATTTTTTAAATCTACATTAGAGGATGCACTGAGGAAAAAAATAATGGATTTGGCAATAAAGAGAAATTTGTAAATTGCAGAGTAGTCATTTGTGTTCTTAGTCATATGTCATTTTATGCTTATATTTATATAATATGTAATTTAAAGAGTTAATGAAAGAAGGATTTGCAGCATTTTCCTTGAGGATTGCCAGCTCTAGCATTAAGTTTTGACATGCAAAACATTGGATAGATATTTGAAAATTATTACTTGAGCCAAGCAGGGACAGAGGAGGAAGACTAAGAGAGAGAAAGAAACAGGTAGAAATGCAATCTAAATGTGATATTTGTGGATGATTTTGAGTCTTTTAAAAATAAAAGCTGTGAGCGTAATCATGGTGTTCATCATTTCACAGCTTATTCCATCTCTGTCTCTGTCTCTGTCTCTCTCTCTCTCTCTGAGCACACAAACACAAGGTGCTCAACATCTGTAGTCTCTGCTTTGCTTCAAGTAGACTTATTAGTATTAAATTTCCCATTACAAAGGAAGTTGGCATTCATGATTCTGGGGCACTTGTCTTTCCCTAGAAACATAATTTTATCTTAATTTGGTATATAATATATACTCATCAAAAATAAGCACCTTTCAGAAGGGCTGGGTATACTTAACAGGCATATTGTAACGAGCCAATTTTAGTTGTTTTTGTTTTGAAGACTTTCTTCAATTAAATAATTCAGACATATCTGAAAATACAAAAATAGCAAAAAGCAATAAATACCTATGAACCCAAAATACAGCTAAAGAAATGAAATATAAATACAGTTGAAATGCCCTGTGCCCCTCTTCCAAATTATATTCCCCTCCCTCCACCTCAGAAGTAAATATCACTCTGAATTAAAAATGTATCATTTCCATGTGTACCTTTATGTTGTTACTACTTACATATATTCTTAAAATTAAACAATTGGTATAATATTGGGTATATTCTTTTCCAAGAAGCTTCTATCACTCAGCATTATGTTTGGAAGACTTACCCATAATGATACAAATGGTTCTAGCCTAGTTCATTTGTTTTCATTGCTTTAATGCATTCCATCATGTGACTCTTCCACGACATATTTATGCTGCTGAGAATAGTTATCTACATTATCTCAAACTTTTCCTGTTTTAAACAATGACCTCTGAACATTCCTGTACATATTTCTTGTGCACATACACAATACTGTCTCTTGGATACATATCTGGAAATTACTACCTCTAGGAATTTATGGGTTGAACGTACCAGCATTGTCAGGTTTATTAGGTAATAACCAACTGCTCTCTCTCTAAAATGATTTTACCAATTTACAATCATAGCAGTACTAAGTGCAAGTCTCCCTTACTGCATACCTTTGTCAATACATTAGACTTTTAACTTCAGGGTAAACCATAACATGGTACCTTATTGGGTTAATAATCAGCATTTTATATGTACATCTCATATATGTAATAAACCTGGATCTTATACGTAATAAACCTTCATAAATGATATTTATGAAGTTGCATATCATTTCATGTATTTTCTGCCTGTGAGATGTCATCCTCTTGTTTCTCATATTCTTTTCCCATTTCCCACTGGAATGTTTGACTCTTTCACTATAGAAAACATTGACAGTTCTTGGCAGCAATCCTTGTCAGCTCTATGCACTACAGATATCTTCATCTAGTCTATTCATTTGCCTTTTCTCTTTTTCACACAACCTTAATACACAGAAGTGTTTAATTTTGCCATAGTCCATTTTACCAACTGTGTCCTATATGTTCTAAGCTTTGTTCCTTGTTTAATAAATTCTTCATTACTCCAAAATAGAGATCTTTCTTTGTTTTCCTCACAAAGCCTTTAAGTTTTGTTTTCATTTAGGTTTTTATTCAACAGAGAATTGTTGTTGTTATTGCTTATAACGAAAGGTAATGATCCCATTTTTTTCCATAAGGGTAATTTATAAAAAGTCCTTTCTTCTCCACTGATTTGCAGAGCCTCATTTCTCATCTATCAGCTTCAGACATGTAAACACACATACAATTCTATATCTGGACTTTCTATTTGTCTCCATTGGTCTATTAATCTATGCCCTTATCAATACTGCCTTTCCCTAATTATTATTACTTTAAAATGTCTCTATATGTTGGTAGGGCGTCTCCCCAAGTTCTTCTTCATAGCTGTCTCAGTTTCTTTTCTCATTGTAAATGAATGTTAGAACCATTCTCAGGTTCCAAGAAAATATTGGTAAGATTTTTATTGGAATATTGCATTGAATTTATATACAAACTTGGAGATGACTTACATCTTTAGTGTTTTGACTCTATTGCACACAGTATCTTTTTCTGTTTAGTTCTTTAATGACTTTCAATAGTTTTATAATTTCTCCATAAAAGCCTTCTATATCTTTTGTTAGATTTATTCCTACTGCTTTACATTTTAGTTGCTACTGTAAATGCTATCCTTTTAAAATTACATTTTCAAAAGTATTTTCTGGATCTTATATGTAATAAACCTGTTTAAATCGCTGATTATTTTTAATAAGTTAGTTGTAAATTCTCTTGGGTTGTCTATTACTCATATATAGAGAGTATTGTTTCTTCCTTTTCAAGCCATATATTTACTTACTTCGATCTCTGAGCTTCCTGGACTGGCCAGTAAAATGCAAAATAGGACATGTTTTCCTCATAACTGGTTTCAAAAGGAATGTTTCTAATGTTTCACCACTATGAGTGAGATTTGACAGATTAAGGAAGTTTTCCTCTCTTCCAAATTTTCTAAAAAGTTTTATCATAAAAGAACATTAAATTTTGTTGACTTCTCTTTGTTTTTATTGAGATAACCCTGTGATTTTTTTCTTCATTAATCTGTTAAGGTGATGAATTTCATTAATGTTTTTCCCAACAGTATATCATTTTTGCATTCTTGAGATAAAACCCATATAAGCATGATGAAATTTTTTAGACTTTATTTTGGTTGTTAATTCATTGGTTTAGGATTTTTTTTTTTTTTTTGCTTCTAAATTGATCCAATAGCCTGGCTTATAATTTTTCACTTACCATCTTATCAGATTTGGTTAAACTGTTCTATTAAAAAAGTTGGGCAATCTTCTCGCTTCTTCCAGGCTCTGAAACGGTATGCATATGGCAATACTGCAGCTATCTGTTACTTGAATATTTGATTTGTCTGTAAAACTAGCCTGCTTGGTAGATGGGGAGAAAGGTCAAGGAGATAGGTAAAGTTAATTAGTGGTAGATGTTTTAAATACTGTTTCAGTTTATTGAGTAGTCAGAGATCTTTTCATGCCTTCTACTTCTTAAGTCAGATTTTGAGAAGTTATATTTTCCTAATAAATTGTTTCTTTCACCCAAGTTTTTAAAGTTATCGGCAATAAGATGACTATATTTTTAATGTCTGCTTTGTGAGTGATTATGTCACCTTGGTTATTTATTTGTTTATTTGTGCCTTCTCTTTTTGTCAGTCTTGTTTCTTTATATTTACTTTGGATTTATTCTGTTGTTCTCTTTCTAACTTCTTAAGTTGGACACTGAGCTCATATTTTTCAACCTTTTTTTGCAATAAATTTCTTTCTAAGCATTGTTTTAGCCATGTCCCATAATGTTTGATATATTGTGTTTTCTTTATTTTTCAGTTATATTATCTAATTTCCATTATGATTTCTTCTCTGAGTTATGAAGAAGTGTGCTGTTTCCAAACATATAAAGATTTCGTTTCCCATAAGGTTCTTTTTCTTATCAGTTCTTTCATGGAGAATTTAGTACTCTAAGGGCACTGGCTGTATTTCAGGAAGCTTGGTCCAAGTGTCACCTCATTCAATCCTAAGTCCTTGACTCCTCTTTTTTTTTTTTTTTTTTTTTTTTTTTGCGTTACGTGGGCCTCTCACTGTTGTGGCCTCTCCCGTTGCGGAGCACAGGCTCCAGACGTGCAGGCTCAGCAGCCATGGCTCACGGGCCTAGCCGCTCTGCGGCATGTGAGATCTTCCCGGACCAGGGCACGAACCTGTGTCCCCTGCATCGGCAGGCGGACTCTCAACCACTGCACCACCAGGGAAGTCCACCTTGACTCCTCTTTAAGTGCAGCAACCAAAACCCAATCATCTTTGGACTGGCAATACTCACAAGACAATCTCTGTACTAGGGACAGCTTATTATTTTCGTTTTCAGCTCTTTCTTTGGGCCCCTGTGGTCCTTTACTTTTCCATGAGCTAAATTACATATATGTATATTTTAAATGTTTTGTAGCAGGAAGCTTTCAGACTATCTACTCAACCACGTTGCCAGAAACAAAAGTCTGAGGTTGGGTGTGCATTACATGTTGTAGTTTGGGGAAAGTGTAAGGTCAGGAAATTTTTTCAATACCATTTCTTTTTGCTTAGTAAATGCAATTCTTAGGGAAATACTAATTTATCAGTGGGGTCCTTATGCAGGGGACTACAACTATTTTATTTTATTTTAGTGTAGATTATGGCTGATCCTGATTCTCCTGGCTCTTCAGTATATGTATAGATGTGTTACATCTATAAAGCACTTTAGAGTCTGGGACCTGCACATTCCTCCCTAGTGCCATAGAACACCATGTTTATGTGTCAAAAAGTTATTTATTTATGGCTATTTCATTATATAAAAGAGTTAAAATTACTTACAAAATATACATATGAAGAAAAAGTAAAAATAACTGAGAAAGATTAGGAAAAGGAATACAGAAGGAATCGGATAGCAAAATTAAAAATCTAAGGATAAAATTTACCTGCCAATACAGTGCTATATCTTGCTACACAGTTATTAGAAGTGAACCAGACCACCAGACCCTCCCATCAGGAAACTTGCACAAGCCTCTTAGATAGCCTCATCCACCACAGGGCAGACAGCAGAAGCAAGAACTACAATCCTGCAGCCTGTGGAACAAAAACCATATTCACAGAAAGAGAGACAAGATGAAAAGGCAGAGGGCTATGTACCAGATAAAGGAATAAGATAAAACCCCAGAAAAACAACTAACTGAAGTAGAGATAGGCAACCTTCCAGAAAAAGAATTCAGAATAATGATAATGAAGATGATCCAGGAACTCGGAAAAAGAATGGAGGCAAAGATCGAGAAGATGCAAGCAATGTTGAAGAAAGACCTAGAAGAATTAAACAACAAACAGAGATGAAAAATACAATAACTGAAATTAAAACTACACTAGAAGGAATCAATAGCAGAATAACTGAGGCAGAAGAACAGATAAGTGACCTGGAAGACAGAATGGTGGAATTCACTGCTGCAGAACAGAATAAAGAAAAAAGAATGAAAAGAAATGAAGACAGCCTAAGAGACCTCTGAGACAACATTAAACACAACAACATTCACATTATAGGGGTCCTAGAAGGAGAAGAGAGAGAGAAAGGACCTGAGAAAATCTTTGAAGAGATTATAGTCGAAAATTTCTCTAACATGGGAAAGGAAATAGCCACCCAAGTCCAGGAAGTGCAGAGAGTCCCATACAGGATAAACCCAAGGAGAAACATGCCAAGAAACATAGTAATCAAATTGGCAAAAATTAAAGACAAAGAAAATGTATTGAAAGCAGCAAGGGAAAAATGACAAATAACATACAAGGGAACTCCCATAAGGTTAACAGCTGATTTCTCAGCAGAAACTCAACAAGCCAGAAGGGAGTGGCATGATATACTTAAAGTGATGAAAGGGAAGAACCTACAACCAAGATTACTCTACCCAGCAAGGACCTGATTCAGATTCGATGGAGAAATCAAAAGCTTTACAGACAAGCAAAAGGTAAGAGAATTCAGCACCACCAAACCAGCTCTACAACAAATGCTAAAGGAACTTCTGTAAGTGGGAAACACAAGAGAAGAAAAGAACTTACAAAAACAAGCCCAAAGCAATTAAGAAAATGGTCATAGGAACATACATATCAATAATTACCTTAAACGTGAATGGATTAAATGCTCCAACCAAAAGACACAGGCGTGCTGAATGGATACGAAAACAAGACCCATATATATGCAGTCAACAAGGGACCCACTTCAGACCTAGGGACACATACAGACTGAAAGTGAGGGGATGGAAAAAGATACTCCATGCAAATGGAAATCAAAAGCAAGCTGGAGTAGCAATACTCATATCAGAAAAAATAGATTGAAAATAAAGACTGTTACAAGAGACAACAAAGGAAACTACATAATGATCAAGGGATCAATCCAAGAAGAAGATATAACAATTATAAATATATATGCACCCAACATAGGAGCACCTCAATACATAAGGAAACGGCTAACAGCTATAAAAGAGGAAATCGACAGTAACACAATAATAATGGGGGACTTCAACACCTCACTTACACCAAGGGACAGATCATCCAAAATGAAAATAAATAAGGAAACAGAAGCTTTAAATGACACAATAGACCAGATAGATTTAATTGATATTTATAGGACATTCCATCAAAAAACAGCAGATTACACTTTCTTCTCAAGTGTGCACAGAATATTTCCAGGATAGGTCACATCTTGGGTCACAAATCAAGCCTCAGTAAATTTAAGAAAATTGAAATCATACCAAGCATCTTTTCTGACCACAATGCTATGAGATTAGAAATCAACTACAGGGAAAAAAACACAAACACATGGAGGCTAAACAATACGTTACTAAATAACCAAGAGATCACTGAAGAAATCAAAGAGGAAATCAAAAAATACCTACAGACAAATGACAATGAAAACACGACGATCCTAAACCTATGGGATGCAGCAAAAGCAATTCTAAGAGGGAAGTCTATAGCTATACAAGCCTACCTCAAGAAACAAGAAAAACCTCAAATAAACAATCTAACCTTACACCTAAAGGAACTAGAAAAAGAAGAACAAACAAAACCCAAAGTTAGCAGAGGAAAGAAATCATAAAGGTCAGAGCAGAAATAAATGAAATAGAAACAAAGAAAACAATAGCAAAGATCAATAAAACTAAAAGCTGGTCCTTTGAGAAGATAAACAAAATTGATAAACCATTAGCCAGACTCATCAAGTAAAAGAGGGAGAGGACTCAAATCAATAAAATTAGCAATGAAAAAGAAGAAGTTACAACAGACACCGCAGAAATACAAAGCATCCTAAGAGACTACTACAAGCAACTCTATGCCAATAAAATGGACAACCTGGAAGAAATGGACAAATTCTTAGAAAGGTATAACCTTCCAAGACTGAACCAGGAAGAAATAGAAAATATGAACAGACCAATCACAAGTTATGAAATTGAAACTGTGATTAAAAATCTTCCAACAAACAAAAGTCCAGGACCAGACGGCTTCACAGGTGAATTCTATCAAACATTTAGAGAAGAGCTAAAAACCATCCTTCGCACTCTTCCAAAAAATTGCAGAAGAAGGAATACTCCCAAACACATTCTACGAGGCCACCATCACCCTGATACCAAAAACAGACAAAGATACTACAAAAAAAGAAAATTACAGACCAATATCACTGATGAATATAGATGCAAAAATCCTCAACAAAATACTAGCAAACAGAATCCAACAACACATTAAAAGGATCATACACCATGATCAAGTGGGATTTACCCCAGGGACGCAAGGACTCTTCAATATACACAAATCAATCAATGTGATAAACCATATTAACAAACTGAAGAAGAAAAACCATATGATCATCTTAATAGATGCAGAAAAAGCTTTTGACAAAATTCAACACCCATTTATGACAAAAACTCTCCAGAAAGTGAGCATAGAGGGAACATACCTCAACATAATAAAGGCCATATACGACAAACCCATAGCAAACATCATTCTCAATGGTGAAAAACTGAAAGCATTTCCTCTAAGATCAGGAACAAGACAAAGATGTCCACTCTCACCACTATTATTCAACATAGTTTTGGAAGTCCTAGCCATGGCAATCAGAGAAGAAAAAGAAGTGAAAGGAATACAAATTGGAAAAGAAGAAATAAAACTCTCACTCTTTGCAGATGACATGATACTATACATAGAGAATCCTAAAAATGTCACCAGAAAACTACTAGAGCTAATCAATGAATTTGTTAAAGTGGCAATATACAAAATTAATGCACAGAAATCTCTTGCATTCCTATACACTAATGATGAAAAATCTGAAAGGGAAATTAAGGAAACACTCCCATTTACCATTGCAACAAAAAGAATAAAATACCTAGGAATAAACCTACCTAGGGAGACAAAACACCTGTATGCAGAAAATTATAAGACACTGATGAAAGAAATTAAAGATGATACCAACAGATGGAGAGAGATATCATGTTCTTGGACTGGAAGAATTAATATTGTGAAAATAACTATACTAACCAAAGCAAACTATGGATTCAATGCAATCCCTATCAAATTACCAATGGCATCTTTTACGGAACTAGAACAAAAAATCTTAAAATTTGTATGTAGACACAAAAGACCCCAAATAGCCAAGGCAGTCTTGAGGGAAAAAAACCAAGCTGGAGGAATCAGACTCCCTGACTTCAGACTATACTACAAAGCTACAGTAATCAAGACAATATAGTACTGGCACAAAAACAGAAACATAGATCAATGGAACAAGATAGAAAGCCCAGAGATAAACCCATGCACCTATGGTCAACTAATCTATGACAAAGGAGGCAAGGATATACAATGGAGAAAAGACAGTCTCTTCAATAAGTGGTGCTGGGAAAACTGGAGAGCTACATGTAAAAGAATGAAATTAGAACACTCCCTAACACCATACAGAGAAATAAGCTCAAAATGGATTAGAGACCTAAATGTAAAACCAGACACTATAAAACTCTTAGAGGAAAACACAGGAAGAACATTCTTTGACGTAAATCACAGCAAGATCTTTTTTGATCCACCTCCTAGAGTAATGGAAATAAAAACAAAAATAAACAAATGGGACCTAATGAAACTTTAAAGCTCTTGCACATCAAAGAAAACCATAAACAAGATGAAAAGATAACCCTCAGAATGGGAAAAAATATTTGCAAACGAATCAACAGACAAAGGATGAATCTCCAAAATATATAAACAGCTCAATATTAAAAAAACAAACAACCCAGTCCAAAAATGGGCAGAAGACCTAAATAGACATTTCTCCAAAGAAGACATACAGATGGCCAAGAAGCACACGAAAAGCTGCTCAACATCACTAATTATTAGAGAAATGAAAATCAAAACTACAATGAGGTATCACCTCACACCAGTTAGAATGGGCATCATCAGAAAATCTACAAGCAACAAATGCTGGAGAGGCTGTGGAGAAAAGGGAACACTCTTGCACTGTTGGTGGGAATGTAAATTGATAGAGCCATTAGGGAGAACAGAACGGAGGTTCCTTAAAAAACTAAAAATAGAATTACCATGTGATCCAGCAATCCCACTACTGGGCATATACCCAGAGAAAACCTTAATTCAAAAAGACACATGCACCCCAATGTGCATTGCAGCACTATTTACAATAGCCACGTCATGGAAGCAACCTAAATGTCCATCAACAGATGAATGGATAAAGAAGATGTGGTACATATATACAATGGAATATTACTCAGCCATAAAAAGGAACGAAATTGGGTCATTTGTTGAGACGTGGATGGACACAGAGATTGTCATACAGAGTGAAGTAAGTCAGAAAGAGAAAAACAAATATCATATATTAACACATGTATGTGGAACCTAGAAAAATGGTACAGATGAACCAGTTTGCAGGGCGGAAGTTGAGACACAGATGTAGAGAACAAATGTATGGACACCAAGCGGGGAAAGCCGCGGGGGGGGGGTGGGGATGGTGGTGTGCTGAATTGGGCAATTGGGATTGACATGTATACAGTGATGTGTATAAAACTGATGACTAATAAGAACCTGCTGTATCAAAAAAAAAATTCAATAAATATATAAATAAATGTCTGTTGGCCATAAAACCACACAAAAAAAGTGAAACAAATTTGCTACTGCAAAAGGAAAAAAAGCAAAGATAGAAACATTATCCATCACAAGAATCAAAGTGTCCCTAGGATTAAAACAGACTGGTTGTCAAGGTATTGGATCAAATACGATATTATAATAAGGCAAAGCCACATCTAGCCCTGGGTAAATTCTAACACATTATTATATAAACTGAAACACCTGCCTTGAGCAAAAACAAAGAACATTTAGCCAGCAAGTGTCAAGGGATGTAACAGAAATAATAACTGACAGATACTGTAGAATTTTCTCTATGTTTTCCATTGAGACTAGACGAAGGCATATCTTCTGTGGAAAGTTTGAATGTGATTTTCCATAGTAGACTCATCAGGTAATCTCTCAAAGCCCTATGTCTCTGTATGATATTAATGTACTAATTCATATAAAATATCTATACGTCATACTGTAAAAGTATAATTAGTTTGGTTTTATGGCAAAAGTTGTTATTCAGGTTTTCATACATAGAAAATAAAAGTTATATAATAAAAACTCTTGAATCTTTAATCATTAAGATTTTAGGATGTTCTGTAAAGCTTAGTGTTATATTTTGATACATATAAATGCATGAAAATAAGTACTAAGTAACTTACAATGTACACAGATGTATAGATGACATTGAGGAACAAATTAAGTGGAAATCAACATATTAAATTTTATTCTCTAATGGTCTGATACGTCTGAATAATGTAAATCACACCAAATAAATTAAAAATATAAAAGATTAAAAATTTTTTCAAAAAATCATAAAATATTATGTAAATCTATATGTAAATAGAGATATATATTACAAGCAAACTAGTTCTAGGGAGGCTAGAACAAGACAATAAGGTTATATTTTTCTACTCTGGGGTAAGGTATACTTTCAAAAAGAGGCAATTTTTCAAAAAACTTGTAAGAAAGAGATGAAATAGCAAAGAGGTAGTAGAAATGCATGGTATACTAAAAATTATACGTGTGAAGATGGTAATGAGAATAAATAAGCTGCATGTTGGTAACAATACTAAAACTTACCTTAATTGAGTTGTGAATAAAATGCTTAGAAAAAAAGTTAGGGGGAAGAAAGGATTGAAGGCCTTAATTTTAGAGATAGTAAGGGTTGAATCAAGGCAGTGATATAATTATAGTAGTTCTTAATATTTTACTTCTAAGTAATAATGTTTTCTTAGAATACTTTGAATGCATTTTGAAGTCTAGAAGCCAGGTAGTTTCTATAATAACCACATACAAAGCTTAATTAAAAGCAATTTCTATGAAAGGGACAGAGGAGAGAAGGAGGTTAATCTGTTTAACATGAAACACAAAAAACAAAGAATTTGCTTCATGGCAAGGATTAGAGATACATCCCCAGAAAATGAAGGAGAAAAATAAATAATGCTGCCAATGTTTTCACTATAGGAAACTGTTAGGGTGTTGGTACAAATGATAATGAAGGGGAGAATTCTGGCTGGAGAAGGGATGTTAAATCTGTATTTGCAATCTCCTATTAGCTCATTATCTATTGCAGCAATGTTCAGGAAACACAAACGGGTTTAATTTTTCAACCAGGGGAAAGGATAGCAGTTTAAAAAACTAAACAAATGAATTTGCTGCCATCTCGTGGCAAACTTGGAAAATACAGTATGTTTTAGTATTTTTAAGAGTCTCCAAAAGATTTTTAAACATATTCCTCTAAACTATTCCTTTAAAGGATTCTCACAAAGCCACCCTACTTGGTTCACAAGTAAATTATATGTTTTCTATATCTATTAAATTTAAATTTCAACTCCATTAGTAGTGAAGTAGAGAAAATATTTAGGGAACACATATTCCAGTGTATTAATTTTTTAAATATTTACACTAAAATTCATAAACCAAGTAAAAATGCATTTCAATGACACACTCCTTTGTAATCACCTTCATGATCTGGAGCAGAAAAAAATAACAGGAACAGGAACCTTTGTGGGTATAAGATAATGAGACATTATGCTTTGTAAAGTAACATAATGGTACTGAAAACGCTGATCTCTAGCTTTTCCTTTATATTCAATAGCTCTATCACTTAATGAAAATTATTTAGTGGTTGATACCTTTCCTTATGTGTGAATCTGTCTCGTTGAGGTGAGGGTCACATGAGATGACATATATGAAAATTTGAAAACTGTAAAGCTCTACTTAAAAATTAAAAGATAATTAAACTAAACATAGATAAGGCAGAAGACAGTGTTGGATGTGTGCCTAAGTTGGGAAGGGAAAGTGAATAGAAGTGAGATATGTTTTTCCATGTGGAGCTGAATTAGCGCAGCTCAGGATACAGATTATTTATTTCTAATAAATATCAAACACCTGTTATGTGAGAAAGCTATTAAGAAAAGTTAAATGCACCCCCAAACACCTTATAGTCTAATGGGAGATACAGTCAATTTTTTAAAAAATTGTAACAAAAAGATGTGAAAAAAAATGCTTAAGTAAAATGTTTGCAAAGTTCAGTGAGAGGTTTGTACATAAGTATGGATCCATTATTTATTTAAAATTATAATAACTTTAGATTGTGGAATAAGGCATAGAAATTAATTTCATGAAATAAACAGTGGCTGTGGCTACCTGATGCTAATGGGGAAAAGCTTAAGTTATGCAAAAATTCCAAAACATCTATGTATTTCATACAATCGGTGTCGATTTTTTCTTCAGGGAAAATCATGAATTTCAGTATTTAATACAGATTAAAAGAAAGCATCCACTAGATTAGGTGCATTCTACAACCCTGAGACCCACAGATACTGCCTCATCCTTACCAAAGGCCCCTGGAGCAGGTCCACTGAGCAGTATGAGCCCACTGACTCACTCATAACATGAATTAGAACTAACCCTAATCTGACTGACAATTTTTATTTAACATCTTGGGGGCGGAATAGGCTAAGATGTAAAAGAGATACAAAGAAGTATATTGATCCCGTAAGAAGATAATTTCTTTGAGAAAATAAATCATGCCTATACAATGTCTAATAAAACTGGTCTTTTTGTAACCTGCCATATACATGGTAACTCTTCTAAAAGAAATATAAATGCAATGCTAGTAACTTGAAGAAAAAAGTTAATCTATATGTAACAAAATGTTAAAATGGGCATTTTGACCAGCAAGATAAGACGATAGATATCAGACACCAAAATGAGGTGTTCAATCAGGATGCAAAGACTCAAAGAAAAAACGTTGCTTCTGTTGAGCTGCAGAGCCTCTTTTCTGAAATATTTCAGGAAGGATGTTGTATCAGTCAGGGTTCTCCAGAGGAAACAGAACCAACAGGATAGGATAGACTCTGTGTGTGTGTGTGTGTGTGTGTGTGTGTGTGTGTGTGTGTGTGTGTGTATATGATAGATATATATATGATAGATAGATAGATATGAGATAGAGAGAAGAAGGAAGGGAAGGAAGAAGAAAAGAATTTATTATACAGAATAGGCTCATGTGATTATGGGGGCTGAGAAATCCCATCATTTGCTGTCTGCAAGCTGGAGGCCCAGGGAAGCCAGTGGTACAGTTTCAGTTCAAGCCTGAAGGCCTGAGAACCCCGGTAGCCGCAGTACAAGGCCTGGTCCAAGTGCAGGAGAATACTGATGTTCAGCTCAAGTAGTCAGGCAAAGTGAACAAATTCTCTCTTCCTCCACATTTTTTTTCTATTCAAGCCCTCAAAGGATTGGATGATGCCCACCCAAATCGGGGCGGGCAATCTGCTTTACTCAGTCTACCAATTCAAATGCTAATTTCACCCAGAAACTCCCTCACAGACACACCCAGAAATAATGTTTAGCCAAATATGTGGACACCCCATGATCCAGTCAAGTTGACACATAAAATTAACTATTACAAATATATATTTCATAATTTAACTTTTTAGTTTTAGAGAGATAGTACACTGTATATTATATAACACCCTCCATGGATACTACATATCAGTATTTCTGCAGCAAAATGTATGCATATTCCCACCAAGTGGGATAAGATTATAAATAGCGTCATGTTAGTTTAAGAGAGGTATTACTTTCAAATAAATACACAAGATAGACATCTATATCTATATATATTTGTATATACAGATATATATAGTAGATATATAAAGAGATGTTTGTTCATTCTCTATTTTTTTTTTACAACTTCTTATATTTCAGAATTATAGATAAGGATTATAAGCCAGTAGTCAAAAGCCACATATACAATACTGTATCTTTTATCTCCATGGGGAAAAAAAACAATTTGAAAATGATTTCTTTGGAGAAGCGGGAGAAATAGGATAATATGTCCTAAACCAAAGCCTAATGAGAGAAGTTTCCACAGCAACTCTGAGGAGAGATATGCCCCTTTTCTTAGGAGGATATGATAGACTGGCACCCAGCTCTTGTCTGGAAAATCTAGAAGGGAAGAGACAGATCATCTGGAAGAAGAGATAGTTGCATGGAATTCAGCCTGCATTCCCAAAATTTGTCACGACAAAGTATGCACATGGACATGTGATTCTTCTAGGTCCTAAACAGCAAAATCACCTAGAGGTGTGTATCAGTTATCTATTGTTGTGTAACCACCCCAAATTGTTGCTTAAAATAATAAAGTCTTATTTCCTCCCTGCTTCCCTTTCCCACCCTTTCTTCCCCTGCCTCAACAGGGTTGGGAAAGTCAGTAAAATAGGAAAGGAAGGGTGAAAACAAAGGCTTACAAAGAGAGAAAAAGGAGCAAGTCCCCTTCTTAAACTTTGTATCTGCAAAAGACCCCAACTGGGGAGAAAATTTAACTTTAAATCAGATTCGAAGTTTGATTATAACATGGTACTAGGTACTTTTAATTACAGGATAATAGCTATATTTGAAATTTAAAATGACCATAATTTTTTCCAAAAAGAGATCTGAAAATCATGGACCTGCCTGAACTTCCATTCCTGCGAGGGAATAACGGCCTCTACTGAATATTCAAGAGAAGATGAATGACAAAAATAAAGATACTTTCTGGGTGGCTGCTTTTGTTACTGATCTTGAGACTGGAGTTTCAACACGTATTTTTGGTAGTGAGAAGTGTAATCCATAACCCGTGAAATGTTGGTTCAACACATTAATTTTTCTTAAAGAAACAGTGAAGAATGAGAGCCCTACATTGCATAATACCACAAAATATCTTGAAAATTAGCTTTATCCTTGCCCTTCCCCAGAGTTTCACATCTCATGATTCTTGCTCAAATCTCCCCTGCCTTAACTCTATAAACACTGTGGCTCATTTGTCTCTCTTCCTGATTCTCCTGTTCCTAAAACTAGTATCTCCTTTTTCGTCCAGGGATGGCTACTTGCCAAGCACCCATCCACATCCACACACATCTGATTTATAAAATGATTCTACAAGTGTTTATTTGGAAGGAAAATTTATCCTGCATTAAATTTTGAAACCAAGCTTTGTAGGTACTGAAAGAAATTCATTGAATATATTAAGAAGATTATTCTGATGGCCATGTGCAGGATGGCTTCAATAAGAAGGTTTTAAAAGATAACAGCAGAATTCAAACTGACCTAGAGAGAATAAGGATGATATTCAGTTATACAGAAATTATAGGAAATGATAATTAACTTAGCATGGAGAACCATGCTCTGCAGATGAAAAATGATAAATGACTAGTCACAGCTAAGGAGAAAAGAGTCTACTTTTAGAACATTATAATACTCATGAGTAAATATAATTTGAAGGAGATGTATTTGTATTAATCAAAGTTTCAGAAATTCAGGCTTTCTCAGATCTCATTATATTGTTACGGGTTCAGAAAAGATGGTAAGACTGCAATTTGAAGATGTTAGCTTTATTAACACATTATTTTAAATAATTGTCAAAATACTCTTGATGGGCAAAAGCAAGATCCCAATGGGTCAAAGTATCAAGATTAGCCATTTACATTGGTAAAACTGTCAAGCTCTTCATTTAACTTAAATTATTTATAATACACATTCAGAATTATGTTTATAGAATAACACCGTACAAATCATTCACCATTCATTCCCACTAGACAGTATTAACAGAGCATCTACTATATAATAGGATCTCTATCGGGCACTAAGAGATATTGGTTACAAAACAGAAATGGAGCATGACTTGACATATTGTAGTCTGGGATTATGGAGCTCCAGTACATGTACCATAATAGGGGAAGTACGAGATGAACTGGGGGCACATAGGAGGGAATCTAATCCATATTTGAGAGAAGAGTGGGAGGCAGGGAAACTTCCAGCAGGAAGTTATATTTAAATAAAAACTATAAGACTCAACGTTTAAAAATAATAATGATATAAATGAAAAGCAAATAATAATTCACATCAGATGGGACACATATGCAAATATCTAAAGACTAAGAAATGTGATGCATCTTAAGAATTGAATCAGTGTGAAGAGAACAGGGAAACGTGACAAGAGGCAATGCTAGAGAAGACACAGCTGCATCAGGAAGTCGGGCTAATCAGTCATTGGGGGTGTTAAGCAGAGGCTGACGTCATTTGATTGGCAGTTTTGAAAGATCACTCTGATTTCAACGTTGAGGATAGAATGCAGAGAGCCAAGAGAGGAAACAGAGGTCACGGGAGGAGGTTGTTACAAAAATCAAGGTGAGACCTGAATTTAGTGTGGAATCATAAAGTGACTAATTCTTACCTTATATTCATCTTTTTTACCCTACAAATGTGTCCCTCTTTTTCAGCGACCACTCTCTTAATGGCATCACCAAGTCTGCAAGTATCTAAGCCAGAAACATGAGATTATCTCCTTCATTTCTCAAATGCATCCATGGTCTCTACTTTGTTCGAGGTCACCTTTAGCCC
This sequence comes from Delphinus delphis, assembly GCF_949987515.2. Taxonomy (NCBI): domain Eukaryota; kingdom Metazoa; phylum Chordata; class Mammalia; order Artiodactyla; family Delphinidae; genus Delphinus; species Delphinus delphis. Next base: position 69,764,673 of record NC_082684.1, on the reverse strand, counting down.
AACCTGGATTCCTGTGACAACCTCCTGGCTGACACTGCCTTTGGCCTTGCGCTCCACTGCCACGTCATAAGGTGACCCTGCGCTGCCAGCACGCAAGGCTGCCAAAGACTACCACGGCCATTCCACAAGTGATCGTTGTTGCTAAAGGGGGTAATGAGGGCTGTGTCAGAGAAGCTTTGAGTCCACTTTCTCCCTTTAACCCTTCCAACCCTCACCACCTCTCTTACCCATCAGCTATCCATTTTGTGGTCTGCCTAAGAACAGGAGTGACTGAAGTAGACAGGGCAAGGAAAGCTGGACCTAGCCCCCTTACTGAGTGCGAGAGAAGGAAATTCTTGCTCATTCTTGCTGTCTTACTGGGGCTTTGGACAGAAGTGACTGGAGGAAGTGTTCACTATGCTGAAGAGTGAGTCCACTGAGAAGCCAGGACACCACCACTCAGTGGTGACTCAGAGCAGAGGAGAGCACCAGCCTTAGCTTTCGAAGGATGATGTGAAGGTGCAGAGTGATGCTTGTTTACTGGAACCCAATTCCATCACAGCTCAGTCTCTGGTAACGCACGGTGAATATGTATTAATTTATCTCCTCGGATGCTTTCTATGTGTCAACTTACTTTGCTGATACTCACAATAGGTGACATGGCAGCTTTGTTCTTTTTCTGTCATTTGCTTGTGCTTGGAGTAATAGTTTTCTCTTCAGTCTTGGGGGTTATTTTTTTCAGGACAATTTTTATGACCTTTGCCCATTTTGTGAGGATTGGTTTATTTAGAATGAGAGAGTACAGCCATAAATCCACTTAACTGGGCATGGTTAAACTGTAAAACATTTTGTACCACACACTGTATGAACAAGAGTCAGGGCTTTGCCATGCTCTCCCCTCACTGCGGAACGTCCTCTCCTTCTAAACATCCTCAAGGGCACCGAGAACACCAGTGTCAAGTCAGAGTACACATTTAAAAAGTTTTACTTATTTCTACTTTGTAGACAGAAATTGAAGTGGTAATATTTTCTTCCCACATTTCAATGAATCATTCCATTCAAACCCTGGGATACACATGTCAGCCCGTTTGGAGACCACTATAGTAGGGGTTAGCCAGGCTGTGGGAAAAGAAAGCAGTATGTGCAAAGGTTCTGAGGCAAGGGAGAGCATTTTAGTGCTTCTTCTTTGGAAAAACACTCTGTTATGAACTTTGAAGCCAGAGTTCCTGGGCTTAGTTCTGGCTGTGACCATGAGCAAGATACTTGCATTGTCAGTGTATTAGGGTTTGTTTGTTTGCTTACAAACTAGGGGTAACTGTGTTTAATTGATAGTGTTGTTTTGAAAAAAAATAATGTCTTGGAATATCATTTCATATTAATTTCTTTCTCCCACTTCCATAAGGGGAAGTGATGACTTTTCCCCAGTAGGAAGAAGGCTTCAACATTGCTTTAGGGAGAAGTATGATTTCTAAAGTGAAAGAAAAAAATGGATCAAGATATAATCAATGTTCGTTTTTGTTTTTATTTTAACTTCCAGAACAGGCTTTTTAGAATAAAGAAGGAAGAGGAGAAGGAGGAAATGGAGGAGGAAAAAGAGCTTTTTACAGCCAAAGGAAGTAAATCTGGAGAGACCAGACGAAGACCTAGATCATTCTTACCCATACCTCCTTGGAGAATAGATGAGTCACCTGAGCTTATGAGGGGGGATAGAGGAAGCTGGCAGACAGGGTAAGACTTTAGTGGAAGTCAAAAGTGGAAGTGGAGGGAATGAATGCGAGAGGCATGGGTGGAGAGGAATGGGGTCAGCATACAGAGACTCAGAAACACTTTCAAGGGCCTAATCTTTGAAGCCAGCACCAGGGAACACTAATGTTTGCCCAGAGAAGTCATCCAGCTGTTCATCTCCTCACTGAACAGTGTGGGCCTCTGGTCAAGAGGTGCCTACCTGAGTCTTTGCTAGCTCTATGCAGACTGCCACTGTCTTCATGTGCACTCTCTTTTGAAAGTCCAGAATATTCCAAGATTCCCAAAAGATAAAGAAGAGGTTCTTAACACCCAGAAGAGTGGGACTGTTATAGAAGAGAACAGCCCAGCACTGAGCCGTAATTGAGTAAACTGAACAATGGGAAATTCCATTTGCTATAGTGATCATCATCGTCATCATGGTGACTTACATTTTATAGAGGACTATATTATCAGGTGCTGTACTACTAAACACATTCTACACAGTGCATCATTTAACCAGGATCTTAATCTCTATGCTACACTGCTCTTAACATCTACACTCTACTCACTCCCAGACAAAATAAGATTGTAGATGTAAAGTACTAACACTGTTCCTGGTGTATATATTGCTTGCTGATAGTTATGACTTCAATGTCATGGGAGGGGATGGCAGAAAACAGGGAACAGGTTGTTATCTGCTGTGATACTGAAAAAGTGAAGATTGTATCTGAAACTTTTAAGGTTCAAATATCAAAGTTCAGAGAAGTTTATTTCATTCTTCCAGTTGATGTATGTTATTTTATAATTCACAGATAGCTCAGTCTTCTAACTTAAAGCCTGAACATTATCCATTGATCAAAGATAATTTTTCGTCCACTTTGTTCCCAAGTAGGAACCTGACTGTGACTGGTGAGGTTGAAATGAGCAAAGATGAGGAATTAGTAACACAATCATGCCTCACATTTAAGCCATGTCCTCCAATCCATGTCTGAATTTTGGATGCATCTCTCAAATGATTCCACAGTAGGGAGGGAAAGAGGCTGTTATTTACTGGTCTGCCAAAACCATACAATATACACCACCAAAATGCTGGAAGAGTAGTGTATGCTTTAAGAATATTTCAAAATTATAATTAAACATTTAAAAATTATATAAATAATATCAAGTAGGTGCTTTATAAAATGCATTTGTTCAACAATCATTTACTGAGTCCCCATCACATGCAAAGTACCAAGGATAAAAGGATGAGAAAAACAGACACAATCCCTATCATTACAGAGCTTGGAGTTTAGTGGGAGAGACAGATATTAATCAAATAAGCAAAAAATAAATGTGAAACTGCAACGGTGACACTCATGAAAAAGAAGTGTTACATGGTACTTTGAAAGCACATAAGAGGGGGACTTGAGCTAGTCAGAAAGGTCAGGTCAAGCTTCCCTAAGGAAATGGAAATTTAGTTCAAATCTGAAGGAAAATCTTTCCACTTGAGGGGACTAGCATAGTCAGTGCTCACAGTGTAGGTCTCATTTATATTATTTCAAAGCTCTGCTCTCTCCCCTTCTGAGTGAATTTATTTAAAATGAAAACAAAAGCACAGATATACATATCTAAGATATACATATCTAATCTAAGACCATTAGATTACAATGGTCTTAAGAAGCTCCTTTCCAAAGTAGCTAGCAGGGCAGAACGTCTAATCCTGAAGCTAGCTAAAATAAGCTCGGTGCTTTGTGATCGCCTGGAGCGGTGGGATAGGGAGGGTGGGAGGGAGGGAGATGCAAGAGGGAAGAGATATGGGAACATATGTATATATATAACTGATTCATTTTGTTGTAAAGCAGAAACTAACACATCATTGTAAAGCAATTATACTCCAATAAAGATGTTAAAAAAAAAATCTTGCTCAAAATATCACCATCAATGGACCAAAAATCAAATGTCAGTATGGGTCATCAGCCTGGATATATAGGGGTTAGAGTATGAGTATTAGGAAAATACAGTAAACTGTAGCTAGCAACAGGAATAAATAAAACATTGGAAAGATAAATTGACTAATTTCGACGTTTCTGAGATATATGTGTTTTTCAGAATTCCAACTTTTCCTCGTGTTTGGGCATAGCCTTATAGAATGTGTTCATTAACTTCTACAGACTTACCTTGACACATTAATACTAAACTCTGCTTATATCCTAGGATGAAACAGTGTCTGCATCTGCACATGCAGCTGTATCCAGCAAATCACTGAACCCTAAAGCAAACTGAAAGAAAAGCCATGACCTCTGCAGAACAGAACCAGAATCTTTTCCCAACAAACTCATGCTTATAAAAACAACTTCTAAAATAAGTGTTATATATGCCAGGGAAGCACCATGGTTCAATTATGGTATTTATTTGTTCCTTTAAGACAGTGTTAATTTCCCTATTTTTGAAGTCCCTATGTAGTTGTCGACTGCAAGGTTATTTTGATTAGGTAATAATTTGTAAATGCAATAAAATGCTATTTTGAAAGTATTGTGCCCCCTGCCTGTTACTGCTCCCAAAGCACCTAAATAAACTTTATCAGTGAGCATTTCTTCCAATTGCTATTTACCAAATGAGATACTTGAGCTAAAAAAGAAACTTTAATAAAGCCAAATTTAAAATTGCCATGCTTCATTCTGTGCAAGCATGACATTTAAATTGATAGCATCCATCTCCATCCCTTAGGACATATAATTTTTTAAGCTACAGATGGTATATATTTATTTTTGCCTTTCTTTTTCTAATTCAGACACATTGTTATTGGCAATTGTGAAAAAGTGTCCTTGTAGTTGTTCTACTTCATCACCGCCATGTTGATTGAAGTGAAAAATTAACATGGATTTAGGAAAGTCCATTATATCATTTAGGAACTATCAAGAAAATAAATAGGTGATATATTATCTTTACTCCATGAGCAAATAATGTCCTTGACACTTTTCTAAACCAGTTCTGATCATGAAAAGGGAAACATATAAAATGTGTTTCACCTGTGTCAAAAAGTATCTCAGCTTCTAGGCCACTTGGTAAGCTTTACAGCGAGAGAAATATTGCATAAAAATGATATCACACCCTATGTTTTAGCTAGTTATACCTAAATCCTTTGTTGACTATAGGCCATATAACTTCAGGCAGACAAAAGAAAAATAATCCCTATCATGTTGAATGCCAGTCTGTGGTGTTTATGAGTACTTCCTGCTGTTTTAAATGACTCAAACATCTGTCAGGTGTGCTACATTAGAGCCACAGGAAAATCTCGGTACAGGTTGTGTGCCAGGCAAAATGCTTTGTCTAAGACCTTGTCAATCAGGCTGATGGATGAGTTCAGTATTCTAATGAGTAAGATTCTAAATATGTTTCTCCTTTGCCAAATCTCCGGATCACATCAGGAGGCACAAAGCTCAGGCAACTGGAACGAATAAGATCATTTTTAAAGGACCGTACTTCTCCTGACTCATACAAATGTGTGGGTTTTAACTATCCTGGTGAGATAGTCTCCTACCCCTTTGTAATCCTTTTTCGTATGCTTCATTTAACAGACTAATTTCCGTTTACTCAAAACAAATTAATTCCAAACAATTTGCAAAGGCTACCATACTTCTGAAGAGCATTAGTTACTTTTAGCTTTACATTTTGCATAGTACAATGTGTACAATCAGTGGGTTTGCAGACATATCACTTAGTAAATTGTATTTTAAGCTATTCTAATGGTAACTAAGTCAGATGAAATTGTTTTGGTGGGATGGTATATATGTGTTCCATTTAGATAATTCATAAGTAACGAATCCAGCCACTTTTCTCATGGCCTTTCATATTCTAATATAAAAACTGAGTGTTTTTTTTAATTGACTTTGGGGAGAACATTACAGTAAATATCCCCTATGATATATCAACATGTTGCTTAAAAATTGCATAATATTTGTATTAGGCTTATAAAGGTACGTCCTATCCTTCATAACAATGTTGTAAAGGAGTTTCACATTCTGTAAAATTGACATTCAAAGTTTGCTATTTTTAAACTCTACATAATATTTAACATGAATCCTAGTAAATTATATTCCAAACAAGGCAAAAACATATCTTTAATAGGAATATAGTGAGGTGAACAAAGATAATAAAAACAATCAGCCATCAGAAATTAAAAATCAATCTCTTCTCTATTCAAAATGTTACACTATTTAATATAACATTTGGAAAGACTCACTGAGAATATAATTTCTTTCCAAGAAGACAACTAACATTTCGGTTAATGCCCTCAAAAATTACATAACCCATATATTTAGCCTTTAAAAGTAAGCTAACATAGTTTTTTCTTTTTTTTTTCCTAACATAGTTTTGAAGCCAATGATTTAGCAGTACATTAAAAATAAAAATTGTAATAGTACTTATGAGTAGTAAATATCGAGATTATTAATCACAAAAGGGGATTTCTTGGATCCGGGCTGCTTGGCACAGGCCGCCTCCAGCGCCATGGGATGTAGCACGGGGTCTGCAGCCCCCAGCAGAGCTCGCCCCCCCACCCCCCCACCGCCTGTCTTCCATTACAGGGAACTCTCTGCCCCCTGGGGCCGAGAGACCCCACCCTTTCCCCAAGCTGAAGCCGCAGGGCATTGAGGTACCAGCCAGATGTCTTCTCACAAGGACCTGTGGTGGCCCAGGGCAGTGGGGCTCCTGCCAGGAATAGGGAGGCTGACACAGTGGAGCTGGCTGAGCCGGGCCCCCTGCTAGAGGAGCAAGGCCGGCGGGGCGTCACCAGCCCAAGCAAAGCTGAAGAAAAGCAGGCACACCCAGTGCCTCAGGAAGAGGAGGAGGGCTGGGTGCTGACACTTCCCCTGCAAGCCCACCGTGGCATGGAGAAGATGGAGGAGTTTGTGCATAAGGTCTAGGAGGGGCGCTGGAGGGTCATCCCGCATGAAGTGCTCCCCGACTGGCTGAAGGACAACGACTACCTGCTGCACGGCCACAGGCCGCCCATGCCCTCCTTCTGGGCCTGCTTCAAGAGCATCTTCCGCATCCACACGGAGACGGGCAACTTCTGGACCCACCTGCTTGGTTTTGTGCCGTTTCACTTTCTGGGAATCCTGACCATGCTCAGACCAAACATGTACTTCATGGCCCCCCTTCAGGAGAAGGTGGTGTTCGCGATGTTCTTCCTGGGCGCGGGGCTCTGCCTCAGCTTCTCCTGGCTCTTTCACACCGTCTGTTGTCACTCAGAGCAGTGACAAACTGGATTATTTTCCAGCCCTTTTCCCAACTGGCTTATTCAGGGATTGCCCTGCTGATTACAGGGAGCTTTGTCCCCCGGCTCTGTTACTCCTTCTACTGCTCCCACAGCCACGGCTCAGCTACCTCTCCAGCGTCTGTGTCCTGGGCATCTCTGCCATCACTGTGGCCCAGTGGGACAAGTTTGCCTCTCCTCAGCACCAGCAGACAAGAGCAGGGATGTTCCTGGGGCTTGGCTTGAGCGGCGCCGTGCCCACCGTGCACTTTACAATCGCGGAGGGCTTCGTCAAGGCCACCACGGCGGGCCAGATGGGCTGGTTCTTCCTCATGGCTGTGACGTACATCACCGGAGCTGGCCTTTATGCCACATGGGTTCCTGAGCGCTTCTTGCCTGGAAAATTCGACATATGGTTCCAGCCTCATCAGATCTTCCACGTCCTGGAGGTGGCAGCCGCCTTCATCCATTTCTACGGGGTCTCCAACCTTCAGGAGTTCCGATATTGCCTGGAAAGGGGCTTTACTGACGACTCCCTCCCTCCTCTGAGCCGCCCTGCGGGGGCACAGGAGGAGCTTGCCAAGTGGTTTTAAAAGAATTTCTTTGCTGAAGTGAGAGGAAGAGTCTAAGTTGTCTGTTTCTAGAAGAAACCTCTTAGAGAATTCAGTACCAACCGAGCTTCAGCCCACTTCACACTCACTGGGCAATAAACTCTCCATTCCCTCGCTGAGAACATTGGGGATGGGCAGCCGCGCCCCCCTCAGTAAGGCAACTACTGTTCCCCCACAGAGACATAGCTTTGAAGCTCATGATGAGATTTTACCCCTCCTCCAACCATCCTGGGGAAAACGATGGACTGGGACGCTTCAGAAATTCTGTTTCTGGAAGAAACTGTCCCTCCCTCACCCCGGTCTTGACTTTATAACCTGGCTTATAACAGGTTTATAACATCTGTTTTTGTAGCACACTTTCGAAAAACAATTATAGCCTCGTCCCATCTTTCTAGGGCCTGGACCTGCTCACACAGCACGAAGAACAAAGCCACCAACTTTTACACAGCCCGGCTAATCATGGAAGTATGTCCAGGCTTCAAATAACTCGAGTTTTAATTTTTTTCTTGGCAGAGTAATGTAAAATTAAAGTGGGGAAAGATATTTGATACTAAGCTTTCAAAAGAAACCTGCTATCATTGCTATGTATCTTGATGCAAAGACTATGATGATAATAAAAGAGTACAGAAGACACTTGGCATTCAAAGAAAAAAAAACACAAAAGGGATTTCTCTAGGTCATTATTTACCCATTCATTCATGTATTCATGCTATCACAAACACTGTAGAAAGAATACTGAATAAAAGATATGTAATTCCTCCTCTTGTCATTTAAAAAATTCCAAGCCTCTAGCCAGATTTTAACATGTTGCTGACTGAGTCAATTCATGGATCAAAATTAGTGTCCATATCAATATATATCAACAAAAAATGTTTACATCATGACAAGACTTAATTTTTAGTTTTCAAAGCTTTTTGCTGATTAAAGTTATATATGTTCATTGTAGAACATTTAGAAACAAATAAAAAGATAAAAGAATTAAAATAAAGTCATCCATAATCCTACCACTCACATTTATTGAAAAGATACCCCATCTACTACACTGTAGAATCCTAAGTCAGTTGACGTACATATATAGTCCACATCTGATCTTTGTATTCTGTACCAGTCATAGAAATACAAACAAAATACCAGTTGTGGAAATATGAATAAAACAATTGATTAGGCAATTCAGAAAAGAGGCTAACCAAATAGCCAACATGTGAAAAGTTGGCCAATTTCATGAGTTATGAGGAAAGTTAAAACAATTTAATATTCTCCAGAATGGCTAAATGAAAAGGAGAGAAAATTCCAAGGTGGAAAAGATTTGGAGAAACTGAAACTTGCTTACATTGCAAGTAGGAGTGTATATCAGCATAAGGACTCTGAAAATTGTTAGGCAGGGCCTCCTAAAGCCTCCAGTTATATGCATAGCATTTGATTCAGCAATGTACCTCACAGATATAAATATACTCAACAGAAATATGATATATATGTTCACCAAAACTCATGTACAAGAATATATAGCAGGTTTATTCATAATAGACCCAAACTGGAAACATCTCAAATATCTAACAAAATCTATCCAATAGAATCGCTAAATAAATAGCAGTATAATGATCACTGATAAACTGTATTCTCTTCAGCAATAATAATGAACAAACTATACCCAAAACAATGTGAAAGTATTGCAAACATCCTGCTGAGTGAAAGAGAACAGATACAAAAATTTAAAACATGCCAAAGTACTGCACCGAAGCATGATGCTCTGCCCAGATTCTTCTCCCTTATCTTCCTTATGGAACAAAAGCCTTAAACTGCTGGGTAAAGGGCAGCAGATCCTATTGTCCTATAGGGTTAGTGGAGATGTTCTCTTTATAGTACTGGTGTATCTGAAGGAAGAAAAAGGGACAATCCCTCTACCCCTGAGGGTGAATAAAAATTAATTCTGGGCTGGAAACTACAACTGGGGGAAAGAGGGGAGGATCAGTGAGAAAGCCCTCCTGCCCCCCAACCAGAATTCAGGGACACATTGCCTAAGATTGATGCTGAACCAGAACAATGAAGAATGTCTTTCTCTTCCTGCCTCCACCACCAGACTAGCAAGCATTGAGAAGCAGCAGTCTTCTGCCTGGAAAGGGGCAAAAGGGTAAAGAAAGTCTCTATCTGATGTACAAGTTCGAAGGGAAGACCTAAAGCTGAGAAAAAAGCAAATATTGAGAAAAACATTGTGGCAAATCAGCCCCCATCCTAAATACAAGGAACTGAGAGAGGAATTTGAAATCTGTGTTGTACAGAGGCTAATCATAGCAACAAAATAAGCCAAACACACTACAATTCCTGACTGACTCCACCCTTTGCACTGGGGCCTAGCCAAAAAAAAAAGTGCACTCATTTTTAGGCATAAAAATCTATTCCCCTCCATCTCTGTTTTCCTATACAAGATGTCAGCTTTCAACAAAAAATTAAATGCATAAGAGGAAGCAAAAACATCACTTTCAAGAGACAAAACAATCAACAAAACAAGACTTCCTAAATATGAGAACTATAACACAGAAAAATTTAAATAACTATGATAAGTACGTAAAAGGCTTCAGTGCAAAAGGTAGAGAATGTTCATGATCTGGTAAGAAATTTCAGCAGAAAAAGGAAACTAAAAGAAAGATTTAAATGCACATGATTGAAATGAAAAACATGGAAACAAATGAAGAATGCTTTTCACAAATTCATCAGCAGACTTGATACAGCAAAGAAAACAATCAGTGAACTTGAAAACAGATCAAGAGAAATAACAAAGACTGAGCCACAAACAGGAAAGACCAGGAAAGGAAAAAAACAAAACAAACAACAAAAACAGAGGAGTGCATACAGAGCTATGAGACAATATCAATAGCCTAGCATCTATGTCATTAAAATCTTAAAAGCAGATGGAAAGGAAACTAGGAAAAGTAAATATTCGAAGAGATAATGGCTGGAGATTTTCCAAAACACAGATGCAAGAGTCTCAGTGAACACTAGGCAGGATAAATATAAAACACATGCACACTTAGACTTTTCATATTCAAACTACTCAAAAGGGAAGAAAAAGAAAATACCTTGAAAAAAGCCAAAGACTAAAGGCACATACACAGACAAATATTATATGATATTGCTTATATGCAGAATCTACAAAAAATGATACAAATGAACTTATTTACAAAACAGAAACAGACTCACAGATTTAGAGAACCAACTTGTGGTTACCAGGGGAAAGACTGGGAGGGAGGGATAGATTGTGAGTTTGGGATTGATATGTACACACTGCTATATTTAAAATAGATGATGAACAAGGACCTACCGCATAGCACAGGGAACTCCTGCTCAATACTCTGTAATAACCTAAATGGGAAAAGAATTTGAAAAAGAATAGATACATGTACATGTATAACTGAATCAGTTTGATGTACACCTGAAACACATATTGTTAATCAACTATACTCCAATATAAAATAAAAAATGTTTTTAAAATAATAAATAAAGGCACATAACTTATAGAGGAACAAAGATGAGAATTACAGTAAACTTCTCGTCATAAACAATGCAAGCCAGAAAACAGTACAGTGATATCTTTAATGTAATGATAGAAAAAAGCCGTTAACTAAGAATTCTATACTCTGAACATATTTTTCAAAAATAAAAGGGAATTAAAGATGTTATCAGGGAAAGAAAGCTTTAGAGAATTCACTGCCAGCTGATTTGTATTGTAACAAAAGCTAAAGGAAATATTCCAGCCAGAAATATGATACCAATGAGAAAACTGTATCTACATTCAAGAAATAAAGAACACAAGTAAAGAAATGTCATAAATGAAGGTAAACATAAAATTCATGTTTTTCTTATTTTCAATTGTTCTAAAAGATAAATTACTAACCCCCCCCAAAAAAAATAGGGGCCTTGTATTGTACATCTGTAGCATATGTACAAGCATAAGTTTCTGCAATAATAGCATTGTGGAGGAAATGAAGAAATGTAAAGTATCCCCTTTTGTGATCCGTATATTACATATGAAGTGGTTTAATATTACTTGAAGATAGATTCAGATAAATTAAAGACATATATTGTAAATTCTAAAGCAACCTCTGGGAAAAATGTAAAAGACATATGAATAACAAGCAAATAACAGAGTAAAAATGGAATCATAAAAAATACTTAATCCAAAAGAAGTCAGAAGAGGGAAAAAGAATCAAATATCCAATGAAACCAATAGAAAATATTAAAAGGATGATGGATTTTAATCCAACCACATCAAAGTACATTAAAGTAAAAGTATGGATAAAGATATATCATGCAAACACTAATCAAAATAAAAGAGTGGTCATATTTATATATCATAAAGTCATATCCAAAATGAAGTAATAATCCTAAGTATTTATGGACCTAACCACAGAGCTTCACAATATGAGGCACAACTGATAAAATTGAAAGGAGAAATAGAAGAATCCAAAGTTACAGTTGGAGACTTCAATACCCGTCTCTCAGTAATTAATGGAACAAGTAGACAGAAATTCAGTAACTACATAGAAGATATGAATAATGTTTTTAATCCACACAACTTATTTGCCATTTATAAACACTCCACTAAATAAAAGCAGAATATAAACTCTTTTCAAATACATAAATACTTTCAGAGACAGACCATATTCTAGGTCAAAAATCAAACCTTAACAAAATTTAACATTGATTTATATAAAGTGTGATCTCTAATAATGATGGATTAAAATTAGAAATGAATAATAAAAAGTTATCTGGAAAATACCCCAAATATTTGGAAATTAATATATTTCTAATGGGTCATGAGAACCAAAGAGGATATAACAGGGAAGTTAAAAATATTTTTAATTGAATGAAAATGAAAGCATAACATTAAACTTTGGGAGATTCAGGAAGCAAAAGCAGTGCTTGCAATGAAATTTATACATTAAATGCCTGTATTATATAAGAGAAAATATCTTCAGTCAATATTCTAAAATTTCTACTTTAAGAAACCCAAGAATAAAACAAAACTAAATCCCAAGCAAGTAAAAGGAAGAAAATAAAAATAAAAGCAGAAATCAATGAAATTGAGAATAGAAAAAAAAAGAGAGGGAAAATAAATAAAACCAAATGTGTGTTCCTTGGGAAAAAAGTCAATAAAATTGATAAGCTTCTCATCAGACAAACCAAGAAAAAGGAGAAAATAAGCAAATTACAAATGTCAGAAAGCAAAGAGACAATATCATGACAGGTTAATAAGAAAGTAGTATAAACAACTCTACATCCATAAATTCACCTACTTAGATGAAATAGTAAAATTCGTTGAAAGACTCAAACTCCCAGTGCTCACTGAAGAGGAAATAGACAAACTGTTTCTACATTTACTAAAGAGATTGAATTTATACCTAAAAACTCTCCAGTAAAGCAATCTGCAGGCCCAAATGGTTTCATTGGTGAATTTTCATCAATAGATCAATATATAAACTTGTTTTATGTGCATTTCTGTTTCAAGACACCTTATTTAGTATATTGTTGATCCATTAACACCGACTTCACAGCCAACAGCACTGTAACTCATGCTTGAATAAAGCTTATCTCACACATGTATTTTCTTTCTGTACGTCATAACACTTAGGAACACTGGATAGCACTTCAGCAGTATGCTTGGGGGGCATTTTAAACAGTAAAATTATCAATAAAGAGCACAAAAAAGTGAAGAAGGTGGTGATAAATAGACCATGAAAATGATGCTTGTTTACAGTATGAGAGCTGAAACAAGAAGGTAAAGCATCACCTTGTTTGACCTTTGCTGGGACCATGCACACTAGGTTGTTCAAATTTTTTGCTGCTCTGTGCATGTCTGCAAATGCTGCAAAAGCACCACAAATGTTGATTTGGAGGTTAGAGATAAATTTTAACAAGCAGGCAAATTCACAAATACAGAATCTACAAATAATGAGGATTGACTGTAATTCACCATATCAACAGAAAGAAGAAAAACCCTATAATTACCTCAATAGACACAGACAAGGCCTTTGACAAATTCAACACCCCTTCATGATAAAACTCTCAGCAGACTAGTAATAGAAGGGAACATCATCAAGTTGATAAAGGACACCTACAAAAAAAACTACAGCTAAAAATATACTTAATGGTAAAAGACTGCTTCTTTTTTTTATGATTGGGAACAAGGCAGGGATTTCTGCTTTCACCACTCCCAGCCAACATCTCATTGGTTGTCCTACTCAGTGCAATAAAGTAAGACAAAAAGAAAAAACACAGATTAGAAAGAAAGCAAGAAAACTGTCCCTAGTCTCAGAAAACAAGACCATCTACCCGGGAAATTCCAAAAGAATCTTAAAAGCAACTAGCACTAAAAAGCAAGTTTATCAAGATTGCAAAACACAAGGACAATCTGAAAATACCAATATTCTTCTATATAGCAGCAATGAACAATTGGAAATTGAAATAAAAATTATAATTTATGAAGCTCCAGTGCTGGACACCTCAAGCCAAACAACTAGCAAGACAGGAACACAACCCCACCCATTAGCAGACAGGCTGCCTAAAGTCATATTAAGCTCACAGACACTCCAAACCATACCACTGGACGTGGCCCTGCCCATCAGAGGGACAAGATCCAGCCTCAGACACCAGTACCCCCTACCAGGAAGCATACACAGGCCACTGGACCAACCTCACCCACTGGGGGCAGACACCAGAATTAAGAGAAACTATGACCCTGCAGCCTGAGGAAAGGAGTTCACAAACACAGTAAGTTCAACAAAATGAGAAGACAGAGAAATATGCTGCAGATGAAGGAGCAAGGTAAAAACCCACAAGACCAAACAAATAAAGAGGAAATAGGCAGTCTACCTGAAAAAGAATTCAGAGTAAAGATAGTAAAGATAATCCAAAATCTTGGAAATAGAATGGAGAAAATACAGGAAATGTTTAACAAGGACCTAGAAGAACTAAAGAACAAAAAAAAAATGGTAAACAACACAATAAATGAAATTAAAAATTCTCTAGAAGGAATCAATAGCAGAATAACTGAGGCAGAAGAATGGATAAGTGACCTGTAAGATAAAATAGTGGAAATAACTGCCACAGAGCAGGATAAAGCAAAACAATGAAAAGAACTGAGGACAGTCTCAGAGACCTCTGGGACAACATTAAATGCACCAACATTCGAATTATAGGGGTCCCAGAAGAAGAAGAGAAAAAGAAAGGGACTGAGAAAATATTTGAAGAGATTATAGTTGAAAAATTCCCTAATATAGTAAAGGAAATAGTCAATCAAGTCCAGGAAGCACAGAGAGTCCCATACAGGATAAATCCAAGGAGAAACACACCAAGACACATATTAATCAAACTATCAAAAATTAAATACAAAGAAAAAATATTAAAAGCAGCAAGGGAAAAACAACAAATAAAATATAAGGGAATCCCCATAAGGTTAACAGCTGATCTTTCAGCAGAAACTCTGCAAGCCAGAAGGGAGTGGCAGAATATATTTAAAGTGATGGAAGGGAAAAACTTAACAACCAAGATTACTCTACCCAGCAAGGATCTCATTCAGATTCGATGGAGAAATTAAAACCTTTACAGACAAGCAAAAGCTAAGAGAATTCAGTACCACCAAACCAGCTTTACAACAAATGCTAAAGGAACTTCTCTAGGCAGGAAACACAAGAGAAGGAAAAGACTTACAATAACAAACCGTGGAAAAACAAAGGATCATAAAAGAGTACTACAAGCAACTATATACCAATAAAATGGACAACATGGAAGAAATGGACAAATCCTTAGAAAAGTATAACATTCCAAGACTGAACCAGGAAGAAATAGAAAATATGAACAGACCAATCACAAGTAATGAAATTGAAACTGTGATTAAAACTTTTCCAACAAACAAAAGTCCAGGACCAGAGGGCTTCACAGGTGAATTCTATCAAACATTTAGAGAAGAGCTAACATTGATCCTTCTCAAACTCTTCCAAAAAATTGCAGAGGGAAAAACACTCCCAAATTCAGTCTACAAAGCCAGCATCACCCTGATAACAAAAGCAGAAAAAGCTATCACAAAGAAAGAAAATTATAGACCAATATCACTGATGAACATAGATATAAAAATCCTGAACAAAATACTAGCAAACAGAATCCAACAACACATTAAAAGGATCATACACCTTGATCAAGTGGGATTTATCCCAGGGATGCAAGGATTCTTCAATATAAGCAAATCAAACAATGTGATACATCACATTAACAAATTAAGGAATAAAAACCATACGATCATCTCAATAGATGCAAAAAAGTTTTGACAAAATTCAACACCAATTTAGGATTAAATACTCTCTAGAAAGTAGGCATAGAGGGAACCTACCTCAACATAATAAAGGCCATATATGACAAACCTACAGCAAACATCATTCTCAATGGTGAAAAACTGAAAGCATTTCCTCTAAGATCAGGAAGAAGACAAGGATGTCCACTCTTGGCACTATTATTTAACATAGTTTTGGAAGGCTTAACCATGGCAATCAGAGAAGAAAAAGGAATAAAAGGAATCCGAATTGGAAAAGAAGTAAAATCATCACTTTGCAGGTGACATGATTCTATACATAGAAAATCCTAAAGATGCCACCAGAAAACTACTAAAGCTAATCAATGAATTTGATAAATTTTCAGGATACAAAATTAATGCACAGAAATCTCTTGCATTTCTATACACTAACAATGAAAGATCAGAAAGAGAAATTAAGGAAACAATCCCATTTACCATAGCAAGAAAAAGAATAAAATGCCTAGGAATAAACCTACCTAAGGAGGCAAAAGACCTGTACTCAGAAAATTATAAAACACTGATGAAAGAAATCAAAGATGACACAAACCAATGAAGAGATATACCATTGGATTGGAAGAATCAATATTGTGAAAATGACTGTACTACCCAATGCAATCTATAGATTCAATGCAATCCCAATCAAATTACCAATGGCATTTTTCACAGAACTAAAACAAAAAATCTTAAAATTTGTATGGAGACACAACAGACCCAGAATATACAAAGCAATCTTGAGAAAGAAAAACAGAGCTGGAGGAATCAGGCTCCCTGACTTCAGACTATACTACAAAGCTACAGTAATCAAGACAGTATGATACTGGCACAAAAACAGAAATATAGATCAATGGAACAGGATAGTAAGCCCAGAGATAAACCCACGCACCTATGGTCAACTAATCTATGACAAAGGAGGCAAGAATATACAACAGAGAAAAGACAGTCTCTTCAATAAATGGTGCTGGGAAAACCGGACAGCTACATGTAAAAGAATGAAATTTGAACACTTCCTAACACTGTACACAAAAATAAACTCCAAATGGATGACAGAGCTAAATGTAAGCCCAGACACTGTAAAACTGTTAGAGGAAAACACAGGAATAACACTCTTTAACATAAATCACAGCAAGATCTTTTTGATCCACCTCCTAGAGTAATAAAAACAAAAACAAAAATAAACAAATGGGACGTAATGAATCTTAAAAGCTTTTGCACAGCAAAGAAAACCCTAAACAAAACGGAAAGACAAGCCTCAGAATGGGAGAAAATATTTGCAAACAAATCAACAGACAAAGAATTGTTCTCCAAAATATACAATCAGCTCAATATCAAAATATCAAACAACTCAATTAAAAAATGGGCGGAAGACCTAAATAGTCATTTCTCCAAACAAGACATACAGATGGCCAAGAGGCACATGAAAAGATGCTCAACATCACTAATTATTAAAGAAATGCAAATCAAAACCACAATGAGGTATCACCTCACACCAGTCAGAATGGCCATCAACAAAAAATCCACAAACAATAAATGCTGGAGAGGGTGTGGAGAAAAGGAAACCCTCTTGCACTGTTGGTGGGAATGTAAATTGACACAGCCACTATGGAGAACAGTATGGAAGTTCCTTAAAAAACTAAAAATAGAATTACCATATGACCCAGCAATCCCACTATTGGGCATATACCCTGAGAAAACCATAATTCAAAAAGACTCATGTACCACAATGTTCATTGCAGCACTATTTACAATAGCCAGGACATGGAAACAACCTAAATGCCCATCGACACGAATGGATAAAGAATATGTGGTACATATATCAGCCATAAAAAAGAAAGAAACTGGGTCATTTGTAGAGATGTGGATGGACCTAGAGACTGTCATACAGAGTGAAGTAAGTCAGAAAGAGAAAAACAAATACCATATATTAACACATATATGTGGAATCTAGAAAAATGGTACAGATGAACCTGTTTGCAAGGCAGAAATAGAGACACAGACATAGAGGACAAACATATGGACACCAAGGGGGGATGGAGGGATGGGATGAGTTGGGAGATTGGAATTAATATATATACACTAGTATGTATAAAATAGATAACTACTGAGAACCTGCTGTATAGCACAGGGAACTCCACTTTGCTGTACAGTAGAAACTAACACAACACTGTAAAACAACTATACCCCAATAAAATAAAATAAAATAAATTATAATTTACAATGGCACCAAATACCTTATACCACAGGTATAAATTTTACAAAATACATGTAAGATTTTTATGTATAAAATTCTAATTAAAAAAATTAAATAAGACCTAAATTAATGGAGCAATATATATCATACTCCTGTATTGAAATACTCAATATTGTTAAGATGTCCTTTCTTCCCAAACTCATGTACAATGTAATTCCAATCAAAACTGCAACAGTTTTTATGTATTTATTTTTTTTGTTAGAACTTGACAATTTTTTTCTGAAATCTGTATGTCCAGGCAAAGGAACTAGAATAGCCAAAACAATTCTGAAAAAGAAAAATCTGTACAACTTACACAACCAGATTTCCATACTTACCATGTAGTAGGCATGTGGTATGTGGTTTTCAAAAAACAAAGACTATATGACTATACATCAAGGAAGTGCAATAAAAAGTCCAGTAATAAGGCTTCCTTGATGGCACAGTGGTTGAGAGTCCGCCTGCCGATGCAGGGGACACGGGTTCGTGCCCTGGTCCGGGAAGATCCCACATGCTGTGGAGCCACCGGGCCCGTGAGCCACGGCTGCTGAGCCTGCGCGTCTCCACAACGGGAGAGGCCACAACAGTGAGAGGCCCATGTACCGCAAAAAAAAAAAAAAAGTCCAGTAATATATGCACACATATATAGTTAATTTACATAAAGATACAAAGGCAATTCAATGTAGAAATGGTTTTCTTTTAAATGTATTTTCAGCATATGCAGAAGATTGAATTTCTCTTCATATCTCACATTCAATACCAAAATAAAGTTACCCAAACTGGGTGACAGACCAAATTAAAAACCTAAAACTATACAACATTATGGTGCTTCAAAGAATCAGTCAAATAATTTATAACCTTACTAATTCTTTGCTGTGAAATTGTTCTTTTGATACCTGAGAGAGATATGTTAAAATCACCAGTAATGTCTACTTTTCTATTTATCCATTAAGACTGTCAGTTTTTGCTTCATGTGTTTTAAAGCTGTTATTAGGTACATTTACATTTATAAACTATTATAATTCCTTAATGTATTAACCCAATTATCATTAGGAAATGTCCCTCTTTGTCTCTTGTAACCCTTCTTGTCATGAAGTATTTTTCTTACATCAACATAGCCACTCCAGCTTTCCTAGTCTTACTGTTTGCACAGTA
This sequence comes from Delphinus delphis, assembly GCF_949987515.2. NCBI lineage: Eukaryota > Metazoa > Chordata > Mammalia > Artiodactyla > Delphinidae > Delphinus > Delphinus delphis. The sequence goes on along the minus strand of NC_082684.1, from coordinate 69,745,399 downwards.
TATATTTTTCCTACCTCTTATATTTGTGTCTTTGTGTCTAACTGTATCTCTTGTAGACAGCATAAAGCTGCTTCTGGTTCTTGATTTTTACTGCCTCTTTAAAACTCTGTTGACTGGAGTGTTTTGGCCATTTTACCTGAAGCTATTATTGATATGATTGTATTTAGTTCTGCCACTTTGCCGTATATTTTCTATTCGTCATCTATTTTTTCATCTTTTTTCCTCCTTTCCTGCTTTGTTTTTTGTTACTCGAACTTATTTTTAGTATTCCATTTTAATTCCTCTTTTGGCTTCTTAACTCTATCTCCTTATTTCATTTTAGTCTTTGCCAAAAATTACAAATCCATCTTTAATGTATCACAATCTTCTTAGAGTTTATGTTCAATTATTTAACATAAAATACTAGAAACTTGCAACCGTACATCTATAGATAGCTCCATCCCCTATGTTACTGTTACCATATATATCACATCTATATATATTATAAACCCAATAGTTCAGTGTCTTAACTTTTGCTCTGAGCCACCACATGTGTTTTAAAGAATTTAAGATAGAAAAAGAAAAACATTATTGTTTTATATTTATCGACGTATGTATCATTTCCTGTGTACTTTATTTCTTCTTGTAGATCTAAGTTACCATCTGTGTCCTTTCCCTTCAGCCTAAAGAACTTCCTTTGGAAATTTTAGAGCAGGTATGCTAGGTTCACTGGATATATAATTCTTGGCAGACAATTTCAATAATTTGAACATGTCATTCCAATGTTTTCTAGACTCTTGTTTCTGATGAGAAGTCAATCATCAATTGTACTGCTATTCCCTTGCATGTAATTTGTTATTCTTTTCTGTCTGCGTTCAAGATTTTTCTTGATCATTGACTTTTCTCTCCTTCCTCTCATCCTGAAACATAAATTACATATATATTGCACTACTGGATATTGTCCCACAGCTAAGTCTCTGCTCAGTTTTTTTAAAAATAAACTTTCCTATTTTTTGTTAATTTTTATTGATCTAATTTCAAGTTTACTATTTTTTCTCCCACCCTCAAATATTGTTGAGCCTATATGTCAATTTTTCCTTTTAGTTATTGTAATTTTCAGCTCTAGAATATCTTCTTTTAATTGTTTCAGTTTCTCTGTTGATTTTTCCCTAATTCTTCACTCAGATGACCAATTTTTCTTTATTATTTAATCATATGTGCCTTTTAATTTTTGAGCACATTTACAGTAACAGTTTTGAATTTGTTATCTGCTAAATACAACTTCTAGACCCACTCAAAGTCAATCTCTATTGATTACTTTTTTCCCACTACGTGTAGGTCATCTTTTCCTGTTTCTTGGAAAGCCTAGTGATTTTTTAGTTTAAAACGCAGACAATGTAGATATTATAATCTGTTGGGTTCTTCTGAAGATTGTTTTTCATTATTGTTTTTGCCATTGTTTTCTTTTTTTCTACTGTGTTTTGTTGCTGCTTTTTTAATAGGCAATTACCTACTCCAGACTCAAAGTGCAAACTCTGTCTACCCTGCATTTTACAAATCTCTGCTTAATTTTTACAACTTCCCAATGCTACATTTCTTAACCTGGAACCCTGAGAGTGTCCCCTGCATCTGCACAGCGCAGCAGGCAGCCAAGTATTTGAGCAGAGTATATACACAGATTTGGGAGCTTACCCCCTCTAGGATCACATTGCTTTGGGGGATTCTCCCCTTAAGTTTTAACCGCTCTTCCAGCTTCAAGTTCTGTCCTCTGATGCCTCAAGCCCGTAAGGCTTCAGCTGTCTACCTCCAAGCTGTGCATAGTTCTGGAAATATATTCAGTTAAAATAGCAGCAAACTCACAAATCTCATCCAGTGCAGTCCTATCTTTCAAGGCTAATTTCCTCTCTGATCTCTATCTGTTTTGGGATAGTCCCACTAGGTTCTTCCCTGAAGACACATAAATTAGCTGTCAGAGATTTAGGCAATTTATTCTCAGTTTTGGGTCTTTTGCATTCTGTAGTTCTCTCACAGATTTCCCTCTTAAATTTCCAGAAATCTTTCAGCCCTAAGCTGGTTTTGTTTTGTTTTGTTTTGTTTTTGTCATCTCCACCGATAAGCCAGTAGTTTTCTGCTGCTATAAACAGCGGTTGAGGAGAACATACAGGAAAAATAGCTACAAACTCTCAAATTTCACCCTGTGCAGTTAGTTTTTCAAGAGTAAAACCTCCTCCAGATTCTATCTAATTTTAGATGCTTTCCAGTGCCTTTATGTTTTTTCTTTTTTTTTTTTTTTGCGGTACGTGGGCCTCTCACTGTTGTGGCCGCTCCCAGGCTCAGGGGCTATGGCTCACGGGCCCAGCCTTTTTGCGGCATGTGGGATCTTCCCGGACCGGGGCACGAACCCGTGTCCCCTGCATTGGCAGGCAGACTCTCAACCACTGCACCACCAGGGAAGCCCTGTTTTTCCATATTTTATACAGATTTTACGATGGCTACCTCCAAAAAGTTTTCATTAATATTTAATTCTATTGCCAATACTCTTAACTCAATTTAAACATTGACCTTTTAAAACTAGTCATCATTGTTTTTGAAGAAACAAAACATGTTTATTGTAGTAAATTCAGAAAATATAGATGTGCAAAGAGATAAAAATGAAAATTACTTGTAACTATCTTCAGGTAATCACTGATAATATTTTGCAATGGGATTATTATTTCTGTAATGGGATTATTGCATAGGATAACTGATTTTCAACCATTTACATTCCTGAAAGGTGTGCAAAAGTCATTTGTAAGAACGATTTTCATGTTTTATCAAACCTAAAGATAGGTTTTATCCTTATCGTAGATAGAGATAAGATTTATCAAAACAATAAGAAAATATAAGATATTTTATGCCATAAAAAGTGACAGGCTAAACAAAATGCCTGAACACTTTGAAAGAAATATCAATATATTACCAAACTCTACAAAATCTGGGGAGAAGAGAGATAATCAGTTTTAGACATTTAGGCACTTAGATATGTGTCTGGAAGTTTATGGGACAAATCAGAGCTGTATTTATAGATTTTTGAGCTATCAGCAGCTAGATAATACTGGATAAAGAGACCAAACCCTGTCGACCTTTGTAGGACATGTGAAATAATTTTGTCTTTATTCTGAGAGCAGTGGAAGCCACTGACAGATTTTTTTTACAAGAATATAATGTTACAAGGTTTGCCATTTGAAAAGTGCAGTAACCGCACTGCAAAAAAAACTGATTGGAAGAGAGGGAAAAGATATGTAAGAAAATGAGTTTAATGGCTATTTCAGAAGTTCAGATGAAAATGATGGTAATGTAGACTACAGTGATTTTGGTGAAAGAAGTGGGAAGATTTATAAGATATTGAGGAAGTAAAATCCAAAGGCTTTGTTGATGGATTTGATGTTCAGGATAAAAAAAAAAAACAAAAAAAAAACAGCTTCTTCTGGCCTGAGTAACATAGAATACCATTCACTGAACTAAGGAATTGCACATCACATATTCATTAATTTTTCATTCATATCTCCTTGGAAAGTATGTAATCCTCAAGAGAAATATTCCTTATAATTTTAAAACGCTTGATTTCAAAATTAACATGAATATTCTGTTTAGATACATAAGACAAATGCATTCCAGTTGTCGAGTAACAACAACATACCATTCAAGTCATGATTATAAAGAATCATGCTAATATTGTCACACCTGTCTCACCTCAAGTTTTCCCACCCTCAGCAAATTTCTGGGTCTTATTCTTTCTACAAATCTTGAAACTCTTTCAGCTTCTCCTGTCACTAAGTGAACACTTTCTTCTAGGTCATCTTTATTGCTGTTCCTACAGCTCACCCACCTTAATAGCATTCATGTATTATTAGATGAAATCGTATGTAAAATAATGATCTACTGCTACAAGAAGAGAAAATTTTAAATATGTCTTTTTAGCATATAAATAATCATAACAAACACAGAGTATAAATAATACTTAGCATAAAGACCCTGGATAAATACATTTATTTTCTTTTAAAATATCGATAACATTTTTTGTTATTGTTTGTGACTGTTGCTTTGTATTATATTAATTTTTGTGAAAGTATTTAATTTTTTTTCACTTGTTTAAAAAAAATCATTCATTATGATAGGAATCATATAAACAAAAAACCATTTTGCAAAATGCCAAATGCCAACAGTTAAAATAGAAATTTTAAAATTAGAAGGCTACAAAAGATACCTATCCCTTAAGAATAAAGATAACCATTTAGCAAAACTTAAACTATAATATACAAGCAGTAATAAAGTTACCCAAATGTGAACTTTGGACTACATACCAGTTATCAGCCATATTTTACTCTGTGATACATCTCACAGCTATGCATTTTTAGTGCAAATGTAAAAGAAACATTATCCATTACTTTAAAAAATTGTTTAAGCCATTACATGTAAAATACTAAGTGAGGAGCCTTAGAAGGTACAAAGTTGAATGAAAGCCACCCTAGTTTCTAAGAACTTTAGAAGAAATAAAATATGCACCAAAATAATTCTTTACAGTGATTTCAGACTGCACTTAGCTGATATTCCATATTTTATTCATTCATTCAACAGTTACTTTTTGAGCTCTTTTTATATTACAGAACCTGCCACAGCATATCTGTTGAAACAGTTGAGCTTGACTTCCATGATCTCTTTACTTGAGAGATTTAGAAGTCTCTGGGAAACAATTTATACTATATGAAGAGCGAGAATATTCAAAAAGCTCTGTCAACTTACACACAGAGAATAAAGGGACTAAGGCCTGATTCTTGGGAAGAGAAGAAAGAGAATGTAAAAGAAGAAAAATGGAGACAGAGAAAGAAGGAGGGAACAAAGGGAGGAAGGAAGGAAGGGCAGGCTTAGGGAGACAGAGGTATTTAAAATAAATCATTTTTTCTGAACACAACAGTATGAAACTAGAAATCAATTACAGGAAGAAAACTGGAAAAACCACAAATATATGGAGGCTAAACAATATGCCACTAAACAGCCAATGGGTCAATGAAAATCAAAGAGGAAATCTAAAAATTCTTGAGACAAACAAAAATAGAAACACAATATTCCAAAATCTATGGGACAGAGAAAAAGGAGTTCTAAGAGGGAAGCTTATAACACTACAGGCCTACCTCAGGAAACAAGAAAAATCTAAAATAAACAATCCTAAACCTAAACCTAAAAAAACTAGTAAAAGAAGGAAAAAACAAAACCTAATGTTAGTAGAAGGAAGGAAATAATAAAGACCAGAGATGAAATAAATGAGAGACTAAAAAGACAATAGAAAAAAACAATAAAACTAAGAGCTGTTTCTTTGAAAAGATGAACAAAGTTGATAAATTTTTAGCCAGACTCATTAAGAAATAGAGTGGGCCCAAATAAATAAAAGAAGAAATGAAAGAGGATAAGTTACAACTGACACCAAAGAAATCCAAAGGATCATAAGAGATTACAATAAACAATTATATGCCAAAAAATGGGACAACCTAGAAAAACTGGATAAATTTCTAGAAACACACAATCTTCCAAGAATGAATCAGGAAGAAATAGAAAATCTTAACAGACTAATCTTTAGTAGTGAAATTGATTCAGTAATTTAAAATCTCTGAACAAAAGTTCAGGACAAGATGGCTGTACAAGTGAACTCTATCATATATTTAAGGAAGAGTTAATACTTATCTTTCTCAAAACATTGAACAGTAATGAATGCTTCCAAAATCATTGTATGAGGGCAACATTATCCTGATACCAAAACCAGATAAAGATAAAGAAGGAAGGAAGGAAGGAAGTGAGGGAGGAAGGGAGAGAGGGAGGGAGGAAGAAAGATACAGGACAGCATCCTTGTGGACATAGATGAAGAACCTTAACAAAATATTAGCAAACTTAACAATACATTAAAAGAATCATACACCATGATCAAGTGGGATTTATTCCAGCAATGCAACGATGGTTCAGTATCTGCAGATCAGCGTGATCTGCACCACATTAACAAAACAAAGGATAAATATCACATGATCATCCCAACAGATACAGAAAAAGCATTTGATGAAATTCAACATCCATTTATGATAAAAATCTCAACAAACTAAGTAAAGAGGGAACATACCTCAACATAATAAAAGGCATATATGACAAACCCACAGCTTACATCACTCAATGATGAAAAGCTGAAAGCTTTTCCTCTAAGATCAGGAACAAGACAAGGATGTCCACTTTCACCACTTCTATTCAACATAGTATTGGAAGACCTAGCCACAGCAATCAGACAAGAAAAGAGATAAAAGTCATTAAAATTGGAAAGGAAGAAATGAAACTGTCACTATAGGCAAATAACTTGATTTTATATACAAAAAGCTCTAAAAATACAACAAAAAAACTACTTGAACTAATAAACAAATTCAGTAAAGTTCCACTGCAAAATTAATATACAGAATTTTGTTGCACTTCTTTCTGTACACTAAGAGCAAACTATCAGAATGAGAGATTGACAATCACATTTACAACTGCATTAAAAAGAATAAAATAAATAGGAATAAATTTCACCAAGGAGGCAAAAGACCCATATACTGAAAAATATGACATTGCTGAAAGAAACTGAAGATGACACAAATAAATGGAAAGATACTCCATGCTTATGGATTGGAAGAATTAATATTGTTAAAATGTCCATACTACACAAAGCAATTTACAGACTCAATGCAATCCCTTTCAAAATTCCAGTGGCATTTTTCACAGAAATAGAACAACTCTAAAAATCTGTATGGAATCACAAAAGACTATGAATAGACAAAGCCTTACTGAGAAAGAACAAATCTGGTGGTATCACACTTGATGATTTCAAGCTATATTACAAAGCTATAGAGATAGAATGCTTGGCATAAAAACAGACATATAGATCAATGGAACCTAACAGAGAGTCCAGAAATAAACCCAGGCTTATATGGTCAATTAATTTACAATAAAGGAGCCAAGAATATACAATGGGGAAAAAACAGCTTCTTCAATAAATGATGTTGGGAAAACTGGACAGCCACATGCAAAAGAATAAAACAGACCGTTATCTTACACCACATACAAAAATTCACTAAAATGACTAAAGACTTGAATGTAGGACCAAAAACCATAAAACCCCTAAAGAAACCATGGGCAGTTATCTCCTTGATTTTGGCATTAATTTTTCTTTTGGATCTGACACCAAATCTAAGGCAACAAAGTAAAAAATAAAAAAGTGTGACTATATAAAACTAAAAAGCTTCTGCATAGCAAAGGAATCCATCAACAGAGTGAACAGACAACCTACCAAATTGGAGAAAATATTTCCAAATCATGTATCTGACAAGGGGTCAACACCCAAAATATATAAAGAAACTCATATAACTCAACATAAAAAAAAAAAAAAAGAAGAGGCAGAGGACCTAAATAGACTTTTTCCAAGAAAGACATATAGATGGCCAACAGATACATGAAAAGATGTTCAACATCACTAACCACCAGGGAGATGCAAATCAAAACGAGTTACTACCTCACACCTGTCAGAATGGCTGTTATCAAAATGACAAGAAACAACAAGTGTTGGCAAGGATGTGGAGAAAAGGGAATCCTCGTGTACTGGTGGTGGGAATTTAAATTGACCCCACCACTATGGAAAACAATATGAAGTTTCCTCAAAAACTTATAAATAGAACTACCATATAATCCAGGATTCCACTTCTGGATATTTATCTGATGAAAACAAAAACACTATTTTGAAGAGATATATGCACATCTATGTTGATTGCAGCATTACTTACAATAGCCAAGATATGGAAACAACCTAAGTGTCCATCAACAGATGAATGGATAAAGAAGATATGGTATACACATACTATGAAATATTACTCAGTCATGAAAAAGAATTAAATCTTGCCCTTTGAGACAATGTGGATGGACCTAGAGGTACCATAGTAAGTGAAATAAGTCAGACAGAAAAAGACTCATACCATATGATGTTTTTGTGTGGAATCTTAATAACAAAACATGAACAAATAAAACAAAACAGAAACAGACTATTAGATACAGAGAAACTGGTGGTCCCCAGAGAAGAGGGTGTTTGGGGGCAGGGTGAAATAGGTGAAGGGGATTAAGAGGCATAAACTTCCAGTTATAAAACAAATGTCACAGGGATGTAAAACAGCATAGAGAATATCGTCAATATTTGTATTGTATGCTTCTTTGCATGGTGACAGGTGGTTACTAGACTTCTCGTGGTGATCAATTTGTAATGTATATGAATGTCAGATCACTATGTTGTACACCTAAAACTAATATTGTGTGTCAATTATACTTTAATTAAAAATAATTTTAAAATGAAAAATACATTGTGTCTCTGTAGATATCAAAATAATTAATTAATTAAATCATGAAAAATAAAGTGGACATGGGTTATTAAGAGATTAAAAGAAACGACAGTCCAGGCAGAAGCCAAAAAAGTAATCCAAAACCCTGGAGCTAAAGAATACATTGTGTGTACAGAGAAGAACGAACGATGCAGTGAATTCATGAAAGGATATATGAAAAAGAAGAAAGAAGTAACAGTGGAAAGGCAGGTTATGGTTAAGATCAATGTAAGGTGACTATAGGGCCCTGAATGGCAAGTCACAAGTGTGGAATTTATTCTCCCAGTGTGGAGACGCTGCTCTCCATTTCTGTGCATGAAAATGAAAATCACATGAGTCTTAGAAAAACTAATCTAGCACAGCAGTCCAGACAGATGAGGATAGAACTAGAGGCAAAAATTACAATAGAAAGGTAGATCATATCCTCCATGAATTTTCTAAAATCAAAACCTGATAGCAAGGGGCTGTTTCCTCCAATTGATTCCATCTGATTTTAAAGAACAGGAGCTTGTATAACTCACTTCAAGTGAGCAGAAAAAGATTAAAGGCAAAATGCAATAAAGCCTAGGATTGTGATTTTCTTGGATTATATATCAAAAATTGATTCTTATTCTTTTTTTTATAATTTTTTTTTTTTTGGCTGCATTGGGTCTTGTTGCTGTGCATGGGCTTTTCTAGTTGCAGTGAGCAGAGGCTACTGAGCGGGGGCCACTCTTCATTGGGGTGCACGGGCTTCTCATTGTAGTGGCTTCTCTTTGTTGTGGAGCATGGGCTCTAGGCACACAGGCTTCAGTAGTTGTGGCTCATGGGCTCTAGAGCACAGGCTCAGTAGTTGTGGCGCACAGGCTTAGTTGCTCCACGGCATGTGGGATCTTCCCAGACCAGGGCTCGAACCCATATCCCCTGCCCTGTCAGGCGGATTCTTAACCATCCTGCCACCAGGGAAGTCTCTGATTCTTATTCTTAAAGGCCTTTAGACACCAGCTCTAGAATAGTAAAACCAAAGAGTAAAAAAAGCTTTTAGTGCAGAAGATGGAAACACAAAGAGAAAGGAAAAAGCCCAATGGCAGTAAGCTGTAATATGATAAAGGTGTGTTTGGCAGAAAAGGCAAGAAAAAGCAAGTAGGAGATGAGAAAGCACAGTGTGGTGCAATATCTAGAAGTATATTCTGTAGGAAATAGCCCACAATAAACTGCACAACACACAGGATGAAAAGAGAGTTCAGGGAAAAAGTAAAACTCAGTTATAAAAATTTGTACAATGGGCAGTATATCCCTAGAAATTGATTGTCTGGGCTTCCCTGGTGGTGCAGTGGTTAAGAATCCGCCTGTCAATGCAGGGGACACGGGTTCGATCCCTGGTCTGCAAAGATCCCACATGCTGTGGAGCAACTAAGCCTGTGTGCCACAACTACTGAGCCTGTGCTCTAGAGCCCACGAGTCACAACTACTGAGCCTGTGTGCCACAACTACTGAAGCCCACGTGCCTAGAACCCATGCTCTGCAACAACAGAAGCCACCGCAATAAGAAGCCCATGCACTGCAATGAAGAGTAGCCCCCACTCACCGCAACTAGAGAAAGCCTACACACAGCAACAAAGACCCAATGCAACCAAAAATAAATAAATAAGCTTATTTAAAAAGAAGAAATTGATTATCTAAATCCCAAACAAATAGGAGGATTACTCATAGTATTCATTTTTGTTTGAAATTTCAATTATATTGTTTTATTTTCTAAGAATCATTAATTACCATTAAAAGGAGAAATGCTTGAATCTGGCTTTGTTCCACCAAATATCTTTTCACTTGAACTGGTGCTCAGGTAACAATGGACACACATGATTGGGTCTCTAGCCTTTAGAGAGACGAGATTGAGAAAAAGGTAACTACCTGATTGGCATTCTGAGAAAGTATGGCGACATGAAATGCACATGTTATATGCTGGTTTCTCTGTCTACATTTCTAGCTTTCATATATGAAAAGGATAGAGGTTATCCAGTTCCTCACACAACATATGCTTTGACAAATTTAAGAGAAGAGAAATTATATCAAAGATTTTTTTCCAACCACAATGGTATGAAAGTAGAAACCAGCTACAGAAAGAAAAAAAGGGAAAAGAACAAACATGCAAAGACTAAACAAAATGCTACTAAAAAAACCAACGGGTCAATGATGAAATCAAAGAGAAAATCAAAAAATACCTCGAGACAAATGAAAATGGAAATACAACTTTCCAAAATATATGGGATGCAGCAAAACCAGTTCAAGGAAAGTTCATACCAATACAGGCCTTCCTCAAGAAACAAGCAAAACATCAAATAAATAACCTAACATACCACCTTAAAGAATTAGGAAAAGAAGAACAAACAAAGCCCAAAGTCAGCAGAAGGAAGGAAATAATAAAGATCAGAGAGAAAATAAATAAAATAGAGATAAAAAAAAGAAAATGTCAATGAGTCCAAGAGCTAGTTTTTTGAAAAGATAAACAAAGTTTATATACCTTTAGCCAGGCTCACCAAGAAGAAAAGACAGTACCCAAATAAACAAAATAATAAATGAAAGGGGAGAAGAAATGGACACATTTCTAGAAACATACAGTCTGCCAAGATTGAGTCAAGAAGAAACAATTTGAACAGAACAATCACTAGAAGGAAAATTGAATTTGCAATTAAAAAAAAAAAAAAAGGAAACAAATGTCTAGGACCCAGATGGCTTCACAGGGGAATTCTACCAAACATTTAGAAAAAAACTAATACCTATTCTTCTCAAACTGCTCCAAAAAATTGAAGAGGAGGCAACACTCCCATATTCATTCTACAAGGCCACCATTACCCTTATACCAAAACCAGACAAAGACACTACAAAAAAAGAAAGATACAGGCCAATATCTTTGATAAAGATAGATGCAGAAATCCTCAACAAAATATTAGCAAACCAAATCCAACAATACATAAAAAAGATCATACACCATGATCAAGGTGTATGATCATGGATTTATTCCAAGGCTTCAAGTATGCTTGAACATTTGTAAATCAATCAATGTGATATACCACATTAATAAGGATAAAAATCACATGATCATCTCAATAGATGCAGAAAAAGCATTTGACAAAATGCAACATATGTTCATGATAAAAACTCTCATCAAAGCGGGTATAGAGGGAACATATCCCAACATAATAAAGGCTATTAAACACAGCCAACATCATACTCAATGATGAAAAGCTGAAAGCCTTTCTGCTAAATTAAGGAAAACAAGGACACTCACTCTCACCACTTCTACCTAACAGTATTGGAAGTTCTATCCACAACAATCAGACAAGAAAAAGAAATAAAAGGCATCCAAATTAGAAGGGAAGAGGTAAAACTATCACTACTTGCAGGTGGCATGATACTTCACATACAGAACCCTAAAATCTCTACCCCAAAACTATTAAAACTATTAGGTGAATTCATCAAAGTGCATGGATACAAGATTAATATACAGAAATATGTTGCATGGCTATGCACTAATAATGAAATATCAGAAAGTAAAAAAAAAAATCCCATTTAAAATCACATAAAAAATTATCTAGTAATAAACCTAACAAAGGAGGTAAAAGACATATACTCTGAAAACGATAAAACACTGATAAAGGAAATTGAAGATGATTCAAAGAAATAGAAAGATATCCTGTGTGCTTGAATTGGAAGAATTAATATTGTTAAAATGGCCATACTATCAAAAGCAATCTGCAGATTTAATGCAATCCCTATCCATTTTAATGCAATCCCTATCCATTTTAATGCAATCCCTATCCATTTTAATGCAATCCGTATCCATTTTTTTAACATCTTTATTGGAGTATAATTGCTTTACACTGGTGTGTTAGTTTCTGCTTTATAACAAAGTGAATCAGCTATACATATACATATATCCCCATATCTCCTCCCTCTTGCGTCTCCCTCCCACCCACCCTATCCCACCCCTCTAGGTGGTCACAAAGCACCAAGCTGATCTCCTTGTGCTAACTACCTGTGACATTTCTTGGAGAACTAGAGCAAGTAATCCTAAAATTCATATGGAAACACAAAAGACCCCAAATTGCCTAAGCAGTCTTGAAAAAAAAGAACAATGTAGGTATAACCCTCCCAGAATTCAGACTATACTAAAAAATCTACAGTAATCTAAACAACTGGTATTAGCACCAAAACAGACACATAGATCAATGGAACAGAGTAGAGAGCCCAGAAATAAACCCACACTCTTTTGGTTAACTAATCTATGACAAAGGAGGCAAGAATATGCAATGGAGAAAAGACAGTCTCTTCAACAAGTGACACTGGGAAAACTAGACAGCCATATGTAAAACAATGAAATCAGAACATTACCTTACGCCATATACAAAAATAAACTCAAAATGGTTTAAAGACTTGAAACCATAAAACTCCTAGAAGAGAACATAGGCAGAATACTCTTTGACATAAATTATGGCAATATTCTCTTGAATCAGTCTCCTAAGGCAAAAGAGACAAAAGCAAAAATAAACAAATGAGATCTAATTAATCTTAAAAGCTTTTTCATAGCAAAGGAAACCACTGACAAAACAAAAAGACAACCTACAGAATGGGAGAAAATATTTGCAAATGATGCAACTGACAAGTAATTAATATCCAAAATATACAAACAGCTTATACAACTCAATATAAAAAAAAATCAGAAAATGGGCTGAAGACCTGAATAGATATTTCCCCAAAGAAGACACAGAAATGGTTAACAGGCACATGAAAATATGCTCAACATTACTAGTTATTAGAGAAATGCAAATCAAAACAATATTGAGATATTACCACATGCCTATCAGAATGGCTATCATCTATATGTCTACAAACAACAAATGCTGGAGGGGATGTGGAGAAAAGGGAACCCTTGTACACTGTTGGTGGGAATGTAAATTGGTACCTCCACTGTGGAAAACTATGGATGTTTCTCAAAAAATTAAAAATAGAACTACCATATGATCTAGAATTTCCATTCCTGGGTATGTATCTGGAAAAAACAAAAGCACTAATTTGAAAAGATACATGCATTCCAAATTCATAGCAGCACTATCTATAATAGCCAAGACACGGAAGCAAACCAAGTGCCCATCAACAGACCAATGGATTAAGAAGATGTGGTGTGTGTATACACACCACACACACACACACACACACTGGAATACTACTCAACCATAAAAAAGAATAAAGTAATACTGCCATTTGCAGCAATGTAGATGGACCTAGAGAATATTATGCTTAGTGAAATAGAAATATACAAACACTGTATGATGTCACGTATATGTGGAATCTAAAAAATAATACAAATGAATGTATATGCAAAACAGATATAGAAAATAAACTTGTGGTTACCAAAGAGGAGAGGGGAACAGGGAGGGCCAAATCTGTTGGAGGGCCAACAGATATAAGCTACTATTTATAAAATAGATAAGCAACAAGTATATACTGTATAGCACAGGGAATTACATCCACTGTCTTGTCATAACTTATAATGAAGTATAATCTGCAAAAATACTGAATCACTATGCTGTATTCCTAAAACTAACATAATATTGTAAATCAACCATACTTCAATTAAAAAATAATACGAAAATAAAAATTTTTTAAAAGGAGGTTCAGTTAAAGCAAACCGAAGTCTAAATCATCAAAGGCAGTTCCCCATATCTTTCCTTCCCTATCCAGGATATGCCCAGAATAGATGAGATTCAGGGAGTTCTTCACACTGAAGAAAGTGTTTAGATTATAAAACATGTTCATTCTATACTCCAGAGTGTTGAAAAGCCTATGTGACATTCTCCAGGAAGCCAAGTCTTAGCCCTTGGGTTTTACTTAGAATAGCTAATCCTTAGTGAGGGACATTCTGTTAAGGACATTTCAGAGATAAAAATACATTAGTATATTTATTCAGAACTCCAACTGAAATTAGATCAGGTCACCTGATTCTTTTCTCTTCCCTAAAAGGTCTCCCTCTGCACCCATGCAGGATAGATGGCAGGTCAGCTGCTCTAACTCCCTCCCACAAAGTGAAATTTTTACAGAAAAGTAAAGAAAGTTTTATTCCTGTACCTTACCTATGTGGATTTTATTTCAATTTCATGTCATTTAACTAGTTCAATATTGACCATGATCTGTCTCCTTTAGTTTAAATGCTATTTTGTCATTTTCTTCCATGAGACAGCAGGTGCCTCTACACTAGTCTTCTTTCTAAAAGTCCTATTTCCTGTCACTTTGATTTGAGTTCATATTTTGGAAATCTTAATAAAGTCGTCACATGTGGAAGGAAGATTTAAACTGACATCAAGATAGAAAGAATATATATAAGCATATAAAACTTCAGTAACAAATTTTTAAAGTTGAAACCATTGTGAAATAGGTTTTATTAAGGATAGAAAAGTCACACTAAAATATGCTATGAAAACTGCATTTTCAATGCAGCATAGAAAGTATGCAGCTCCTATTGTCTACATACATGGAATGCATTTAATTTAAAACTACAATTCTAAAAGTGCTATCCAAGTTACAGTTGATAAAATAGGTCAGGAATATTCGTAAGCAAGCAAATAGGTATAAAATCCAAGAAGTAAATGCTAAAATTTAAAGTAGTTAAGTCTCATTAGTCAAAATTTACTAAAAGCATTTCATTTTTTCTTGCTATAGTTGGACTAGATTTTATTTCTTGCCTTGAAAGAGTTTTTCAGGTTTTTTAGTGGTGTCCCTTGCATAATTCTACACTGCGACATGATAAATAAATCTTTAGTACTGCCTACTTGACTATTTTCTACATTTCAAAAGACCCTCTTGGTTCTGTATTTTTGTTGTTGTTACAAATTTTGATTGATTTTTATTGGTTCAAGTCAGTAATGATTAATAAAATATTTTTTTTAGATTGAAACCCATTTGGAAATACATTTGAATTCACTGTATTTTATCTGATAATTTGGACTCTGAGATAAAATAATATTATGTAGGGAATTTCTTCAAAATAATTTGGGATGATGACATACTCCTAACGAGATCTAAAATGAGTTGATAATTATTGAAACTGGTTTAAGAGTTTGAATGAAATTGATGTTCATTACACTATTCCTCAACTTGAAAATGTTACACTTGAAAATTTTTATAACAAAAGTTTTTATAACAAAAGTTTTATAACAAAAAATTTTAAATGGGCTGTGAAATTCCTATCAGGCTATACTCTCGGTATTTTAGTACCTTGTTCTAGTCACTCTGAGAAATACCTTCACCATTTATTGCCAAGAATTTTCTTTTTCAGCCCTGATTCAACACCAGTAAAAAAATATCTAAGTCCCTCTAAGTCTCTCACTGCTGTTTAAAAAATGAATTCCCAGAACACCTCAAGAGACAACTTCAGATATTTCAATTCTGTTACTATTTTAGAAGAAAAGATACTTAAAGACTTGTTCAAGGTCACAAAGCACTTTGCTGTACAAATCAGCCTAGGAAACCAAAACTTCATGGTCCTGGAAATGGGTACGAATCATTGGAGATTTCCTTGATTGAGACTAAACTTGAATTGTTGCTTTGATTGAGACTAAATTAGATTATAGGTAGGCCTGTACTTTTCCATGCTCTTCTCTGAGAGTCATTGGTAGTTATGCACCAATTCAAATGAGTCACCTCCAAATGTAAATCAAAAAGATGTTTGGTAATAACTACAGGCTTTGTGGATCCATGTAGAAACTTTCTGGCAGTGCGCTCCATCAATCATACATTTATGACTCATATCAGTCATCATGAGTAATGGCTGTCAATGTCACCAACATAGACCCTGGATGAATAATCAGTGTCATACACCCTAGGGAGGTAAGTTGCAGTAGTTAATCAGACTGATATTGTCACATCCATGAAAACAGTGAAGGTCTTACAATTATATTTAGAGCATATAATGAGAGTATTTCCTGTTCTGATAGCTATAATCCTTCTCCAATGAATAAACAATCATATATTTTGAGCCAGTATGTTAAGCTTTGACTGAAATATATATATTTCAGGATTAGTACCAAGGTTACTTCGTTAAAATAGATTTCCCGGGGGAACAAATTGCCGAAGTACTGCCCTGAAGAAAATGCTGAGCTATAAAATGCGTTAATACATCCCCATCTGCCCTCAATTAGTGAACTATGGTATAGAATATTTCAATCTGAAGTTTCATAAAGGTTAATAAGTATCATGAAATTATTTCAGACCTGGCCCTTAGAAAGGGAAATAAAATGGTAACTGCTATTTCCAATTAAGTGAAGTGTTAGTTATTACTGCCATGTAACAAATTATCACACACTTAGAGGCTTATAACAGCATCCAGTTACTAACTTACAGTTCTGTAGGTCAGAAATCCAGCACGGCCTGGCTAGGTACTCTCCTCAGAGTATCACAAGGCTAAAATCAGGGTGTAAGCCAAGCTGAGTTCTCGTGTGACAGATCTGGGGAAAAGCCAATTCCTTCTCGGAGCTGGCAAAATTCACCTTCTTGCTATGGTAGGCCTGAAGTCCTATTTCCTTGCTTGCTATCAGCCAGAACCACTCTCAGCTCCTAGAGGCTGCCCACATTCCTTGCCATGCAGTCTTCTTCATCTTCAGCTCAGAAACAGCAGATCAAATATTCCTCATGCTTTGTATCTCTGACTTCATCTTCTGTGACCAGCCAGAGAAAAATCTCTGCTTTAAAGAGATCATTTGATTAAAGCTGGCCCACCTGGATTATCTCTCTATCTCAGGGTCTGCTGATTTGGGACCTTAATTGCATCTTCAAAAATTCCTTCACAGCAGCACCTGAATTACTGTTTGACTGAATAATTGGGATAAGGTGTGTGTTTACCAGGGGCCAGATCTTTAGGGGCCATCTTAGAATTCCGCCTATCACAAATGGTATCACATAAAATGAAATTGTACTATATCTTCTATATCCAAGTATTTATTCTAAATTAGTCAAATAACAATCTTTAAATTCCCTGTATACCTTCTATCTTAGTCCATTTGGACTGCTATAACAGAATATCATAGACTGGGCAGCTTATAAACAACAGAAATTTATTTATCACAATTCTGGAGGCTGGGAAGTCCAAAATCAAGACAGATTCAGTGCCTGGTAAGAGCCCACTTCCTGGTTCACAGACGGCCATCTTCTTGCTGTGTCCTCACATAGTAGAAGGAGCAAAAAGGAGCTCCATGGGATCCTTTTTATAAAGGTACCAATCCTATTCATGAGGGCTCCACCCTCATGACCTAATCAATTCCCAAAGGCCCAAACTCAAATATCACACTGGGTGTTAGGATTTAACATACGAATTTTGGGGGGGACACAAATGTTCAGTCTATAGTACCTTGTTAATTCATATATACCTTACAAGTCGGGGGCATCAGGATTTTGATTTGTTTTTATTTATTCTGGCTGTTTTTTAAATTATTTGTTTTTTTCAGTTGGTCATATGTAACATTTTTTCCCTCTGTAATAAAGACCTTAGTTTTGCAATGCATTATTTTGCCCATCTACTGATACATCTAGGCTAAAGCATGTACTCCTATTTGCCAGCCCAATGGCCTTCTAATCAGTTTTGCAGATTGTCAGTATGACTGCTTATGACAAATGGTGCTTGTACATAGATGCAGAACAGAACAAATACAATTTAACTACTATATTAGTACATTGAGTACTATCTGTAGCTAAAAGCAATGGTAATGGTTCTCCATATTTCTATCATGTTAACCTTTCGGTTTTGTAGGCATTTATAGTTTACTACTGAAATGGAATAAAAGTCGGGCATCTTCTGATTGGTCTATCAGGCAAAGCACTATCATTTTTCTCATTAATTCTGGTAAGGACTGATTTTTTTCTGAAAAAAGTATCAGGTAAGCTCAAGGTCTATCATAATTCAAAGATCTTTTGACTCATGAAAGTGGCTTGAAAGGTAATCATATTTTAGAACCATCATTTTTATTGCACTAATTATTGGCAGGTGTAGTCTTCATGTAGTAATATCTGAGATGAACTCGTATACTGTCATAAAAATCATTGCTCATAAGAAATATATAGTTTCCAGAACACAATTTTTTAACCAGGTTCAAAGGAACTAGTCTTCTGAGAAACAAAAGTAAGAAAACAATATTGCTATTTCACAATGCTGTGTATATTAGCATTTGGTCATGATCAGTGGTAGGCAGAACTCAGAGGAGCTAGGCCAGAAAAAAAGTAAACTGTGTGATGCTCAGACAAAGAGCTAAAATCAAATACAATGTTGATTAGTTGAAATGAGTTTGGAATTCAGGGCCTCAAGCCAAGGAAAGAATACCCAGTTGCCATATCAATGAGTAAGAATTTGTGTCCAAAGATAAAGACTGGGCAAATACCTAGTCAGAAATAGAGTTTGCATGCCATTAAGGCTTTAGAATCAAAGGATCTTGACTAGATGTAAAAAAGAATAACATTACAAAAACATGAATCAAATCTTTATTAAACCCTTCGATTCCTCCCCATTGTACTTAGTATTCTAAATGCAAATTTCTTACTGTATCCATCAGAATTTGGATAGAAGAACAGGAGCCACTCTGTGGAATTCCTTCTGCAATGGTTTAATTTAGGAATTAGGGGCTTTGTACAACCATTTTAAGAGCTACAGCAGCCATCAGGTCAAGAGAGCTGCCATCAAATGATGGAGGGCTGACTCCAAAGCATGGCACATTGATGTTCTTAAGAATCTTTGTTCATTGCTATGAACAAAATACACTCGATATTTTAATACTGATCTCACATCCTGAGAACTTGCTAAACTTGTTAATTACTTCTAGTAGTTAATTTGGGGATTTTCTATCTATAGGATCATATCAATAAGAACAGTTTTATTCCTTGTTTTCCAGTATCGATGCCTTTATCCACCCCTCTCCCAATGTATTTTTGCCTTACGAGTCAGCCAACTTTTCCTATAAAGGATCAGGTAGTAAATATTTTAGGTGGCAGTATAGCACACGTTTTTGGTTTCTTTTACCTGAGCTGCCTCTGGCTATGTTTGAAAATCAGCTCTTTCCACCCTCCCCCGCCTCAGCCAGAAGTGTTGCCCATTGCCCTCATTGTCCCTGCTTGTGCCTCTGGGGTCACTGGTGACTTGCTGCTACCAGTGTCACTGCTGTGGCTGGCATCACCACATGGGGCACCGGAGTGGTGGGTGCCTCTACTGTGTCTGGGGTTTCCTGGGTAATGGGCACCACCACCACAGGAGAAGGGAGGGGGGAAGCCAGGGTCGCAGCCTCTGCCACGTCTGGGGTTGTTGAGTTCACGGGCACCACCTCTGTCAGGGGGACCAGAGTCACAGGTCCCTCTGCAACTAGAGGGACCAGGGTCGCAGGCTCAGTGCCACTGCTGCCCAGTTCCTGTGGCCACAGTTATGAGCACCACCTCCCCTGCCGCTACCAGGTTCTCTGGGGCTGTGGGCTCAGCCTCTATGTCTGGGAGGCCAGGATCCTGTGCACAGCCTCCACTGTTTCCCCAGTTCCTCCTTCTCTACATTTTCCAGTCCCTCCACCTTCAGACATGCAGGTGTGTGGAACTCTGGCATCCTGGTGTGTTGAGCAGAGGAACTCAACTTTGTTGAGTTATAGATGTTTTACTGGTTGTAGACTAAAGGGAAGCGACAAAGGGAGTGTCTCACACCACCATGACATCACTCTCCTGAATCCATAGTGTGTCTCTTATAGAGAGCATATAGTTGGATCTTGATTTATTTATCTAATCTGATCATCTCTGCCTCTTGATATGAGTGCTCAGCCTATTCACATTTAATGTCATTATTGATATGACTGCTTTACATCTTTGTTAGTTTTTTGTCATGTCTTTCTTTCCCTGTTCCTCCTTTACTGTTTTCTTTTGTGTTACATGAAACTTTTTAGTTTAATATTTTAATGCATCTTGATATATTACTACATTTATTTAAATTATTTTCTTAGAGACTTGTGTATGGATTATTTATCACAATTTGCTTCAGGTTAGTAATTCCTGAACTTAATTCATGTAAAATATAGAAAATTTGCTCCAGTATAGCTCTATTTCCTCTTCTCTCCATTGTGCTGCAGTTGTCATCTATATTTCATTTATATATATTTTTAAACCATCATACTTTGCTTTATAAAGTCTTATATTCTTTATAAAATTAAGAAAAAGAAATAGAAAAATATATATTTATGTTGTCTATTTACCATTTCCTGTACTTTTCATTTCTTTTCGTAGATTTGAGTTTCCTCGCCATGTCATTTTCTCTCAGTCTAAATAACTAAAAGTTTTTAGTATTTCTTGTACAAAAGCTCTGCTTATACAAATTCTTTCCGTCTTTGTTTACCTAGGGATGTGTTTATTTGCCCTCATTTGTTCTTGAAAGATAATTTTGCTGGATGTAGATTTCCTGAGTAGCAAGGGTTTTGTTTTGTTTTGTCTTCACACTTTGAATATACTATGCCACTGCCCTCTGGCTTCTATTGCTCATAATGAGAAATCAGCCATTCCGTTAACTGTTATTCCTTTATCTTTTCCCCTTGATATGTTCAAGATTTTCTCTTGGTCTTTCAAAAGTTTTATTTTGAAACACGTATTTCTTTGTGTTTATCCTACTTGATGATTGTTGAGCTACGTAATACTCCATGCTAATATTTTTCAACAAATTTTAGAAGTTTTTAGCCATCGTTTCTAATATTTTTCTGTTCTTTTTCTTCTCCTCTCCTTCTGTATTTTCAGTGCATAAATGCTCTTATTCTTAATGATGTCCCATAGCTCTCTTAGGCCCTGTTCATTTTTCTTCAATATTTTTTCTTTCTATTTCTTAGACAGGATCATTTCTTTTGACCTATCCTCAAGTTCATTGAGTCTTCTGCCATCTCAAATCTGTTGTTGACCCCCTCTAAGTAAATTTTTCATTTTACATGGCTTCCCAGACCACCTACGATATGTGAAAAGTCTGTATTCTGTTCAGTCTCTCATGAACACTTACGCAGTCTTCCAGGGATGTGAGGAAGGTTATCAAGCCCTCCTATGACTACCTCATTTCCTGGTTGTTCTTGTTAAAATTTTGTCTGGGTCTCTGTCTGCTGCTTGCTGCAGCCAGAATGGCAACCTCAGGCTAGCTGAGCTATTGGCCTTCCCTGGTAGCCTGCCATCAAGTTCACTACTTTTACTGACAACACTGCTGAGTACAGGTTTTTCACCTTGCATTCCAAATCAAAAAAGACCCCTGCAAAAGTAAAGATTCTGGTTTTCCTAGCCTGCCCCACCCTGGTACAATAACTGCATTATACAAACTGGGAAGCAAGGGAATAGCCCCAGGCAAGAATATCACAACTTCCCACTGATCTCTCCTAAAGTTCAGTAATTTTTCATGAATTAATACGTCTCACTTTGTTACACGCCTCTGGAGATTTCCAGAGCTCTGAAATGGTTGTTTTTGACAAAACGTCTAGTTTGCTTCTAGTTGCTTCTTGAGAAAAGAATTTGTTGACTTCCTCATGCTGCCATACCAAAAGTTCTACCTCAGGCATGACTTTTTGATCTAAGGTCAAGGGCTATCTTATCTCCATATTAGTTTTAAGTAATGTACTGCCATGTTTATGGTTTGTCTGTTAAATGAGATTCTGAGCAAAGCAATTTTCAGTTTCATTACCCAGTTGAATGAGAACTCAGTGGCAAAAAAAAAGTACCAATTAACTAAATGAAAAGTTCTAGCTGTGAATTTATCTTCAGGGCAAACTGCAATGATTTGAAGGACAGCAGTGGGAGGCAAAGTATACAGGAAAGACAAAGTAAACACTCTGGAAATTGAACCTGCCTATATTGTACATTATAAACTATAGACGGATGGATTTTATAGACAATATACATGATATACATGTTCATTTATAATATACAAGCATATAATTTATTTAGACTATAACTTGGACTTAATGTAGGTCATTGAATTAATTAGAATAAATTAATCTTAAACAGATATGGTAATTTTATTTATAAAATAGTTATCAAGTTTAATTCTATTACTTGAGAGTATAACATGTTTAAGAATAGTTTTCTTAAACATATCTGCCATCCATTTACCATAATAAAAATGCTGCCTGGTAAAAAGTAAACAAACTTATATGGTTGCCAAGAAAATTAAAGATATATAGTAAATCAATCTTAAAAATTGAAAACAATTAGAAGTTGGGGGAATAAAGCAATTTTTATAATGTATTACTACCACATATTGCCAAATATGTGGGAAATCATGGGAACTCTCTGTATGCTAATGGGAGAATATATATTACTACAGCCACTTTGGAGAACAATTCACTATTATCTAATGAAGTTTTTAAAAGCACAATCATTGGAGCCAGTAATTCCATTTCTTCCAGGAAGATATATCCAAGGAAAGGTCAATTAACATGTAAGTACTAGATCGAAATGTATGAAAATAGATTTTAAACATACCAACAAGTTTAAAAAAGCAAGTTAAAAAGATATTTACTATGTTACCATCTATATAATTTTTAAATGTATTTATTTATGCATAAACATAAGGAGTTAAGACTTAATTTGAGAAAGTGGAAGAAAATATTCCAAATTCCTAATAGAGGTTGACTCTGGAGGAGACATAAGGAGAATATAGTACTGGGAAGGAGTGGAAAGGTGACTTCATATCTTTCAGTAAAGATTATGAATTTAGAAAAGAAATGGAAATATTAATCTTGTTAATCCTTACTGATAATACATTATATTATCAGTATAATGGGTTATATTTTTCTCTGTATATTCCTTGTTTTTAATATGTAACTTCTTAAAAATATGGTAGGTAATATCAAAAACAAATGGGGCTATAAAACATAATTGTTTAGGGGCTTCCCCGGTGGCACAGTGGTTGAGAGTCCGCCTGCCGATGCAGGGGACATGGGTTCGTGCCCCGGTCCGGGAAGATCCCACATGCCGCGGAACGGCTGGGCCCGTGAGCCATGGCTGCTGAGCCTGCGCGTCCGCAGCCTGTGCTCCGCAACGGGAGAGGCCACGACAGTGAGAGGCCCCGCGTACCGCAAAAACAAAAACAAAAACCATAATTGTTTAGCGTACCCACCCAAATTACCAGCTAATAGTACCAACTAATAATACATTTCCAAAGTTTTGCCTTAAGGAATATGGGTGAATGATTGAATATTCAATAAATTCATCTGTACCAACTCTTCTAGAGCACCTATATCAATACATTATTTCCATTTAGCCTGTAATTATTTGGGGTACTCTATATGACACAAAAGCATTTTCACAGAGAGCCAATTAAAACAAAATTTGACATATTATTTTATCTTTTAACAATATAAGCCTTCACAAGAGTCTAGATGAGTTATAGATTTCTCTTATTCCTCTAATATTTCAAAATGAAGTATTGCACTAGAGTTAGCATCCTTTTTGGCTATTTGCCTCTAGAGCTCACATCTCATGAAAGCCTAACACTTCACCCTAATTCCTATTCCATAGCAGTATTATAACCCAGAAAACAATTTTTTTGTCCAAAGAGTTGAAAGGGCAATCTAAATATTTTCAACAGATTAAGTAACAGCTGTTTGGCTATAAGGCATGATTTTTTTAACCTAATCTAGGAGTCAGGAGACCTATGTCATAGCCCTGGATTTCTACTTTGGGAATCTGAGCAAATTAGGGCCTTATCAGTAGGAGGAGGATGGAGGGGTGTACAGGTAACTTTAATTTCCATCCATACATAAATTGCATACATGCCTATATGCATGTGCATCAAGTTACCTGGGCAAGTCACTTACCACGGCTGTGCCTCAATTTCCTTGTCTTTAAAATACTAACTAACCTACCCAGAAGGATTAGTGTAAAATTAAAAGAGATAATACAAATAAAGTGCTTGGAACAGTGTTTGGCAGGTTACAAGTACTCAGTAAGTGTTAACTATGATTATCATCGTTATCACTATTTTCATTATTATCAGTAAGAGTCTTAACAACCCAAAAACCTGGTTTCATAAAAATTATTTGAAATATTTTCTTATTTATTGCTTCTTTCAGTAAATTCATCTAACTGCTTTAAACTTTTTATGTTGATCAATGACGTGCATCCAACAAATAAGATCGCAAGTATAATTAAACCACCTCAATTCCTCTGTAGAAAAAATAAGCAGGACATAAATATCCAAATGCATTGAGTATGGAATTATAGTGTTTTACTGTTATGTTTCTAGTAAAGTATCTAAACTTATAAGTAAACACACAATGAAATTTATAAGATATCCTCACTTCAGTAGTTAGGTTTGTGTTCCTTAACCACTTACCCCACTTCCATTACTACAACCCTCTTCATGTTACTTCCTATATAAAAACAAATTCCTTTCCCAAATTCACAAATAATTTTTCTTCTCTCAAATAACAATTACATGAAGGGATGTATTCTTAAAAGAACATTCAATCTGACCAAGTATAAGAGCCAGAATCTTTCAATAAAATTAACAAAAGACTATAATCTATCACCATATTGTACAGTGTATGCTGATTATAATCTGTATCAACAGTTTGTTTCATTTAGGCTCATTTATTTGTGTGACAGAGGCATTTACTACACACTGTTTATTCACATGCTCATCCACATTTCAGTGCCCTCCTACAGTTTGGCAGTGCCACTGCACTAGTTCTGGCCAACAGACTGTGCATAGAAATAATGTGTGTTCATCCTAGACTAAAGCATTGAAAAGCCAACATATAAACCTTCTGCTCTCCCTTCACCTGCTGTGGCAACAGTGGAACCTACTTACTGAGACGGCAAGGCCACAAGATTTAAACAGCCTAGATTTCTAAGTCTACCCTTAGAAGGGTGCCATGCCATATAACGGCAGACTTTATGGGAAAGAGAAACTAACTTTTATGTGTTAAGCCACAAAGATGTCAGTTTTGTTTTTTAGCATAGTCTCAAGGTATAGAGATAAACTCAAGATAGCACAGAAAGAGATTTATAGTAAAGACATGTACGGACTGAAATTACAAATGGAAAAGTACTCACTCACAGAAACAAGATATGAACATAATTCAAAAATGGTCTAGAAGGGCTCCTTAGGGGGACAATAATGAACAAAAGGTTGGGAGTCACTGTTTTAGACCAGAGATTCTCTGTTGGGGTCAGTACCACTGCTTTGTGGTATACTTAAAAATGTATGGGAGTGCTCTTGGTGTCACACTGACTGGAGCGTGTTCCTTGTGTTTAAATACAGGCTAAGACTGCTAAACATCCTGCAGTGCGTGGGACATCCACATGAGAGGAGCTAAGAGTTGTCTCAGAAAATTCAAGAAAAGAATGCTGTGAATCAGACATCATTCCTTTCTGTCTTCTTTGCCCTCATACATGAGTTTATCTATTTTGCGACAGACAATGCAACTCAGAAGGAACTAACACTCATCAGAGCAAGGTACCCTAATGTAGAGGGTGTCCTCAGTTATGTTCGCAACATATGGAAAGGTGCTGCGATGGAACATTCAATTTATGTTCCCAGTGACTCCTGAGTTTAAACCAGTTCAAGAAACATTTATTAATTATGCTCCATGTAGTATACGCTAAAGCAGCTTTGTCTAACAGCAGTGTGGGCATGGTAGTTGTGCAGATACAGATTTTGCTTTCTATCCATGTCTCAACACATTAAACAGAATGAGCTCTGCTAATAATAATATTTGTTGAGGGGTTACTATTTTCCAGACACTGAGCTAAGGGTTAAATCATTTAAGCCTCATAAGTAATGACATAGATACTGTGATCATGATCCCCTCCCCCCCCCCTTTTTTTTTTTGATGTGGACCAGTCTTAAATCTTTTATTGAATTTGATACAATATTGCTTCTGTTTCATGTTTTTGTTTTTTGGCTGTGAGGCATGTGGGATCTTAGCTCCCTGACCAGGGGTCAAACCTGCACCCCCTGCACTGGAAAGTGAAGTCTCAACCACTGGACCTCCAGGGAAGTCCCTATGATTCCCCCTGATAACCAAGGATTATAATTTACTTTTTTCCACTCCAGGTGTAAAACACATAGATCCCCCTTGTTCAAATGAGGGAACTGCAGCCTAAAGAGGTGAACTAATTTTCCCAGTGTGACTCAGTATATAACGAAGCTGGGATGTGAACCAGGCAGTCTGAATCTACACACAAGATCTTAATTGCCACTTTATATTCTCTCCCAATTCATTTACAATTTCTGGTACTCCTCCTTCATCTAAAAAATGGAGATAGAAAAACTCCTTCCCTGCTATCATGAGAATTAAAAGTGATACTGTAGTTTTAATGACAGAAATAAGGTACAGAAATCATCTAAAATAGTAGACAGTCACTAAATTATATCCACTGTAATCCAGTATTATTCTATTTTTCATTGATTTCTCCCATCCTTGAAATTTCATGTATTTGATGGTTTAAACTATACAATTTAAAATTCACTCATATCCTGTCTTGTCCTACTGGCTAATTGTTTCCTACACACTACAGCCTTCTTTTCCTACATAGTTAATTAACACATTTATGGATGAAAACAGTGACTTATATAGTACATAACCCATTTAATTTAGCAACACTCAGTTAAACTTACCTTCAATTCAGTTCTCTGTTGTCTTCTGATTGGTTGGTGAGATCTCTGAGTTCTTCTTGATTTGCTGAGTCACATTTCTTCCACTGTACCAACTAGCTTTCATGCTCAATCTTTCCATTTCCATGGCTGCCTTAAGGTCTAAAGCTGTGGAACAGGAAGGACTAGCAAACCCATTGATGAACATGATTCCTGACCTCAGTCAGTCCCTCCTCTGCAGAGCTTCTGGGCCAGAGCCCGTTCCCCCTCACGACTTCTTAGGGATAAGTCTGGACCAGCGACCTCCGGCACCCCGGGACTCGAGCGCTTCCATCCCAGGATACCCCTGCCACTCCTGGTAAATCTCACGAAATCCTGCGAGATCAGGCTTCCTCTGGGAAGAGACGTCGCAGCTGCAACCCCTCAGGCCTGATTGCACCATTCTCTGAGCTGCTGCTGGCCCTCAGGGAATCCCAGCCCATCCTCTTCCTGCCCCTCCATCAGGACCCACACGTCCTACCCCACGCACACTTGAAATCACGTAGCGGGCTCCACCTGTGCCTTGTTGCCTTCCCTAGAAAACCCTACACTGCATCAATACGACCACGCCTCGGCCAGGCCAACAGGTGTCCCCCATGGCGTTCAAAACAAAACAAAAAATTCATACCCAAAACAGTTTTGGTAATAATAGTACTTTTTGTTTGCCCAACTCCTATTTCTGTCAATTGGTTTTAAATTCTAGATGATTAAAAAGGGGGGTTAAGAACTAAATCTCTAACCATTTCCAAAAAAATCCACATCTAACTAGAATACTTTTTGTTTCCACACTTGTGGCTTAAAATATCTATTTTAAATGCTTATATTTCCACTTTAATAGCCGCCATATAATAAATGCAACTGAGTCTCTCTTTTGGTTGTTTAGAAATCTGGTTTGTTTCTCACTGGACTAAGAAACAACTTAGGGAAAATAAGCTGCTACAGTTCCTGATACACAATTCGTGGGGTTTTTTTTTTTTTTTTTTTTTTCTGTTTTGGCCCTGCCCGGTGGCTTGTGGGATCTTAGTTCCCGACCAGGGATCAAATGCACGCTGCCCTCGGCAGTGAAAGCACAGACTCCTAACCACTGGACTGCCAGGGAATTCCCGCAATTGGTGTTTAATGAATCTAATATGTTGGTGTCACCTGGCTGAGAAAGACTGGCTTATATACTCCGCAATCTAAAATTTAAATTAAACCTATACTAACTCTATATCTTATCATCATAAACTGTATTTCTAAGTCTGCTTGTGAAGATGAACAAAGAGTTTTTGCTCAATATTAAAAAAGGTTATTAAGTTCCAAAGATTCTTAAGCTTGAGACTCTGAAATTTTGTTATAGGATACAAACATTTATTAGAATGTCCTTATTTTAATAGAGGATATTTATTATGTGGCGTTTTGGGTAGAAAAGAAATAATTTCAAAATCGGTTATTTTCCTTCACACTTATTTCAAGGTCCATACAGGAAGACTTGAAGTGCTATGTGACCCATTTCCATAAGCTAGCAGCCACTGCCGCGTAATTTATGGTCATAGGTATGTAGATACAGTATTGTTCTTAGGTATGTATATACAGTGAACAAGTAGTGTTCTTTGGATACTCTGCATTGGTCACATCAAGATTACTGTGGCACATTGCCAAAAAAAAAAAAACTACACGACCGGAAGAAGTTGGCAATTTTGGAAAGAAAAACATTTATCCCAAGATAACTGTCACTCACCTCACATAAATCCTGTTTCCCTGCAAAAATTTATATATAATATCTCAGATTTATAATGAAGATACCCACTCTTCTAAATATCAGACTTTCCTCTTAGATCAGACAGAAATTTAAGGATTCCAAACTTGAATTCAAGAAATACCCTTTCCCATATATCCCTCTTTCATATTTACATATGGATTGAGAATTAGCAGCATTAAATGTGATTCAGAGGTAACCTGGGAAAAATAAACAAAAGAAAGCAAATTTTTCTTACCAAACTAAAAAAGGATCTGTAGGTGTTTATGTTTCCTACAGAGCATTTAAACACTAAAATTAAAAACAAGTATGTGGTAGGGTCAGCAATTAATTATCTATCCTAAAATAGCTATTTAACAATTGTCCTTTATAACAGTTTTCTGTTATAAGTCCTAATGATGAATTGTTTCAAAATGCAATAAATGTGTA
Organism: Delphinus delphis; assembly: GCF_949987515.2. Classification (NCBI taxonomy): domain Eukaryota; kingdom Metazoa; phylum Chordata; class Mammalia; order Artiodactyla; family Delphinidae; genus Delphinus; species Delphinus delphis. The sequence continues at coordinate 69,716,187 of NC_082684.1, read as the reverse complement.
AGAACAAGTAAAGCTTTCCTTTAGAGTTCCAGGTGGCTATGTGCTGTGATCTTTCTGTTACCTTCCATTTTTACTCAGATCAAAATTTTCCAAAGAGAATCACATTGGTTTTGGTTTTCCTGATTTGCAAGTTTAATATATTTTGATAAGAGGAAAGAGAGAGAAGATTATATCCCAAAGACATACCATTTTCATTTTCTAAGAGGCTTTATATTATGATAAAAGTGGTACTCTGTAACTTTGCAAATAGGTTGAAACCAATCAAATGAGAAAGATTGTGTTTTTTCACCAATTTTGGTCACTATACATGATGAGCTTAAACATTTTAATAATATGATGTCATGGTTATTTTGGGAACTCCAATTTCAAGTCTTTGGGAAAAAAGGTATTTCTTACATGATTTAAAAAAACTCTTCTGAATTTTTAGCTCTACTGGTCCCTTTTCAAAAGTATGCAACATCAGAAGAGTTTTGGCTCCAACAGACACCAAAGTTTTCTGCCAAGATCAATTCTGCAATCTGCAAGTGACAATTTTCTCCTTACACAAAAAAGGCAGTGCAAAATCACAATTTATCTAATTAACATCTTACTCCAGTTAGCCTTCAATACTGCTGTTATTAATTAACACTGCTACCAATCACCAACTCCTACACCTCTGCAGGCTCTATTTATGCCAAGCCAGGTCCTAAACCTACTGCTCTTTTGAGGACCCTGCTCTACTGTGGCTGCCCCCCACCACCACTTCTAATACTGAGTGTTAACCACTAGAGTCACAAGTTGTCCCATCTCCCGAAGAGAAGACATTTCCTCTTAAGTAGAATAGTTATTTCAATACATTAAGAGATATTACAACCTTTTTATTTGGCACCAAAAATAATAGCATTATCCTTTCAATTATATTTCCCTCAGCTAATGGTTTCATCATATTCACCAGGTACTAGACAAGAAACAATTGTGTGCCACTGTTTCATCAAGTGCTCTGCTTTTCTCAACAATACCAATACCCAGAAGAAATCTTATGCCTTCCAAGAGCTCTCTCGTTAAATGAAGAAGGAACAAGGCTTCATCTTAATTTATTGCCTCATGTTCCAGCAACTAGGTCCAACTCAAACTTTCTCCAAAACAAACCATCTTGTTATTTTCTTCCACAGATTAAAACTCCATGCAATCAGTTGGCCTGTCACAGTTATAAACAAGTCATTACCAGGCTTTCATTACCTATTCAACAAAATTTCAAATTTAAGATATTTATGAATTATCCCAAATTTGGTCTACCTGCCAATGTCATTATAATTTTCCAAATATAGAAGCTTTGTATAGCTATTTTGGTCTCACTATTGTGTACCCTATGATTTTTATGAGGATTGTTTGAGGTAGTACATTTCAAGAAATGAGTGTTAAGCATGTAGTAAATACTAAATACTACTTGTCATTATCACTAGCTGTTATTATCCTAATTCTTTCTCCCACTTGTAGTGGATTTCACATATTGTAATTTATATGTAAATAAATGTCTAATTCCCCTAATTTATTCATGTTTGAAAAAGCAAATGATTTACCTTCATTAATTTAATTTTAGCCTTTATTTTAAATATCAAACCTTAAATGTGCTAAAAAAGTGATTTCTAAATCATTTGTCAAATGTATATTATTAGCTAAATTATCCTCAACATTTCATTAAATTGTATTATATCTCTATTATACTGGATGGAGTGGTAGCTTCCCAAAAGATGTGTCTGCCTGAACCTGTAATGTGACCTTATTTGGCAAAAGCATCTTGCAGAAGCAATTAAGTTGAGGACTTGAGATGATCATCCTGAATTACAGTGGGTTCTAAATTCAATGACAATTGTCCTTAGAAGAAAAAGTGAGCAGACATGCAGATATGAAGACAGAGACAGAGATTATAGTCATAAATCTGTAAGTCAAGGAATAACAAGGATTGCAATGAGCCATAGAGCCAGGAGACAGGCATGGAATGAATTCTCCTTCAGAACTTCCAGAAGAACCAAACCTGCCAAAACCTTGATTTCAGACTTCTGGCCCCCAGAATTGAAAAAGAATAAATTTCTGTTGTTCTAAGCCACCATGTTTGTAGTAATTTATGAAAAAACACCCCTAGGAAACTAACACATCTGTTAAATGCACATGATTACATTTGTGTCTGTTTATTTCCAAGGATCAGGTTTTTTTAATCTACCACATCTCTGGGCTTGTGTAATGTGTAACAATCAAACAAGAATTGAATTATTATTAATATCTTTGTTATTAGTGTAGCTACCATTTATGAAGACTCAATGTAATGCAGATACTCTATGCATACTTTATTCCCCTAATCCTCACAATTAACATACAATATTATCCACATTTTACAGATAAGAGAACAGACTCAGAGAGGTAAAATAACATGCCCAAGTTTTCATGACTAGTAGGCAACAAAATCAACTTTCAAACACAGGTACATCTGTTTCCAAAATCTCAGATACAGCAAGATTTGCTCGTTTATTAAGTAGATGATGTCTTAATAAAGTCATATATAACAAGCCCACAGCTAACATCATACTCAATGGTGAAAAGCTGAAGGCTTTTTCTCTAAGGTCAGGAAGAAGACAGGGATGTCCACCTGTTGCCACCTTTATTCCGCATAGTATTGGAAGTCCTAGCCAGAGCAACTAGGCAAGAAAAAGAGATAAAAGGCATCTAAATTGAAAAAGGAAGAAGTAAAACTGTCACTATTTGCAGATGACATAATATTATATACAGAAAACCTTAAAGATCCCACTAAAAAATTGTTAGAACTGATAAACAAATTCAGTAAAGTTTCAGGCTACAAAATTAATATACAGAAATCTGTTGCATTTTTATATACTAATAACAAACTATCAGAAAGAGGAGATAAGAAAACAGTCCCATTTACAATTGCAATTATTACAAATTTTACAAAATTACAATTATAATTTACAAAAGGAATAAAATACTTAGGAATAAATTTCACCAAGGAGGTGAAAGACCTGTACACTGAAAAATATGCGTTGATGAAAGAAATTGAAGAAGACAAATAAATGGAAAGACTTTCAATGCTCATGAATTGTAAGAATTAATATTGTTAAAAGGTCCATACTATCCAAAGAAGTCTACAGATTCAATGCAATTCCTATCAAAATCCCAATGACATTTTTCAGAGAAATAGAACAAAAATCCTAAATTTGTATGTAACCACAAAAGACCCCAAATAGCCAAATTAACCTTGAGAAAGAAGTACAAATCTGGAGACATCATATTCTATGATTTCAAACTATATTACAAAACAATATATAGAAAATAATTATGACAGTTATGAAACAAATAATATGGGGAATATAGTCAATAATTGTGTAATATTTTTGTATGGTCACAGATTAGACTTATCATGGTGGTCATTTTGAAATGTGTACAAATATCAAATCACTACATGTGTACCAGAAACTAACATAGTGCTGTAGGTCAATTATACTTCAAAAACAAACAAACGAACTCATAGAAAAAGAGATCAGATTTGTGCCTGCCAGAGGGAGGGAGTGGTGGGAGAGGGAATTGGATGACGGTCGTCAAAAGTTACAAGCTTCCAGTTAGGAGATAAATAAGTACTAGGGATGTAATGTATAACATGACAAAGATAATTAACACTGCTGTACATTATATATGAAAGTTGTTAAAAGAGTAAATCCTAAAAGTTCTCATCACAAGGAAAAAAATTTTTTCTTCAACGTAGTAACTATGTGAGATGATGGATGTTTACTAAACATATTATGGTAATAATTTCATGATGTATGTACGTCAAATCATTATGCTGTATACCTTAAACTTATACAGTGCTGAATGTCAATTATATTTCAATTAAACTGGAAGAAAAAACTGTATATAATAATCTATTTTTAGTATATAGTAAACAATAGTAATCAAAACTGTATGTTATTGGCATAAAAACAGACATAGAGATCAATGGAGCCAAATAGAGAGTCCAGAAATAAACCCAGGGTTATATGGTCAATTAATTTATGACAAAGGTGCCAAGAATATACAATGGGGAAATGACAGCCTCTTTGATAAATGGTATTAGGAAAACTGGACAGCCATAAGCAAAAGAATAAAGCTGAACCACTATCTTCTACAATATTCAAAACTTAACTGAGAATGATCAAAGGCCTGGATGTATGACCTGAAACCATAAAACTGCTAGAAGAAAATGTCAGCAGTAAGTCACGGTCTTGGCAATATTTTTTGGATCTGACACCAAAGCAAAGGCAACAAAAGCAAAAATAAACAGGTAGGACTACATCTAACCAAAATGGTTCTGCACAGCAAAGGAGGCCATCAACAAAATGAAAAGACAACCTACAAAATGGGAGAAAGTATTTCCAAATCATATATCTGACAGGAGGTCAATATCCAAAATATACCAAGAACTCATACAACTCAATTTCAATAAAAAGAACAATCTAATTTAAAAACAGGCAGAGGACCTGAATAGATATTTTTCAAAGGGAGACACACAGACGGTCAACAGGTACATGAAAAGATGAACAACATCACTAATCATCAGGGAAAAGCAAACCAAAACCACAGTGGGATATCACCTCACACCCATTAGAATGGCTGTTGTCAAAATGGCAAGAAATAACAAGTGTTGGCAAGGATGTGGAGAAAAGGAAACCCTTGCACTGTTGGTAGGAATGTAAACTGGTTCAGTCACTATGGAAAACAGGTATGGAGTTTTCTCAAAAAATTAAAAACAGAATTATTATATGACATACAGCAACTCCACTTCTGGGTATTTATATTAATACAAAGAAAACAAAAACACTAATTCAAAAGGATTTATGCACCCCATACTTATTGCAGGATTATTAACAATAGCCAACACATGGAAACAACCTAAATGTTCATGAATGCATTAAAAAAAATTGGTATACAACACAAGGAAATATTATTCAACCATAGAAAAGAATAAAATCTTGCCATTTGCAACAACATGGATAGATCTTGAAGGCATTATGCTAAGTGAAATGTCAGACAAAAAATGATAAATACTGTATGCTCTCACTTACATGTGAAAGACAAATAAGCTCACAGATAGAGAACAGACTGTTGGTTGTCTGAGAGAGAAGCATTGGGCTGGGGGGCGGGGCGGGGAGGCGAAATGGGTGAAGAGGGTCAAAGGGTACAAAGTTCCACTTACAAAGTGAATAGTCATGGGGATGAAATTTATAGCATGGTGACTGTAGTTAATAACACTGTTGCATGTTTGAAAGTAGCTAGAAGAGTAGATATTGAAAGTTCTCATAACACAAAAAAAAATTTTGTAACTATGTATGGTGACAGATGGTAACCAGATTATCTTAGTGATCATTTTGCAGTATATACAAATGTGGAATCACTATGTTGTACACCTGAATCTACTATAATGTTATATGTCAATTATACCTCAATAAAAATAATGGATTTTTAAAATAAATAAATAATAAAAATATAAGTGGATGATGTCTTGATGTAGGTAGTTTAAAACTCCCAGATAATGAACGCTCAACCTGTGGATTACCTGTAAATGTAAACAGTGGGGTGCACATTGCTTTTCTCTCCATGTCCCTACCCCAGGTTTTTCAGTTCACCGCATATCTGTTCCCTTCACACAGCAACCTACCTGCAAAAAGAAACTGATGCAAAGATCTCTCTAACATCCCTGATTCCCTGCTAAAGGCCACCCTGGGCTCAGTTATTCCACACATGCATACACTTTGTTTTTTTAATTACTTAATTAATTTATTTATTTTTGGCTGCATTGGGTCTTCGTTGCTGCGCGCGGGCTTTTCTCTAGTTGCGATGGGCGGGGGCTACTCTTTGTTGCCGTGCGTGGGCTTCTCATTGTGGTGGCTTCTCTTGTTGCAGAGCACGGGCTCTAGGCGTGCAGGCTTCAGTAGCTGTGGCACTCAGGCTCAGTAGTTGTGGCTCACAGGCTCTAAAGCACAGGCTCAGTAGTTGTGACACACGGGCTTAGTTGCTCCAAGGCTTGTGGGGTCTTCCCGGACCAGGGCTCGAACCCATGTCCGCTGCACTGGCAGGCAGATTCTTAACTACTGTACCACGAGGGAAGTCCCGCATGCATACTCTTTTATTTCCTAATATTTTTCCGTTCTTAACCAAATAACAAAAATATCCCCCTTCTCATGGTTCCTCCCACTTCAATTTTCTCCCCAATTGCTTGTTCTCCATCTCTTAATTAATAAGGGCTAAAAGTATTCTAGCAATCCAAATTAACCTTAATTCTGTTAGTGGAATATAATGGTCTGAATTGGGTTTCCCCAAAATTCATATGTTGAAGCCCTAAGCCCACTACCTCAGATTGTGACTGTATTTGAAGACTGTATTCAAAGAGGTGATTAAGTTAAAGTCATTAGGGTGGGCCCTAATACAATCTGACTGGCATTCTAATAAAAAGAGGACATGTGGAAACAGAGAGACAGCAGGGATTTGCACGCGCAGGGTAAAGGACATGTAAGGACATAGCAAGGAGGCAGCAATATGAAAGCCAAGGAGAAAGACCTCAGAAGAAATCAAGCCTTGACCCTGGACCTCTAGCCTCTGGAATAGTCAGAAAATTAATTTCTGTTGTTTAAACCACTCAGTCTGTAGTATTTTGTTATGGCAGCTTTAGCAAATTAGTACAGAATAGAAGAGTTCCAGCAATCCACACGTTTTAAAGAATATAAGAAATATAAGTTAGAAAATGGCATAATATATTCATAAAGAAACCATAGCTGTCTTCAATAGATCTATAAAAGTCTATAAAAATGCCCACATGTTCTTTCAGAAATTCCACAGATTTCTTCACTTAATTCTACAAAAAAATGCCTTCTCCTTGAGCACTAAAATGCAAAGGAAATAAAAATGATTCCTTCTGTGAACTTAGTTTTCAGTTTTAATTTACACATATGCAACTTAATTGTTTTCACTCATTTTCTGTTTGACAAGATTTAGGCGACATTATGGACTAAATTATTTTCTGAATTGGGCCGAAAGATAAAATCTCAATTATAATATTTTTATTTGAAAAAAATATATTGTAAGTTTCAAACAACCAATTTAACCTCAAAATTCAAAAATATAACCAAATGTAATTTGAGAGCTACCTTATACCTCAGTGTGCATAAAATGTGTGCATAAACTTATTAAATACCCTTGTATACCTTAAAAGTATATTAATCATGTATAATATCTGACCAAGTTTTTTAATACAGGGATCCTAGATCTCCCTTTTTATTGACACAACCCTTAAATCAGTACTGTTAAGAATACAGTTCAGTTAGAAGCTGTATTTAGATAAATTGTATTTTGTTATTAATTTTTAACATAATCCTTTTTATTATATTAATAATATTGTTCTCTGATCTTTTTTCTCACTCTTGCATCATCTACTACAGCCTTTAAATTGACCATTGAGATTTTTTGGTAACATAATTTTGATATCACCTGAACTCCTAAATATCGAGGGCTGAGTTTACTCCTTCCTATTTAATGCCTGGATATATGTATTGTTTCATGGTTCATCTATTATTAAATACCAGAATTGTCCTCAAAAGGAAATTGTTATCATTGGCATTAGTTACTGTGCACTGAATTAACCTAGGAGACCTGTGAATATATCACTCCAGTTGCTCAGAAATTTACAAGGTAAAACCAAGTCCATTTCAAATGATGGAGAAAAATCACTTTGTATATTTTCTTAAGGTCTGCCCTTATTCGCACATTTTTACAAAAGCCTCCTTCTTACTGGAGTTATTAATCCTGAGAAATCAAAGGGCAGAACATCAAGCAATCAAAATGTGGAAAGAATATGTTCTTATTTCTTTTCACTGTGATTGTTATTTTAATAGACACCTACTACTTTTGTCTTTTTCCTGGAATGCAGTCAGATTTCACTTCTCTGCTGTCACCATGTTGTGTTTTTTAAAGCTGCATATTGATTTAATTTCCATGCACTACAGTTTTCTATAGTAGTGGAACTCTTCATTTATCCTCCATGTTTTACATTAATATATTTATATCTATAGAAAATGGAACTGCAGCAATGGTAATGATACCTATCTCTGCATTATCTCAAAAACACACCTGTGTAACTAAGAACAGGAGAAAATTTATGTTCAGATTATTGACATTTAAGTATATAGAATGCAAGACTACCATTATTTACAAGTGGTTTATTACTTTCTTTTCTGAATAAGTGTAGAGAAGTTTGTTAATTATATACCTCAGATGTGGAAAAGATATTCTTACACCTTTGAATGCTACTTTTTTCACACAATTACCTTTAAAGTAAGACAAGCATCTTTGTACTTCCTTAGCTATAATAAATGTATATTCTCTAATATATTTTATATACCCTAAATATGTGGGTTTTTTCTTTAAACGCCTCTGTGCTTTTTACTTGGTGAACTGGTTCTTCTAAAATCTGAATTCAGGATTGAATTCTAAAATAACCTTCCTATATACAGAATTATTGACAATCTCAAGTATGCCAGAAACTCAGAATTATTTCTTGCTGTATAACAATGTAGCATAGTAATTATGTTCATAGGCACCATACATTAAATATGTATGAAATTGGGGTTCCCTGGTGGCGCAGTGGTTGAGAGTCCTCCTGCCGATGCAGGGGACACAGGTTCGTGCCCTGGTCTGGGAATATCCCACATGCCACGGAGTGGCTGGGCCCGTGAGCCATGGCTGCTGAGCCTGCACGTCCGGAGCCTGTGCTCAGCAACGGGAGAGGCCACAACAGTGAGAGGCCCGTGTACCGAAAAAAAAAAAAGAACTTTCTTGAATTGTCCCATACTTGTTTTATGGTGTAGTATTAATTTAATCACCAGAATGTAAACATAATAACAAGTGATTTTGTTTACTGTTGTGTCTCCAGCACCTAGAACACTCCATGAGTAGATGCTCAAAACCACCAAAACACATTGTGCTACATTTCAAACCTCAAAAAAAAAAAAAAAAGAAAGAAAAGATCTCCTGTTTCACTTACAAAATTTTCACTTACAAAATTAACAAAGTTATGCAGGTGAAAAATAATTCCATTTTTCATGGCCTCTGTTCAATAGCATTTCCATCTTTGTTCTTTTGAAAGTTAAGCATTAGTGCATGTAGAAACAAAAACCAGAAAGACCTGAAGTTGATATGTTCATTCTTGCTATGGATCAAGCATAGACTGTCTTTGAGGAAAAGAAATTAAGTTACAAGGTGCTGCAGCAGTAGTGATTGTGGGAAGAGTGGAGAAGGACAAAAAGGCAGAAGATTTTTAATCATAGGCTTTAATTTAAATCAGAAATTTCTGCTGAGAATTCCTTTGATAATTGCTTCTAATTTCTCTATCATTTGTCTTTTATGTTTTTAGCTATGTTCATTATGGGGAAGATTTTAAGTTTAAAATAATTATGCATACTGAATTCTCTATTGCCTCAATTTTCATTTTATTACATTCCTTTTAATATTATAATGAACAATGTACTCTGATGCATCTAATTATTAAGGAACATTTGACTAGTCAAACACAACTTTAAAAACCTTAGATTCTATTATTTTGGTATTCTATTTTAATGCATTCTTGTAGCTTTTATTGTTTTTATTATACCAGTTTTCAGATCTAATTAATTCTGCCAGCACAATAGCTTGTTAAAATGCTTTGAGACAGTAAACAGTGGAGGTGTATGCTGTATATATATATATATATATATATATATATATATATATATATATACACAAATGGTTTGATTATTTTAAGTAAAGTGATTGGATGTTAATTGCTTAAAATGAGTAAATTCATTCAAACAGTTAAATCTGCTGCATTCATAAAGAACTACAATATCAAAATAAAAATATTGGGAGCTCCATATGATGCTACTTCCTCCTAAAAATATTTAAAACCAAGCAACGTATTTTATATTGTACCCAGAAGAATTGTAATTCAGTTTCTAGTCTCAGAGAGCCACACCTTACTTCTAGATAGTTTATGGTACTGGGATGTAGGTTCAGCCTAAATTAAAAATGGCTTGTACAAGGTAGAAGTATCTAGGCTGATGCATCAGATCTTCTGTTTAAAGTCACCAAGTGTCCAGGTTCCTTCTTTCCTGTTGTTTCTACCACCCATAAAGTGTTACACTTTCCCTTTAAAAGCATAAACTGGAAGTTGCACACATCACTTCTGCTTACATCCCAGTGGAAGACCTTGATGATATGGCTCCACCTAGCTGCAAGGGAGGCTGCGAAGCAGTCTTTATTCTAAGCAGTCATGGTCCAACTCAAGCTTGTGAGAATAAGTAACAATCTCTGCCATATACAATAAAGGCTTACAAATTTATAAAATTACTTTACATTTTAAAATTCCATTTTGCATCTGTATAATTAAGAATTTAGAGCTTATGTGTTAAGTGGTTATAACTGAATTCCAAAAAATGTTCCCAATAAATAGGAATTTATCCATGTAATATATAATCCACGTAATATAATATATTATAATATAATATAATAATATATTAATAATAATTAATTAAGCAATAGTTAATAATATAATAAATTGATTAAACATAATTAATAAATAATTAATTGATTAAATATAATAATTAATAATATAATATAATCCATGTAATATATAGTCATGTAATTAACCATAACAGTAAAAGAAACACCAAGAATGTAGCATCCTACTTAAAACTAGACTATTATTAATATTATTTTATTTTAATAGTTTAAAGGAAAAATAATAGTTTAAAGGAAAAATAATCTCTTTTTTGGAGGTTTTCTTTTTGAAAAATTTTTCAATATGGCTTTCAATATTGTACACAATAATATTAGTGCAATGAAGTCAGATTATACTAGAATATGCTATCCACAAAAATTATCGTTAAAACATAGTGACATGGTTCTGTTTTCTTACATTGCTTACCTGTGTTGGACACTGATGATCACCCAGCATCATTTCTTCTTTTCTTCTCTTTCTTAAATAATCCCAATTTAATTAAAGTATTCACAAAAAGCCTCTCTCTCTCTTCCACACACACACACACAACAAAAACAAAAAAATGTACAGCATCCATCTCACGATCATAAAGGAAGCCAGTGACGTGTAAAGCTGGTGTTGCAGTTAGCACAGCAGAGAGGCTAAAAGAACTTGGACCCTTGATGGCAAGGTTGAGCTGCTGAATCAATCCACTTTGATGTCATCCCTGGAAGATAATAAATTTTCTTATTTTTAAGCCGTCTTAAGTCAATTTTTCAATCACTTTCTTCACAAAGCCTTCTAACTGATATGTATTACTTCCTAAATAACCTTCTTTATCACTTACAAAAACATTGAGCAATATGATTTCTAGAGTTCAGGAAAGCTATTTACAACTCTGAAAAGCAAAATTTTAGCCCCAAATTATCAAATTTTCATGATGTAATTTCATATGTATTCTGAGTAAGTTTGGATAGGACTTTCAGATTGATCAAATCAAAACTTTTTCATTTTTAAAGTATAGATTTCAATAAGAATTCACTGAAATCTGTATAATTTCTCATCTAACCATGTATCAGTGTGACCCTCTGAGAATCAGTGATTATAGAAATACAGCCATTAAATCAAAGACAGATACCTATTTGCCCAGCATTAGGAAACTAAGTGTTTTCCTGCTAAGATATGTCTATTGATAGGCCTTTTTTTTCATAGGCTTGTCTTTTCCACAAGGAGAATCCTGAAAGCTTATCTGCTTTCACAGGCCAGAAGTGCTGCCTTATTCAAATGGAACTTCAAATGTTCTCACTTTGCAATAGAAATTGTCCTTAAAGGGTCTTAGAATAGTTAGATTCTATTGCAACAATCATTTATTTCCTTGACTGAAAGAAGAAATTTTTTTTTTTTTTTTGCGGTATGCGGGCCTCTCACTGTTGTGGCCTCTCCCATTGCAGAGCACAGACTCTGGACGCACAGGCTCAGTGGCCATGGCTCAGGGGCCCAGCTGCTCCGTGGCATGTGGGATCTTCCCAGACCGGGGCACGAACCCGTGTCCCCTGCATCGGCAGGCGGACTCTCAACCACTGCGCCACCAGGGAAGCCCAAGAAGAAATTATTGTATACCATCTGACTGGGGTTTTTTCTCAGCCTTCTTTCTTTTATATCATTCCTATTCATGGCTTATTTACAATTTATTACTCTTTGTATCACAAGACACATCATTATAATTGTCAATCCCTTTTAAGGTTTTGAAAGATAATAAAAGAGAGTTTTAAACCTCTGAATAAGAAATTAAGTAATATTAATGTGTGATTGAATGTCAGCTACTTGAGTAAAACAGATGATTCAATGATTTCTAAATGCAATACATTCTGGGCTGAGATAATGCTAACAAAACTAAATAAGACCTCCTGAAAGAATGAAAAGAGACATATATGGGCTACTTATGACTTCATACAGAGCATAGTACTTCTCAGCTCAGAGAAATTCATCAGAAATTAGCTCCCTCATATTCAAAGCAAAAGATAAAAGGTATTGATATATTCTAGCACACATAAGAGGAAATCATATAACGGAATTGCAATCTCAGATTAGAAAAAGAAAAAGTTGATACTACAGCTTTTTATCTTACAAAGTGTAAAGAAATAGAAATTACAATTGCAGATGTTAATGAAGGAGAAAATTTTGTTTGAACACATGAAAAGGTCCATTTTTGTTAGTAAATTTATAAATAAACAAGGATGTATTAATACATTTTACATAATTTAGTCGTGTTTTCAGAAATCATCAAAGGATGCCTATATTACAGTTGGTTAAGAGCTTCGCTTTACCACATACTGACTGCGTACCTTTGGGAAAATTAGTAAACTTCTCTGGTCTTCAATTTCCTCACTTACAAGATGGGTAGGATGATAATAATACTAAATTTCTCATAGGGTTGTTAAAAGGGTTAAAGGATAAATAAAGATTAGTATTTAGAACAGTGCAGGTACTCAAGAAATGTAAACTATTATTCGTAACTTTATACCCATAAGAATTGTCAATTCACTCTATATGTGTAAGAAATGTCAATTAAAAATATACTTCTTTAGGGGCTTCTCTGGTGGCGCAGTGGTTGAGAGTCCGCCTACCGATGCAGGGGACACGGATTTGTGCCCCTGTCCGGGAGGATCCCACATGCTGTGGAGTGGCTGGGCCCGTGAGCCATGGCCGCTGAGCCTGCACGTCCGGAGCCTGTGCTCCGGAACGGGAGAGGCCACAACATTGAGAGGCCCACCTACCCCCCCCAAAAAAAAAAAAATATATATATATATATATATACTTCTTTTTTTTCTATTTTAGCTTTTAATGGTCATACAAATACATAATGATATATGATTCTATCAGATAGACTTGCTGATGTTGTCCCAGAGGTCCCTTAAACTATCTTCATTTAATTTTTTTTTCTTTTTGTTGTTCCAGTTGGGTGATTTCCAGTACTCTGTGTTCCAGATCATTGATCCATTCTTCTGTATCATCTAATCTACAGTTGATTCTCTCTGGTGTATTTTTCTGGTGTATTTTCTCTGGTGTGTTTACGTTGTTGTATTCTTTGGCTCTAATTCACTCTTTATTAAAGTTCTCACTGTGTCCTTCCATTATTCCCCTGAGTTTGGTATGCATCTTTATGATCATTGCCTTGAACTAATTATCAGATAGATTGCTTATCTCCATTTCATTTAGTTCTTTTTCTGAGGTATTGTCTTGTTTTTTTGTTGAAATCTATTTATCTTCCTCCTCATTTTGCCTAATTCTTTGTTTAGGTCTATGTGTTATGTATGTATTATGCACTATGTCTCCCAGTCTTTGAGAAGTGGCATTATGTAGGAGATGTTCTATGAGCTTCAGCAGCAGGTTCCCCTCTGGCCACCAGAGAGAGATGTTCCAGGTGTGTCTCCTTTAAGGGCTACATACTCCCTTCTGTTTTGCCGAGGCTGACTGCTGTGGGTGCACTGGACTGACTGTCTGCAAGCCTTTGCCTTGTGCGATTGCTGCAGGCATGCTGGTGGACAGGATAGGCACTCCAGCATTGCTGGCTGCAAGGCCAGCTACAGATATGCTAGTGAGTGTGGCAGGCCCCCAGTGCTAATAGGCTAGAGGGAGGATTCCAAAATGGTGCCCACCAGTGTCATTGTCAGCAAGGTAGAATGAGATCACAAAAATGGCTGCCACCAGCATCTCAGTCCCCAGGGGTAGGCCCAGCTGCCTCGTCCCTCTGCAGGAGGCTCTCCAAGTCAGCAAGTGGGTCTGACCCAGACCCCTTTCAAACTGTTGCCTCTGAGCTCAATGTGGGGTTTGAGGAAGACCTCCTCACTCCTCCAGGAGGACCTCCATGATTGAGATATCCTTCCTGCTTATGGTCACCTACATGGGATTGTGGGTCCTGACTAGACCACATCTCCACCCTCCTTACCCATCTGGTTGTAGTTCTTTCTTTATATCTTTATTGTGGAAAATCTTTTCTGCTAGTCTTAAGGTCATTCTCAGAAAGAATTACTTTGTAAATAGTTGTAATTTATCCCTTTCCCTCCTGATATATATTTTTAAAATACTAAACACACTGGTTATAGTCACAAAGTATAAACTGCTCAACTAGCTAAAAAACTTCTTTTAAATACATTTGTTACTTTTAATACATTCAAACAACTAATTCAGCATTTTATCAAAGATAGAAATAATAATGTTTACTATCAATATATATTTGCAACTAGTATATGGGGTATTTTGCTTGAACTTAGTTCAGATATTTAAAAAATTTTTTTTTGAATTTTTGAATTTTATTTTAATTTTTTATACAGCAGGTTCTAACTAGTTATCTATTTTATACATATTAGTGTCTATATGTTGACCCCAATCTCCCAATTCATCCCACCAAAACCACCTCCCCTGCCACCTTCCCCCCTTGGCCTCCATGTTTGTTCCCTACATCTGTGTCTCTATTTCTGCCCTGCAAACAGTTTCATCTGTACCATTTTTCTAGGTTCCACATATATGCGTTAATATACGATATTTGTTTTTCTCTTTCTGACTTACTTCACTCTGTATGACAGTCTCTAGATCCATCCACGTCTCTACAAATGACCCAATTTCGTTCCTTTTTATGGCTGAGTAATATTCCATTGTATATATGTACCACATCTTCTTTATCCATTCGTCTGTTGATGAGCATTTAGGTTGATTTCATGACCTGGCTATTGTAAATAGTGCTGCAATGAACATTGGGGTGCATGTGTCTTTTTGAATTAAGGTTTTCTCTGGGTATATGCCCAGTAGTGGGATTGCTGGATCGTATGGTAATTCTATTTTTAGTTTTTTAAGGAAGCTTCATACTGTTCTCCATAGTGGCTGTATCAATTTACATTCCCACCAACAGTGCAATAGGGCTCCCTTTTCTCCACACCCTTTCCAGCATTTGTTGTTTGTAGATTTTTCTGATGATGCCCATTCTAACTGGTGTGAGGTGATAACTCATTGTAGTTTTGATTTTCATTTCTTTAATAATTAGTGATGTTGAGCAGCTTTTCATGTGCTTCTTGGCCATATGTATGTCTTCTTTGGAGAAATGTCTATTTAGGTCTTCTGCCCATTTTTGAATTGGGTTGTTTGTTTTTTTAATATTGAGCTGCATGAGCTGTTTATATATTTTGGAGATTAATCCTTTGTCCATTGATTCATTTGCAAATATTTTTTTCCCATTCTGAGGGTTGTCTTTTTATCCTGTTTGTAGTTTCCTTTGCTTTGCAAAAGCTTTAAAGTTTCATTAGGTCCCATTTGTCTCTTTTTGTTTTTATTTCCATTACTCTAGGAGTAGTTCAGATTGTTTTTAGACAACAACTATTTCTCTTTGACTGAAGTAAACAGGGAATTCATTGGGTTTGTAATTTTAATCACATTGATTCTGCTCCCAAAATCACAAAGGTTGAGATATCACAATATTTCCATATGTTTGTTCTCCCCATTTGGAAGTTAAATATTTTTTATAATCGTTAAATATTTATTGCACACCAGCCAGATTCAGGGAACCTCTTGTGTTCCAGGTAAATTAGCCAAAAAATTTTAGAACTGAAAGAACCTCAGAACATGTTGGACAAACTCTTCTTTTCATGGGTAAGGAAAACAATGCCCACAAAACAACTCAAGATCATGGAGAAGCTCAAGGTCATTGGTTTTAGCCAGGCAGAAAATTCAGATTTTTGCTTACCACATCCCATTGCTTAGGGGTCCTGTCCTCAAATTATGGCCAAATTACTAGAAAACTTGCTTCTCTGTAGAACAGCAAATGGATTTTATTCTAAAGGCATTGTTATGGTCTTTTACAAAGTTGCATTGAGGTCTACAGAAAGCTGTCTTCAATTCCACTAAAGATACAGCATTATTAATAGACAACAACAACAACAAAATGGTGATACCCGTAGTCCTATCTAAAGTTTGTGATGGAATCATTATGTTATCCTGATTAAAGAAATTGCTCTCCTTTGGTCAATCTGTCCCAGCTATTACCTGAGAACATGTAATCAAAAAGTGCTGGATGACATGTTCTAACAGGAAAAGAGGTAGTTGTGAGTTATTAGAAGATGTTGGTTGATCCTTTATTTACAGGAAGAAAACTGCAATAAGATATTCTTGAATCCTGACATATTTCTAGGAAGACTCACAATTTTAATCTTTTAATCAATCAGAATATTTGCATAATCTATCTTTATTTTACTTTATACACAGTGACAATCAGAGAACAATCTTTCATGAGAGTAAAGAAGAGAGTTATGCATCCACCTAATGAATCTTATCTGTATAGATACCAAACCCTAGAATTCTGTAGGAAATTTCACTTATTTTTCAATTGTTATTTTTAAGCTGAATTTGCTGATTAATTGCCTGAATCTCCAATTCTCTTTGTTGATATAAATTCAACCACAGAAATGCCATTAATTAAGGAGCACTTAAAATGGGAAGAATTTCCATATCTCCTTGACTCCAATTTGAAAAAAACATGGATTTCTTTGCTATTTCTTAAGATCTATTTGTATCATTCTAATTATTGAAAATAACATGCACACTTAAATACAAATTTGGCAGAATATGAATGTTCAAATAATCTTAATGTGGACATTTAACCGTTTTGTTACTTTCCCCTTTCTCTGCCATCGTAGACAGATGGTATCCCATCCCTTCCCTCGTGGAATGTTTTAAAGAGTATGCCTTCTGGTTCAAGGAAATGTAAATAATATCTTTGTTGGTAATGATTCAGATTCTAGTTTTAATGGTAATCATTATCAAACATTGCAAGAGTAGGTATGGAGTGGAGATCCCTCTAAACATGAAATTAGAGAGGTCTGAGGATCCAGAACAATGAGGAAATTCATCCCTGATTCCTGGAAGAATTCCTGAGAGGGAGACCATGAGACATAAGAGAGGAATGGTGATGTGGTCCATCTAGGAAGTTGGACCAAAGGCACATCAGCTAATCTGAGCTGATTGATGGATTGGCCAATGTTCTGTGGCCTAAGAATGTTACAGAAGTAGCAATAAGCTTGTAGACTTGAAGTAGCCATTCTCAGTGGTAATCAGTATTGATGAATGATTAATGGCTTGTAATTCTCTTCTCACCTACAAATCATGGCACAATTCTTGTGAGGCTTGGGAAGGAGAAGCTTTATTTTATTCACTGGGTGGTCAGTCTATGCCACAGGATAGAAAATAACATGAGTGCAACCAAGCTTAAAAGGCATATAAGTGACACCTAGAGAAGAGACTTGTGCAATATTCAAAGTTGCACACAGATAATACACCAGACTCAAGTAGTACAGTGTTTACTTGTAGCAAGAGGGGAAAGAGAGTGTACACAAGATCCAATCCCTTGCAATGCATTGGTCCTCCATGGCCAGCAGATCCATTTTACAGCCATGATAGGCAGCATTCTTTTTATGCAACTGAAAAGTTTCTGAAAAGTCAAGGATATTTAGAACCCATCTGAGGTGCAGAGATTTCAGGTTAAAGGAAACCTATGCAAAATAATTTGGCAAATGAAGCATTCTGAGGTAAACAGCTATCCTCTAATGGATAAACTTTTTATGAAATCATTGTGGGAACACAAAAATATTAATATACTATAATGCTGAAGGAGCATTGGCAAGACAAAGACTGCAATGTAAGAAAGGAAAAGAAGAAGGCAAAGAGTCAAAAGAAATAGGACACACGGATTTAGCAATTTAAGAATGGGGACAGGGCTTCCCTGGTGGCGCAGTGGTTGAGAGTCCGCCTGCCGATGCAGGGGACGCGGGTTCGTGCCCCGGTCTGGGAAGATCCCACATGCCGCGGAGCCTGCGCGTCCGGAGCCTGTGCTCCGCAACGGGAGAGGCCACAACAGTGAGAGGCCCGCGTACCGCAAAAAAAAAAAAAAAAAAAAAAAAGAATGGGGACAGTGGAAGGGAAGAATCTCACCTTCAGAAAGTAAACCCACCTAAGACTGATTGTCAAGGAATTTTGGAAATCATCTGAGGTGAAAGTGAACAACTAAGGAAGCAACTTAAGAAAGAGAAAAAAGCCTCTCATGTAGTCTAACCAAGTGGAAAGTATACGTATGAAAGATTTCCTCTCCCACTTTGTCCATGCAGTAGCAAAGGCATTCATGAAGTTAACTAAAGTATCAATTTTTAAGTTCTAAAGTCTCTTCAACTAAAGAATAAATAGCATGACAAATGTTGTACATTTTTTAAGTTCTATGCCAACCCCTGGATTAAACAAACTAAACAAGTATTGATATAATTTTCCTGCAAGCCTTTACTTTTCGGAGTTTAAGCATGTTAGCATATATGGTAAATCTTCAACAGAAAGATGCAGTGTTTCCCAAATTTAAGTCACTGAAATTTTTGCTAAAATTATTTCCAGGGATTAAAGATAAGAGCACCACAAATTACCAAAAATGGTATTAAAATACAAATAAAAATGATACGGAAAAAAAGACACTAGGAGATAGGAAATAATTAAGTACAAATATCTGATTAAAGTTGATTTGAAATATTAAGATTTTGAGTACTTATGTGGAACTAGACACATGGCTAGTGTAGAATAATGGCTGCTCTTGACAAGGTTATGGAGAGGAGAGGAAAGATGTTGTGTGCCAACTGGGAAAAGCAATGGGCTTTATTTCTGCTAAAGGTACCAAAGCGTTAAGAAATATGTAGACAAATGAAGGGTATATGCCTGTTTGACATCCTTCAGATTAAATTTGGATTAAGGTATATGGTCACAAGCTTCAATAGATTTGAGCAAGAAAAACAAACTAAAACTAGAAAAGGTCTAAATCCCAAGACTTACCAAACTATTACAGTCTTCTTAGCATATCCCAAATAGCAAATACTTTATAATGCGTTCTTCACTATTTATATGCATTGTTGTTTCATGCACCTAAAAGTGTCAGTACCATAGTATATAAGTTTGGTTATGAAGGCCTCAAACTTTTCAATTACCATTTTAGACAGGGTCCTTTTTTTTTCTTTTTCACTGTTGTGGCCTCTCCCGTTGCGGAGCACAGGCTCCGTACACGCAGGCTCAGCGGCCATGGCTCACGGGCCCAGCCGCTCCGCGGCATGTGGGATCTTCCCGGATCAGGGCACAAACCCGTGTCCCCTGCATTGGCAGGCGGACTCTCAACCACTGCGCCACCAGGGAAGCCCTGACAGGGTCCTATTTTAATGAACATACAACCAATGTGATTTGTGGTCTTAGGCCAGACTCTTTACTTAAAACCAGATTTTTAAAGTCAGGTTTTGACTTAAAATACCTGAGTGGAAATTTGAGGAGAAAAGATGATGAGTTGATGGATTCAATTTTTACCATGAGGGAGATTTTCAGTAAGCAGTTAAATATTCACATCTGAAGTTCAAAAATAAGATGGACTAAAAATAAATATTTGGGGTTCATTAACAAATGATGGAAACTGAAGCCAAGGAAGTACTGAAGATCATTCAGATGGGCTGTTCAGATGGACAATATAAAGTGATATGAGAAAAAGCCTAGGGAAAAAAAAAAACACCTTGAAGGAAATAAACCTCATTATTTAATGCTTAGCCAGAGAAAAACAAGAATTCCTTATAGAATGACTACTTAACAAAGCCTATTTTATATGAAACTGTATCATATTATTGCCTTTCATTTTGAGTTCATTTTCTCTTTGCAAATCACACACACACAGACGTACACACCTAAATGCAGATTTCATAATTGTGGTTTAGGTACAATAATATTACAATAGCAACAAATGTTTGTGAAATTTTTACTATGTAGCAGATACTAGGCTAAGTTTTTATATAAATTAACTCACTTAATCTTCATAATTAATCTTCATAATGGCCTGCTCTACCTATCTGTGGCCATGTGATAAACTAACCTAAAACTTGGTGTTTTACAATGGCCAATTATTATATTTCGTGATTAATGAAATCAGGTCAAGAAATCAGATACGGTTAGAATGGGTGATACTTTTACTCCACATGGAGTCAGCTGAGGTCACTAGACGATATTCAGCTGGTGGATCTAACATAATTAGCAAAACTATAGAATTTTTGGTAATTTGAAAGATATAGAGTAAATTTGTAAAATACTTTTATGCGCAGAGCACTCATAGATTTAGCAGAGGATACAAGATTTATCAACATATAGCCCTCAAAAAGTTTATATTTTAGTGAAGTCAATGAGGGCAATAACCTTAGTACAAAATCGTTATTACATATTAGGAATCAAGTTCCATGGAATAGCTATGGCACTTCAGAGGTGAAAAATAGTCTGATTTGCACTGATCCTATATGTAATGTGCTCTCTGCCATGACAATCTTTCCAATCTACCATGCAGTTACACAACCACCTTTCAAGGATCAACTCAGATGTCACATCCTCCTGAAGTTGTTCCTAAATCTCCAAACTCTCTACACCTTGAACCTCTGTTGTACATTGTTTACATTTATCTCAGGATACTCAGTTTAACCCATTTTATATTACAGTTCTGTTTGCCCTTTTCTAATCTCCTCTCCTCTGTTAACCAGACCATTTGTCTTACCCATATTTGGCTCCTGTTTACCACATAGCACAGGACAAAAATTAATAATTACTTATATATTAATAATGAATATGAACCTATTAAAGAATTATTGAGTATCCACTTCATATTTTTGATTATCTACTATATGCCAAGAACTAGGTATAGAGAGATTAATAAAACATGGTTCATGCACTTACAAGAGTTGACAGTGTAGTTGTCAATTAGATCCAAACCTAAACCTTAGAGTTCAAGGATTCACACTATTACAGTTATTGGCACCCATGATAATGTCTTGAATCCAATTTAAAGTGAGAGATTTACCTAACACAAATTTTACAACTTCATTTTTTCAACTTACAAAGACCTAAACACTCAAATAATCTCACAATAGGCAGAATCTATTTTTTGTCCAATTAGGGAAAATGCTCTTCCCTCATCATCAAGCAGTGTTACTTGCAATTTTTAAGAACAGATAAAATTTGTAAGGAGAAAACTAAGTAGCCCAAAGGCTGAAAATAAATGTTAATATTTGACTGATAACGGCTTCAGAATATCAATGGTAGATCAATATCCTTATTAACAAAAGTAGGTTACTTAAATCCATGAGTATGCCTCCACCATGTTGTCTCTCTCCTTATCATCTGGGATTCACAGAGACTCCATCTCCACCACACAGAGGATGACAACCCTAAGGGATGAGGGCAACCAATGGGAAGAAACTGTATCTCTGAATAACCTCATGGAGCAGAGTTGAATCATTCAGTTTGGACTGTTATTTAAAGGAGAAATCAAATTACATCTTCTTTAATTTATTGAATCTTTGTCCTCTTTGTCAGAGCATCCTAGTCTCAGACTAATAGAGACCAGTATATCCTGTTCACTGAAGCTGCCCAAGAAATACATCATCAGTACTTCCCATCATTATTCTTGATCAGTGTAGGTCTGATCTAATTGAGAGTAGCCAAGCATCCATATATCCAAATATAAGCAATCTTTAAAAGTGTATAACTAAGAGCCAACTCTACCAATATAATCCAAGTATAGCAATGATACCTAAATTCAACAACTGTATATAATCAAATTTCATGATTGGATTTTATATAAAAGCTTGGAACTTCCAAATTACTTTAGGTCATTGTCTGGTGATCAACAAAAGATAGACATTATAATATGACATTTAAAAATATCTTTTAAATCATTTTCCAACAAGCAGATATTTAATAATAAGTTGTTATTTTATTTTATTTTATTTTATTTTATGGTTTGTATGAAATATAAGTAAATTACTCTGAACCTAATTTATGATATTTCAGGAATCCCTGAAAAGATCACTTCCCAATTTCCCAAAGTCTAACTTGCTTACTCAAAAATGCCTAGATTTCCTTTAATAGGGTTAAACATCTATTAAAGGGAAAATAAGATTCCAGATAATCTGAGGAGGAAGAGGAAAAACAATTTGAATTTATATCTAGTTATAAATGATTGATTTCATCTATTTTTCCAAAAATAGTTTTTATTGAAGGATAGGGTGCATGAAAAGTAGAAATGAGTGAGGTATTTCTTAGGACAAAAAGATATAATCCATCTACTTTTCAATTTTGCCTAGAATTGATTGACTCTACTGCAAATAAAATGATAATAAAAAGAAAAGAAATCAATAGATAGACTAAATAATCAGCCAACAAAGAAAGAAACATAGCATTGTTAACAGGAGATGTGTGATTACATTTATGGTAGAAATCAGTTTTACATGCAAGCAGTTAACCACCTATTATGTTTTTTTTCTAGGATTCATATAAGGAAATCAGTCTCCTCCCTGAAGTTCACCTCACTTGCTCATTGATAAATGATCATTTTGTTAAATTGACAGTAATCTAGGATATTTAACATCTCTAAGCCAGTTTCCTTATCTGTAAAATAAGAAAAATAATACCTACATTATAAACTCACTTTATTTTTTAGAATTTATTAATTTATTTATTTGTCTGTGTCAGGTCTTAGTTGCAGCACGTGGGATCTTCATTAGCGCGTGAGGGATCTTTTAGTTGCAGCATGCGGGATCTTTATCTGAGTCATGTGAACTTCTTAGTTGTGGCACATGGGATCTAGATCCCTGACCTGGGATCGAACCTGGGCCCCCTGCATTGGGAGCAGAGTCTTAGTCATATTGGTAATCACATTCTGATTACCAATATGAACTCTTTCAACCTTCTAACTTTCCTCCCTGCCTCTAGTCTCTAAATATATCTTCCTCATATGATCTTACCACTTTCACAATCAAAGCATTAAGTTCCTGTAAGATAAAATCTAAAATTCTTAGTAGAGTGTATCTACAAGGCCCTCGTGATATGATGCCTAGCAATTATTTTAGTCATTTGTCCTGCTATTCCTAGTTTAATACTTTAACCTTAATCCGTTACTGCTTGCAGTTCCCCCACAAACTCATACTAGGTTTCAATGATACACCTTTACTTTTCATCTCTCCTGAGACTCCATTAAAGCAAAAACAGAAATCTATAAAAATAGAATTAATACATAACTGAGAAGAATGTAGGAGACATATTATCAGCAAATGACTGATATCAACAGATTGTTAGAGGCTGAAAAGTGCAGAATAGACAATTAACTAAATGGAATTAAAAATAAATGCT
The DNA here is from genome assembly GCF_949987515.2 of Delphinus delphis. Lineage (NCBI taxonomy): Eukaryota > Metazoa > Chordata > Mammalia > Artiodactyla > Delphinidae > Delphinus > Delphinus delphis. The sequence goes on along the minus strand of NC_082684.1, from coordinate 69,692,435 downwards.
TAGAAAATAAAGTCAAGCACTTCTCCTAGAAAGTAAAGTAGAAATGCAAAGAGTCAGAAAGCACAAAGGAAAAGATGGGTTACAGGGAACCATCACAGAAGTCCAACATCTGAATAACAGAAGTTTTAAAAAGAATGAATGCAGAAAATGGAGAAGAAATTAATAGAGAAATAACAGACCAATTCTTCACAGCTGAAAGATCTGAGTGTTTAAAGTGCAAAATAACACGTAGAATGATAGTAATTAAAACTCACACCTAGAGACGATTATAAAAGTTTCCAAAATTAAAAACAGGTTATCTAAAAAAGAATGAGAATGGGTTGACTTAGACTTATCACCAATACTGATGTCAAGAAAATTGATAAATGCCTTCCAGTTAACGGTGAAATTTTTTGACTGTAAAATGATATACCCAGTCCAATATCTAATCTCTCTCTCCTTCTCTCTTCTGCTCTCTCTCTCTCACACACACACACATGCGTGCACACACACACACACACACACACACACAAACTCTCACACAGTGAGAGCAGAATACAGACATTTGCTAATACTATACGTTTTTTTTCAAACAGTTACTTTGCAATGTTGACTAGAACAGTAAGGGACAAAAAAGGGAAAAAAGAAAGAGAAAGAGAAGAAACGGGATTTAGAAACTATGGATCCCACTCAGGAAAGCAATGAAGGAAATTGCTGGAGAGAGGCTATACAGTAGCCCTAGAAAGCAACTGATTCAGATTAGAGTAGAAAGATTGATGGTGCCAGGAGGAAGGCATTTGGGAAAAGGTCTCTGCTTGAGTAGATATAAGGGAAATATATGAAAATGTAAGATGCATATTACTTTTTTTTAAAAACAAGAGAGAAAAGTCAGTTGCTAACCAAAGGGCAAAAAAACAAAGTTGTGCTATAATGAGGTATCACCTCACACTGGTTAGAATAGCCATCATAAAATGTCTACAAATAGGGACTTCCTTGGTTGTCCAGTGGTTAAGACTCCATGCTTCCAATGCAGGGGCCATGGGTTCGGTCCCTGGTCGGGGAACTAAGATCCTGCACCACATGCAGGATCTTAGATATAGCACAGGAAACTGTATCGAATATCTTGTAAAAACCTATAATGAAAAAGAATCTGAAAAAGAATATATATGTATTACATATATAAATATATATTTATATAACTGAATCGTTTTGCTGTAGAGCTGAAGCTAACAAAATACTGGATATCAACTATAGTTCAAACAAAAAAATTTGTGTAAAAAGCCACAATTCAAATGTGGAGAAAATAAATCTTTGGCATGATTTTAATCAATTGATAAGAAGAAAAGAAAAAACATCCCAGCATAGCACAGTACATGACACAGCACAGTTATAAAAATGTAAACTTTCAGAGTCAATTTATGGAGAAAGAATGAAAGACTTTGTTGCTGTTTCATATCAAATTACAAATGATAACAATCTTTTTTTTTTCACTATTCAAAAAGCTTTTAAAAAAAATTCTTTCCAGGATTTTAAAAAAATGCTGTCTCGGGGCTTCCCTGGTGGCGCAGTGGTTGAGAGTCTGCCTGCCGATGTAGGGGACACGGGTTCGTGCCCCAGTCCAGGAAGATCCCACATGCCATGGAGCAGCTAGACCCATGAGCCATGGCCGCTGAGCCTGCGCGTCCAGAGCCTGTGCTCCACAACGGGAGAGGCCACAGCAGTGAGAGGCCCGCGTACCGCAAAAAAATAAAAAAAATAAAAAATAAATAAAATAAAGATGCTGTCTGTCACATTTTTTAAAATTTTATTTTATATCGGAATATAGCTGACTTACAACATTGTGTTAGTTTCAGGTGTACAGCAGCGTGATTTAGTTATACATATATCTATTCTTTTTCAATCTTAACAAAATAAAAAGGTAGCTGGTAAACGGTGGAGAGTGATGAAGGTAAAAAGGTGAACAGAACAGTACAGGTGATAATATCAATTCTTAATAGTGTATCAGGGTATTATTTATTATCACAAAAGTAACCTGCAGGGGCATATACCCTGAGAAAACCAAAATTCAAAAAAAGTCATGTACCAAAATGTTCATTGCAGCTCTATTTACACTAGCCCGGAGATGGAAACAACCTAAGTGCCCATCATCGGATGAATGGATAAAGAAGATGTGGCACATATATACAATGGAATATTACTCAGCCATAAAAAGAAACGAAATTGAGCTATTTGTAATGAGGTGGATAGACCTAGAGTCTGTCATACAGAGTGAAGTAAGTCAGAAAGAGAAAGACAAATACCATATGCTAACACATATATATGGAATTTAAGAAAAAAAAATGTCATGAAGAACCCAGGAGTAAGACAGGAATAAAGACACAGACCTACTGGAGAATGGACTTGAGGATATGGGGAGGGGGAAGGGTGAGCTGTGACAGGGCGAGAGAGAGGCATGGACATATATACACTAACAAACGTAAGGTAGATAGCTAGTGGGAAGCAGCCGCATGGCACAGGGATATCGGCTCAGTGCTTTGTGACTGCCTGGAGGGGTGGGATAGGGAGAGTGGGAGGGAGGGAGATGCAAGAGGGAAGAGATATGGGAACATATGTATATGTATAACTGATTCACTTTGTTATAAAGCAGAAACTAACACACCATTGTAAAGCAATTATACCCCAATAAAGATGTTAAAAAAAAAAGTAACCTGCAGAAGTAACAAAATGATAAATAACCCTAAAACACACAGAGAATGTATAATCATATAATTTAGTATTCTGGAGGAACCACCAAAGGAAATGCATTCAAAAATATTTAAAAGAGCTTGCCTTTAGGAAGCCAAATAACTGTTGAATAGAAATGGTTCTGTGACTTTGATCACAAACTGTTCTAAATTATTAAATTGTTGTTACATGTCCATGTATTCCATTTATAACTTTTAAAACATTTTTTGAAGAGAGAGCTTGGGTGGCATATCTTTCCTAAACCTGAAGATCCAAGTGACTTTCCTTTGTGCTTCCACAGTACCCAGTGCATACCTCCAATGTGGCACCTAACTTTATTGTACACATATGACCATGTGTTCGTCTCCTCCACCAGACTCTGTGTTCTTTTGGAGTACAAACTAAATTTTATTCGTCACTCTACCCTCATCTCCTCGTACATTATCTGGTGTGGAATAAGTAATGATTATACATTCACTTAAAAAATAAACAATCAACCATATTGGGTAATCTAGATTAAAGTCAATATTTCAATCCATGTGAGAATTAATATAAACATTCATGAGATATTTAATTATTTCATTTCCCCGTTGCACATTTTAACTCTCTAATGGGATAGTGATCATGTAAAGCTACATGTCTCCAAACCACCAATATTTAGCAGACACTGCAAGGAAATTTTAACCATAATATAATATTCAAAATTCTTCACACCTAGAATTAAACATAAATCAAAAGTTGGTTCTCAGTCAGAAAAGAAGCAGACTCACAGATATAGAGAACAAACTAGTGGTTACCACTGTGGAGAGGGAAGGGGGAGGGGCAATATAAGGGTAGGAGATTAAGGGGTACAAACTATTATGTATAAAATAAACTACAAGGGTATATTGTACAACGTGGTGAATATGGACAATATTTTATAATAACTATATGTTGAATATAACCTTTAAAAATTGTGAATCACTATATTGTACACCTGTAACATATAAATTTGAACATCAACTATACTTCAATAAAATTATTTTTAATTCAAACATTTTTTTTAATTAAAAATTTTTAAAAGTTGATTCTCAGTCTATCTGGTTTTATATCAACATACCAAGCTCAAAAATGTTAAAATCCCTCACTAACTCACAGCATGCCACTATCAGCCTTAATTTGGCATTATTTCATAGAAATGTTGCAATTACAATTTAGTCCACATTGATCAGCAAAAGTTAAAGGGCAGAATTAATTAATGGAAGTAGTAAAGGGCAAAAAATTAATATGATGACACATCTAAAATGCTTAAGAGTGTAGAGAGGCACTGTTATTTTGACATTATACAAATTGATTCTTGCAAAAGAACAGAAGGGGAAATCTGTGAATAAAGCTGAATTTCAACACACTAAATTGTATTTCAGCATTTTAAAAAATAATTACTAAGTATGACAACCACATTACAGATTTGAAACTTCTGACTAATAGACCTAACAATGACTAATGACATTACAAGTAAGCTGTGAAGAAAATGTACAGCAGCTGCATTAAAACTATGCCTTCCAAGTTGATGTGTGGATTTATACCAAAACCTCATATTTTAAAAATGACTCAGTTTTTATTAAAATGCATGAAAAGTTTTAAACACCATATAAAGTATATAAATCTTTGAAGTTGCAAAGATTTTCTGGTGATATTTTTTTTGAGTACTGAAGGAACAGTACAATATTCAAACAATTCAACATATTTGTAGAATACATGAGGACTTCCGATCAATCAAGGTAAGTAGTTGGTGACAACAAATATTCTTATCTTTTGGGGTATTTGCATGACTTTCAGAGTCCCAACATAAACCAAATCCAGAAGTGAAATCAGAATATTAACTTTTCTATTTGTAAACCCCCATTATTACATCTCATTTGCTCTTGAGAATAAATTTCAGAGTTAGACCTGGCAGCTAGGTCTAACTCATTTTTTACAGCAAGTCTGTATTAAGCTAAAATCAGAAGTAAGCAAAAAATTAAAGATATTATATCAAATAATTTATTAAGAAAAATATACACTTCTATGGGCTTCCCTGGTGGTGCAGTGGTTGAGAGTCCGCCTGCCGATGCAGGGGACGCAGGTTCGTGCCCCGGTCCGGGAAGACCCCACATGCCGCGAAGCGGCTGGGCCCGTGAGCCATGGTCGCTGAGTCTGCACGTCCGGAGCCTGTGCTCCGCAACGGGAGAGGCCACAACAGTGAGAGGCCCGCGTACCGCAAAAAAAAGAAAAAAAAAAAGAAAGAAAAGAAAAGAAAAATATACACTTCTAACTCATATATAAGGACATTTGAGTCTTCAGATTCTTACCTGCTGTCCTGACCCACATGTTGCAGTGAAATGATGGCATGTCTTCCTAGTAGAAGACAATACCATGAGACTGCACCATAAAAACAAAACTAGAAAGTTCCAATCAGAAAAACCCTCCAAGGGAAGGTTGAACTTCTCATCCAACAACCCTGAATCAGTTCTGAATTATGGAGCTTTTTCCAAAATATGGACTATTTTTTTTCTTTTAATATAAACATCTTACTTAGAAATCCTGAGATTTCTCAGATTCCTATTAAGAATTAAAGATGTCTCAGTAATCATTTTTAAACCATCTACGAAAACACTAAAATACATAATTGTCATATTATAAGGATTTTTTGCTGTCAAGTTTTTGGTTCTTCATGTTACTATAGTCAAAATGCATTTATTACTAGATGTGTCTTCCCAAGAAGCTATGGAAGAGATGAATCCATCTCAAAGCGATGAAGAAACACTTACTGCATTTCACGTGATAGTGAGACATACATATTTGAACATCTCTGAGGTGTGGATGCATCTCACAATTCATGGCATGTCAGATAAATTCACAGCATGTTTTCTTTCTTTATGGTCTATTAAATAATGGTGCACTTTACAATGTATTCAATTCAGTTAAACGTACCATCCCCTCACTTCTTCCATTTGATCACTTCAAATCAATAATGTAAAACCTTATTATGTAAACACCAAATTGCCAAACCCTCTAAAATTTAAGAACATTCTCTAAGTTCAGAGCTCTTCTCTCAAAAACAACAAACTACTTATCCTAACCAACAAGAATTAGTTTCCAGTGCAAAGGACAGGGAGGACATACACAAGTGTTGTTTCATAGAGTTTGTAAAAGGAAGGTGCCCAGGCAGCTGTATAAACATGTTACACACATGACATTTCAAGTTAGCCATTAATGATATATAAAGTAATTATTGAACCTATGGCCAAAGACATTGGGTATGTGTCAAGGCCAGCTCTAGCCGAGCTGAAGCTAGACAGCTAAGCTCACTCAAAAATAAGGGTATGGAACATCTAAGTTTCACACTTGACCGGGAGAGTTAGAATCTGCTTTTCTGACATGTACTTTATACATCTCTGGCGATGGCTCACCTCACATCTGGATAAGGGCAATGGCATTATTCCTGAGGAAGGACAAGCAGCTTGTTGTGACCCTTGGTCCCTGACAACGTGGAAGAACTCTTCAACCAATAAAACATTTTTAAAAGTTGTACCTGTAACTAATTTCAACATTACTTTGGTATTTTGGCTTGTTTTTTTTCCAAACCACTTGTGTTTCACCTGGGACAGACATTCGTTTCCAACAGACCTGGTAGATTAGAGAAGACAAAGTAACTATACCTGCTTCGTTGCGACTGGTACTTCTGCCACATTAGAAAGGAAAAACTTATTCCATTGGGCCAATGACATCTATTTGAGCTTATCTGTGGGGAAAGCAAAAGACATAGAAAGAGAACATAGGGATTTCCCTGGTGGCGCAGTGGTCAAGAATCCTCCTGCTAATGCAGGGGACAGGGGTTCAAACCCTGGTCCTGGAAGATCCCACCTGCTGTGGAGCAACAAAGCCCGTGAGCCACAACTACTGAGCCCACGTGCCACAACTACTGTGCCCACGTGCCTAGAGCCCGTGCTCTGCAACAAGAGAAGCCACCGCAATGAGACGCCCGCGCATCGCAAGGAAGAGTAGCCCCCCGCTCACTGCAACTAGAGAAAGCCCGTGCGCAGCAATGAAGACCCAACGCAGCCAAAAATAATAAATAAAATAAATAAATTTATTAAAGAAAGAAAGAGAACATAATAAAAACAAAGGAAAAAGGAAAGACAGTAACAGATCCCATTATCAAGGCAGCAATAGCAGGGACTTCCACGACAGCTATTACAGGGGGTGACAAGGTGGCAGTTGCCAGACAGTCTAATAGGAGAGAAGATTGTGATAGACTCAAAAGATGAACCATCTTTACAGCTGAGGGATTCATACACTCGTCTGCATCAATTGCTTTAACAAGCCCATACTATATTCACAATATATTTATGAATAGCACAATAAATATTTGTAGCAAAAATCTGTATCTAACTCTGGTTATGCCTGTCTTGATCTTAATACCGATATTCTTAAAAACATGGAATCACTACAGTGTATTTCCGGTAGGAAATAGATATGGTAGTGCCATATTCCCTTAAAGGGCATTTTGCTTATTAATTCATTTAGTATTTATCTTCCCCAACTAGTAAACAAACTCAATAAAGGCAGCGGTTGTTTTTATAATTTATATATTCTTTATCCAGTGCTGTATTCTCAGCACCAAGAAGCGTTCCTGGCACATACTGTGTGTCTAATACATATTTGTTGAATAAATGAAAAATGTACATATCATTTAGGAATTTCATATAATTCACTATATCTTTATATATACATTAAAGATAAAATGTTTAATATTCCTTAAGACTGAGTAAGTACAGCACGCTCAGAAATTTGTGGCCTAGTATCATGTCAGCTGAAGTGTATTTCAGTTTGATAATTAAATAGAAGTTATACACTTTCAAGTAATCCCTTCCAAATACTCTAGCACAAATACTTGAAATTAGTGAATGTCAAATACACTCATTCACAGCCCGTCAGCAAACTCATAGAAAGTGAGAACACAGGGTATAAGTGGACACGAAGGGGCCTGGGTCCTATTTTTCATGCTATTAAAAACCATACATAGTGTGGTTAATAGTGCTCTCATATCGCGTTTGGAGCCCTAGATGCAGTGTGTTAGCGGAGACGCAGAAGGCTAGCTAGCTCTAGCGGCTGAGTGCCAGTGGAGGGCAGCACAGAGCTACTTCAGAGAAAATACATTCAAGAGGAAGATAACAGCTCCCAGCTGAGAGCAGGGTCCTTAGGCAGATCTACTGCCCGCTATTGAAGAGGCAGCCTATTTGGAAAACCAGCCCACAGGATAGCCAGCAAGAATGGAATTCCCAAATACATTAATGTATGAAGCCAAGAAGTAAGGGAGATGGGCAGGAAACAATGCCAGGATACTCAGAATAATCTGGACTTGGACTCAGCAGAGCTCCCAGGAGCCACTGATTCTGAGAGTGATCTCTCTCCAGAGCTGCTGAATCAGACGATGTCTTACATTCGTTCCAATTCCAACATCTTGGATCCCAAGATCACCAACAAACATGTTTTGAATACTATCTTTTTGCAAAGATTATCCCTCTAGTAGAAAATATAAATAATATATTTTTATATTATTTTTGCTATCATTTCACAAAGATTATTCGTTAGGAAGAAAATATTAACAATATAAATAATATATTAATATAAAATTGTTAGCATTAAGAGGAGAAATACATGAATGAAGAGTAGCAAGGGCTTCCCTGGTGGCGCAGTGGTTGGGGGTCCGCCTGCCGATGCAGGGGACACGGGTTCGTGCCCTGGTCCGGGAAGATCCCACATGCCGCGGAGCAGCTGGGCCCGTGAGCCATGGCCGCTGAGCCTGCGCGTCCGGAGCCTGTGCTCCGCAACGGGAGAGGCCACAGCAGTGAGAGGCCTGCGTACCGCAAAAAAAAAAAAAAAAAAAAAAAAGAGTAGCAAGCACAGATTCTACCATGTTACAAGGGTCCCAAGAATCTCCTAAAAGTTTGAGACTTCTCAAATATATGCAGTGGAATCTTGGTGAGGCCTAAGGAACAGCAGCAGGTCGGTCTGCAAGCCTGGTTCCCAGCGTGAGGACCTCACCCCTGAGGACAAGCAGAAGTGAGATGCAGCCTATCCCAGGCCAGAATTCATGCTCCTGTTCTGGGTCTTCCCAGCAGTATGAGCTTAGGTGAGTAATTTAGCCTCTCTAGGTCAGTTTTCTCACTTCTAAAGTAAAATAATACCTGTCTCTTGAATCTGAGAGGAATTCACAGAAGAAAATATGCCTTGTTAATTTTATACAAAGATAGGGTATTTTTATTACCAGACTGAGTCGTATGAAGAGCAGGAAGACATCTAGTGAGATGAGAAAGGAGGAAAGCATCTTAAAAATAAACCTTTGAGAGATTCAGAATTTTATTTATAATGAACCGTGGCCCTTCTGTCAATCCATGTCAGTATCGCTCCGAGTCTCCCTGGAACCTATATTAAATGCCAAGCATATTTGCATCATGGGGTAATATTTGCCTCCTGTGAACGATCTTCTCCTTGCTAAATGTGTGTAATGATATTCCAAGCCAGATAAAAATGGGAGACATTTTACTGCCACCTCCTTCCTGAAGAAATTTATTCATAGGGCCACAGAAGCAGGAAGGAAACGTAGGCTGTTTGCAGCCAGAATACTTTGGCTCTGGTTCATAATAATACTAATACTAATAAATAACCATTACCATGGGGATATGGGAACATGTTGGATACATGTTCAAATACAGCTGCCCCAGCTTTGTGTTCAGTTTTGTCCCATTCCCACACTGTGATTTTTCTGGATGGACAAGAGAGCTGAGAGCATGCCAGTGAATTGGTAAATGTTGACTGGAAAGTCTAAGATTTTTGTCATTTCTAAAAATCAGACAAACCGGGAGGTGGGCAGGACATGAAGAAGTGGGATTCGTCAATTCTTTCCATTCTAATTTCTGATGAGATGCCTAACTGGAGAATTCAGCATTGACATTGAAGAGTCACAGATGACCACAGAGGCACCAGAAGAGGGTCTTTGCAAATGAGGGTTGACGATTTATTGATTTATGGTTGGTTTGAGCAATAAGGGACAGTGGAGCGTTCAACCTCCTCATTTTATATTTAAGGAAACTAAGGTCAAGAAAGTGGTGTGACTAGCTCAAGTTCTCCCCGGGGTTAACTAAGAGTCTTATTACACTAAAATACTACCTGGCTAAACTATCTAGCAAGTCAATCAGTGGCCAAATTACATAGTAAAAGTGCATAAAGTACTGGTCAAAAATAAAATATAATAAACAAAATTGGCTTCCTTTAAAGTTATAAAACATGGATCCATATATTCCAACAGTCATCATCTGCTTTGCTAATAGGAATTGAAACACACACTTCACTGAGTGCATGAACAAACTACACCCACACACTTGGCCAGCTTATAAAGTCACAGAGAATAAGTTGAATTCTTCTTTGCCTCTGTCTAAAGTGTGAAATGCCAAGAAAATGCTAACATTGTTATTCTGAAACGTCATGGGCTTTATAGTCTCTCTGCCATTGCTAAGACTTCACCGGTGCCCAGATAATCTTTGCTACAAAAAGAGATGGAGTCCATCCAGTAATGGGAATCCCATTTCTTTGAATTTCAAAATACTTTGAGCAAAGGTGTTATGGACAGAGTATATATGTGGTGACTTAAAGGAGGGAGTTATTTTTAGTATGTTCCCTGATATTGACTAGACGGCAATCTCAAATCAACTAAATGGTTGGTCGAGATGAAAGGAAATCTTGGAAATTTCTACCTCTTTCCAATTTTGTTAAGTATTTGTGCAGTAATACAATTGATTTTAATTTGGAAAATTAGTTAAATAAAGCACAACCCACAAAATTATTTTTTAGAACTAGTCTCTTGACCTGGAATTTAAAACATTAGAAGAGTGTTCTTATAAATTTTAACTGCCTTATATGCACACTTGAGGTCGTTAAGCATCTTTTTCTTTCTTTAAGTCATTGCCATAATCTAAACTCAGTAAGAACTCTTTGATATCAAAAGAGTACTCTTTGCCAAACAATTAAGATTTATTAGAAAAACCAAGATGTCTCACTCTGAAAACCCATTCCTTGGTAAACTTCCCACACTGTCATTGTTACTATTGAGCACTATGGTCACTAGATGTCGCTGCTGCCGTTTGAATGAGATTTTCTTAGTACTTCCAGAAAAAGAAAAAAAAAAAGATTCTTAGAGTTTGGGTAATTGTTTTTTACTGTTTTGGGGATTTTGGTGAGTAGATGATATCTTATATATTAATGAATGCAGATCACTTATTTTTCAGATGAAGAACGAAAACTACAACGGTGAAGTAACTTGCCTAAGGATCCGTAAGAAAAAGAGCATGGTTGAGCCAGAGCTGGAAAGCTCTGTTCTAATGTCTGTACTTTATAGGGTTTTTTAAAAAAAATCTACAGTGTTCCAGATGGAAGCAATGAAGGCAATCATCTTTTAAACCAAAACCTAACTAATAATACTTATTATATGTTAAGTTAGTTTTATTTTGCTTTCTCCCTGATGTCCTTCTCCTTGGAAACTGGATACATATGAATCATGATGACACATGACTTTCGCAGACCAGACTTTAAAGAGTAAGAGAAACTGACAAAAGGCCATCAGCTAAGCTCAGGTGATTCCTTCCTCCAGGGAGTCTCCTCCATAGAGAGGCGGGGGAGGGGGGGAGGAAATGTCAGCAAGCCCAGGAAAGTCTCCTCCAAAAAGTTATTAAAACTAGACAAACGTACACAATACACAAACACTCTGCTACAGAGTGCATCTCCAACCCAGCTTTCCTGCTGAAACAGAAGAGAAAGCCAGCAGAGTTTCCTTCAGAAGGCAGGAGCTAAAAGGATGCAGGGGAGGCTGTGAGAGCAATCCTGAACTGCTTTCATAGACTGAGGTGAGAAGAAAAGAAAGAGGAAGGCAAATTAACTGAAAGAGGCAACCAGGTGGCACGGCTGAAGCTTCCAGATATTTCTGTTCCCAAGAGAAAACCAAAAATTCACTATCTCTTGGGTGAATTGGCAGGCAGGAGATAGAGGAGGGAGCGCTCACACCCTCGCTCGCGGTTGTTGAACCCCTTTTTCAGCCCCCACCTCAAGCAAAGAAGGGGGAGGGAGGAAAGGACTTGCCCTGAAAAGGAAAGGAGCGAGCATCGCGGCTAGCCTTGGGGAAATCTCCACAGATGAGCATTTTTGTTGCGTTAAGTGGACCGCATTAGCAGCCTGAACACGTAGGGGAAGGCTAACATCGCCTGTTAATATAATGCGGGAGAGGAGTGACAGACCTGGGAGTTGAGAGTGGAAGCACTAGTTTTATATAAAACAAAACGGAACAATTCTTAGGACTTGAGTTATTAGGGTATTGGGGCGTGCCTCACTCCATAGGGGAGGTATGTACTGGGACATCCGTTTTAGAGGAGATGTACCTATATCTATATTTCGACTATCTTAAAAAAAAAATTTCTGCAGTAGGTAAACAGGTCCATGGTTCTGAAGTTGCCTCTGGGAAGAATGAGAGGAAGAGTCATCTCTGGGATGTCTCCTTTAAACTCCAGCAGCGTCGGGGCTGAGAACTGACAAATAGGGAGGTTCCGAAATTCAGCGTAAAAATGGTCACCTCCACCCACCTCACGCTGCTTCTTTTCTCTTACACATAGAGAGATTTGGAGATAGGGATTTGGATAGGTTATAAAGACAGAAATAAAGATAGGGATGGGGATGGGGGGCGGGGAAGTTGAGAAACTGAGAAAGGAAAGCAAAGAGGGGAGGAAGAGAGGGAAGGGAAAACTTAAGGAATGAAACCCAGCTGAAGTCCAATTATTTATCAGGGTGGGTTTTTTTGTTGTTGATGATGTTTTGTTTTCCAAAACGAATTCAGCTTGCTTGTTCCTTCTTCGGCTTTCTAGCAAACTTTCAGCTTGAACAGTATTCTAGGTACATTAAAGCAAAGCAAAACAAAACTTTGGACGCGTGGGGCGGGGAGAAACGCCTGCAGGGCCGGCGCGCGGACATGCACAGTCCGCTGTTCGGCTATCAAGCAGCCACTGAGCGCCCCGAACACCTTCCTTATTTCTCTTTTCTTAGCTCCTCACACTCGCTTAGCATCTCTTTTCCCCAAGACTTCCTTGAGAACAGCCAGGCAAGACCCGGATGTAAGGCTGGCTTTTTCTGCGGGAGAAGCCAATAGTATCCACCAAAACTAAAGTGCAGAAAAGGTCCCTAGTCTCTTCGGGTCCGTCCTCAAATTACCCAGCACACTGCGGAAGTTTCTCGAAATTCCAGGATTCAGTGTAAAGATGTGGGATTTCTCCTGGTTCGGCCTCCAGGGCCACAGGGGTGACCCCTCAAAACATGGTCTTCCCCTTAATGCCTTTACAACCTATTTAGGAAAATCAAAGGTCCCATTGGTCTCGAAGGACCGATTAGAGAGAGCCCGGACCTCACAACTCCGTGTCTGCGGCGGGGAGGGCCATGTGGACCGGGGAGAATTCGGGAAAAGGGGCCCCGCGGTAAGCAACTGGCGGACAGAGGGATCCGGGCTGTGTTTTCCCTAAGAACGCCCTAAAAAAAAAGAAAAGAAAAAAAAAGCACTGGAATGTGGGGTTCCAGCATCAGCTGTTGCTTTATGAGACCCGAATTCAGGCTGCTCTAGAAGAATTTTGGTCGAAAGTAGATTCTCTCTCCAGACGCAAATATTCCCTGACCTACTTCCCCAGCGCGCTCTGGCTCTTTGCTGGGAGAGGACCGCGCTGCCGGGGACTCGGCACTTCTGTCAATTGCACAGAGCAATTACTAAGAAAATATTGTGACGATTTTGTAGGGCGGAAGGGGACTGAGGGGTGGGGGAGGGTAAGTTAGTTTGGAGAGCAATTTGCAAAGGAATATTTATTAACTTTGATTCCCGAGGTCACCGCCGGAAAACGGGTGAGCTGCAGAGCTTTTCCTCTAGGTGGCGGACGTCGGTACCCAACAACCGTTAGGCGGTGGTGACTCCAAACACAGGATTAAGCTTCTTGCTGGTTAAAAATAATAATAGTAATAATATAGAGGTGTGGGGCTGTTTTTTTCCCCTTTTGGATATTTATTTATTGCAGGGAAAAGTCATTGATTTTCCTAAGCAAACTGTGTTTCTCCTTCACTTGGTGGAAAATAAAAACTGTTTGAATAAATAAGTTATTTCTGAACATTTTGTTGTCAAAGTGTTAAATGTTCCCGTCATTTTTATTCAAACACTAACATGATTACAGCCAATTATATATTCACCATGTTCTTTATTTTAGAGTAATTGTACTTGTCACTAATAAAACAGAGGCATAATGGATCGCTACTGTTCTGGATTTTCAAGCAATTTTGTGTAATTTGATTGAATTATACATCTTCTCTGCTACTTTTTTATTTTTATATTTGGGGATCCTATTTTCTTGAAAATTGCAGCTCTATGCTTGTTTTGTTGTTTCTCCAGTAACGTACACTTCGGTAACACTGATAAATAGAAAGAGTCCCTTTGAAATGTCGAAAATCAGCTGTTTCTTTCCCCACCCCCTCCCTGCACTTCTGCGCGGGGAAGACCTTAACGCTGCGCTGCCAGGCAGTCTGAGCCAGTGGGTGCGCTTACCCGAAAAGTCCAGCGCCAAGACAAACTCCCCATTCACCTCAAGGCAGACGCCTCCCTGCCTCGAGTCTTTAGGGTTTTGTCTCTTTCCTGTAATGATACTGTTGGGTGTCTGGGGCTTCAAACATGCCAAGACAAGCCGACCATGGGCTCAGTTCGTGTGCAGTATCAAGGGAAAGAGTATATACAGCACAGTTGAAAGATAAACTGTATAAATTACTCCAATTACACAAGCCCCAAACGTCCTACCGACTCAACCATCCCCCAGCAATTACAAAAATTATCTGTCCACCCACCTATGTTCTTTTTAGTTTCAGATATACTTAAGAAAACTGGGGTCAATAGTTTATCCCTTTTTATTTTGACGATAATTTCAATTAGAAGATACGGGGGGAAAAGAGACACACGTCTACCCAGTGTTCACATATATGAACAAATAAAGAAATAAACGTGACAGTAGACAGACAAGAAGTAGGATTTTAAGGGGCCATCTCCACAACTGAAGGAGCAGAGACTATGCAATTCTTTTCCCAACAAATCCCTCCAGTTCCTAGAACAAGACTCAAACGCCCCGCTAGGAGCTGCAGCTGCGAGATGGAGCCAAAGGCTCTGACAAGTGGCTGTGTATGACCCAATATTTATCAATAACAACAACAACAATATCAAGTGAAACCAAGGCTGGGGATTTTAAACTGCTTCTAAAGCTCTGGCGTGGATACGCACGTGGGCGAAAAAAAAAAAGTCGCTGGAGATGAGTTGGCTCCATTTGTCCGCCCTAGGGAGCAATCCCGGGGCAAAATCCAGTGCTAATTGAAAGACTGAGGAGCGTGTGCTAAAGATACGCTAAGCATTTTTTCAAGTAAATCGCGGTGTGTAATCAATAGCATGTGCATATATATATATATATAAAAATAGGGAAAGGGAACCACTTCTAATCAATGGGGAAAATAGTGTTTCACGCCTGATTCCAGACTTCTTTAAAATTTAGTGTCTCCCACCCTCCGATTGCTTTGTGGTCCGGACTTCGAACTTATTCCAGGAAAACCTACGGGCCCCGTTTTGTGTTCCGGAGAGCAGATAGTCAGCCCAGCTGGGGCCGTTCTTTTGTCTTCTGGGGTGCTTCCTCTAAGGCCAGAGGATAGGCTGCCTGGGCAGCGATCCCAGCGCGGGGTGCAGCCCGCGGGCGGCCGCGAGGACTTGCGTTGGGGCAGCGCCGAAACGAGCCCCGCGCCCCTCAGCTCCGTCCGAGGCAACGCAGCAGCCTCACAGGCTGCTCTCCAAGAAGCCGGGCTTTATCAGCGATTCCACATCCTTGTGGCCTCATCTATCTTATCTAACAAGTTCACGCTCCAGGAGAAAAGAAAAGGGTGAGAAAAAAAAAAAAAAAAGATCTTCACCGCGGTGATTCATAGTTCACACGCTCGGGAGCCAAACTTGCCGACCCGGCTTTCTTCTTGAACGTTACTTTCTCTCCTGCGTGCCTTAGGACAAGCTCAGAAGAAAGATACTAAAATTGGTAAACAAGAACCTACCTAGGACTGTTTTTAAAATAAAAGTGACCCTCCCCACTACCTTTGTTGTAGTTTCTGAAACGGAAGAGTAGGGTTGTTTTGTTTGCACATCATAGCGGTAATTTGTTCCTGAAGCCATCCTGCATCTAGCTTACCCTGGCCGCTCCTCTCCTCCCTGCCTTCGGCTCCTTCCAAAGGGCAGGAGACAAATAGGGGTATAACTGCTCTCCCCCACTGGGTCCAACACCCCTTCTATGTAATTGAATATTCAAATTAACTTCACCTGCACGCACCCCAATCTTTTAACTCTGAGCTGTGCTTTATACAAATAATAAGCTTAAAACCTTTAACTGGGCTCTATTTTTTTTCCACGTTCACTGTGGCAGATGACCTCTTAGCCCAAAAATATTGATCTGTATGCGTGCTTCCGGCGTGATGTGCAAACACGAGACATCTGGGCTGAAAAGGTAACTCTAAGAGGGGTAAATCCGGAAATAAAACCTAAAGGCAAGTCCTCTAGCAGGACTGCGCTGGGCAGGCGCGGGCGACAAAGGAGCGCGGGGTAGGCGCGCGGGTGCTAGCAGGCAGGAGCGGAGCGCAGGCCCCGGGAGCCCGGATTCCGTGATGCTCCTCGCAGGGATCCGTCGCCGTTACAGCCTCGAGGGGTTAGCGAGGGAGGGAGAGGATCAGGACCTTTTTCGAAACGCTGCTCCAACATATTTTCCACTGCTTCAAGTTGGAGGGGGAGGGGAAGACCTACGGGAACTGCAGTTCGAGAGTGAGGAGACAGGTGGGTATGAGACAGACACGAAGTAAAAACTGGCTCATTGGTTTGTCCACTTGGGTTTTTAGAAAGGAAGCGGACGTATTCGATTAGTAAACAGTTTACTTTGTCTCATGCGACTTTTCAAATGCGAAGGGGGACTTTGGGGTGGAAGGGTCTCTGCTTGCCTCCTGGCCTGCTCACCCCAGCGCAGGCAGTTTTCTCCCTCATCATTCCTGACGACCGTCAGTGGGTGCGAGCATTGTCTAAAACATACTATCAATCTTCTCTATTGTTCGGTGCTCTTCGTGTACTTTTAACTATTGAGAGGGTGACTGGTTCAGAGCTGACCGTCCTAATAATTGTCACTAAGCCGCACCGCTTCATCTTTCCTCACAACGACTGGAGTTTGGGGGACCTTTTGGGATGGTGCTTCAGAATAGAGGAAACTCGATGCCCCACATTCTCCAAAGAGTGCTGTTAGCATTTCCCAAAGTAGATTATTCGGTGTCTTACGGGAAATCAAATTGAAGTTCCAACTAATTAAGGAGAACAGGGATGGGACAGTAAGGAGCTCGAACTCTAGGAGACCAGCATTTTGAGGCCTGTAAGTTCTTCTTTCAGGCCGATGTATACTTATGAAGTCATTTTCCCCCCTCTTTCCATGTCCCACTGGTGAAAAATCCAAGGTAGCATTGTCTTGTGTGCTGACTTTTGCCAACTCTCACTTCCTCCCTTTTCAGATAGACTGAAGGGTTAAATATAAGGACCTGAGAACTAGCTTCCGTCATTCCCGTTTACCATCACCCCTTCCACTCTTTGTCTTTCCCTTTAGCATTTCCTGACCCCTCTGAAGGATGGGCTGCGCCATCTCCTAGGGCTTCTGGAGGAAAACGAGAAATTGGCCTCTCAGGGCACGATTGCCCGAAAGGTGTGGGACTATTTCTCCTAATTGGATCAGGTCAAAAAATGGAACGGGCCTGCCCTCACACTATCAGGGACTCAACTCCCTCTGCAAATTGTCCACCCTCAGAGATCCCAAGCAGCTGGCAAATAACAGGAAACACGTAAACGACTATTGGACATTTTATATTTACAAGAGATGTGCAGAGTGTTCGACTGAGAGGTTGTTCAGAGAGACTTTATAAAAGTCCTTCGACCCTGGGGTGGTCGAAGGACCATCCTCATGGATTTCTCCACGCCTGGCTCTCTGTGGGGGTAATATTGGGAAGAAGCTTCTCCCAAGTGTATTTTGTTGCAGGTCTCAAGACGATTCCTTTGGATCAGTATGTGCTCGCCTTCAGAGAGCTTGGAAGCTTTCTGGCAGAGTCACAGCAACCTGCCTGGGGAGTCCCAGGGTCTCTATCCAGACCTCCTCTTCCTTCTCTTCTTCTTCTTTACTTAAAAAAATTTTTTTTTAACTTTGGACTTTCTCATTTCCGAAGTGGTTCCCCAGCTTATACAAGTTAAACGTTTCGACTCTCAAATACGAGGCTCTCCCATGAATTATTTTTTCTCAAAGTTCTCAAGCAAAATTGCCGGTGCCACAATGTTATGATGGAAGGATGCTGAAATGACAGGCCTAGTAGACGCTTGTCTTAATCATCGGCTTCTTAATTTAGTTTTAGTGAGGTGTGTGTGTGTGTATATGTGTGTGTGTGTGTGTGTTTGTGGTGTGCGCGTGCACGTGTGCGCGTCCCTGGGGATATTGAGGGTGCGTGCGCGTGCTCTAAGAGCAGCCGCTTGACAACCTGC
Organism: Delphinus delphis; assembly: GCF_949987515.2. Classification (NCBI taxonomy): domain Eukaryota; kingdom Metazoa; phylum Chordata; class Mammalia; order Artiodactyla; family Delphinidae; genus Delphinus; species Delphinus delphis. The sequence continues at coordinate 69,674,065 of NC_082684.1, read as the reverse complement.
AGCTCCCTAATGAGTGACGAGGCAAGGTTGCTGCAGAAAAGTAACACTTCCCTGGTGTGAAGACCTCTTACTGAGAAGTTTAGTTCACTACTGTTCTCGCAAACCTAATCGTATAACCTGTAACCAAAACCCACAGAACAAGGATACAACACACTGAAGGGTAACTTACAATCACTAAATGTTAGCACCATTACCTGCTGTTAGGAAGGGATTAAGGACGAGTTGGCTTCAGCGAGAGCAGACCTTGATAGTCACAGGATCTCTGGAAATACCTGGATGCCTCTGCAAGGGTTCCGCTCACTCACAAACATCACAGGGTCAGGGACTCCCCTTGCATCTGCAGGAAGAGAGCTTTACCCAGAGCCTGGCGGTGGGCGCCGCTCCAAGGACACCCTATCCAGGGAGCCGAGAGCAGGGTGGATTTTAGGCAAAAATGGCTCGCCCTCCTTTAACCAGCAGGTAACAAGGAAAAAAGAAGCAAGGCACCAACCAAAAGCGGGAAATAGGCCCTAAGGAAGACTCAGTGTAGCACCGCCAGATGGAGAAGCTAAACGTGCTGCTCCCTGCAGTTGGCTGTGGGGCCTTGGCTATTAATTAAAACTAGAGACAGAATAATCTAATTCATTTCCCAAGGAATTCTTCTGTTGGAACTGCTCACTCTTTACAAGGCCTGTCCTCTTTTGGGGGGTGAAGGGGGAGGCAGACAGAGGAGAAGTTTACCATTATATCCCAGAAAATTACATTTGCTCTGACTTTGACGTTACCAGTGTACATTTATAGATCTGTGTGTTTGAGAGATCAAGATTAAGCTGATGATGAGACAATATTAAAGTGATAAAGAATTTTTTCAGATCTGAGACCACCGGATGCCCTCTGTCTTCTGAAGGTAATCACAGAGACTGAATGAGGTGGAAATACAGAGTTAGGGCTTCTTGTGTTTAGGAAAGAGGCCTGAGGTGGATGTGGGCAGTCGTTCAAATCCAATTTGCACCCAAATTGGCCGGTAGGATATACAAAGCTCCATCCAGGGACTTTCAACTTGCACAATACTCTGTCCAAGAGCCCCCTCCCCCTCCATTTCATCTAGTAGCAGTTCTAAAAAGAAGCCACTGCTGAGACAAATGTGGGCTGCTGAGTAAACAGTGCATGTTTTGTTGAACAAGCCCATATATATGTGTGTGTGTGTGTGTGTGTGTGTGTGTGTGTGTGTATACATATATATATATATATCACTCTATCTCACCATAAAGTCTAATTAAAATTATTAAAAGGAATTCAAACTCACCTCCCCCCCAAACTGCAAATAACCTTTGTCATTAGGGAGAATATATCTTTAATATGATTATATTAAACTGGAATCTATTTATTCCTACACAAATATCCTATTTTAAGACTTGCATCCATGCAATCCTTAAAATAATATAACACATTTTTAATTTGCATGCAAAACATTTTCCCAGTCAATATAAGCTCCTGGCACATAAAATCAGATTATTCCAGCTCTCATTAGCAGACCCCAGTTTTTGCTATTTGAAAGTAAACAGAAGAAAAACTTATTTTCACCTGCTAAAATTTTATGCAGGATTACAAAACAATGAACACTCAGCTTTGACCTAAGAAACACCTTAAAACATTAAAAATTCATCAGTCAGTGCTGGTGTTGGATTCAAGGAGTGCTCCTCCAGTTTGCTGCTGAGCTTGGATTTGAATAAAATGTCCAATGTTAACAAACAATACCCACGTTTGGCACTTTGTGTATTAAATTGATCAAACAGATTTTAGGAGGCACAATGCACAATTTGTACAGACCTGATTGAGTTAATATAATATCAGCAAATTTTACATCGAAATGATTCTGTTTCTTTTCTTTGTGTTTAAAACCAGCACAGATTACAAATTTTAATGATCTGAAAATGTTTGGTATACAAAATCATGCTTATTTCAGTATTAGCAAAAACACAAGAAATTTTTCAACACAAACACCCAGCTGTGTCTATTTTAAAAGCAGTTCAATGACAGCTTGCACTTATGAGCATGCAATCAGCTAATTTCGCTTTTTTTTCTTCTGTGTTAATCAACACTTTCCTTCCTGCATATCAGAGTACAAATAGTATAGTTACTCCACATCAGTAAATGTTTACGTAACCTGTCCTTTCCCAAGAATCCGGTTACACCGAATCATTTCACGCTAGACCGACTACGAAAACGTACCGGGCCGTCCACCTCAGAGGGAGCCCTTGTGTGCCATTATAAGTGGTGATGAGAAGGGGGGCTGTGGGGGGAGAAATGGGGAGGAGTAGGTGGAGGAATGGAGTGAGGGAGTGGAATAGAAGGAGAAGAGGGGTGGGGGGAGTGAGGGGGAGGAGGCGGGAAGAGGGGAGGAGGCAGGAATGCGAGTTGAGGAAAAGGAGGAATAACAGGCCTGCGGAGGGGAGAAGAGTGGGAGGAGGAAAAGTGAGCAGAAAGAGGAAGGCCCACAGATCTCTCCAGCCGAGTCCGCAAAACCCATGAGCTCACCCGGCTCTGTAAGAAATCAGGAGCTTAGAAGTCAAAGTCTGGGGCCATGTCACCACTAACGGCGATAGCTGGAACCCTTGAATTTTCCCACATGTAAATATAGTTTGTTTTAAAGGAAGGACTTATGTAGAAATAGGGGGAAGACACACACATACAGTGAATGGATAGTTGAGGTTAGTCCAATGTTCAAAGCTCCTTTATGGCATTCCTAATAGATCCATATTTAAAAATCATTATCTATTTATAATTGTCTATTATTCTCTTCAGAGTTTATTCTCTCTCTCATAATTTCAAGGTAGGGGTGGGATGGGGAGAGTGGAATAACTCCCTATTAACCTGAGTATTCATCAATTGCATTCTTTATATTAGAATTGAAATTTAACATCGTACATAAGCACCGCTTTTCTTCCTTCGTTTTCGTAAATACCAAATCTGTCAGATAATTTGAGAGTTTATCGAGGTGAAGAAAGGTTTACATTTTATGATTATTTACCTTACAGAGTGAAAAGGTGCTTTTCATTTATGCTTCTCCTCCACCTCCCTCTCCTCTCAGGCTACATCCTCCGTAAAATGTGGTATGTTTCGTGCCCATGTGGGATGAAACAGCCTTTGATCAGTATGCCCTGCACCAAATTCCAATCCCTGGGAAATGCTGGGCCTTAGCCCTGCCCCTGGCCACGGGATCCCTTTAAAGCCCCCGAATCACAATCTCCCCACTCACTTCAACCCTCAACCGAACCTTCCCAGTCCTAAAGCCCAAGAAGCTGGAATTGTGGGACCCACGTTCCCAAGGCTCCTAGGCGCCTTCCAGCAGCATTCAGCATGGGAAAGGGCCGGCTGAAGCATGCGGTTATTTCAGGATTAAGGCCCGCACAAATTAAAAGCATTTGAGAAACGGAAAGAAAAAGAAAAGAGGGAGTGAAAATAGGAAGGCTTAAAAAAAAAACCGGAAAGAAATAGACGCCCACCCTTATTTTCCCTCCAATGTCAACAAGCAAAATGAAAACATTTCCAGGGTGATAGCTCGCGGCTACTCGCTTCCAATTCGGATTAGAAGCTGAGGAGAAGCTGGAGCGGCGAGGAGAAAACGGCACCGAGTCACCCAGAGCGTGAGCGAAGGTCTGGAGCGGGAGAGAAGGGGAAGAGACGCACATAGAGAGCATGTGTTACCTGGTTTATTTCGAGATTGTTTGGTATTGTTTTCTCTCTGAGCACCCCTCATTTCGGAAAGCCATCAAACGCGCCCACCACTGAGCCGCCCTCGCCCGCCGCCGCAGCGCCGGGAGCCCCAGGCCTGGCTTCCCGGCGACGCCCGAGCTCGCCGCCGCCCGAGCCGCAGGAACCGAGTAAGTAACCCTGTTTGGCCCCGCGCTCGCCAGCCCACTTCCTCCTCCTTATCCCTTCATTTCCAAACCTCTGCCGGACCCTCCTCCCCCAAGGTATAGGAGACCTCCCTCCCACGCCAGAGGTGGGCCTTCCCTCCCCAACCCTCCGAAACCTCGGAGGAGTGTTACCTACGAGGGGCACAGTTTTCCTACGGGCTCCGAAATGCCGGACCCGGGCCTGCAAGGCCGACTCGGGAAAGTAGTGCCTCGCCTCTCCCTCCTCCATTTCCTGCCCTCTCCCTGCATCCTCTCCCTGCACTCCCACTCTTCTCTCCACCACCGCCGCCGCCGCCACCGCCCCCGCTTTTAAACATAAAATTGGATACAAACTTTAATCAATAAGGACAAATATTGACGCTCAAACGAAAATGACCCACTACATGAAAAGGAAGCCGGAAATGTGAGATATTTGCCCTAAGAGGGGGATTTCGGTTGAGCAGACCCGCGGGGTAGAACGGGTGGAGGGGGCGCAGAGAAGGGCCGCGGCGCAGCGTGCTCCCACCGGCGTATCCCTACGCGGCTCCGCGCGGCCGCGAGGCCGAGGCCCGCGGAGAGGGGGAGGCGAGCGCCCGAGGGGGCGGGAGCCGGAGGGCGGGGCGGGGTGGGGCGGGGGTGGGTGGGTCCGGACCCGCCGATTGGTCGACGGCAGGAGAGACGCTCCCGCACGCCGCCGGCTCTGATTGGCCCAGCGGCAGGAAAGGTTAAACCAAAAATTTTTTTACAGCCCTAGTGTGCGCCTGTAGCTCGGAAAATTAATTGTGGCTATAGCCGCCTCGATCGCTGTCTCCCCATCCTCGCCGCGGCCGCTCCGGGACGCGCCCGCCCGCCGCCCGGCTCTCCCCCCCTTTGGGCTGCTGCTGCTGCTGCTGCTGCTGTGACTGCTGCTGCGAGAGGAGGAGGAGGAGGAGGAGGAGGAGGAAGCAGCAGGGGGGGGAGCGGGGGGTGGGGGGGGAGACCAAGAAGTAGAGTTGGGAGCGAGGGAGCTTCACCCCCGGGGCGGTGGTTGTTTCTTTTTTTCTCTCTCTTTCTTTTTTCTTTCCCCCCTTTTTTTTTTCTTCTAATTCCTGAGGGGTGGTTGCTGCTCTTGCTACATGACTTGCCAGCGCCGGAGCCTGCGGTCCAACTGCGCTGCTGCCGAAGCGCTCAGTGCCGCCGCCGTCGCCGCCCGCGCAGCCCGCGCCCCGCTCGGCACCCAACGGTCGCCGCCGCCCGCCGCTCCGCTGCCCCGCTCCCGCGCCGCCGCCGCCGCCGTTTCCCCCCGACGACTGGGTGATGCTGGACATGGGAGATAGGAAAGAGGTGAAAATGATCCCCAAGTCCTCGTTCAGCATCAACAGCCTGGTGCCAGAGGCGGTCCAGAACGACAACCACCACGCGAGCCACGGCCACCACAACAGCCACCACCCCCAGCACCACCACCACCACCACCACCACCACCACCACCCGCCGCCGCCCGCCCCGCAACCGCCGCCGCCGCCGCCACAGCAGCAACCGCCGCCGCCGCCGCCCCCTGCACGGGGCGCCCCGGCCGCCGACGACGACAAGGGCCCCCAGCAGCTGCTGCTCCCGCCGCCGCCGCCGCCGCCGCCCCCGGCCGCCGCGCTGGACGGGGCCAAAGCGGACGGGCTGGGCGGCAAGGGCGAGCCGGGCGGCGGGCCCGGGGAGCTGGCGCCCGTCGGGCCGGACGAGAAAGAGAAGGGCGCCGGCGTCGGGGGGGAGGAGAAGAAGGGGGCGGGCGAGGGCGGCAAGGACGGGGAGGGGGGCAAGGAGGGCGAGAAGAAGAACGGCAAGTACGAGAAGCCGCCGTTCAGCTACAACGCGCTCATCATGATGGCCATCCGGCAGAGCCCCGAGAAGCGGCTCACGCTCAATGGCATCTACGAGTTTATCATGAAGAACTTCCCTTACTACCGCGAGAACAAGCAGGGCTGGCAGAACTCCATTCGCCACAACCTGTCCCTCAACAAGTGCTTCGTGAAGGTGCCGCGCCACTATGACGACCCGGGCAAGGGCAACTACTGGATGCTGGACCCCTCGAGCGACGACGTGTTCATCGGCGGCACCACGGGCAAGCTGCGGCGCCGCTCCACCACGTCGCGGGCCAAGCTGGCCTTCAAGCGCGGGGCGCGCCTCACCTCCACCGGCCTCACCTTCATGGACCGCGCCGGCTCCCTCTACTGGCCCATGTCGCCCTTCCTGTCCCTGCACCACCCCCGCGCCAGCAGCACTTTGAGTTACAACGGCACCACGTCGGCCTACCCCAGCCACCCCATGCCCTACAGCTCCGTGTTGACTCAGAACTCGCTGGGTAACAACCACTCCTTCTCCACAGCCAACGGCCTGAGCGTGGACCGTCTGGTCAACGGGGAAATCCCGTACGCCACGCACCACCTCACGGCCGCCGCGCTCGCCGCCTCGGTGCCCTGCGGCCTGTCGGTGCCCTGCTCCGGGACCTACTCCCTCAACCCCTGCTCGGTCAACCTGCTCGCGGGCCAGACCAGTTACTTTTTCCCCCACGTCCCGCACCCGTCAATGACTTCGCAGAGCAGCACGTCCATGAGCGCCCGGGCCGCGTCCTCGTCCACGTCTCCGCAGGCCCCCTCGACCCTGCCCTGTGAGTCTTTAAGACCCTCTTTGCCAAGTTTCACGACGGGACTGTCCGGGGGACTGTCTGATTATTTCACACATCAAAATCAGGGGTCTTCTTCCAACCCTTTAATACATTAACATCCCTGGGACCAGACTGTAAGTGAACGTTTTACACACATTTGCATTGTAAATGATAATTACAAAATAAGTCCAGGTATTTTTTATTAAGCCCCCCCCCGCATTTCTGTACGTTTGTTCAGTCTTAGGGTTGTTTATTATTCTAACAAGGTGTGGAGTGTCCGCGAGGTGCAATGTGGGGAGAATACATTGTAGAATATAAGGTTTGGAAGTCAAAATTATAGTAGAATGTGTATCTAAATAGTGACTGCTTTGCCATTTCATTCAAACCTGACAAGTCTGTCCTTAAGAGCCGCCAGATTTCCATGTGTGCAGTATTATAAATTATCATGGATCTTTATGGTGGATGCAGACATTGAGAACAACCTAAATTATGGGGAGAGTTTAAAAATGTTAAACTGTAATTTGTATTTAAGAAGCATTCGTAGTAAAGGTACCCAAGAAATTATTTTGGCCATTTATTGTTTTGTTTTTTCTTTTAAAAAAACTTTTTTTTCTTTTGTTTACTTTTAGACCAAAGATTGGGTTCTAGAAAATGCACTTGGTATACTAAGTATTAAAAAAAAAAAGAAAAAAAAAAAAGAAAGTTGTTTCAGTTGGCAGCACTGCCTATTCAAATGAATCAGAGAATCGGAAGGGGACAAAATTAATGATTGCCTTCAGTTTGTGTTGTGTATATTTTGATGTATGTGGTCACTAACAGGTCACTTTTATTTTTTCTAAATGTAGTGAAATGTTAATACCTATTGTACTTATAGGTAAACCTTGCAAATATGTAACCTGTGTTGCGCAGATGCCGCATAAATTTGAGTGATTGTTAATGTTGTCTTAAAATTTCTTGATTGTGATACTGTGGTCATATGCCCGTGTTTGTCACTTACAAAAATGTTTACTATGAACACACAGAAATAAAAAAATAGGCTAAATTCATATATATCTTGATACTTTTGTCTCTTTTATTAAGTAGAGCTAATTTTTGAAAGACCATTAAAAGTTCTAGGGAATTCAAAGGCTTTTTCAGCCAACTAAAATTTGAACTGCTCCTTTCATTTGAACTAAGACTTTTAAAATGAAAATAATATTTTTTTCCATTGTGGAGTCAAATTTTACAAGGAGCAGGCTATTTAATAAACGCTAGCTTTAAACAAAATATAGGCTTTTCAGCTGATATCTTTAAGTTTCTGTAGATATACAGCAAAAAGAGATTATTTTATGTGCATAGCTATTTACCTTGTGTTTATTTTCAAATCAGTTGATAGAATGCTTTTTATATATTTTGTTTCAGGTATCTTGTTTATAGCACTTGGCAAATTATAAATAAATATATGTATATGGTTAGATAGAAGTGAATATAATGCACACATATGTAATATATATATATATATATAGACACACAGAGCCCTTCAGTTCAGGTACAATTTGCGCTATGAATGCTGCAAATATTTTTGTTTAAATATTTGTATTTATACTTTCTAAGTCAGCATTTATTTTTGTGGCTGTTTACCCACAATGAAAGAGTTCTAATAAAGATGTGCTGAAGTTGCAATATAGATTTTGCTGAAGTGATCACCTGTTGTAATGACTTGCAGATCAATGTTTATATTTTATTTTTAACTTATAACAATTTACAATTCTAGATGTTCAGAAGAAGTAAAATGCCTCTCTCTCCTTTTCTTTCATTTTTACGTCATAGAGGTATTTATTTGATTCACTTTTAAATATGTCTGTGTAGTTTTATCTAGAAATCTGTCCTTTTGCTTACAGTCATAATTTTGTTTTAACTTGCAATATACGTATGCATGCATATATATGCATATATATAAACCTGAAGCAAAATGAAAACTTTTTTTTTGAATTGTTTCAGCAGTTCAATTGCTATGACTCCAGAAAATAATTAGAAAACCTAACTAAAAGGTTTAGTAACTAATTGGATCCTGTGGTGAGTCCGTGGAGGACAAGTTGTTCGTTTGTTACAATTGTATAGTCTGAAATGTGTTCTGCAGTAATGCAATAAGCTGGCTACTTCTTACAAAGGGCCCAATGAAAAATAATCTGTCCCCAAGATGTTATCAGCAAACACTTAGAGAGTTGGTCAGGAAAAAGAGAGAAAAAAAAAAAGCCTAGGAGAGAAGGAGCCTGACTCAAACAGATTTGAAATAGAAATACAGAATAGTTAATATTGGAACATGGGGATGGGTGGGCTGTGGAATAGAGAGATAGAGGAAGAGAGAGCTAGAGGGAGGAAAGGGAAAGAGAATCTTAAAGCCAAAAAAAAAAAAAAAAAATCCCCTGCTACCAAAAGGAAAGAATGAATGAGAGAGAGAGAGAGAGAGAGAGAGAGAGAGGTCTAAGAAAGACAGATAAGAGCCAGGAAAAATTAAAAGAGCTGGAACCAAATATACACAAATGGGAAATGGACCAAAATAGACCGAGACAGCTAGTTTAATTATCTCCTTTAAGCAGACTGGACATAATTTTATTTTCTTCGTATGAGAGCAGTTTCACCAGAGGTCCAAGTTTCTTGAAATTTAACAATTCTTTAGAGTGAAGCATGAAAGAAAATTCCACAAATAAATTAAATTGTTTTAGAAGCCAAATGTATGGCTGATATTTAAAATAGTAATAGAGTCCAAGTGAATACGGTTAGGCAAAGGAAATCCCCATTACACATTTGTAATCCAAAACAGCTCACAAGCATGTGTTTAGACTGAAAAAGGTGATGGTGTATTGTTCCCTTTTACCATGGATTTTATTAGTGGAATAAGAATATACTGGGACAAAAGAAATATAGTCTTTTGACTATCAAAAGTTAAAAAGAGAGTTGGACTCATATTGAGGTAAGGGGACATAGATATAGAAGAAAGATTTCCCCCTTGAGTATTTTTTTCTGTCCATATTAAATAACCATACTTACTTGTGATTGTTTGTTGCATGATTGAGAAATAGAATTTCAATGGCAAAATGTTTTGAGGTTGGGAGTAAAATTGACTTCTTTGAATTCATTAGGAACTAAGGACTGGAGTGGAAAAGTTCTACTTGGATACATGTCCAAGTTACATATATAACGATGTGATTAGAAGTAAGAATAGTTTGTTTAATACGCATACTAGATAGGAAGGGGGATATACAGAGAGAAAGAACCGTGTGAAGGCCTCCTGAAGCCCAATGTGAACGTTTCATTTATCTCAATCAATCCTATCATCCCTCAAGTTATCGTCTTCAAAAACACAGAAATCTAGCTTGGCATTTAATTGGTTTTTTTTTTTTTTTGCAACAAATTGGTTGTAATGTTGTGTTGATATTTGTTTTCCCCAACCTTTGCCAGTTAAAATTAGCTTATGCCAGAAAAACACTTTGAAACTTTTTGAAGCTTTTCTTCTTTCATACTTATAATTGTTTTTAATGAGATGAAGTTTGCTCTTTTTGAGATTTGGAACTGAAAGTGCTCAGTGATCACAACTTAAAACTTGAAATCCCAAATTACAATTTATTTCCAGGTTTAAAGTATTTTATTTGAGTTTGTCTGATACAAGTTAATACAAATTATTAATCTATAAAACATTGAGAAAACGACTTACTTAAGCTAGAGCAGTGAAAGGATTCTTCCAAATATGTTTCTTCCACTTTTTTCAAAATTGGAAATCAAGTGAACATGAAGTCCAGAACTAACAAGATTTAATACAGATATCTTTATGGTCATGGAAGATTTCATGTGGTTTCTATAACTCGCATAAAATCGAGGGTAGAGAGATAAAAAATGAGACTTGTAGTGTTGTGATTTAATTATGTATATGTAAATTGGTGGTTATTTCACCCAAGTAGGTGGATAAACCCAAAATATTTAGAACTCTAAATATATAAATGTGGTCTTTTAAAAGTGTGTTTTCTACAACATCGTTGAAGACTTTGCATGCATTGAAATAACTTTGCTTTTGAGAAATTAATTTTATGAATAGCTAAAGTGGCTGGTTGTGTTTGGGACTAAACGCCTGTTTGAGAAACAGGCTAACAAAGGGTGAAGGTGAAGACCATTAGAGGTTTTAGAACTGGCTGGGACGGGTTGCTGGGCTTGTGTAACCGTGCCTAGAGGGCGGGGTTCCTGTACATTCCCACTTCACCAGATAACCTGCCCCCAACACCACTCCAGCTTCTGCCAGACAGATGGAACTCTCCAACATGAAAATCTGCGCAGCCATTCCAACAAGCAGGGTAGGTGAAACTGGAATTAAAATTCTCCCTTCTTTTTTTTATTTTCCCCCCTACTCGAGGCCAGATCCTGGAGATATGGAAAGAATTGGGGTCGTCTAGATTCTCCTTTCGCGCATACACACGTCTGCATTCTTCCTAAGAGCTACCAACCTGTAAGAGTTCAAAGGCGCTATCTTTCACAGTACTTCATGCTTGATTTTCTTTTGCGTGCTTTTTTAAAAAAAATTTTTTTTAAGGCTTTCTTTTCTCATCCCAATCATTTCCCCTTCCCTACCCTCCCTCCAGGGTCTCCCCTCCCCCCAACCACGAGTAGTTAAAATAATCCACCTCTTAGTTTTCGGCCCCCAAACCGACCTTTTCCCCACTCCAGCGGTCAGTTCACCGGGACCGTTTCCCAAGGATGCAGGCCAAGGTGGCTCAGGGGAATAGATGAGGTAGTGTTATGTTTTGAGTCTCTTTTCTGCCTTCCGATTTCTGCTTTTTTTCCCCCCTCCATCCAAGACTGTGCCTGAGGTTGCCCGAAGGATGCCGAGGAAAAAAGACTTAAGGACTGAGAGCGCTCTTACCCCAAGATCGGTAAGTGAAAGTGCTTTACGGTGGGTGGGGTGCGGTGGGGTCTGTGCCCGACAGTCTCCTTTTGACTAAGGCTTAAACCGCGACTTTCAGGTCCAGAGCTAAAGACGCCTCTTTTTTTTTGAAAAATTTTCTTAGAGGGCGCGCTATCAGCAGAAGTAGCTGAAAGAATGCATGATTTTTTCCCAAGGCGGCAGTAAGTCAAGGTGGATCCCTAAGTAAAGAGGATGTAGATATGGCAAAAAGGGATGGAGAAGAAAGGAGATGAATTTATATGGAGCAGGGGTAGTGGGAAACTGAAATAGGTTACAAAGTGCAAAATAATTTATTTCGTGGAAGTAGGATTTCCTAGTCTTACAGAAACTGCGAGAATACACTAACGAGACTTAGGGTTCAAACCCGTAGGTATTTGCTCTCCCTATTTGAGACAAAGGTCTTTGCTCCAGAGCCAAGGACTTGCCTCATTCTAGAGTTTTCTTTTCTTCTCTTTTCTTTTTTTCTTTTTTGGTGGACTGCCCCTCCTCCCCTATTTTCGCACGAACATTGCCAACCTCCCCAGAGCTGGCCGTCCGCCCCCAGCTCCTTGGCCTGGGTCGGGCGAGGGTCCCTGCGGGATTTAGCGGAGCTGCTCCAAGTAGAGAGCGGCACGGGTCGGAGGTTGGAGGCTCTTCTTCCCTTATTCGAAGGCGTAGGGAAATGAGCTCCGTTCTGGCCTTGACTTCGTCCCTGCTGGGAATATCCCAGTTCCCGGCCTTGGGATCTCAGGCAAATAATTGATTCTTAATGCACACTTACGAGACGGCGGTGTAAGCTCCAGAGCCCGGCTGTCCCGAGAGGGCTGCGAGCGCGCCAGACAGATAGGTTGGTTCGGCCCGATGCGCGTTTGGGGCCCCCGCCGCGGTTTCCTGTTAGACTTTCCGACACCTCAGGGACTTCAGGCTTAAGTTGGAGAGGGGCACGATGGCGGGACTTGAAGTCGCGTGGTAGGGACCCGGCGGCGTGGTTTTCTCGGATTTTGGAATCGTGTAGAAAGGGGACTTAGGCTGCCGAGTCGCGGCGGCGCTAGCGGCGAGGTGGCCGCGGTGGAGAGGCGCTCCCGGGACGTTGCGGCCGAGATGCCCGCAGAGGGGGAGCCGGGCGCTGAGCAGAGAGCAGCAAGGTGAGGGCGCTCTTGCCCAGGACAAGCAGAGCTTAAGATTTTGGTAGCTCACACTGGCTGATGCCAGGAAAATTGACTCCAGAAGCTTGGCCGGCGCGCTTCCCCACCTTTTTCCTTTCTTCTTCACTCATCTCCACCCGCCCTCTTCCCCCTGAAAGTTGTTTCTTTTTGTTTACCTGGTGTGGTTTCAGACCTCAGCACTTATCTGCTAGTTGATAGAACTGGTTTCTCTGTAGTAGACATCTTTTTCCCTTTCCAATCTCTACTCTTCTTCTATTTCGCTTTCTACCCCATGTTCCTTTTCTGCCCAAACCTGTGGTCCAAGCTGAAGGATTCTTAGAGGAAAAGAGATAGCCTTGGGGTAGGAATTCCCTCAACACTTTATAAAGCTGGCCTTTATAAAGGGCAACCCTTTCCTGGGCTGGGGAAAGGGAGGCAGGGGGTTAGGTGGGCAGAGCAATCTGCCTGTGTGTGGGTTTCTCAGGCAATGATCTTCAGCCTTGGAAAGACAACAGGAAGGAAAGGACCATACAGAATAGAGCTCATCCTTTTCCGACTGCCCCTTTCCACATCCTGCATAGGACAATTTCCATGCTTCAACACCATCCTCACCTGGCCCTCTATCAAAACTTGAGGTAGGCAGAAATTCCAGAATTTTTTTGATCAGAAAAAGGCATTTAAAATAGCAAGTAACTCTCAAAATTATGTTTGTGAGAGTGGGAGGGGAGATAAGATGTCCCATGTCCTTTCTGTGGCGTGTGCCTGTGCCCTTGTCTTTGGCCTTTCGGAAAAGCTGCATGGGAGGAAGGCACATTGCACATTGCAAAGATTTGGAGATCAGTGTCCGAATGAAAGAGAGTGTTCGCCAGACTGAATGTTTGGGACATTCATTTTCCATTTAGGTTGAATTTTCCTACACAGCCAGCACTCCCTGAATTAGGGCCTTTTTCCTTAGTTTTATTCCCCCTTTTCTCCTCCTTTTATTATTTCATCCTTTGAATCAGAATGCATTTAAGGTGTAAACCTATCTTGCTCCCCACCTCTATGACAAGACATTGTTGATTCCGTTGATTAAGCAGGAAGACTAAAAACTGTAGTGGGGTTAGGGAGAGCTATCTCTCAGTTCTTTCATTTTCTCACTGCTCTGAAATTTAATGACCTGATCATTGTTGTTTGAAGTTAAATTATCTGTTAAATTAGCCCTAAACAATAACTGATGATATTTTCCTTTCGGGTCCGGTTGCCCCTGAATTCTTTTCTCTGGACGGAGAGGAGAGGAGTCACAGAGAATGCTTGGTCACATAATAATATAAAGATAATCAAAATTGATATTTATGTGCTGGTGATATGTAAGAAAAAAATCACTTTCAAAGAAGCTGAATTTCATAAATAAAAAAAAAAATTTAGAGTCCTGTGCTTCAGAAGGACCACACCAATTCAAGGATGAATGTAAATAAGCATCTTTGTTGATTAAGAAAAAAATATGAACACCATATTTTCATTACTCTACAGAACCTAAATACTTAAACTCATCATACACCGGTGCTAATCTAAATTAATTCTGCCCTCCATAAATATTCTCAAAAAGGAAATTTAACTTTAAGCAAAATCTGAAACGTTTCAGATGTGAATTTCTAGAAATCCAAAGTATATTTATTTCTTTGAGTCAGACACTTGTTTGTTTTGCAATCACTTTATGAAACAATTTTGGAATAACGCAGATGCTTTTCCCTCCTTCCTTGTTTCAGATTGCTTGCATATGCAGGCATAGGCATGAGAACTTCCAGGGTATATTGAGGAAATAACATTTTTTTCTCATTTATTTTAACAAAAGGCCCAAAGAACCTTTAAAGCCAAAGGTACTATAGTAGTTGAAAAAAATCTTTAAAAATAATGAGTACTTTGTGTGTTTTTCCCCCATTAAAATGTGCTGAATAATTAGAGGCTATGATGAAGGTTGAAAATTCAGAACATGAATAAGGTGGTAATTTTATTATTTAATACTTTTATAATTTTTATAATTAATGATGTAGTTTTAAGTTTGGCAAAGCTTTCTTAGAAAAAGTAGAGTACGCCTCCCACCCCATCAAAAATACTCTAGAAGAAATAAAGTAGAATCAGGTAGAAGTGGCAGCTGGGCTTATTTATTTATCTATCTATCTATCTATCTATCTATTTATTTATTTATTTCCAGTAGTAGTAGTAGTAGTAGTAGTAGTAGTAGTAGTAGTAGTAGTGGAGTTGAAAAATATACTTTTAATTATACATTGGTAGCTCTGATTGCAGGTTGGAAGACTAAAATCGATCATTCCTGCATCGATAGTGTTGTCTATTACTGCATTGATTTGTGTTTATTTATGCAGAGACTTTCAGTTATTTACTTACATATTTCAGCATCTGCCTCTTGATTATTATCGCAGGTTGGTTTTAATGAAAGAGCTTATATAGGAAACACATTTGACAGATGAATTTTATGTAAACTTGGTAGTGAATTGTGGTAATCCAAAGAGCTTATGAAATTACTTATTTGTACTTGCTTTTTAGCAATTAGGAACCTGTCTCTGATTAAAATCTCGCGCTACTCAAAAGCTTCCATTCTTCTCTTCAAACATTGTACTTACGTGTTTTAATAAACTAGGAAAACATGACTTTATGATGTTAGATATGATAGAATGAAACTGATGAACGCATATTTTTCCGTTAACATGACTAGGTTACCCTCATGACAATAAGGTGGCCATTGGGTTTACTAATGCTATCTTATGAAAAATCAAGGAGCAACGGGTTTTGAATATAGAAATGGCAATGTTTTCAAACATCTATTACCTCTAAGTTATGCCAGGGGTACTTATACTGAACAGGATATTCTAGGGTTCTTCACTACATATTATATGCATATATACACTCATATATTCTATTATTAAGTGTACATATACGATTATACCTTATGAAGATTGGCATTTCTCTTGAACTAACAGCTCACATGTGAATGTTATGGCATCAGGATTCTTTTGAACAAATACAACAACTGAAGACCACGGGTGTGCCTTTTATATGTACAAGGCAATAGTGGGAGATTGAGATGCATGTGTGTTTGTGCTTCTCTTACTGTCATTACAAAATGTTGAAAGATGATTTGGAAATAGAAAAACAAAAGTGGCTGAATTCATCGAGGGCTATTTACTTCTGGCTTTATAGGTCTTTTATTGCAATTCGGAGGATGAATCTTTCTTCACTAATAATTTGCAATTCATCTACCAAATACGGTTAACAGTTCTATTCTTCATCTCCCACGTTTCCCCCCTCCCCTGTATCTGCAAAGAATATAGAGAGGGAAATCAACCGAATTCTTTCTTAAGAACGAAAGGGCCTTGAGAAATGGAATTACTCTCCTCATCCTGGCGAGTTTTCCTGAAACTACTTATCCTCAGCATCCGCACTATGAGAGGTGGAGCCTGGCAGTCAGGCGGCTGCAGGCAGAAGGTGGGCGAGCTCCGGCTCCTTAAGCTTTGCAGAAGGTTGAAGGGAGGAGCAGAGGGACAGCTTTGAGTTTATTTGGTCTATTTTATTTTTCCGTCCCGTGCCAAGCCCTCTAAGTTAACACAGCGATATGGCCCGTTAGAACCAAGCACTCTCGGCATTCTTGCGAGACTGAGATTCCGGAGCAGCAGATGAACGGGACTGGGACTTAGAGCGAAGCATGCTCACCGACCCCTCCCTCCATCTTTTTACGCACGCACCAGCTCGTCTTCACGTGCATCAGGGTAGTGGACAGTGTTGACTTGAATTGCTCTCGCTCACTCCAAGCCTTTCCTGTGAATGAACCCGAAAACACTCGACAGGTCGTGAATAATCGTTTTAATGAGTGTGCAAAGCGTGTGACGGGGTGCACCGAGCTGTCGGGTTAAACAAACAACTTGTACCCTGACCAAATCCGATTGTTAAAGTGCAAAGTGATGTCAGTACCATTTCCATTGCCCTTCAGAAAACCACAGGTCTGACACGCGGGAGTCCAATTTTCTCCATTAAAGAAAAATAACAATATTTTCCAACCGTGTATGTGATCTTCTTTAATATTAATCTGAGCCAAACAAAACCTCATTTGCGAATCAGAGAAGTAGTCGTGTCACTGCCTCAAAAACAAATCGAAAGAAAGAAAACAAGGAAGAAATCAGAACAAATCTAAAAAGTCTGACGGAAGATTTCTTTTTGATAGGTCACACATCATTGCTGATCAGTGTTGTATAAATCTCACACACACACACACACACACACACACACAGAAACTCACTAGAGGCAAATATCAAGTTAACTGCATCTAAACAATTGGGATTGATAATTTAGTCCTGTATTAAGATGGAAGCTCCCAACCTGTAAAGACTCTTTTCTATTGAAAATTTAACTGAAATATTTGCTGTTTATATGTTAGCCTGAGAGGGAATGAAGGGATAAGTAGTTCCCACATTTGCTTTCAAGGAAAACGGTTTGGAGAAAACAATACTAAAGGAAACTTGATGGGCCACCACCCTCTAAAACAATAACACAAAGCACAGTGAGCTCGTCACAAATCACACTCTCCCCTTTTTTTGCACAACTGTATTGGGGAAATAGTTTTGTTTCTTTCGCATCTAGTAAAAAGATCTACTTACTTGAAATCAGCCACATGTGCTCCTTTCCTTGTTCATTCTTTTACCTTCTTTCACAATTCCAAACATCAAATACCACATGAAGAGTTAGACAATAAAACCTCAAAAGATTTTTTAAAAAATTCCTTTTACATATCCTCTCTGAAAATTTTGTGGAGAAGAGAAAATGTGTAAAATTTTCCCCCTGCCAGCACCTCATATACATTCACAAATCAAACAAAATAGCCCAGATGCTTGGAAATCAGTGAATCAGTTCCAAATAACTAGCTCCTTCAACTCAGTAACAATATAGGGAGATTAAGGTTTATATTTTCATTGGATTAAATATTATAGATTACATATTTTTCTTCAAAGACTGAAAACATATCATGTCCTACACTCTGAAAGTTTATTTGTCCTCTTATAGTTTTAGTCAGCTGGTAGAAATAAAATGTTAGGGATATTGTACATTTGAATATGGGAGTTCAGCAGCATTTGCTCACTTAACTGCTATTGGATATGTTGTCATCTACCTGTCTTTCTGACCATCTATTTCACATACGAATATGTCAATATACAACTGACTGCAATTAAATGAATTTACCCACCTAAAACATATAACTGAGGTATTTGACAGAGTAAGCAATTCCTTATGGAAGTCGTTGCAGTTTTGTTATTATGGTTGCTAGTTTTTATACATCTCTGTCAGTTTAGTCCCAGTTGGGTAAATGGAAGGTATTGAAATTCAGTTTCCATCATCAAAACTTGGAAAAGACAACCAGTAGTTTAGGACAGTGTTTTTGTTGATTTTGACTGTTATCTGGTGAATGTCTATATCAGAATATCAATTCAGAATATCCTTTAATTACTAGGAAATTTGACAAAAATGACTATCAAAAACTAGGGGCTTGCATTTTTTAATTGTTTTAAATATTTTTGGACACACAACAGACTGTGCAGTTATTACCTAAACAGATTTCTTCTCTGTGGGCTGACTGAGTTGAGGAATTTTTGTAGTGACTGAAAGAGCCACATCCATTTCTGTCTTAGATTCAAAAACAGCAAAGCTAGAGGGTATGTCTGTTTTTGTGTGTATATATGTAGTTAAAGAACTACACTATCAAAACATTAATTATATTTGAAAGAGAGCAGAGAGCTATTTGTGGAGAGAATTGCATTATTGAATTTATATTCCATGGAATGTGTCTGTGGAGAGGGCTGAAACTGTATACCTGTCTTATATGATGCACCCTCTTCAGTGAGGTGTGTAACAAGAGCAAAGAGATGAAGGAGGCAAACTTGGAGGGGAGGGATCTTAGACATTTGGATAGTCCTGGGCAGAGGAAATTCATGTGCAAATGCAAATCACATGAAGAACAAGCCTGGGGTCTTTGTTCTTTGTCAACAAAAACAAATATAATTTTTTCCTTCTATCAAACAAATCACAGAATGATCTTAGCTGAATTTGGAGCAGGGCAGGGAGAGAGATGGAGTGACTAAGAATATTCCAATTATCATGGTTCTGATCCCCAAGTCCTGTTTATTTCACAGCTGCCAAATTTTATATCCAAAATTTAGATTCTCTTCCTCCCAAATCCTGCATTGGTATGAATCATCCCTGATCATTTTTAGTTTTTGGCTTAATTACTAGTTTTCTACTTTAAATTACCAATAAACTAATTAATCTGACTAATCTTTCTAAACTTCTGTTGAGTAGTATAATAGCAGCAACAACAACAAAAATAAAAAAAACTGCAGCAATAATGACAAAAATAAAATGTTAACAATAATGCACACAATAATAGCAGAAACAATTTAAAAATAATTTCTCTGGCCAACAGGATGAAGATGGAATCCATTTCAGTCTGAAATTTGTGTTTCACGGCTGCAGTTGGGACATTCCTCTGATTTCTTGTTTCACTGTTAGATGGATGATCTGTTCCTGTCCAACTCGTGTTCTAATAGAGACTCCCTTGGTCTAATATGGTAGGTCTTTTTAATGTCATTGAGTACTTTTGTGCCCACTCCTCTTCATTGCTATGGGCATGTTCCCCTTGGACACTGTTCCCAAGTAAATCAACCTGGGAAGGAGGCTGGGAGCAGAGGCAGACATGTGAAGGGATTCTTGAGTAGAAGGACCTGGTGCCTTCTGTCTGGAGTTCTGCTGGTGAATAGGCAAGTTGTCGTATTTGGGAGTCACGTTCACAAAGCTAAGGAGTTTGAGAGGGGCAAAGTAACTTAGGTTTCATGAATCCAAAGAGAACACTGGCCCTGAGGAACTCGGGTCATTGGGCAAGAAACAAAACTTAGAAATTAGGGCCCCCTGGATGAACTCTTGATTCCTTTAGGGATGGAGGGATGGAAAGGGGACAATAAAGTGTAGGGAGTAGAAGTGGAGGGAGGAGACCAGGTTGAAGATGTTAGCAGCCAGTGGGACGCTAGCTGGTAAAGCTGACCCATCTCCTTAGGAGGAGGGAGATGTGTTTTTGTCAATTGTAAACTTGCCAAGGTTTACTGTTCTGGGTTCAAGAACAGCCACCAGTTCCTGAGACTAGGCTGGAAAGAATCTGCCAGTGAGTCTGTACTTGCAGGCATCTAACTCTCCTGTCAGCCCAATGTTCTCCCCATCTCCTGAGCCCCCTGTGCACCCCACCCCCAAGAAAAAGGAAATGAAAGAAAATAAAAAGTAGATGGGGAGGGAATTAGACTCATTTTTTTTTTTTCAGGCAGATGTTGGGGTTAAAGCAGGTTGTTTGGTAACTGCTTTCATTTTGAAGGGGAAAGAAAGCTGGTTAGGAGAGAAAGGGTGGTTGTGGGAGAGAAGAGCAGAGAATGAGATAGAAATTCCTCGGCAGCCCAGCAGCTAGGGCCAAATGGAAAACAACCTTAGCAACAGAAGGACAGTTTGAGAGGAAGGAAGGGTGATCATAAAACGTTTTTGCATTGTTCTGTTCCTGCAAATTAATGTAGCCCTGAAAATTTATAAGAAAATGAGATCTTCATACCTTGTTAAAAAACAATTACAAAAAGAAAGGCATAACTATCAATAGCCACTTTGTCCTCAAAAAAACTTTTTTCTTTAGATATTGCTGTATACACACAATCCATAACTAAACCAAGCGGTAGTTGAAGGAAGAAAGGGAGGGGGAAAAAAAGAAGGACGCAACTTCCCTGCTGGTTGTACTGTGCATCTATCTCTTCACCTTTCATAGCAGGGAGGTTGAACAATCTTTTTTCATTTCCGTCTAGTCTTTTCACTTAAAAATGTATGAAAATATTCCAGTTCATGAGATTGTTTTTCACGAAAGATCAGCAGAGAATGAGGAGCTTTCATTTCTAGGGATAAATTCACTGAGGTGATGCTCAGTCTGCAATAGAGAAAGGCAGCTTTGGCTGGAACTGTATATTGCTCTGCTCTTCAGTGGTACCCCCAGGCTTTCTCTGTGCACTAAAAATAACTAATAACTACTAAGTTCACTTCAATTCTTCTGGAAGTACAACTCTGCAACTTGAAATCAAACTGGTGATTTCCATATAAAATCCAACTCTAATTAAAATAATATTTTATGGAAAATGTTCTCAGTTACTGTTTTTTATTCATTTGAATTGTTCCTTTGATTAAAAGGCAATTATCATTTGTTTCAGTAAGAAAATTAAAAGAAATCAACATCACCAGTAAAAGTAGCCCTCAATCCTGTTATGTACACCCCCAAAGTATGGCTTTTAAGAAGTTTCAAACAATTTGGATTTAATTGTATGTAACTGAGAACCTCTGAGTCACTGAAGACATGCCTAACTAGAAGAAACTAAGTCAATACATTTGTAATGGGAATATTTGACAGAAAGTAAAGAAACAATAAAAGCAGATATTTCACAAAGTAGTAAAAGTCATGCAGACATTCACCTGCATTCCGTTTATGCACCCATTTAACAAAATTAGTAGGCTTCTGTATCCCAGTTTCGTAAAAACATCTTTAGCCAACCTATATTAATGCTTATGCATATGTATTTTATATACCATGCTACATATGGCTCAAATATACATTTATTTTTAAGTAGAAACTAAGAACTAAACAAATATTAGCATTTCTAACTTTTTAACCACCCATAATTGGTGTTTATTTGTGATCTGTACACACCGAAGGAAAGCCAGAACCACGACATTCTGCTTAGGCTGTATTATGAAGCAAATATAAGTTTCTTTCTGTTTTGGGGTGTGCAAGAGCGAGGAATTTTGGACTGAGTGGCACTAAGATCTATATATGTTTTCAGTAAGCCAAGATGTAGTAATTTCATTCTTTAAACATTCACATTCTATAATTAAATAAAAGAAATATACAGTTTCAAAGACAGGAGAGGTAAGTCCAAGTCAAGCTATTATATCTCACAAAAGGAATGGTTTCAAATGATGCTAACATTTTTTTCCAGCAAAGAATTTTTCAAGGCAGATACAGCCAGATCTGTTGCACAAGTGGCAAAACAAATATTTTAAAAATGGTCTGTGGGGGGGATTTAATGGACTGATACTCTTTGAATGTTTATGATGAGTAATACTCCTTTGAAGAGTGTTGTGTGACTATCACACTCCTTAAAAATGGGGGAGGGGGGAGAAGTTTGGGGGGATGGACGTGTCCAAGCCTCCTAACTATTGCTAATGGTGGAAGGATGTGACCTGTGTAGAAAAGGAAAGGATTCCACGCCAAGAGGGGAGCTGCAAAAGTCTATTGGTCCTATCATGTTTATTTTCTTTTGGGTACACATTTCAAAAACATAGCCTTTATATTAGGCTCTCATTTGCAGTTATGGCTTCACAGACAGTAGCCAGCTTGTATTAAAGTGCAATCCAATGCATCAGTCCAGTTTTGAAAAGAAGACGATGGACAGAAAAAATAAAGTGACAGTCTTATCAATGAAAGTCTCATTGGCAGTTGGAAACTAGGGAAGAAGGAAGCTTCAAAACAGGGTAGTGGGAGGAGAGCAATACTCTTTAGGTGAGTTTTGGGAAGATGCTAAGTAAAATACTGTTCAGAAATTGGGATTAATCGAGCAGTTTAAATACAAATCTGCCGGAAATCGTGCTCTGTGCAAATGAAAATGAAGAAATTTATGCATATTCTAATTTTCCCTCTTTGGCTGCTATTTTGGAGGAAAAGACTTCTTTTGCTGATGGTGGGACTTTTTTGTTCTGCACAGGAAATGTGTAAATGAACACAAATGTGTGTTTCTCCCTTTCCATTTCTCTCCTCCGTCCCTCCTCCCCCTTTTAGCAATCAGGAGTTGTTAGGGTCCTACAGATCCCAGGGTTTCTCCCCATTCCCAGGATGACCGAGAGCAGGCAGGGCAGGGAGGGGAGTCAGGGCTCCTCTGGGTCACTAACCTTTGGAAATTAACCTAGAGTTTCCGTTCCATCTTTGGACGTTCAAAGAGAGTAGAGAGTGAGGAGGAGTCCTACATTTAATGCGATGAAAAATCATCTCGAAAGCTATTTCTTCCCAGTGACGACTTGGTTGGGGAGATCTCAAAATTGAACTTACAAGCCATGTTGTGCAGATCCATTAACCATCAGCGCCGAGTTCAAACACTTTCCCTCTCGCGCCTTTGGGAATACAGAGGGCTGGTGCATTTTAATTATATTAAGACCAGCAAGAAACTCTCTAGCTCTCTTATTCTGATGTAAGTCGCCCAGGGCTGGGAACGAGTGCAGTGGAGCGCTCTAGTCGTTCTGTGTTCTGTGGAATATGTCAGGGATTCCTGAGACGGTCCAATGAAGTGTGTGGGATGAAGGCAGGGGCGGGGGTGAGCCGGTCCCTGGAGAGAGGGAGGACGGGCCGGGGGCTGGGGGTGGGGAATGGAGAGGGAGGAAAAGAGAGGTGCTCCCTGTCCTACCCCTCCGCCTTTGCAGGCCAGGCCGAGAGCTTCAGAATTAATTCGGGGTCGAGAAAGACCAACAGAGACAGACTCCGAGTTTCTATCTTCTTTTCCATATCCCGGATAAAAACCCTAGAGCCAACTTTCTTCTTAACAATTTAGTTTGAAAAGGGCCCCACGGTGCCCCCTCCGCCCCCACCGCCGCTCGCAAAGCGCCGCGCGAGCCCGGGGCGTTCGCCGAGGCCCGAGTCGGTCCTCTGCCGGGTCCATCAGCCGCTCCGCCGCCCCGGCCGGGGGCCTCAGAAAAGAGGGCGGCCAGAACAAAGCCCCCGCTACGAGCCCTGCCTCAGACACATTTTCAGTGGCCCCGTTGGAACCCCGGACCCCCAGAGGGCCAGCTTTCTAACACCCACCCCGCCGCCCACTCCAGTGTTCCTCCCCCTCGGGAAGGGGGCGCCGCGCGGGCGACGCCAGACAGGACCGCACCCCAACCCCGCCCGCGCGACTGGG
Organism: Delphinus delphis; assembly: GCF_949987515.2. Classification (NCBI taxonomy): domain Eukaryota; kingdom Metazoa; phylum Chordata; class Mammalia; order Artiodactyla; family Delphinidae; genus Delphinus; species Delphinus delphis. Next base: position 69,650,492 of record NC_082684.1, on the reverse strand, counting down.
GGCCCAGTGCGTCCGCTCCCCTCCGCGTACCGGTGTCGGGGGAGCTGATTTGCCCAGGAAAAAGCTGGGAGAGGAGCGCGGACCCTCGCTGCAGACCTCACGTCAAGGTTACCGCCACCTCTAGGAACCTCTTCGGAAAAGCTCCAAAATGCCTATTTTGCAGAAAGCCTGCTGTGCCGCGATGAGGCCTGGTGGTCAGAGAACCCCCTGAGAGGCCTCGTAAGGTCTCGGTGCTTGAGTCAAGCCCTGCCCAGGCCCATTTCTCCCGCGCCCTCCAGGTCCTGCACTTCCGGTTCCCCCGGGGGCCCTGAACCTCCTCTCCCCAGCACTTCCGTCCCGTGGGCTTCTGCGCTCCCGCCTAGTCACCGGGCTGAGGGACACCCCTGAGAGCTGTTTTCTATAACTTTCCCGTAGCTGTTGGGAAGTTTACCTGTTCCATTCATTTCTTTTTATTTTGACTTTAATTCTTTGCTTCCTTAAACTTGGGGGTGTGGGAGGGGGGCACAGTGGAGGAGGGCCAGAGGTTGAGAGAAAAAGCCCATTGAAGATTTTTTTTTTTTTTGTCTTTTCAGATCACCACCCCCCGCCCCCCTCCCCCCCTTTCTGAATTCCCTGCACCCGTTCACATCAGCTACTGAGATTTAGGCCAGTTTTCCCGAAGGGCCTAGGGCAGTGTCCGCACTTAGTAGGCTTGCAATAAATGCTGAAAGAATTACTGAATAAATGATGCTGCTCCGCTAGGTACATGGTGCTTAGGGATAGTAGGTATCCTCAGAAAGCAGCTGACTTTTGCCTTCCGGTGTTTTGTTAAATTCAGTTGAGAGGTTGATAAATAAATGGTTTTTACGGGCATTTTGATGTTTTTTAGGGACTCCCCCAAACAGTGGGAGGAAATCTCTTAAGATATTGAAAGTGTTTTCTTGAACTTTTTCATACGTAAGAGATAAAATGCTGTGATTTTTAGAATGTGGGGTTTATCAGCCCTTCTGTGGCTTTTCCTTTCCATTTTGCTTTCTTTTTTTAAGTTTTACTTTCTGTGGTAAGAGGTCAAGGCCTTATGAAGTTAATCTCTTATAGCTAATTTGAGGCAGAAACTAAGATTTCTCTTTTGCTTTCCTGCTATGTTATAGTTTAATCCTTGCCAAACAATTCAATCCTATGTTGTATCTTCTGCATCATTCAACTGTTCTTGTTCTTTACGATAACATTTTCTAAAAAATGCTATAAGAACTTTATGTAACCAGGAGAGAAATTTCATAGTTGTGAACTTGTGAGACTGGATTCAATCAGTCAACATATATTAAATGCATATTCTGCTAAGCACCAGTTGTGTAATCTATAGACTAGTCCCTAGGGCATTTAATGTCCCACTCTCATTGACTGTAAAATAGTGAAAATATATAACCAATAAGCTAATAACCATGAAAGTAATTTGAAAGGTTATAATTGCTAATCAAAGTTAAAGTGTATTTAGCATCATTATTAATAGGCATCTGAGGGATACAAATAAGACCTGTTCTTCTCATCTGGGAACTTACAATCTAGCTGGGCATAAATAATGTGAATGTAAATTGATAGAAACAGCTACTAAGCAGTATTCAGTGTCTGGAATATTGAAAACATTCAGTAAACAATTGCCTCACAAATTAATTTGCAGTCGTGTCATTCTTTTAACAGAAATATGATACTGATAAGAAATACAGGAAGGATTAATTAGGAAAACTTTCATGGAGAAAATGAATTTGTCCTTAATGTGCCACATAGAAAGATTGGAAATGCAAGCTGTTTGTGTTCAAGGGGGGTAAAGGTGGCATAAATGGAGAATGAGAAAGATATTTGATGAGATGGAGTTTGGTGGTAATTTGTAGGAAACCTTAAAGATCATGCAGAGGAGTTTGTATTTGATAGTAGAGGTGATGGAGACCTGTGGTGGCCCTGTGAGCAGAGGATGGCATGATTAAAATGGAGATTTATATTTAAAATGATTCTAGCCAGCAACTGAGCATAGTGAAAATTGAGGGAGAAAGAGTATGAGAAAAGATTTTGGTGCAGTTCTGGAATGGGACATTACTACAGAGTGACTGTAGACAGTCATCATTAAGCCCTTTCTCCCAAGTTTTTATACAATGGAAATTACATTTAAATGATAAAATCAGTAATGAGTCTTGAATAAAGTAAGAGCCCCAGACCACTGGAATAAGCATTACCACTTTAATCTTCATTGTTGGTAGTGCTAGGGGATGTTAGGTGTTGACTGATGGTGACTAATTTCAGGATATCTTCATCACCAGTTAAAGCTCAAGATATCTTTCTCATTTAACATATTTACCCACTATTCAGTTTCAGTGGTTCTCAACTGGGTGTGATTTTGACACACCTTCCCCACCCCCAGCAGGCACATTTGGCAATGTCTGGAGACATTTTTAGTTGTAACAACTGTGGGGCTACTACTGTCATCTAGTAAGTAGAGACCAGGGATAGATGTTACTAAATATCTTACAATTCAGAGGAGAGACCCCCATGACAGTGAATTAGCGGGTCCCAAATATCAATTGTACTGAGATTGAGAAACCTTCAGTTGTGGGAGTGAAGCCTGAGCTCTAACTCTGGAGAACTACACAAGGAGTCCCAGAACCTAACTTCTATTATAGTAACGATTTCGATTGAAGAAATGTTTTGTTTAGTGAGTCAAATGTACCTCTGAAAATGGCAGTGTCTCTTCTTAGCCTTGAGGCCTTAGAAATAGGAAAATCAGAAGGGTAACTGCTTGGATTTTCTACTTTTTATAAAATGGAGTTAAAAATCTTCCTTAAGGATTTGTCATCTAAATGTTATTTATTAAATTAACAAAATGTGCCTTTGAAGTTGCTTAGCAACTTACAGAAAGCTTGCTTTTTAGAAGTTCATTTGTTTGTTTAAAACGAGGGTAGGTTGGGCTTCCCTGGTGGCGCAGTGGTTGAGAGTCCGCCTGCCGATGCAGGGGACACGGGTTCGTGCCCCGGTCCGGGAAGATCCCACATGCCGCGGAGCGGCTGGGCCCGTGAGCCATGGCCGCTGAGCCTGCGCGTCCGGAGCCTGTGCTCCGCAACGGGAGAGGCCACCACAACAGTGAGAGGCCCGCATACCGCAAAAAAAAAAAAAAAAAAAAAAAAAAAAAAAAAAAAAACTAGGGTACGTTGCGTATTATTAGCTACATTACATAAATCAACAAAGAAATGTACACTGAAAATGGAATAAGATGTTTCAACACATTTTCTGCTCTCGTGTTTGGCAATTAAAACACTCTAATTGTCTCATAAAATTGCATCAAGTATTCGACAAACATTATTTATGTATGAAACTTCAAAATAATATTGAGTCTGTAAGAGAACCAAAGGGGGAAAATTCAGCAGGTTTGTCATAAAGTATGTGTTTATCTTAACCTTTCTTCTTCAAAAATCTTATCTACTAAGTACTTTTATCAGACACTAATTATACTCTTTCTGAAAAGAATTTCTCCAACACCCTTCAGTGCCTGCACTCTTTAATCATACCTCATTACATCTACCTAATCCATATCTTTTTCACATTTCCAGGGCTCATTAACAGTTTTAAAAGCTAATCTTAATCTTGGACATTATTATTCCTTGTAATCGAGATGAAAATAATGCCAATAATATTTTATTTCTAAAATGTAATGGATCATTTAAAATTTGTTCTGAAGCCATTTCTTCTTTAAATATTAATGAGAAATTAACTTTCATACATGCATTAAACTATCAGGAACAGTGAGATGTGTCTGAAAACCCTGAAGCACCTTTTCGAAGGAGAAGTTATTTTTATAAGCTGTTTTAACAGTGGATCATCAGTCACTTTGAAGGGAAGTGATCCTTGATTAACAGTTGGCTGATACTGTGCTTCCACAGATGTGTGGCAGTAATACAGGTGCTACCTATGAAACAGGACAGGTAATTCATAGTATCTGACGGTTTCTTTTCTGATTGAAAAAAAAAATCGTAAAGCCTTCATCTTTGTGTATAACCCCATTAAATTATTGTAGACAAGACAAACCAAGTGTCCCACTCAAATAATGAACAGTAGGCACCATGTTTCCCATAAATTTAAAGAAAAGATTGTGAGAATGGCTAGTACCTTATTCCTTTTGAAAAGATAATGGAAAAGAAAATGGATCAAATGTGCTGTTACATGACTAAAGTAGAGCCTCACGATGATGACTTTTTAGGACTTGAAAGTCAAATCCTGCCTCTCAAGAGTACAACTACATAGGACTAACATGTTATTCTCAATGGAAGATTCCTCCACTATTATAATTGAGATTGTTTCTTGAAAGTAATCTTTAAGCGTCTTAGGAAAAGTTTAATGGTCTGTTATTTATTTATGCACATACCATTTAGCTATAGTGTTTTTAAAAAACCACAAAAGTCATTGTCCAAAAGAAAAATTTTTGGACAAGTACCTCAAGTTATGATTCAGTGGTAGTGAAGATGTAATAAAACTTTAAATCGGCTCTGATTTTTTTCCCCATTCATTAGTTCTGCCAGACAGTACAGTAATTATCTCTTATTTCAGGTGTTTAATTAGATATTTCTTTCATTTTTTTCCTTTGCAATATATTTCTTTTTCCTTATAGAATTTTTGATTTCTGATTTCTCTCCATTTATATGGTTCAGGTTGTTGTTACCTATAGGAAAGTGTTATTAAGCAGAATCAAGTGACAGCTAGTGAGTTTGCTGTGTCTTATCTTTGGCAGTGGCTAAGCACTGAACTGAGTAAGATTTTTAGGATCTGTAAGATAATGTTTTTAAAATCACTCTTTTGACATTTTTTTCTTTTAATCTCCTTACTCATCATTTTTGGGAGGGTAACTTTGCATATGTTCAATTAAACACAGCAAGTTTTCACGTGTTCTTTTTTGCTTTACTGAAATAGCTTGAATATTCAGATCTTATCAAATTTTTACAATGACACCATAGACAATGCTTACTTTAATGGAATTTCCCTCCTTTCATTATGAATGCAATTAGTTCTACTAATAAAAATAAAATTTGGTATACAGTATACTATAACACCACAACAATTTTTAAAATTACAAATAAAGGATTAATATTGTTTAAAATTGTTTTTGCTTTTGTAAATTAACTTTTATCTTTGTCTATTTCTCTCTTATTATTAAGAAGTTTTGCCTTTTTTGTACTGATCATCTATTTTCTTGTCCTTTCCATGTTGTTATTTTCAGAGGTTTCTCATGGGTCAGTACAATGAAGGTTGATGGCACAATTGTTCACTTTGAATCAAAGGATATCTATTTATTGGTGTGCTGTTATCAATCAGAAGTTTCCAAATACGTGTTCTCCAATTCAATTCAAAGAAAAGTAGCTGGATCCAGGCAAAAATGCGTCTGGGACTCCCTGCACATGATGCATCTCCGGAGAAAGTTGCTTCAGCATTCTTTTTTGTTTTTGTTTTTGGAACACTTCTTTCTACAGTATACGCCAACTACTAGATAGGTTCCTAAGTTCATCCAGATCTGTCCCATGTCTGAATTCTTGGTCCTCTTCCCACCCTCTGACTCCACAGATAAAGAAGAAATAATAATAAAGGAATAAAAATCGTTTGTTTCTGTCTGACTGAATCATTCCAGTCTTGAAGCACCCTGGTAGGTTAATTAGCCTTATTACTGTATTTACTATCTCCCACACACTTATTTGTGGGAAACTGCTCCTCTTGGCATTTGCCTAGGTGGATAAGGGAACAGTAGGAATGCGGCACTGGACTTTGCTCTTGAAATGCATGGCACCATAGCAGCATAAAGCTTGAACGAGCTTAGTTTTTCATTGACAGGGTACAGGTGGCATAGCATCATCTTTCACTGACATTGTATGCCAGTTATGATTTATTCTGGGCCACACTTCCTCCCAGAGCTAAAGTTCTTAGTATGGGGTTTGGTACCATCATAAAGAGAAAAATGGTGCCTCTTGCAGGAAGAGTTTGGAGAGCTTTACCCCAGTAATCAAGGTGGTTAAGATGATTAACTGAATCCTGTGGATATACTGCTTCTACCCTAAGTGAAAGAAGAAGAGAACAGCTGCTATTATTTATTCTCACTCATTTCTCACAAATAGCCATGATTTTTCAGTGAGCATTATCTTATCCTGGAATTAATTCTTTCAACTCTTGTCATGGTGCTTTGTTCTTATAGATTATGATAGAGAGGTATTAGCAAGAAATCTGAAATAAAGGACACAAGATGAGATTGCCTTTCGATTGTTAAATTTCAAGATCAACACAAAACAAATCAGCATGAGTGTGTGCAAAGTTATCTTAAAAGAACAGACAAATTCCTGTGCAGCAGGGTTTGACATAAACTAATTGAAGGTATTGACATATCTGCAGAAAGAATTTTAGCCATGAAAGCAGATAAAGGAAAGCCAGAAGCAAAGTAGGCAAAGCCTATGCAAGTACGGTTCAGAGATGAGGGAGTGGATTCAATTCCATTGGACTTCAATCCCAATGAAAGGCCATTCCTGTTGTGAATGTGTATCAGGCTCTTTAAACTTGATGCTGTTAAACATTCTATCCACAAAAATATCTTCTTTCTGAATCCATGTCTTCCAAGCAATATTTGGATTATTATTTGGCTTCCGAAGTATCTTTGTTCTTAGAATATACACTAATCACATGAATTTCAAATATTTCACTTATAACAGCAGTTACCTTTAGGTGAGTAATTATATCCCAGGCCTTCAATGAAGATCTATTCATTTAAGTTATTCATCATAAGTGAATAATTTGATTTCTGGGTCAAAACATTAGTGTTTTGATTTGATGATTACTGTATATCTACCTTTGATAGATGAATACATTTTTGGCATGTTGATAAAATCAGAGTGTAAGGTTTCTACTATGAGGGGCAGATCCAGAATTATACCTTCTAAGGTCAATCCTTCCTGTCAGTCTTTCCTGTGACCTACAAAATGAACATATTCAATACAACTATCTGATTCTCTTTGTGTGAAGGATAGTAGTTGAAGTAAATTACAGTTGATCAAACAATAATTGGTTTGGACCAAATATTACCTTCAAAGTAATATTATATATTAATAGGAGTCAAAAAGACTTTTTGAGTCCTCACTTACTAGCTGTGAGATCATCTTTACTTTTATGGACATCAGTTTCCTCTGTAAAATGAGTATATTGTCAAAACTCCCTCATACAGTCACTCTGAAATTAAATGAGATAATTCATATAAAGTGCTTAGCACTCAGCCCGGAGTATGGTGTGAAATGAATGGTAGCTAATGCTTTAAGCATTTATCATTAAGAGTAATAATAATATCATAAAAAGATGACATAAGTTCAGCACACGATTGGGGAAGCAAGACGTTGACAGGGACCAATTGCAGAATACTTGAAATCATATAGTTTCTAAGAACTATGCTTACTCTAATATTCAGATCCAGTACAGTTACCACTTTTGCTTTCCTCTGAAGTACGAAATTTTATTTTGATCCCCTTTAATTCTTTATTATTCATAATATTTGAGAAACAGATTAAAAAATGAATGAATAATCTTCTAGCCTTTCTCAGGTCTCTGTGGCTTAATACCATCAAGATTTATTACTCCTTTATGTCATATTCCTTGCGGGTCGGGTAGAGAGCAGGAGTGGTTCTTTGTTCCATCCAGTTTCATTCAGTCATTCAGGGACCCATGAATGGCTCTGCCATCTTCTAGAGCCCTGGAGTCCTCCACTGGTACTCTGCATTGGGTAGGGAGGGAGGAAAGCTTTTGAGGATTCTAAAAGATAATACCTATTCCATTGGCCTGAAGTCAGTCATGTTAGGCCCAACCTAATTGCAGGGAAGGTTTGAGAATATAAGTTAGTATTGTGTTTAGGAGGAATAAGAAATGGGTTTGCTGAACACATAGCATTATCTCTGCCTTACCAACCAACCAAACATTTCCACCAACAAAACTAAGTCTTAGGATTCTTCTCTAATTTTTCATCAGTTAGTTAAAAATGGAGAGGAGCTCTTTGCCTACAAAATTTATTTGAGCATAATTTTATAGAGCTATGTATCTCCATTAGAAAGCCTTTATCAACAGGGATTGGTGTCTAGGAAGGCTTTCTACCACTTTTTGATAAATTTTGTTCTATAGGAATTCTCTGGGTTAACTTTTTGTGGAGCATTTATCCTACTTTATTTTTACTTAAAGCTTGTATATGTGAAAGAGATTATCCTCAAATGAGCATTTTCCTTGCTTTTATCATCTTGTGTCATTATCCCAACATTCTTTTATTATAGTTGTTATTGAGAGCATACTTTCAGATTTAGCATGGAGATTAACTGTAAAATAAGTAAATAGTAAATTGTTTTGTTAGAATGAAGTATAAAAGTCAATGCTTTTAAGAGGTTATTTTGTTAACTGCTATTTCTATGTGACTATGGTACTCAAAAAACAGCAGATTGACAACCTTAGATTTTAGAATTTTCCCTATGAAGAATTGCTGTGACAGTAACCTACGCACAGGGCAAACTTTGCTATGATACTCCAAAATATGCCTTTTTCTGAAGTTCCACTTTACTGATGAGAGGCTTCCTTATATTAAAACGCATTTAGCACGTGGATTCCTAGGCACTCTCCGAAAGACAGACTTTTAATGTTTTCATGATGGTGTTTTTCATCCTGGTTAAATAAATAGATTCAAACTTCCTGCTTACTTTACACTTTATCCAACAAGTCACAAATGATAGCAACTAGCACTCAACACTCACATTTTAGTAATACCAATAATCTGTTAGAGATTGGCTGTGTATATTAATGGGTTCGTTTCCAATAAGAGTACTTTTGATTATACTGATACCATTTTGGAAGGCATAAATATTTTACACATTTTCTCATAACTAATATGCATATATGAAATCGGTCTTATATTTTGCTATTTTTATTAGATATCAAACTATCCCTTATTATTCATGTTTAATCAAAGGATATGTTTGTGAGACATCCTTTTTTTTTTTTTGAGACATTCTTAAATGACCATTTTACTAATTAAATGAAGTTAGACGGACATTCTTTAGGTGATTATATATTCATGCACATACTTCTGTTTTTAGTGGTTATAACACTAATTAATAATTATTTCATGAAATATTTGTTGTTTTCCAACTGCTTTTTTAGTGTATCCTACAATTTTTCGTATAATTACCTGTTTGCAAATTGTATAAGGTTACAGAGTTCAAAATAACATCATAATTTTTGTTTCCATGCTAGCCTGACCAACTTTAGCCTTTATTAAATAAATAAATGTTGAAAAATGAATATCCATAAATACATTAGTTCTTTAACTGGAAATGCATATTATTTAATTGAACAATTCTGTGAGAGAAAATGTTTGCAACTACACATTAAAAAAGTAAAAAAAGCAGCTTTATTATTTTATTAAATAGAAATAAATTATTGTGTGTAGTCATATAAAGCCATGATTAAATATTTTAAGTATTATGCATTAAAAACTCAGTTGTCTTGCATTATCTACCTTTGCATATAACATTTCATTGATTATATTGTGTTATATAAATCATTTTCTTCATACTTTAGAATAATGATTGATGAATATGAGGAAGCATTTACTAAGAAAGTAACTTGAGTTATTTTAACCTTTACACAAACATCCTAAAGCTTTCATTTAATTTACTCTATTGAATGTGAGCCTCTTGAAGAATTTCTAAGTTTTCAGTCTACTTGGACATGCAGGTTATTGAATATTTATATCAGAAATTATTACCTTGAGTACTACATATTCTTTATGAGACTTCATACAATGTATTAAGTATTAAAAGGGTTTAAGTGCTCTAGACTTCAAACTATTTTGCTCCTTTTTCATAACTTAAATTGATATTACAAATTCTGCGTTTGTATCGCTAAACTTTTATATTATAGAATGTAGATATTTTAAGATTTTATGCATATTTGACAGAAATATTTTCAACCCTATAATAGTTAGGCAGAAATTGTTTAGCATTTGCAGTTGTAACATAAATGCTAATTATAATTCATTGTCAAACCATTAAAGATTTTATGTAAGTTGACTTCAAGACATTTTCTTCCAAAACATTTGTTACATTTCCCCATGTTTCCTGCATGGTGGATTTTGAATTTAGCATCTGACATGTTTTCTCAACTACTGGTTTATAATGAAAACATGTAGGTACTCGAGGGAATGTGTTAAAAGCAAAAGTTCTATGATCCTTGAAAGGTAAATGACAGCGGTGAGATTGTCACATCTGGATCAGAAAAGTTTCATCTGTTTATCTATCTAAACAAACACAAATAAGATAATTAAGATTCTAACAATTCATGTTTTAAAAAACAATTTATGGCTTTGATTAGGTCAGAACCCAGTGATTTTTTATTTTTCTTTGTTTGTACAAATGAGTAAAAATGGATTGACCTTCAGCATCAAATGCCTGTGAATGATTACAGCAAATCTACTATTTAATATTTTGAAATTTGAAGGCAAAATTAATCCTTGGCTTTCAAAAATTATAGATATATATTAAATATATATATTTATATACACACACATAAACACACATGCATATGCACATATGTAATCATGTACATTATAGTATGCCTAGTTATTCAGCTAAATTTACCTCACCATATTTTCATTCTTGTTAGAACAGAGATAGTATATTTCAGAATTGCTAACCTGCAGCTGTGAAAAAATCAATCCTATAGAAAAGTATCAATAAAATGAATCCCTTGGAAAATCACAATTGTTTATATTTAAAATGAGTTTTTAGCATCATAGTAAACTATCAATTGACTTTTAAATTTATTAGTAAGTTACAGAAGAAATTTTAATGTAAACTAAAATCTTCTAAACCATGTTAGTTTTAACTTTTAGAAGAAAACTCTTGATATCCTGAAGACAGGAACTTAAAATATTTTGTTTACATTCCAATTACGTGTCTTGATTTTAAATTAGTATAATCATATATTCTTGCTGAATTAAAAATGGTTTCTTTAAATTCTAGTCACATGGCTTTCTATTAAATTAATATAATCATACTCTCTTGTTCAGTTAGTAGTAAAGTAGTTGTTTAATTAAACATGCCATTTGTTTACAATGCAGTGTTTCAGAAATGCTAGTTCAAAAGGTAGGATAAGAATTTATATCAAACATTTCAATCTGACAAGTAAATTACATTTCTTCCACCATAAAGAGGTAAGCAGAAAACTGTAGCAGTGATGAAAAGACATATTCTTATTACTCAGAGATATGATATGGGCCAGCCTACAAAATATGACCTTTTCCACTTTCAAGATTAAGACAAAATCTCTACAAACACTAAAATAAGGATTTGTCTTGACTTTGGTATTTTAATATTTTATTAAAATTGCCACTCCTTTCATTAGTCAACCCAGAGGGTGAAAAAAAGCAGGATGGCTTTTAATATAAAAATCTGGATAAGATGAAATCTGTAAGTTATTGAACACATATGAAAAATTACAAGTCAGTAAATGCTATACTCAGGAGTAAAACATACAACATGTCTTCCTTTTGCCAAAGCAGAATTAGGAGGATTGTGCAAACTTTTTATATTTTGTTATTTTGTTAAGTAGTCTTTGTTGTAATTTCTCCTTTACACAAAGCTTTTGTTATTATAGCAATTACTATTGCTTTTACTACAGTGAAGGCATTCTCCTAACTTTTTGGTTAAACTTATGAAGTGAAAAACAATAACACAATAATAATTATATATGTAAAGTAAACATTTTCTATAATGCTCAATTTGCAAGGAAGTTTGAATAATTTTTTAAAGTCCTATAGAGCCAGAAGACAGGTTTTATATGTTGGTTATTTTTGCCATAACTAAAGTATAATACTTATTTTTGAGAAAACATATCTGGTTTTGATTTTCCCATCAGAACTAAAACATATGGGAAAGCTAAGATGGCTAATAGTTATGCCTCAACTTGTAGTTTGTCAGAAGAATGAAAACTGATGGTACTATGTCACAAAACATAATATGATTTTCTGTTATTTACTCAAAATTCAGCTACCATGAGCTTGTTAAATGTTTTCAAAATTACTGAAATATTACCTCTTTAGCCTATGAATTACAATTATAAACGTCTATTTCCTCAGTTTCTAATTGATTCTTTGTGCATCCCTCTGTTAACGTTTTAAAAATTATGATAGGAATATTGATAATAGCTAATAATTATTGAGTGATTATTCTGTGCAAGACACTTTACACGTGTTTATTATTTGCATAAATTTGGCCGCCTCAACATACACATACACACACATGCACACACTGTTATCCTCACAATATACTTACCTTTTATTGAGTAGATTAAAATTATATATGAAAGAGAAATTAGGAACCACTCTTTTATAAGTAGGTGAATGAAAAGGGATGTTAAAGTGTGGTAAACCAATCTGGTAATTATTTTATTTTGACAGTTATATTTTTTTTCTCCCCTCAGTGAACCACAAAGAAAGAAGATGGGTATGATTTTTACAGGGGTGAAATAAGTTGTCTGTCAGTTGGGTTTAGGCGACAGTCTGTCTGCAAGCCGTAAGATGATCTGCAGAGCGCCAGAGGAAAGCAGGCAGGATTCCTGGCTTGCAAGAATAGATATTGATCTACCTTAGCCACCTAAACAATGCCTCACCTGTTTGCCTTGTCCATACCTTATTTTACGTAGTCTAATGCTTGTTTTGTTTGACTTTTCTTTTATTTCTCTGGATCTGAGCTTTGATACACTTTGGGGAGTACATAAACATAGTGTTGTACTTGAACATCACCATACTTCTGAGTCCTCTGGTGGTTTAGGACCACCCCTCCCTCTTGAATAGCTCTGTTATTGAAAATTATGAGCCAGAGCTAAATTACTAGGCCTCATAGAGAAGTGGTTGATCCAGCAGCCTAGTGTCCAATAACACTGAATGTGAGATGCTGCTAATTACTGCCCTATGGACCTCGTTTAAAATTTCTTAAATTTCAACTTGTAAAAGGCTTTATTATTATTAATTCTTTCTCTTCCCAGCAGATAGTTGATAAGTTACTATAGTATTTAGAATTCTATTCACTTATTTTGGAGCACAACTATGTTACTATGTATTGCTTCGAGCACTAATGAAATACAAAACTACATTCAGCTTCCTAGTAAACTATAATATAAATATTTTACCAGCACTTATTATTAGTTTGCCATTTCCTGCTGACAGCTATTCCAACTTTGCCAGCAGGCACTGGGTCTCACAATTGTATTATGTTTTGAACAAATAGTGACAAACAAAACTTCTTGCAAAATAAATGAACAAGATTTCCTGGGGAAAGAAAACCTCTTCCAATGTTAAATGAATATTTCTTTCAAACTCTGACATGTAATATTATTTAATTTGCATATTGCACATTTCACTTTTACTGGAAAACAATTAAGTTAATGAGGAACTAAATAATGTGCGTTCAGGGATAATTTAACATTACTGTTTCTTTAATTTTAATTTTTTTTAACGTTTTGCTGTTCTAGAGAAGCCCACATCCTAATACATTTATTGATAATAAAGGACTGTGGTTTTCAAATGTTGCAGTTTAAACACTAGCAGAGCATAAAAGCACCTTTTCTAGAACCACAAAAGGAAAAGGTTCACATAAAACTTTGTGTTTTTACTGTCCTGCTAGGGAATACCATAAAACTTAGAATCGATGAAATCTAAAAATGCTAAATATATGTCTTATCTTTAAGCTGGTATGACATTCTAAAGCCCTTCTAACGATCAGTGATAATCTCTCACTAGCAGATACCATCCACTCCTTTGTCCCAGTCTTGATTCATTATGATCAGTTGGATAAAGCACCACCTATGTTAAATCAAACTCTAACCTGCTCAGTGTTTGCCCACTTGCAACTGAATGCAGCTAGAGAAAAAAAATCCAAATCAATGCTGACTAATTTCACCTTAAATTTAGGATCACTTTTCACTAGCAGGTCCTTCATACTGTCTAGAAATCATACTACATTTTCCTAGTTCATTAATAAGACTAAAAGGATTATTCTAAATCTTCTTGCCTCAAATCTCCAACACTTCTTTCCTCATACTCATCTTAAGCTGTTGACTGTGATTTCTACTCCACTAAGAAAACTGAAGCAAGTGGAAGGGACTTTCCCCTACCTCTACATCTCTTGACCTAACTCTCTGTGCAAATTTACTTGACCTTTAATTACCATACTCCTAAAGGCTAGCCCTCAACTGCTGTACTAGATTCTATCCCTTTCCCACTGACTCTGTGATGTGGGACTAATCATTCTCTCTTCTCTTTTCTGCGCCATATATATTTCCTTCGATACTGGATGTTTCACGTTGGCACATACACATGCTGCTATTTCTTGCTTTCCTAAAAAAAAAAACCTCACTTTTGACTCTACTTCCCCTTACAACCTTTCCTTTTCTCTCATTCCTTTTAAAACAAAACTTGTAAAAGAGGTTTCTACATGTGTTTCCCAATTTCTCCCCCCTCTTCTTTCTTTAATCCATTCCAAACAGATTTTTAGCCACAGAACTCTAGTGAAATTGCTTTTATCAAGGTCAACCATGAACTCCATGTTGCTAAATCCAGTGGTCAATTCTCAGGCCTCATCTTACTTGGACTCTCATTAACATTTGACCAAATTGATCACTATTGCCTTCTTATTTCACATACAATATCCAATTTTTGAGTAATTTATGTTGGTGCTATTTTCAAATTGTATCCAAAATTCACCCACTTCTTGCCACCCTCATGGCCACAGCTCAGGTCTAAGCCACTCTCCATATCTCCTTTGGTTTATCACAACAGCCTCTGCTTCTGCCCTTGTCTCTCTTTAGTTTTTATTCAACCAGTAGCAAGGAAGGAAATGTTCAAATCTAACTCATATAATTTCATTTTTCTGCTCAGCCTCCTCCTGTGTTCTTATTTTAGTCAGGCTAAAAGCCAAAATTTTCACAACGATATACAGGGCTCCGCATTACCTGTGCGCTTCCTTACCTTGTGACTTCCAGCCGTTTACTCTCTTCCCCCATCATTCTCTCTGTGCACACTAGTCTCCCAACTGTTTCTCAGTTATACCAAAACTGCTCCTGTCACAGGACCTTTGCATTTCCTGTTCCATCTGCTGGGAAAGCTTCCCTTCCCCCCCAGCCACACACACATATGCACATGGCTCACTCCTCACTTCCTTTACATAGATGTCAATGAGTCCTTACAGACTATAAGATCAAAAATTTCAACCCTTCCCCCATGATTCCTATGACTCTTCCCTGTTTTATTTTCCTCCTTACTATTTAACAAGTGCATTATATATTATTTTGCTTATTCATTGTTTGACTTTCCCACTAGAAAGCTCCATGATGCCAGGGCTTTGTCTTTTTTATCTTATTTTGTCTGTGATAATTTCCAGTGCTTATAACAAGGCCTAAGATAAGCTGATAAGTATCTTAGGTGATATAGTAAATATATCACTATATATTGAATATAAGTGAATAGATGGATGAATGAATGAATAAATAAAGATTTAAGGAGGGCTGTGTAAAGAAAACATTGTATTAAATTTTAATATTTTTAAATTGTTTACTAGTTGTATGGTGTCTGATGGATTGAGGAAATAATGTATTTTCCTCTCTGATTCTTCTGGGCTGTCCTATCAGTGTTATTGGGCAGTGAAAAAAAAATGAAGTCCTGATGCATGCTAACGTATGGATGAATATTGAACGCTTTATGCTAAATTAAAGAAGTCAGTCACAAAAGACCACATATTGTATAACTCCGTTTATAAAAACTGTCTAGAATAGGTAAATCTATAGAGATACTAAGTAGATTATTGGCTGCCAGGGTTGGGGAAGGAAGGAATAGGGAGTGACTGCAAATGCATATGGGGCTTCATCTAAATTTAGATAGTAGTGATGGTTGCACAAGTCTGTGAATATACTAAAAACTGAATTGTATACTTTGGAAGACTGAATTTTACGGTATGTGAATTATATCTCAATAAAGCTATTAAAAACAGTATTCTGTTTTTACATGTTTCTGACAACGTAAATTTTGTTCATGGTTTAGGTGTTCTTTTCCTTTGATTACATTAACTTTCTTGTACAACTTTTTCTTAGTTTGGTTCATAATTACATTGCTTTACATTTGTTTGTTACACCATTGTCTCAGAGCCAATTTTGTACCAAAACTGTAAAACTTGTTTCCATATATTCAAACACATCAGGCAACATATTCATTTCTTTTCTTTATATTTTATTTTCTTGGATATGTCTATTCTTCTGATCTAGCCTGTACAATCAGCAGTTTAGGACTACTGCATAGTTGTTTTCCTGGAAGATTTTTCATCACCTTGAAAATTACCTTGTTTCTTTCCTGAGTTTGATTTCCTGTTTGCTGAATTGCTGGACTCCATTTCATTGCTTACTTCTTGGAGTTGGTGGAGTGCATCTTTAATAGCTTCCTAAGAAAGGTTGACTAGAAGGTAAATTATTTTAGAAATTATCTAAAAAGTCTACACTTTACTTTCACACTTGATTGATAGTGTGGTTGGAAATAATTTTCTCTTGGAATTTTAAAGTTATTTCTCCATTGTTTTCCACTTTCTATTGAATGATGCTACTGAGTTGTTGAATCTTGCCTGTAATTTTGACTGGGTTTGTTTGTTTGTTTACTTGTTTAGACTTCAAAATGTAATTAATGCTCCTAATTTGTCTAAGGCAAGTCTACTCATTCAACATGAAGTGGAACGTTTCTACAATGATGAGGAACATAGGACAGTTTAGAATTCAATTTATTAATCTAGTCAATGTATAATCCTCAATGAATTCATCTAATAAGACTAATCTAACTTTTTAAAATTTTGCTAAGTTTACTGGAATTCCATTTAGAATAGTGGTTAGATGGTGGATCATCAACTAAAATGATGAAATCCTCTTCTGTAAAACTTTTTTTCTTTAAAATTATGACAAAGTCATTCTATAGAGAAACAAGCTTTCAGTCACCAAAGTATTGATCAGGAAACAAGCGACTAGAGCAAATACTACAAAGAGAAGATAATTTTTGAACTGACAACCCATTTATTTATATTCACCAGATAATCACTTCACCTCCTTCAACACTTTGATCATGAAATAAAGGACTGAGGAAATTAACTGGATTAATTCGGTCAAAAAAATTGTCAGTTTTTATTTAAATTGTTTCCAGCGGTTTTCAATCAGTTGGGAGGGTGGGCATGTGAAAAAATATTCTCTATCCACCTGCCCTGGGCATATATCAGAATCCCAGCAATGGGAGCTGGGAATATAGGGCTATGTGAAGAAGGGGAGAAGGGAGATGCCCCTGTTTTGCAAGAGTTTCCCCCTAGGGAATTCAGATATATCTCCATCCTGGTTTAACCAATGTAGGCTTGTATTTGCACTTTAGCCACTTTGCTGAGTCTCTCAATTGCCTTTTCTCTACCTAGCACTGCTACTCCTCCCTCCTCTCCATTTTTGGAAGGGTAGCTAATTGTGATAAAGTGAGACGTTTTGTGGTAAAGAGGATACAGTTTTAATACCATTAAAGCATTTCAAAAAGCAATACAATTAGCTAAGCACTTATGTTTTATTAGTAATAGCAAGCAAAATTAATAAGTAAATTCAACTAAAAATGATTATGTGTCAGAGTGTATAGTTTTTACATTGACATTTCACATAATCTGACTTTGCTTAGAAGAGAAATCACTCGGCTGTTAAAATTACTTTTAAAGAGCTGTCAAAATTGGAAAAACTGCTGTCAAAAATGTGATAAGAAAAGTTTAAAAATGGTAAAGTATGTTGACTTAGACAAAAAATATTATCTTCATAGAGGAAAACTTGAATATTTATCATTATCTTCAAAAGGGATGATTTTTTTCCCCCTGAAATTGGACATCATTGTTTTAGGATTTGTATTCTGACACATGATTTTTCACTTTAATAGCAAAATGAATGAAACCATTTATATTTGTTCCACAATGAGAACATCTCCAGGTCCTAGAAAATGCTAAAATATTGATGTCATCCCTACACCTTCTTACTACTATTTATTTTGTTCTATTTTTAATTGAAGAGGAATTTTATTTTATTTTAAAAATTTTTTTATTTTTATTTTTTTGCGGTACGCGGGCCTCTCACTGCTGTGGCCTCTCCCGTTGCGGAGCACAGGCTCCAGACGCGCAGGCTCAGCGGCCATGGCTCTCGGGCCCAGCCGCCCCGCGGCGTGTGGGATCTTCCCAGACAGGGGCACGAACCCGTGTCCCCTGCATCGGCAGGCGGACTCTCAATCACTGCGCCACCAGGGAAGCCCCCAATTTTTATAGTTTTATTCTACCTATTCAAATTGTAAACAAATCATATTATCTCCCACATGTCAGATACTTCATTATGTGTCTCAGTCAAGTGCCACAGAGAGTTTGAATTCCAGAATGGTTTAATTTTGAGACTTCACACTAACCTTCACTTAATGATTGATCCTTCTGTCTCTATCATAATGTAATTCAAAAGACAAATATTTGAGGACATTCAAATTGAGGATGGATAGATTGGTAAAACTAACACCTCTTTTAACTTGTTTCCATTTTACAATGAGCAAAATCTGTCAATAATTCAAACCTTGAAAAGTTGACTTCTCTTTGAAATAAAGAGCCACTAGGATTCTCCAGAATATTCTAAGCATTTGATTGAGTCTTAATAAAAATGAATAAGGATTTATATCTAGATGAATAAAATATGTAAATATGAAATAAAATACACGATTTTTCTCCTAGTTACTTCCACTTTCCATTCATATATACATATATAATATGTAAATTTTAAAGTTGTTTATGCTGAGTAACTATAGTATTTGCTCTTACTGTGTGATCTTGGGTTTTTGTCTCTTTTTCCATACATAAAATACAAGTAATTGTAGTTACCACCCAACTGGCACATTCACAAAAATTTTATGAGAATTAGTATACAAGTGACTGTATAAACTTTGTAAATGTAAATTTAAACAGTCCTGTTTTATTTTATAAAGAAGAAAAACAAAGTAAAGACAGCTATAATGGAATGGATTATTTGAGTGAGAATTGTAGAAGAAAAAAATTTTCCTTGAAGAAAGAGTATTAATACAATTGTCCATGTTGAGCAAAGAATACCATTTTATGGTATCTACTATTTTATTGCTGTGTGAAATAATTTAGGGCTAGCTATTATATTTCCTAATATTTATATAATCTTATATTTTAACACCACTACATTTAATCATCAAAGTTTCTAAAACACACCACAAAATATATGCATCCGAACACATGCAAGCTTAAATAATAAAGGTACTTACAAACATTACCACAAATGAGATAAATGTAATTTCATGACATTAACCTGAAATGCCACCATAAGTTTAGGGGATGTCAACTGTAAAGAAAACTAAGTGTGAAGCTTGCAAATTTAAACACATCTAAATTTGAATATATAAATCTTATTGTTCTCAGAACCATGTTGACATACCCTTATTACTCACCTGCATAAGAAACTACAAATTTAGAACTCTAACTGGTAATCCAAAATACAGTATGTGTACACTGGAGAAAAGTTTGTGTTGCTATGGGAACTTTGGCTTTTGTTTACATTATGTTGCAAACTATATTATGTGCCTTGGTTCACCTTAATGACTACCTTCATATATTGCTAATTATACTATCTTCCCTCATTCACTCTGATGATTAACTCCTTAAGGTTAACATTGCTCATCTTTATTGAGTTAGTTCATATTTTTCTTGAATACAGAAATACGAACTTAACGTTTACCTTCATTTGTGAAAATTGCATTATGCATGTCACCATCACCTGTTCATTACATTAAGTAAAACGAGTTCTGGCTTTTATAAAATTTGCAAAATTACATTTATGAAAATTATAAGCTTGACCTTGTTTGCCTATAGGAGTAACATATTCCAAATTGTAGAAAATAAAATTTGTGAACATTTTTTGTTTTGGATGTAAAAATATATAACTTCTTTATTCAAAATTTCTTGCAGCATTGTAAAAGAGGAAATCTAAGCTATTAAAAAATTGTTCACACTTTCAATACACAGGCAAAGATATGATGAAATATTCATTATGGTTATGCAGAATCCCCTCTGTGTTATTAGGACTCTATAGAGCTAAGTGAATGTGTTAAATTATAAATATGCCTATAGAACAGATATTGAATCTCAAAGTTTTAGTTATCTTTCTATATTTTTCAATTAAAAACCTTGAAAAATCAGAAAAATTTCAGAATGAAAACTATGTATTGGTTATTTTAATTAGGATAAACTGGTATTAATATATTTATTCCAAAATGGTCATTGGGTTCCTACTATTGCTAGGTATGTGCTGGGCATGGGTATTCATGATAAGACAGGTAAGCTCTCATGAGGTTATAAACATGTAAAGAAGTAATTACAATATGGTTTTTCAGATCCTATATTTTGTAGAGCTGCTGTAAAAACCCTTAATTTTTTTTTTTGCCTTCAGAAGCATATTTATTGTATTTGAGATGATATGTCAGGTGCTCTCTGAGCTACAAAAGGGTAAAAGAAAATCCTCTAATTACAAATTGATGAAAGTAAAACGTAAGACGTTTTTTCACAACAGTGTGAACCACATACTCAGAAATTGACATGGGTTTACTACAAATGATCTAATTCCTATATGGCTACTTTTATAACTTCATACAGATAATGGGTTAAGGCAAAATGCACTATAATATTTGGTAGAAATCAAGACCAGTATCTTTAGTGTATTACAAAATGCATTTTAATATCCCAAAGAAGCAAGACTTGCGAGTAGGTGTTTAAACATAAATTATCTACAGTTACAAAGTTCTATTCTTGACAGCATTTGCCCTTTGGGGCAGTCTCCCACTTTCCAGAGGATAAAGGCCCAGAGTAGAATCAGCAGCATAACACATACACAGAAGTCCATATTGTAAAGGCTATAAAGATTTGCTGCGCAGCGAGAAGATGCCTCTGCTCTTTCTCACTGCATACAAATTATGTGAATTGTGTTGCCTATCTCTTGTCATGTTCTTCTTTGTTGGTCAAATACTGAGCAGCTATGCTTCCAACCGGAGGATCTACAGAGTTGCAGTCTGTCAATGTCAAAGGGAACAAATTGACCACAAAATCTTTGAAATAGTAAAGCAGGACTCTAGCTGTCTTTGAGGATACCCAAACAGATGACTCCTTGACTGTTGATGTTGCAGTGATAGATTGTGGTGTGAAAAGTAACGTTTGGCAGCTTAAATGAATAACTGGATGAACATGTGATATTTAGAAAAAATACACCACTTTCATACACAGGACCTGATGGACCAAGTATAGTCAGTCTCTATTCATAGGTGCTATCTCTTTTAGGTCCAGCACTTCGGTTAGGAGGAGGGTCAAAGGTGATTTCAGCTGGCTCCTTCCGAATTCTTTTTGCACTACTGTAGTGGAAAATTTGCAGTGGTTTTGCTGGGGAGTTCAGACTTTTTCTTTTGCTGTGTGGTAAAAGGTTTTTCTCTCTCACGTTTTTGGGGTATGTATGTATGTAATGATTTATATTCTATGCTTTCACTCCACTTACAGTTATAAAATATTTGCTATATTCTCCATATTGTACAATATACCCTTGTATATTATTTTATACCTAATAGTTTGTACTTCTTAATCCACTCCCCCCTTTTCTCTCCCCACAGGTAACCATATATAGTTTGTTTTCTATATATAAGTCTGCTTCTGTTTTGTTATATTTGTTCATTTGTTTTATTTTTTAGATTCCACAGATAAGTGATACCATACAGTATTTGTCTTTCTCTGTCTGACTCATTTCACTTAGCATATTGCCTTCCAAGTCCATCCATGTTGTTGCAAATGGCTAAATTTCATTCTTTTTTTATGCCTGAGTAGTATTCCATTGTGTGCGTGCGTGCGTGCGTGCGTGTGTGTGTGTGTGTGTGTGTGTATATATATATATATATGCCACATCTTCTTTATCCATTCGTCTGTTGATGGACACTTAGGTTGCTTCCATATCTTAGCTACTATGAATAATGCTGCTATCAACATTGGGATGCACATATCTTTTTGAATTAGTGTTTTTGTTTTTTCTGGATATATACCCACGAGTGGAATTGCTGGATCATATAGTAGTTCTAATTTTAGTTTTTTGAGAAACCTCCAAACAGTTTTCTACAGTGGCTGCACCAATTTACATTCCCACCAACTTCCCATTTCTCCACATGCTCACCAACATTTCTTATCTGTATTCTTCTTGATGACAGCCATTCTGGCAGGTGTGAGGTGGTATTTCATTGTGGTTTTGATTTGCATTTCCCTGACGATTAGCGATATTGAGCATCTTTTCATGTGTCTGTTGGCCATCTGCATTTCCTCTTTGGAAAAATGTCTATTCAGTTCTTCTACCCATTTTTTAATCGGTTGTTTGTTTTTTTGATGTTGAGTTGTAAGAGCTATTTATATATGTTGGATATTAACCCCTTATCAGTCATATCATTTGCAAATATTTTCTCCCATTTGGTAGGTTGTCTGTTCATTTTATCAATGGTCTAATTAGGCCTCATTTGTTTACTTTTGCTTTCATCCCTTTGTCTTAGGAGACAGATCCAAAAAAACGTTGCTACAATTTATGTCAAAGAGTGTTTTTTCTTGTTCTTAAAGCTCTGGAGCAGCAGTGTCTTTATGGTCTGCATCTGAACTACCTCTCCTGGTTCTGGGGTTCTTATCATTCAATCTTTGCCTATCATTGGAAATCTTGTGAAGTTATTTCTTGAAAAATGTGATTGTGCACCTGGGCCTGCTCATGCACTCCTACAATGTGAGGGTGAGAGAGAGAGAAAAAACCCTTCCTTAGGTAATGGAGGTAGCTGGGGGAGGGAAGGGGAGGGAGCAGGGGGGAAAAAAGCCAAGGAGGCTTGTGCTGGGGAGTGTGGAACATTGAAAGTAGGAGGAGATTGTGCCCCTTAAGATTTCTTTCCAGAGGAGTTACTATTTTTTTGAGGGCATGGCTCAAAAAACTGACTGTGTTTGGGGGCAGGTTGGTTTGGGTTGAGGCAGGGGTTTGTGGAGATAAGTATTATGTATGATACTGGAGTGATGAATACATGACACTCTGCCTTTGTCAAAATCCATGGCACAAGAATGAACTTTAATGTATGCAAGTAAAAAAATCATTTAGAAGGTTGGTAGATTCCAGAATGTAATGTATACTGTGACAAAACAATCTAATTGTATAACATCTATAAAACAACCTCACTGAAGGAATGGGGAGAAAATTTCTGGGTTAAGTAGTTTTGGAAACGAGTGGAGACATTAGACTAAAGGCAAAGGAAGAAACTGCACATAAGCAGTGTACTTTAATTTTGATTCCCATGGGGCTATGGGTTAACAATTCTGAAGCCACTATGCATATATACTAGAATTGAATAGTGAGGTAGATGAATGGTGGATCATGGGAGGCAAGTTTCTCAGTGTTCGAGCTGGAGGATACAGACAAACAAAAAAAAGGTTTGTTTGGTAATAGAATATAGTTGGAGATATCAGCATAAACTCATTTTTAGCTTACTATAGATGCAGACAGAAACACAGAGAAATATTTATAAGTACAGGCATACCTTGTTTTATCGTGCTTCACTCTACTGTGCTTCATAGATACTGCTTTTTTACAAATTGAAGGTTTGTGGCAACCCTGTGTCCAGCAAGTCTATCAGCACCATTTTTCTAACAGCATTCGTTCACTTTGTGTCTCTGTGTCACATTTTGGTAATTTTCGCAGTATTACAAACTTTTTCATTATTATATAACTTGTTATGGTAATCTGTGATCAGATATCTTTGATGTCACTACCACGACTTGCTGAAGGCTCAGATGATGGTTAAATTATTTAGCAATAAAGTATTATTCCATTAAGATACATATTTATTGTTTTTTAGATATGTTATTGTACATTTAACAGACTATAGAATAGTATAAACATGACTTTTATGTGCATTGGAAACCCCCAAATTCATGTGACTTAGTGTATTTTGATATTTGCTTTAATGCAGTGTTCTGGAACTGAACTTGCAATATCTCCAAGGTATGTGACTGTCTGTCGGTCTCTGTCTCTTTCTCTCTCTCTCTCTCTCTCTCTCTCTATCTATCTATATATACATATATATACACACACAAAGGTTAACATACATCCACATATTTTCCTATTCTGTTAGCTGAGAGAGCCTAGAAGCAAGGACACCCAGTAGCAACAAGTACACTTAGCACCCAGATCTTGGTTTCTAGAACCCTTCTTTAATTAAAGGAACTAAGGCTCCTTGGAGAAATGGCTGATTCTAAGCCTGGGGCAGGAAATATACAAGATAATCTGGGAGAACCTTGTAGTGTTAAGAAAGAAAGTGCTCAACACACACACACACACACACACACACACACACACACACAGTGATGTGAGTATGTCAAAGGGACACAGAAGCCAAGTGAAAGACCCCCCAATAGACAGAGCTGGAATGATTTGAGCAACAAAATAAAATAGTATTGAATTATAACCCAAAGTACAAGATATATATTCATGAGTCCAAACTGATATAAATAATTAAGTAAATAAACAAATGGGAGAGAACAGACACATTTCCTGTGCAGTAGAATTTTAAATAATTTATTTGGATACTCTACCCTCAAGAAGATGGAGCCTAACTCCTCACTTCTTAAGTGTGGGCTATGCATAGGGACTTCCTTCCAAAGGGTATGGAATGGAAAGGGGGAAAAAAAGAGTAACTTTACAGTGGAGAAACCTGACACGCTACCTCAACCAAGTGACCAAGATTAATATCAACAGTGACAAGTCACCTTGATAATATGTATTCTCGATGTGATGTGATGAGAATGACACTTTACCTCTATGATCTTTCTCTCCAAAACACACAACACCAGTGTAATCATGAGAAAAACATCAGAAAAATCTCAATAGAAGTACATTGACCAATATACCTGACCAGTACTCCTACAGTCTGTCATGGTCACCAAAAACAAGGAAAGTCTGAGTAACTATCACAGCTAAGAGGAGCTTAAGGAGAATTGACAACCAAATTAATGTGATATCTTGGATGGGACTGTGGAAGAGAAAAGAGCATTTGGTAAACACCAAGGGTATCTGAATAAGATGTGGACTTTAGTTAATAATAATGTATCAATATTTGTTCATTAATTGTGACAAATGTACCACACAAATATGTTTATAATAGGAGAAATGGTATATGGTGTATGGGATTCTCTGTACTACATCTGAAACTTCTCAGTAAATCTAAAACTATTACAAAATAAAAACTTTATTTAGATAAACCCTTACTAAACACTCTACTGGATCCCCTTTCTGCATTCTACCAAGCCAGACTGAATTTTCTAATTTTTATTTCCAGTGAACCCTCTAAGTCTGCAGGTCTGGCTCAGTCAGAATAACTCTCACCAAGGGTAAGAGGAATGTGAAAGCAACTTAAGCTGACAGAGTCAACATAGATGGACCTTGAGGATATTATGCCAAGTGAAATAAGTCAGATGGAGAAAGACAAATACCTTATGATTTTATTCATATGCTGAATATAAAAAAAAATCAAAGAAACAAAATAAATGTACAAACCAAACCAAGCAAAACCAAACACTTAGATACAGAGAATAGAGTAGTGTTAACCAGAGGGAAAAGGGGTCAGGGAGGGAAAATGGGTAAAAGGGTGTCAACTGGATGGTGATGGATGGAAACTAAATTTTTGGTGATAAGCAGGCTGTAGTGTATACAGAGGTAGAAATATAATGTTATCTACATGAAACTTATTTAATGTTATAAACCAGTGCTATCTCAGTAAAAATAAGTAAGTATATAAATAAAATCAATCTCCTTCTTACCTCTCTGCATAACACCCACTTCTACCAATTCTGAATACTTTATTCTGATCCTTCTCATCTCAACCTCACCAAACACACTTTTATCATTCTATGTCTTGATATAAAATAACACAGTAATTTTTTAAACTCTTGATATGAAAGAGAAGGGATTTAGTGTAAGTACTCTACACCCCAATCATTGCCTCACTTTATGTTATATTTTTAGTTTTATTATAAAGGATGATTGTTGTCATCATAGTATTATTTGCTATATTAACTATTAAATTATTTGCTACATACTTGCCAATGTCATACTTAAACTAATATATTTTTTTCTTTTTTCTTTTTTTTTGGCTGCACCGCCTGGCTTGTGGGATCCTAGGTTCCACAAGGAATTGAACCTGGGCCCTCTGTGGTGAAAGCGCAGAGTCCTAAAACTGGACTGCCAGGGAATTCCCTATTTTTTCATTTTGAAATAACTTCAAACTTAAAGAAGTGTTGCAAGAATAGTACAGAAAACTCCTAGATATTCTTTTCTAAGATTTATTGATTTTTATTTTATTATTTATATATTTATTTTTTTGACCACACAGCATGTGGGATCTTAGTTCCCTGACCAGTGATCAAACCCGTGTCCACTACAGTCCTGCAGTGGAAGTGTGGAGTCCTAACCACTGGACCACCAGGGAATTCCCTACTGGTTTTTAAATGAACACTTACCACACTTTCTATATCACCTCTCTCTGTCTCTCTGTCTCTCCCTCTGTTTCACCCTCTCAGCCTCTCTCTGTCTTTCTCTCTCTATATAGTTTATATGTAAAAACTATATATATCTACGTATGTATATGTAGTTTATTTTTCTAATCCATTTGAGAGTTGGTTGAGTACATTAAGCATTTTCCTCCTTTAAAACTTGAGTAAGATTTTTCAAAATACAAGGGAGCAATAACTTAAGTAAGGTGAATGTCTATAAGATCCTGGAAGATATGTGTCCATAATTTAGGAGGCCAAGACACTTTTCAAAGAAGGAAATAAAACACTATAGCTTGAAGTTCAGAAGCTTCAGGAAGAAAGTCTATAATTGCAGTGTGATTCCCTAATAATAGTATTTTAGAGGACAAGTTTACAGCTACCTTTAGACAGTGGGGAAGAAGCTCACAAGTAATCTTCTCCCAAGAGATGACATTGAATGGAGTGGGGCACCAACAAAGATGTTGTGACTCTAATGAGTTTAAGTATTATATCTATTCATATTTAAGCTGTTAATCTTTTAAAAATAACATGATAAAATAGAGCATAATAGGAAAATAAGTCTTATTTTAGAAGTATAGCAAAGCGGGCTGTCCGATGCAAAATTGTGAGTGAGATAATTTGAAGCAGAGAAAACATAAATACAGTATAAGCCCACATACCATGAAAAGCTAATAAATAGGGAAGGGAAGCAGCGGGGGAAATCCCAGAGCTTTTAATCTTATTTTATGGTGGCATTCATGCACTGAAGAGAGTGAAAGAACAGCCCCCCACACTTCCAGAAATGAGTCAGTTTCATGTCTCAAGCTGATTATAAAGCATTCAAGGGTGGCGGCCTCCCACAGCTGACATTAACTGTGATTGGAATAAGAGATGGCCTTTAGTTTGGGCTTACCCTTCGTACCCTGAAGCCTTAAAACCTGATTAACAGGTAAACTTGGAACTTCTTTAGGACCAAAACATTGGCTTACAAATAACTTTTCATTTATGTATTCTGAAAAAGACAGCTCAACAACAGGCCAGTTATGTATGCTTAAACCATGCTCCATGGCATTCGGCATACATTTGGCACACTAGACCGATTTTATAAGTTTAGGAACTCCATCTTAATTTTAAATGCTTTCACTTCTCCATTCCCATTCCCATCACAAAGAAAACCACTCCATCTGATGAACGTTAAGTCATACTGTTCTGCATAAATTCCCAATCCCTTATGAGAATCAGATTTTTTTTTTTTTGGCCATGCCATGAAGCTTGTAGGATTTCAGTTCCCTGACCAGGGATTGAACCTGGGCCAGGGCAGTGAAAGCTGGGAATCCTAACCACTTGGCTACCAGGGAACTCTGGAGAATCAGAATTTTTATCAAACAGTGTGGATCCAGGACTATTTGTGGCCTAGAAGGGGAAATTTTTTTCTAGTTAATGTCATGGTCTTTCATGACAAAACAGTGGGTAGAGATGCTTTAAAAATTTTTTTTTTTGGTATTTTTTTCTTTTCCAATCACATGGGGTATTTCATATTTAGAGATTTCTTTTTAATTTTTTCTTCTGAATAGAAGCTTACTTAGAATACATATAATAAAGAAAAAAAACAAGATCGGCTTTGCAGAAGGGAAAGAATTTCTACATTTTTCTTTGACTAAAAACAGAAGTTCTGAAACTTGCTTAAGGTGTTCATATTTCTGCTACACGTTTTCAAGTGTGAAGACTCAGCAATGAAACCACCTTTTTGTTGTTGTTGTTGTTATATGATCAATTTTGGCTAAATTAATTGTGATAGCATCAGAGCTACAAGATTGTAAGTATTGATACATTCTCTATCATCTGGCAAACAAGGAAAACCACATATATTGGATATTTCATATTTGTTATATTCCAGTATATAGAACAGGTTAATAAATCATACAGAGGAAATTTAAAACACTGCAGGCTGTAATTTAAGAAAAATGTTTCTTTGTTCTTCCCCAAAAAAATCTATTTATTTAAAACAAAATGTGGAATATTTCCAAGTCTAATTTGTGGCTACTTTACATCAAACATTAGGTATTCTTATTTATTTGTGTGAAATTTCATTGAAAGCATGGTAGGTTGAATTTAAGAGAAATGGAGGTTAGCTTTTTAATCATCATCTTTTTCCCGAGCTCAATTTAACCTGTTAAATCTGGTTTTTAAAAATGATGAGTCTGAAACAGTTGTAGTGGAATATTTGGAACGAAAAATCCTTTTTTCCCCCACGCTGTAGAAGTGCAAGCCAAATTAAAAGAGCATACAACCCAAAGTTGCATAGTGATATTCAAAAGGAAATTTCACAATTTCAATATGTGTAACATAATATGGAAGCTATATATGATCATTTTTTCGCAGTATCTCCTTGGTTTTCTTCTCAGATGAACGTATCTAAAAAGTACATCGAATTATTAAGGCTCTAGGAGTTTTAAAACCCCAACTATCCCACCCATACCCCATTAACTTGACAATAATGTGTATAATGGAATCTACTCAAACGCAATTTACATTTCATTTCTTCTGGGAGGAGGTTTATAGCAAAATTAAATTTTAACTTATTTTCCATGTGAAGCGAAAAATAAGAATGGGCACTATACCACTCCATATTCCTCCCAAATAAAGATAAATAAAGCACATAATTAATCCAGGCCAAGTAATCCAGGATTTACATAAGTGGCACTACACATTTTTGAAATGTCCTCCAAACTAAAGGTTTATAATGAGTGAGACAAGAAATTATAATTCACTCTATCAAAAATCTGAAGAGGGAGGGAATATTTTTGCTATGCACAAGCTGAATCAAGTTAATGAGGCATCTAACATTGCAAAAAGAACGTTGTCTATAAATAAATTCAGTCTGATTGGGATGTATTAGTTGTCTGATAATACTCTGTAGCCTACAGATGCTTGGGGTGGAATGTAGATTTCTTAAAAAAGGAAGGCCAATGGCATTACTTCTGTAAAGCTCCAGGTCATTTATTGTAAGTGACATTAAAAGAAAATTTCCCTTTAAAATATGGCTTGGCATTCAATATAATATTTCCAAAGCAACAAATTTAGCAGAAGACAAAATGCGTTTTTCAACTGAAATCTACCTGAACCTTGGAATTTGGGAAAAATATCTATCCACTCATTTGTGGTTTTTTCCCATTGAAATCTGACTGTTAAGGTGCTACTCATAGACTACATACCTAAACTCTAGTGTCTAAGAAGAAGATATAATTAGATTCTCAGCTATTGCTCAGTCTATACCTACAACCATGCTCATGGACTTATGCTTATTGTTGATGGGAGGGCTGGACTTTTATTAATGAGTACATGTTATATTTTATTAGCTTCCAGGTGTTTCTACAGAGTGGTGTGAATCTAATTCTTCCAATCAAATTAAAAGTTCAGGTATCACGGGGCTTGTTTTTTGTAGGATTGTAGGGTTTAGAAGGAGAGTACATTTTATATTGGCTATCCCTTTGCTTTCCTCTTAGAGGACTATTTTAAGTTGTCATGTACTCAGATTTATAACTCTGAAGATACACGTCTCCTTGAAAGCATCTACCATATATTCAGTACAAATTTACTTCTACCACTTTTATCCTTCTGAAATTGTTTTTAAAATGTAAAATATATACATCTTTATCTAAAAATGTTCAGAGTAGGGAAACATACAAAGTGAAAAATAAAAGTCCCTACTTCCCCATCTTTCCACAAACCCAATTCTTACTCCCTAAAATTTTCTACTATTAGTGCTTTCTTGTGTATTATAGAAATATTTCAAGAATTCTACAAATTTTTAGGTGGCTCCTTTAGTTTTATTGACAGATTTTACAGGTTTTGACTTGGAATTCTGGGAGTGTTAGAGACTTTATTGATGATGAACATTTTTTCTCTAGTTTTTTTCTTTTTTTGTTTAATGTTAGTGTCAGAGTGAGGAGTATAATAAGAATATCTTTATACTGACACATTTTATTGGAAGTTCCTTTCCTTCATTTCATTCTTTCAAGTAATTCTCCTTACTCTTCCTTAATTAGATAAAAGGTCTGCAAAATTAAAAAAAAAATTGTTGTCTAAAATTTTCTCTAGCCACACCTACTTCTTCATCTACTCATTTTCCTTCCTCCAATCCTTTCCAAATGGAATCCCAGAATCTTAGGGTTGAAAGAGATTTTCAAAGTATGTAATCCAGGCTTTGATTGATAAATAAATGATATTCCCTATAATTTTATTGATCTCTGTTTGAAAACAAGTGATGAGAGATTTATTGCCTCAATGACATGTCCATTTTATTGTCTGCTTCTCTGTATTAGAATTCAGTGCTCCTGACTAGGAGCACACCTTCTTGAGCCTTACAAAGTCAGTCTAATTTGTCTTCTAGTATCACTGCAAACATTTGAAGGTTTGTGTCTTGTTCTCTGATCATAAATCTTCCAGATGGCAGGATGAAACATTTCGAGTTCTTTCAGACATTTATCAAATGTCATAGCTTTCCATCCCTTCATGATTTTAATCCATTCCACACATCATTTACTGAGTAGTTACTATGTCTATGCTAGGGTTTACAGTGTCTATGAAATGATTTCAGCCTGGAGGAGTTTATCTTGGTCATAATCAGTTTCTACCAGTGAAAGGGGGTCAACAAAATATAAAGAAGCATATGTTTATGAAAATTTCATGGAATAAAGAGGATTGTGACCAGATAAGTTTAATGTTCAGCTAAATCTTTCAGTGGCTTCTGATTCTATTGGGAATAAAAATCCAAATTTCTTTTGGTCATCCACTAATTCCTTGCCAACTTCTGCAACCTCATATCTTACTGTTCTCATGTCAGCACTACACTTCAGTCATATCAGCCTTTTGTAAGTTCCCCACACAAGCCAGTTTTTTTCTTGCCTTGGGGTCTTTGTACTCTTTCTTTTGCCTGGAATGCCCTGAACTTGGTAAAGTTTCAATACGTATTTGTTAAATGAATGAATGAATAAAGTTAAACAAAATTTTCTTCCTTCAAATCTTAGACTTCTCAGAGCTTTTAGTATGCAAATGTACAATCTAAATTTCTAAAAGGGTACCATAGTATGTAGTGATTACCAAATTTATTTGATCATAAACATTTTTTCATTCAGCATCTCCCCAGACTAACTTATTATGCACAAACTGAGAATTACGGTAGCACAAAAAATAGGATTTGAATCCTGGCTGCCACCAATAAACCTATGTGATCTTGGGCAAGATACTTGATCTCTCACAATCTACTGTTTGTGCCTCTGAGGGAGACCAGTAGAGAGTCGATTTTTAGTTTTCTAGGTTCTGAAAAAAAAAAAGGAGCAAGAGAGAAAGTACTAGGTGGAAATTAAAACATTTTATTTCTAATGGATATCAATGGGAGGACAGAGCTTAGTGTGAATGACAAATGAATCCATACACTGAACCCCAGTCATGGGTATTGATGGACCATTTCAAGAAGTGCGGTTTTTCCATTTATGATTTGTATTATCTGTGGGCAAAGGAAATGACCCATAGGAGGCTCTAGCCCAAGTGTAACATGGGCTCACCTTCCCATGGGTTTTCTTCACCCTACTTGGACTTACTCATTCCAAACAATTAGGCTTCTGTCTTTATATCTTGCTTAGCATATCATGACCCTTCTAGGACTGGAGATCTGTCCTGATCACTTTTATTATTGAATGCAGCTTTGATCTGCTTAATCTACATATAAGTAGGGGGTTATGAAAGATTTTTGAGAAGAAAATGACATGATTCAACTGTGACTTTCAATTGATAACTGGAAGAGTGCTAGTTGGTAGGTACTAATGGTGAGTAGTAGGCCTCTGTTCGAAAGTTACCTCTTCAGAAAAGTTTGCTGACCTACCTATCTACAAAGGTCATATCTTTTAAATTACAGTCACCTTCTTAGTCTGCTTTTTTTTTCTTTAAAAAGTGTTGAGAAACATGATATTTGTATTTGCTTTACTTTTTTATATCATAATCTGAGAATATATTATTTGATGTGTTTGTTGGTTTATTATCCCAATAGAATGACATGAGAGCAGAGGCTTTGTTTTGCCCAGGGTGTTATCTCCAGAACTGAAAAGAGCACCTGAGACGTGATAAGTGCTCCATAATATTGGTCCAATAAAACAGTGACTAAATTGATTGGAAAGAGGAGACAGTGGATAGGAGAAGCATAGGAGATGCCCTGATATCAATTTATCGCATCGCAGCTCCAAATTCACCCTTCAACACCTGCTCTGCAGCTGTACCTTCTCCAGTGAAGTCTGAACCTCACTCTTGCAGAAAGACCCTCCAGTCCAAGTATTTTTTTTTCTTTTAGGTACTCTCTCATAACCGTAGGGAGATTTACTCTTTTATCATAGCTTAGTAATTATTTATATTAAACTTCTCCTGTTTGAATCACTGTGTTGTTTCTATCCTGATTGGACCCAGATTGATTCAGAATTGGTATAAGAAGTGGAATAGATCTCAGGAGGTAGACTCTTGAAGATGGGATTTTGAGATTGTTTGGCCATGCCCTTGAGCTTTAGCACAGTGCTGAGCTCCTTGTCAATGGGAAATAGATGCTAGTAATCCATGGCTTGTAGTGGCATCACAATTAATTAAGCTACCAACTGCGGTTAATTGTAATGAAGTGCCAACTAAAGCACATTTCTTGGGAACTCAAGCGGCTGTTACACTTAACCAGATGGGAATAATGAATTCTATAATGACTGGAATGTGGGATGAAATACCGTTGTGTGCACCTGAGCAGTTATAGAGAGAAAATAATAATCTTAACTCAATTACTTCTAAATTTAACTCATAACTTCACAACCAGAGATTTTCTATGAAGTTCCTCAAACTATCTTAATTCTTGTAGTTACAGGAGTGATATTGGTGAAAATCAAATGCAAAATGTAATTGTGTGAGTTGCTGAATTACAATGACACTCTTGCTAGGTTTCTCACGTGAAAGTGGAAAAGAATGGAATTCTGAAACTTGCAGTGGGGACTTCTGGTTGGACCTAAGTGAAACTGACAATCTTGAACCCACATGCCATTCTGAGACTCCCTCATCAGGGAAAGTAGCTTGCTTTCTGGTGTTCAAAGAGGCTAGCCTTTTCTGCCTGAAAAATTGGTGATAATCACACTTGAAAAGATGCTTTGGAAGGGGATGCTTACTGTCCTAAAGATATACCACAACCTCCCCTGTTGCCACACTTAATTTTCAAAGATAAGGTGATTCTGTCAACTAGTAAAGACTCCCAATAAGAATGTGCTTCCTCATAGAGATCTTTCACAGTTTGCTAATTGATCACAGAGTCTCTAGGAATGAAATAGATAGCCTAACAGATTATTTCTTGATCTATACGATGGGAAAAACTCTAAGCCTGGTATCCAAAAACCTAACTTGAGTTACCACAGTCTCTCACTCAGTTTCAAGATATGTCAGTTCACAGACTCAAGGTCCTTGATTGAAAGGGAAGCCAGTTGCCACTGAGGAAGGATTTTGCATCATTGCCGTAAGGATACACATAAATCTTCCTTCAAGCCTTTTCCAACTGGACCAGCAGCATTCCTTTAGAAAAATTCCTTTAGAAAACACTCTTTTAGAAAACTCACAAGCTTACATGTTTGAATAACTGGAGGGCAGAGTTCAGGGCAACCATAGGCACTGGAAAATAAGGAAAATATCCTGGAAATAAGACAACCAGAGAAAGGATATCTCCAAATTTGTTTGTAAAATTTACGTAAGTCCTTGGCTGATTTATGCCCAGGGCAGACTCAAGCAAAAGTTGACAGAATTAAAAAGAGATAATGCCATAATCATAGTTAGAAATTTTAACAACCCTCTCTCAGCAACTGATAGAACAATTAGAAAAAAAATCAGTAAAGATCTAGAAGATCTGAACAATATTATCAACTGCCTTGACCTAATTGATATTCAACAAGAGTAGAATACACATTCTTACAACTGCACAGAATATGTTCACCAAGATAGAGCAATTGCTGGGATATAAAAGAAAGCCTCAATAAACTGAAAAGAATCAAAATATTACAAAGCATGTAAATAAGTAATTATGTAAATAAGTATAGTACCTGGGACATTTTTGTTACTTAATAACAAAAATCTGTTGATTGAGTTAATTTATGCATAAACAGATCATGGATCTTGGTTTTGAAAATAACCTCTTAACCATAAGACACAGTATATTGTGTTTCAACACAAACTGCAGGTGAATTGGTAATAGCAACCATGTAGTGGATGCTGTGATGTGATGCCAAGATCCTTCTTCTGGAATGAAGGCCTTACTCCTTCTGCTGCTATAAGTGCTACTAGCATCAAGCTCTCAGCTGTCAGCTACCTAAATGGAGGGATTATTTCAGGTGCAATGAGTATCCTTGTTCAAGGTCACAATCTTTACTGGGGCTGCAACACCCAGTAACTATTTGAAGTATAGATATAAAGACCTGAACCATTCATCCTGTCTTGGAATAAGGGCTATCCAGCTTCAGAACCCCCTGCAGGGCTGACTGAGGCCTTCATTTAGACTGTGTGAGAGCTCACTTTCTCTCACTGCACAATCCTTCTTCCTTCTGTTTCCTTCTGCAGTGTGGACACTGAGAGCACTTAATAAATCTTAATAAATCTTCTGAGCACTCAGTTTCATTTATTCCCAGAGAAACAACTTGCAACAAGCCCTTAGAGAGGAGTGCTAATTAGATTTAGCATATCTCCCTGTGAAAGTTTTCCATTTTCCTGGCTGTTGTATCTTCTTTTTTAGTTGTTATAAATTCTTTGTTGGTACTCTAGATTCTTGAAGTTTCCAAAGAATCAGTTTTAGACTGCTGCCATAACAAATTAACACATTAATATTCGTGGGTTAAAACAATATACATTTATTATCTCACAGTTGTATAGGTCAGAAGTCTGTTTGGGCTCAACCATTTTCTTTGCTTTAGGTCTCACAAGGTCAAAATCAAGGTGTCAGCAGGTCTGGTCTTATTTTTTTTTTTTAACATCTTTATTGGGGTATAATTGCTTTACAATGGTGTGTTAGTTTTTGATTTATAACAAAGTGAATCAGTTATACATATACATATGTTCCCATATCTCTTCCCTCTTGCGTCTCCCTCCCTCAGCAGGTCTGGTCTTTTATCTGGAAGCTATGAGAAAGAATCCAAGTCCAAGCTCATTTAGGTTGTTGGCAGAATTCAGTTTTTCATGGGTGTAGGGCTGAGGATTTGCTTCCCTGCTGGCTGTCAACTGGGAACCTCTCCGTAAGTCCACCCACATTTTTCATCACATTGCTTCTCCATCTTCAAACCAACAAGGGCACATTTAGTCCTTACAGTCTGACTTTTGCTATAGCTCTTCTGATGTCAGCCAGAGAAAGTTCTCTGCTTTTTTTTTTTTTTTTTTGCGGTACGCGGGGCTCTCACTGTGTGGCCTCTCCCGTTGCGGAGCACAGGCTCCGGACGCGCAGGCTCAGCGGCCATGGCTCACGGGCCCAGCCGCTCCGCGGCATATGGGATCTTCCCGGACCGGGTCACGAACCCATGTCCCCTGCATCGGCAGGCGGATTCTCAACCACTGCGCCACCAGGGAAGCCCAAGTTCTCTGCTTTTAAGGACTCATGTGATTAGACTGGGCCCATTGGAATAATCTAGGATAATATCCTTATTTCAAGATGTAACCTTAACAACACCTGAAAAATCTTTTGCATGTAATTTAATATATTTGCGGGTTGTATGGATTAAGGCATTGACATCTTTGGGGTGCCATGATTTGGCCTGCCACATGGGTTTAGTTGTTTACAATTTACCTCTAAAACAATGCATATCTTGCAACTGTTTACTGGTTTCCAGAACTTCCATGTTTTTCCCCTTTGCTAAGGAATATGGCAAAGAAATAAAGCCAAACTACTAACCAAATGTCAAAATAAAAATATTTTCCAAAAGGTGATGACTTAGAAATCTCAATGCTATATAGGCTTTGGGTCAGGAGGATTACTGAAGGATTTACTGCAGCAAAACAAACACACAAACAAAAATGAATGCAAGAAAAAGAAAGATAAAGATAAAAAATAGTTGGGTTATCCCAGGAATGCAACAAAAAGGAATAATAGCTTGACAACTATGTATTAAGCCTATAAAACAATCAAACTAAACTGGAAGTCAAATTGACATGAAAGGAATATCTTCCAAAAATGCACAATATCAAATAATATAACTACAAAGCTCTGGATGATCTTAGTAATGAATATAAAGACATGTTTCTTTTGACATATAAAAAAATAAAGAAAATTAATTGCAGCCTCCAGAATATTCCAGGAAAGAAAATTATTCTGCAAGAAATAATTTTCTAAATATGTAGCAAAATAAAATATCGTATGATTTTGAGCAATGGATGGAAATGTAGGGAAAAAATAATTGATCCCAGCGTTTGGAATATTCTACTTTGAGCAACAGAATTTTAGTAATCTAAATACATTTCCATAAATATAACTTCATTCCATGGTAGAGTGAACAATGTGTGTTACAATATCATAGCATATAATATTATATATATAAAGTTTTGAATTCTTATAATATATCTACATATCTATAAGACTATATACATATATGTCTAATTGCACTTTAAAACTTTTAATAAAAGTTACATAGGTTACTGTTTGTTATGTGTCTTTATTGAAAGATTGGGAGAACTCTAATAGGGTGCTGAAATTAATAAACTTTAATAAAATTAATAAATTGGAAATGAATTATTTGGCTTATTTTTAGCATCAGAATCAGGAATGTAGAGGAAGGAAATGTATGGAATAACTTAAGGAATCTATTTAGTAATAATTCTGGTAGGGGCTTTTGCTTCAAAAGCTTCAGATTTCTAGTTTGAAACCTCAGTTAGGGGAATAAAAGTTTTTTGGTTTAATTTAGAAAGTGTTGATAAAATTAACATAACATTATTTTATGGATCAAAAGTTCACGGCCTTATCAGTATCAGATTCAGAAATGAGTGGAAACAGTTTATATATAAACTTTCATTGGATGATAATACTTACTCCTTGGAATACGAATGTATAGGATGAGGAAGGTCAAGAAAATTTCAACGTCATTCACTTCAGCAGAATTTGAAGTTTGGACACTGATCATGTTGGTGAATGAGATAAACACTGGCATCTGAAAAAAAGAAAAGGAAATTCAATTGACTGGACATGTGCCCACTTGAAGTGTATTCAAAATTAAACCATTCACTTAATTACACTGTAGGTATTCAGAACATTAACCACTTTGTCTTCTTTTTGCTTCCAACTTCTTTTGCTTCCAACTGATGCCACAGTCTGTTGCTACAATGGTATGTTCACATAAATCAGTGTAATGTTATCTTTTAACACAAAAAACATTGATGGTACATACCATGTGAAACTTTGACATCTCAATATTTCTTTTTTTGTCCTTTTAAAGTGATAAACATTTTTAAGATTTTTCCAAAAAAAGTTTATATAGGTTCTTGATAGCTAAAGACAATTCAGAACAGTTGTCTACTGATGTCTTACTTTCCCAACTCATTTTTATTTAAAAATGCTCTAACCATTAGCTTTCCAAAAATCTCTAAAACAAGCACAAGAGCAAGGTGCTGAACTGAAAAAAAAAACACCGAGGTAGTGTTTCTTTTTACTTTCCCTCTCCCTCTCTCTCTCTCTCTCTCTCTCTTTTTTTCCAGTGTGCTTTTATTTAGCACTCTGGGAAAATATGGTCATATAATTTTCTATTCCCTCCATTTTTCTCCAAAGAAAGAAATCATTTCAGTGGATACTGATAGTCGATATATAAAAAATATATATAAACAAAATATATTCTAAGAATATCCCTTCTTTCCTTCCTTCTCACCTCATGAATTTTTTTTCTTCTTCCAAAATTCTAGGATAAGTACCATGAACTCTTTTGTCCTTTTGATTAACTGAGTTAGGTTGAAGCCAATTTTTGTGTTTCCATTTATATGATGAGGTACTACTTTTCCTGGAGCATATGCAGAGAAATCCTCCAGGAAAAGGAAATACAAAGAATGGGGCCATAGAAAATGGAGAGAGGAGATGTAGAGGAGAGATAGAGAAAGAGGTAATTACATAGAGCATGAAAAAGCTAGTTTAAAATTTGTAAAGCAAAGACTAATGGGTATGTGAGTTAGAGATGAAGAGTGATAGTTTATCTTTCTAAGAGATAATATGCCTTTTGTTGACATACACAGGTTATCCAGAACTGCTGTGAATATCCACTTAAATAAAGGTCCATACCAGATCCCCTTCCTCCCTCAACCATGAATATTTTGTGGCTACATTTGAAGTTTATTTTTAAACTATTTGCCTCCAGGGCTTCCCTGCTGGTGCAGTGGTTGAGAGTCTGCCTGCCAATGCAGGGGACACGGGTTCGTGCCCCAGTCCGGGAAGATCCCACATGCCGCGGAGTGGCTAGGCCCGTGAGCCATGGCCACTGAGCCTGCGCGTCCGGAGCCTGTGCTCCGCAATGGGAGAGACCAAAACAGTGAGAGGCCCACGTACCACAAAAAATAAATAAAATAAAATAAACTATTTGCCCCCAAATGACTTTATCCATTAAAATATTTATCCTTAAAAGTGTTCAAAGAAAAGATATAGATGATTAAAATTTTATCAAATTATATGATATGTAAATTCTTTAAAGTTTTTTTATATACCATTAAACTGTCCCCAAATAAGTTGGTCTTTTAAGTGTTTAACATTTAAAGTGTTAAAAAGAAAAAAATGATTAAAAATTCAAGTTACTCAAATTATAGGATATATTATTTCAAAAACATATTAATGCTTTTGGTACTCTGTATCCTTCAGGAAGCATATCTGAACAGATTTCTCCCTTTAATATTTACACACGTGCACAGAGACTGTTTTCTACAAAAAAGAAGAGGATGTGAATTTGCTTTAAACATAGTCACAGTCATAGTCATTCTTTTGCTTTAAACATGATGGTGTCATGAGACTTATGCAGTATACCATAGGGGTAATAGTGCACATGACTAGAAGCTTTCAGAATCTCTGGTGGGAGGCATCTAGCTGGGGAAGTCTCTGCCTGGTGCTTTGTAGGTCTGGTGAAACTGGTCTGACTCCCCTCCCTCTCTTTTCAGTGCCTAATATTCTCAGGGCCTCTTTAAAGGTCCTGCATGCCCCAGCCAACTTCTATTGCTCAGGAATGTCTTTTGTTCTCTGTTCCATTTGTCTGTATTTGATCTTATTCTATCAATGTTAGAAAGACTACATTCACCTTTAGTTTTGTTGGCGCTTCCAGGAGCCTCAGTTGTTGCCATGTGAGATGACTTCCTGAGAATATTTTTACTTCTTCTGCTTCAGCAGAGAAAAAGTTTTCCTGATCTTGGGCTGTGCAGTTTAGCTGGTCAAAAAATGCTCTATAGGGACTTCCCTGGTGGTGCCAATGCAGGGGACATGGGTTCGAGCCCTGGTCCGGGAAGATCCCACATGACATGGAGCATCTAAGCCCGTGAGCCACAACTACTGAGCCTGTGCTGTAGAGCCCGCAAGCCACAACTACTGAGCCCGTGTGCCACAACTACTGAAGCCCGTGTGCCTAGAGCCCGTGCTTGGCAACAAGAGAAGCCACCACAATGAGAACACTGTGCACTGCAATGAAGAGTAGCCCCATGAAAGTCAACCATGAGAGTGAGATACACATGCCCTGGAAGTTAAGTAGCTGTTGTTTGATAGAATGGGAACTGATTGTGAATCATCAGACAAAGAAAACACTAGTCTTGGTAGGTGGTTTTGAATTTTTCCAAACCTTGTAGCAAATATTTAGAAGTTCATATTTGGAACAAAAAGAAGTTGAAAGCCACTGTAGCTTTCTAAGAGAGGGAATGATGTTATCCAAACAACATTTATGGAAGATTATTCCAGCAGCTGTGTTGGACTTCTTTAGTTGCCTTTCAGTTTATTGCCTGATTGCAAGTAGCATTTCAAAATATGGCAGAAACATTTGAGAAGTTGATCTAAAATGTCTCTTCTGTAAAAAGCCATAACATACTGGTAAAGTATATTGTGTATATATATATATTATTTTAAGACAAACTAATATTAAACATTCAGATAATGTGATTATAATCTATGTATCTCAGAACAGAGAAGTAATCCAGGTGGTATTTCTGCAAGAGCTCTTACTAAATTACATGTATAGTAAGTAAACTCTCAATATGCTCCAAACATTGAGAAGCTGCCTGATATAGACCTCTTCTCCATTTTCAAAAGGAATTAATTTCCATGTATTCATTTAGAGGGAAATATCAATACCAGAGGAGTAACTTTGCTTTATGTGAGTCTTCCAGTTCTGAGTCTGGATAGACATGCAATTTATAGAGGCCTGTTTGGTTAAATGTATTCACACCTTTAAAAATGTTCAGAGTCATTTGTTACAGAGTGAATTGTGTACTCTCAAAAATACAAAAGTTGATGTTCTAACTTCCACTACCTCAGAATGTGACTGTATTTGGAGACAGAATTTTTAGAGAGGGTTTAAGTTAAAATGAAGTAATTAAAGTGGGCCCTAATCCAATATGAATGGTGTCCTTATAAGAAAAAGAAATTTGGACACAGACACAGGGAGAAGACAATGTGAAGATACAGGGAGAAGATGGCCTTCTATCAACAATCCAAGGAGAGAGGCCTAGGACAGATCCTTCTCTCATGGCCCTCAGAAGGAGCAACCCTGTTTACACTTTGGTATCAGACTTTCAGCCTCCCAAACTGCGGGATAATACATTTATGTTGTTTAAGAAACCCAATCGGTATTATTTTGTTATAGAAGTCCTAGAAAACTAATAAAATAATATAACTAATCCCAATTCTAAGTTTTCTCAATAAATAAGAAGGAATTCAGGCAGATTTATGTGCAACAAAATCTACTACAATGATATTTGCAATACTGAAAAATGAAATCAACTCATTTGTTCAACAATAGAGGGATAGGTTTATAATTTCTGATATATATAAAGTAATTAAAATTACATTTTAAAAGAATGCTAATGACATAGGAAAATGATCATGAAAAATGTTAAATGAAAAATCAGTCAATAATATTATTTACACAAAGATCCTACTTTAATAAAAATATTTGTTTAGACAAAAGAGTAGAAATAAATCTATCAAAATGTAATACGCTAATTGACATTGTCCTTTGGTGATATTTATTTTCTTCTCTTTATTTTTCTGTATCTTTTTGTATCTTTTGTGTATCTACGCTAATTGACATTGTCCTTTTGTATCTTTTTGTGTATCTACGCTAATTGACATTGTCCTTTTGTATCTTTTGTGTATCTATGCTAATTGACATTGTCCTTTGGTGATATTTATTTTCTTCTCTTTATTTTTCTGTATCTTTTTCTGTATCTTTTGTGTATCTACATCGAAAAATTTATTATTTTTTTCTTTTTGGCTGCATTGGGTCTTTGTTGCTGTGCATGGGCTTTCTCTAGTTGCGGTAAGCGGGGGCTACTCTTCGTTGAGGTGTGTGGGCTTCTCACTGCGTTGGCCTCTCTTGTGGAGCATGGGCTCTAGGTGAGCAGGTTTCAGTAGTTGTGGCACACAGGCTCAGTAGTTGTGGCTTGCGGGCTCTACAGCACAGGCTCAGTATTTTTGGCACACGGACTTAGATGCTCCATGTCATGTGGGATCTTCCCGGACCAGGGATCGAACCTGTGTCCCCTGCATTGGCAGGCGGATTCTTAACCAGTGTGCCACCAGGGAAGTCCGAAAAAATATTTTTGACATTATAAGATGTTCTTATTTAGATAAAATAAACAGAAATGGAATGAAGTTAATAGACCTAAGTTTTAATTTTAATAATAATAACACATTTTTACCC
Source organism: Delphinus delphis (assembly GCF_949987515.2). Taxonomy (NCBI): domain Eukaryota; kingdom Metazoa; phylum Chordata; class Mammalia; order Artiodactyla; family Delphinidae; genus Delphinus; species Delphinus delphis. The sequence goes on along the minus strand of NC_082684.1, from coordinate 69,607,885 downwards.
TTTTAGTGTAGGTTTGCATGTGTCTGTGTTTATGTAAGCATTTGTAAAATAACAACGGCTTCTATTTTTATTTTCAGTAGGTCATCTCTATTGGATTCAAAGTTTATGTGATGGAGGAAAATACCTTTTAGGACACTAGCACCAATTAAGATTGAAGTAATTACTATTGCTCTATCTTAAAGTTTAGTGAAACTCTCTCTTGACATCTACAATCTTTGACCCCATAGAGGGGATTTTAAATTTCAGACTCTGTACTGTTCAGTTTTAGAATTCCCATTTGTCTCTTTTTTTTAAATTTATTTTTTGGCTGTGTTGGGCCTTTGTTGCTGCACATGGGCTTTCTCTATCTGCGGTGAGCGGGAGATACTCTTCGTTGCAGTGCATGAGCTTCTCGTTGTGGTGGCTTCTTTTATTGAGGTGCGTGGGCTGTAGGTGTGTGGGCTTCAGCAATTGCACCACGAGGGGTCAGTAGTTGTGGCCTGTGGGCTCTAGCTCACAGGCTCAGTAGTTGTGGCGCATGGGCTTAGTTGCTCTGTGGCATGTGGGATCGAACGTGCCACAGAGGGATGTTCTGTGGGGATCAAACCCATGCCCCCTGCATTGGCAGGTGGATTCTTAACCACTGTGCCACCAGGGAAGTCCCAGAATTCCCATTTCTTGTAGTTTCTATTTTTCAGCTGAGATTCTTCATCCATTCACTTATGATCAAATTTTCCTTTAAATTCTTGAACCAATTAAAAATAGCTGCTTCAAAATTATTGTTTACTGATTCCAGTGTTTGATTCACCTTGTACTCTGGTTCTGTTGACTAGTTTTGCTGTTCACTTTTGGTCACTTAAAAAATATCTACTATTTTTTTAAAATAACAATGTTCCACATTGTGGCTGATACGTTGTAGAAAATGGATTCTGTTGTCTTCCACTGAAGAGGGAACTCTAGCAGTTTACATGGATGACTGTAAAGAGGAGAAAGGGGAATATGCAGACCTCTTATTCCTAATTTTGAGTAATGTTAGACCCAGAGTTTGAGTTGACATAAATATGTGGAAACTTAAACTTTCAGCAAGTTTCCCCTTTTAGAATGGAGACTTCAGAGGAGTATGTAATAAATGGAATCCTGGCTTAGAGGTCAACTCACAGTGTTTCCACTATGTTTGTGGATCTCTCCAGTACTCATTTTCTGAGTCTCTGAATGTATAATTTGAATTAATATACTTGCAGTTGGAGTAATCAACATATTTGTTCTTTGGCCTGTGGGGCAAGTGCTGTCACAGTGGAGAAGGCCAAGTGAAAACCTCTGAAACATTCCATGCCCTTCAGTTCTCCCCACCAACATAGTAAATTAAAAACAATATCATACTCTGTCGGATATGGTAGAGATAAATGCAACATTTAAAGACCTAAAAGATGCAGGTGAGGTTGTCCCTATAAGTCTATTTAATTAGTCAGGCTGGCCCTGATAGAAACTGGATGGGTACTAGAGAATGACTGAAGATGATTGCAGATACTGTGCTGGAGTTGGTATCATTGTTAGAACAGATTAACAATGCCTAAATATATGGTATGGTATGTGCTTAAAAATTTAGCAAACGCATTCTTTGCTCCTCTAATTTGCAAAGAAAATCATACATAGCTTGCATTCACACATTATGGACAACAGTATTGATTTACAGTGTTACCTCAGTGTTACATTAATTCTTCCACCCACTGTCATCATATAGTCCAAAATTATCTGGATTATATTGACATCTCACAGAACATCATGCTGATAAATTACATCAGTGACATCATACTGATTGGTCCAGACAAACAAGAGATGGCTAATAACATGAGACTTTGGTAAGACACTTATGTTCCAGAGGGTGAGATATAAACCCCATGAAGATTCAGGGACCATGCCAGTGAAGATTTCAGGTATACAGTGGCCAGGAAAAAGTCACAATTCCCCTCCAGGGAGAAAAATTCCTTAATGTTGCCCCCCTTACCACAAAGTAGGAAGCACATCACCTATTATTTTTCTTCGGTTCTGTAGGCAATAAATTCCACATATAGGTGTACTTCTCTGGTGTATATACTGGGTGACACAAAATGCCGCCAACTTTGAGTGAGGTCTGGAGCATTAAATACCTAAATGTAACACCCAAAACCATAAAACACCTAGAAGAGAACATAGGCAGAACACTGTTTCACATAAATTGTAGCAATATTTTTCTTGGATCAGTATCCTAAAGTTAAATAAACAAAAGCATAAAGAAACAAATGGAAACGAATTAAACGTAAAAGCTTTTGCACAGCAAAGGAAACCATCAACAAGAGGAAAAGATGACTACTGAATGGGAGAAAATATTTGCAAATGATATGACTTATAAGGGGTTAATATCCAAAATATATAAACAGCTCATACAACTCAACATCAAAAATACAAACAATACCAATTAAAATGGGCAGAAGACCTGAATAGACATTTCTCCAAAGAAGATATACAGATTGCCAACAAACACATGCAAGGATGCTCAACATCACTAATCATTAGAGAAATGCAAATCAAAACTACAATGAGGTATCACCTCACACAGGTCAAAATGGTTATCATCAAAAAATCTACAAACAATAAATGCTGGAGAGGGTGTGGAGAAAAAGGAACCCTTCTACACTGTTGGTGAGAATGTAAATTGATACAGCCACTATGGAGAACACTATGGAGGTTTCTTAAAAAACTAAAAATAGAACTACCATAGGACCCAGCAATACCACTACTGGGCATATACCCTGAGAAAACCATAATTCAAAAAGAGTCATGTACCATAATGTTCATTGCAGCTCTATTTACAATAGCCAGGTCATGGAAGTAACCTAAATGCCCATCAACAGACGAATGGATAAAGAAGATGTGGCACATATTACTGTAATGAGTAATAATGGAATATTACTCAGCCATAAAAAGAAACAAAATTGAGTTATTTATAGTGAGGTGGGTGGACCTGGAGACTGTCATACAGAGTGAAGTAAGTCAGAAAGAGAAAAAGAAATACCATATGCTAACACATATGTATGGGATCTAAAGGAAAAAAATGGTTCTGAAGAACTTAGGGGCAGGACAAGAATAAAGATGCAGATGTAGAGAATGGACTTGAGGACACGGGGAAGGGTAAGGGTAAGCTGGGACGAAGTGAGAGAGTGGAATGGACATATACGCACTACCAAATGTAAAATAGATAGCTGGTGGGAAGTAGCTGCCTAGCACAGGGAGATCAGCTCGGTGCTTTGTGACCACCTAGAGGGGTGGGATAGGGAGGGTGGGAGGGAGACAGAGGGAGGGGATATTGGGATATATGTATATATATAGCTGATTCACTTTGTTATACAGCAGAAACACAACATTGTAAAGCAATTACACTCCAATAAAGATGTTAAAAAAACCCCACACAATGAGATAGCATCTCACACCTGTGAGAGTGGCTATCATTAAAAAGAACACAAATAACAAATGTTAGCAAGGATGTGGAGAAAAGGGAACCCTCCTACACTGTTTGTTGGAATGTAAATTGGTGTAGTCACTATGAAAAACAGGATGAAGTTTTCTTAAAAAACTAAAAATGGAACTACCATATGATCCAGCAATTCCACTCCTGAGTATATATCTGGAAAAAAATCAAAGCACTAATTTAAAAAGATACATTCTCCCTAGGGTCATAGCAGCACTATTTACAGTAGCCAAGACATGGAAACAACCCAAGTGCCCATCAACAAATGATTGGATTAAGAAGGTGTAGCATATATATACACAATGGAATACCACTTAGCCATAGCAAAGAATGAAATTTTGCCATTTGCAACAACATGGATAGACTTGGATGGTATTATGTTAAGTGACATAAGTCAGATAGCAAAAGACAAATATTATATGATATCACTTATATGTGGAATCTAAAAAATCAAACAAACTAGTGAATATAACAGAAAAGAAACAGACTCACAGGCATAAGAACAACCTAGTGGTTACCAGTAGGGAGAGGGAAGTGTGGAGGAGCGAGATAGGGGTAGGGGATTAAGAGGTACAAACTATGCTGTATAAAATAAATAAGCTACAAGGATATATTGTACAACATAGGGAATATAGCCAAAATATTATATCTTTTATAATAACTATAAATGGAATATAATCTTTAAAAATTGTGGATCATTATGTTGTACACCTGTAACTTTTATATTATTATTCATCAAATATACCTCAATAAAAAAGAATGAAGTAATTAGTATATCATATTCTGCTCCTTTTTAAAAAAAATTTATTATGTTACTAGGAATCATTTATGGTGATTTTTGTAGTTATTCATTTGTTTTCACTGCTGTGTAATTTCTATTGTGAACTTAACACTATTTACTTTCCATTCTCCTGTTGATGGACATTGGTGGATTCATAATTTTCATCAGTTCTGGAGAAGTCTCAGATACTATCTCTACAAAAGTACCTCTCATCCATTCTCTCTTTTTTTCCAGTATTTCAATGAAATATATGATGTAGTTCTAATTCTGTCTCTATATTTGGATCCTATCATTCATATTTTTCATCTTTTTGTTCTCTGTACTGAATTCTAGATAATTTCTTAAGATCTATCTTTTCACTCATTAACTTCACTTTGGCTTAGTTTAATCTGCCTTTAAACATGCCCTTTTGGTTTTTAACTTCAAAATTATATTCTCTATCACTAAAATTTCAACTTCGTCCCCTTTCAAATCTTTGTCCATGTTTTTGTTACTTTTCTGCATTTTTGAGATTGCCCATTCTATTTTATTAAACATTTCATTAGTTGAAATTTTATATTTTGATTCTCAGAATGTCAGTATCTGAAATCCTTGGGAATAAATCTGTTTTTTGAGGTTTCTACTGATTCATGTATGATGGCTTGTTTTTTTACATGCTTGGAGATACTTGATTAAGAGGTCATATTTCATCTTAATTTGTGAGAACCTTGGACACCTCTATGCAAACATAACATGTTGTAAGCATTCAGCTTCTCCTATTAGAGCAGATTATACTTCTTTCTTTCTACGGTTGAAGCCTAATTTCCTTAAAAGTACCAACCTTGTCTTTTTTCCTTCACTAAGTAAGCATTTAATTATTTAGGAGGGGATTAACAGCCTAAGATCACTTCAGGGTTTTTCTAGAGTCTCTTTCTAATACAAGAGTCTGAGTTTCAGACCCCCTTTCTCGTAGTTAGCTCCTGATGGTAAGGAGACTATCAACCTGAAACTACTTAAGCTTCTAGAGCCCCTAGCTAATGCAAGAGCCTGGGGCTCAGCTCTTCTTCCTTGAAGCTTACTTGAGACTTTCCTGATGAGAGTGCTAATACTGGCATTTACCTTCAGGGAAGCTTCAAGGTTCTGATTTGCTTGCTGCCTCCTGACTCTACTCCAGGTTCAGCAAACAGATATTTTCCCCTGTAGGGGGTGCCCTTAGTATTTCCCTTATTTCCTGTGACCTCAGCAATGCATAGAAAACTGTTCTATCAAATATTTGGTTGTTCTATAGCAGGAAGGTCCTTTGGACTATTTTGGGTCATAATGCAGTACATGGACTTGACATGTGCATTTGTATTTTTCATTATTTATTTTTTTTCAAAAAGAACACAAATACTTTATTAAATCAGGATAAGAGACCAGATGTCCCAACTTGTTTTACATTATTTCATTGAATTTTTGCCATTTTTTATTATTGTTATTCTTGATATACAATATTATATTAGTTTCAGGTGTACAACATAGTGATTTGATATTTTTATCATTACAAAATAATCACCACAGTAAGTCCAGTTACCATCTGTCCCCATACAAAATTGCCACAATATTATTGACTTTATTGCCTATGCTGTACATTTTATCCTTGTGATATATTTATCTTATGGCTGGAAGTTTGTAACTCTTAATCTCCTTCGCCTATTTTCTCCATTCCCCCGACCCCCCTTCTCTCTGGAAACCACCAGTTTGTTCTATCTATGTGTCTGTTTCTGTTTTGTTGAAATGTGCATTTTTGTGTTTTTTTTTTCTTTGAAATGTGCATTTTTAATAAGCTCTTCCCCATACTCTACTTATGCACACCAAAGTATAAGAATCAGTGTTACAGACTAGGCATGGAAATGAATGGCATGTTCAGCAATGGTGAGTGTTCTGGTCTGACTGAACCCAAGTCTATAAGAGGACATACTAAACTAAAAATGTTGATTAGATTCAGAGGCTTGAAGGACTTTAAATGCAATTCTAAAGAGTTTGGAATTTTTCTGGCTATGGAAAGTAATAGAAGTGTTTTAAACAGAATAATTTAAAACTGAGGAAGAATTGACAAGACTTTGTACCTTGCACATGAGAGGTGTAGGAGAAGTCAAAGGTCATAGATGTATGATTCCAAGGTCATACAAAGAAGCTATTATTGAGATTCTCTTGTGCTTGGCCTATGTTCAACATTTCATTTGCCATGATTTGATTATCTTGGGGAGAATTTTGTAATTTTCTCCTCTCTGTCTGTCTGTCTGTCTGTCTCTATATATTTATCTATATCTATATTATATAGAGTGAGTTATTCAAGTTCAAGACATCTGAGATCTTCACCATATTTTCTGACAAATTCTGCAACAAGATTACATTTATGTTCACTGTCTCAGCCAGCATAAAGTGCTTTTGTGAACATACATAATCAGGTGCATATTTACTTTTTTTAAGAGCATTTTAAAGCTTACAGAAAAGCCACTCACAAAGTTTAGAGAGCCTCAGATACCCATCCCAGCCCAAGCCCCACCCCTGGTCTTCTCTTAACATCATACGCTGTGTTGTTAAAACTGACGAACCAGGAGACAGGATCAAGATGGCAAAGTTGGAAGATCCTGCGTTTACTTCCCATTTGAGCACACCAAAATTATAACTAATTACAGAGCAACTATCTCTGAGAGCAACCTGAAGACTAGCAGAAAAGCTTTTCCACAGCTAAAGATATAAAGAAGGTGTCACAACAGCTGGGTAGGAGGGGGCAGAGATGAGGTCTGGTCAGGACTCACACCTACGGTCAATTATCTTTGACAAATGAGGCAAGAATATACAATGGAGAAAAGACAGTCTCTCCAGCAAGTGGTGTTGGGAAAGCTGGGCAGCCTCATGTAAATCAGTGAAATTAGAATACTTCCTCACACCATGTACAAATATAAACTCAAAATAGTTTAAAGACCTAAATATAAGACACAACACCATAAAATTCCTAGAAGAGAACATAGGCAAAACATTCTCAGACACAATCCATAGCAAAATTTTCTTAGATCAGGCAAAAGAATAAAAGAAATAAAAGCAAAAGAAATAAAAGCAAAAAATAAACTAATGGAACGTAATCAAATTTAAAAGCTTTTGCACAGCAAAGGAAACCATCAACAAAATGAAAAGACAACCTACAGAATGGGAGAAAATGTTTGCAAATAAGGAGACCAACAGGGGGTCAAATTTCAAAATATACAAACAGCTTATACAACTCACTATAAAAAAAGGAAACAACCCAATCAAAAAATGGGCAGAAGACCTAAATAGACATTTCCCCAAAGAAGACACACAGATGGCCAACAGGCAAATGAAAGATGTTCAACATTGCTAATTATCAGAGAAATGCACATCAAAACCACAATGTGGTACCACTTCACACCAGTCAGAATGGCTATCATCATAAAGTCTACAAATAATAAATGCTGGAGAGGGTGTGAAGGAAAGGGATCCCTCCTATACTGTTGGTGAGAATGTATAATAAACTGGTGTGGCCACTATGGAAAACAGTATGGAGGTTCCTTAAAAAACTAAATATAGGGCTTCCCTGGTGGTGCAGTTGTTGAGAGTCCGCCTGCTGATGCAGGGGACACGGGTTCGTGCCCCGGTCCGGGAGGATCCCTCATGCCGTGGAGCGGCTGGGCCCGTGAGCCATGGCCGCTGAGCCTGCGTGTCCAGAGCCTGTGTTCCTCAACGGGAGAGGCCACAACAGTGAGAGGCCCGCATACCGCAAAAAACACCCCAAAAAACAAAAAACCTAAATATAGAGCTACCATATGATCCTGCACTGCTGGGTATATATACGAAGAAAAGGAAAACACTAATTTGAAAAAGATACATGCACCCCAATGTTCATAGCAGCACTATTTACAATAGCCAAGATATGGAAGCAACCTAAGTGTCCATCAACTGATGAACAGATAAAAAAGAAGTGGTATATATAGACAATGGAATGTTCCTCAGCCATAAAAGAATGAAATATTGTCTTTTGTGGCAATGTGGGTGGACCTAGAGAATATAATACTAAGAGAAGTCAGACAAAGACAAATACTATATATCATCACTTACATGTGGAATCTAAAAAATAATACAGATGAATCTATATACAAAACAGAAACAGACTCAAAGACATAGAAAACAAACTTACGGTTACCAGAGGTAATGGGAGGAAGGGGGGATAAATTAGGAGTATGGGATTAACAGACATAAACTACTATATATAAAATAAACAACAAGATTTTACTGTAAAACACAGGGAACAATATTCAGTAACTTGTAAAATCCTAAAATAAAAATAATCTGAATTATATATATGTGTGTCATATATATACATATACAATGTATATATGTGCATATATATATAAAACAATCACTTTGCTGTACACCTGAAACTAACACAACATTGTAAGTCAACTATACTTCAGTAAAAAAAAAGAAAGTGGCTACACTAAACAACAGATTTACTTTTATGTATGTATGTATGTATCTTTCTGTTTTATTGAGGTATAACTGACATGCAGCACTGTGTAAGTTTCAGGTGTACCACATGATTCAGTTAGATACATCATGAAATGATTACCACAATATGTTTAGTGAACATCCATCATCTCATATGGATACAAAATTAAAGAAATAGAAAACAAATTTCTTTGTGATGAGAACTCTTAGGATTTACTGTCCTAAAAATTTCCCTGTATGACACACAGCAGTGTTAGTTATATGCATCATGTTGTACATCACATCCCTAGTACTTATTTATCTTATAACTTGAAGTTTGTACTTTTGATTGCCTTCATTTAATTTCTCCTTCTCAACCCCCCACATCTGGTAACCATAAATCTGATCTCTTTTTCTATGAGTTTGTTTTTGAAGTACAATTGACCTACAAAACTATGTTAATTTCTGTTACAAAACATAGTATTTTTTTGTATCCAAAATATATATATTTTTAAAAATTCCCAAATCTCAACAGTAATAAAACAAATAAACCAAATTTTTTAAATGGCAAAACATAAGAACAGACATTTCACCAAAGAAGATATATCGCTGGCAAATAAGCTCATGAAAAGATGCTCAACATAACCAGCCATTAGCTATTTGGGAAATGCAAATTAAAATCACAATGAGATACAACCTCACACCTATCAGAATAGCTTAAATGTTTTAAAATGTCAATTCCAGTCTGGCAAGAACACAGGGTAACTGGAACTCTAATACATTGTTTTTTTTTCTAGTTTATTTTTTCTATTTATTTTTTTTTAACATCTTTATTGGAGTACAATTGCTTTACAATGGTGTGTTAGTTTCTGCTGTATAACAAAGTGAATCAGCTATACATATACATATATCCCCATAACTCCTCTCTCTTGCGTCTCCCTCCCACCCTCCCTATCCCACCCCTCCAAGTGGTCACAAAGCACTGAGCTGATCTCCCTGTGCTATGCAGCTGCTTCTCACTAGCTATCTATTTTACATTTGGTAGTGCGTATATGTCCATTCCACTCTCTCACTTCGTCCCAGCTTACCCTTCCCCCTCCCCATGTCCTCAAATAGATTCTCTACATCTGCATCTTTATTCCTGTCCTGCCCCTAGGTTCTTCAGAACCATTTTTTTTTTAAGATCCCATACATATGTGTTAGCATATGGTATTCATTTTTCTCTTTCTGACTTACTTCACTCTGTATGACAGTCTCCAGGTCCACCCACATCACTATAAATAACTCAATTTGGTTTATTTTTATGGCTGAGTAATATTCCTTTGTATATATGTGCCATGTCTTCTTTATCCATTCATCTGTCAATGGACACTAGGCTGCTTCCATGTCCTGCCTATTGTAAACAGAGCTGCAATGAACATTGTGGTACATGACTTTTTGAATTATGGTTTTCTCAGGGTATATGCCCAGTAGTGGGAGTGCTAGGTCCTATGGTAGTTCTATTTTTAGTTTTTTAAGGAACCTCCATAGTGTTCTCCATAATGGCTGTATCAGTTTACATTCTCACCAACAGTGCAGAACACCCTCTCCAGCATTTATTGTTTGTAGATTTTTTGATGATGGCCATTTTGACTGGTGTGAGGTGATACCTCATTGTAGTTTTGATTTGCATTTCTCTTATGATTAGTGATGTTGAGCATCCTTGCATGTGTTTGTTGGCAATCTGTATACCTTCTTTGGAGAAATGTCTATTCAGGTCTTCTGCCCATTTTTGGATTGGGTTGTTTGTTTTTTTGATATTGAGCTGCATGAGCTGCTTGTACATTTTGGAGATTAATTCTTTGTCAGTTGCTTAGTTTGCAAATATTTTCTCCCATTCTGAGGGTTGTCTTTTCTTCTTGTTTATGCTTTCCTTTGCTGTGCAAAAGCTTTTAAGTTTCATTAGGTCCGTTTGTTTATTTTTGTTTTTATTTCCATTTCTCTAGGAGGTGGGTTAAAAAGGATCTTGCTGTGATTTATGTCATAGAGTGTTCTGCCTATGTTTTCCTCTAAGAGCTTTATAGTGTCTGGCCTTACTTTTAGGTCTTTAATACATTTTGAGTTTATTTTTGTGTATGGTGTTAGGGAGTGTTCTAATTTCATTCTTTTACATGTAGCTGTCCAGTTTTCCCAGAACCACTTATTGAAGAGGCTGTCTTTTCTCCATTGTATATTCTTGCCTCCTTTATCAAAAATAAGGTGACCATATGTGCATGGAAAACATAGTATTTTGATATTTCTATACATTTCAAAATGATCACCACAATAAGTCTAATATGATATGTCACAAAAGAAAAATATTACATATTTATTGACTACATTCCCCACACTGTACATTTCATACCAGTGACTCATTTATTTTGCAATGGGAAGTTTGTATCTGTTAATCTCCATCACCCATTTCTTTTCTCCTTGCACTCCCCTCCCCTTTGGCAACAACTTGTTTGTTCTCTGTATCTATCACTCTGTTTCTGTTTTGTTATGTTTGTTCATTTGTTTTTTAGATTACACATATAATGAAATCATACAGTATTTTTCTTTCTTTGTTTGACTTATTTCACTTAGCATAATATCCTCTAGGTCCATCCATGTTGTTCCAAATGGCAAGGTTTCATTATTTTTTATGACTAAGTTTTCATTGTCTATGTATACCACATTTTCTCTATCCATTTATTTATTTGATAGGCACTTGGGCTGCTTCCATATCTTGGCTATTGTAAATAATGCTGCAGTGAAATAGGGGTGCATATCTCTTTTCTAATTAGTGCTTTTATTTTCTTTGGATAAATACCCAGGAGTGGAATTGCTGGATCATATGGTGGTTCTATTTTTAATTTTTTGAGGAATTTCCATATTGTTTTCCAGACTGGCTGCACCAATTTACATTTCTATTTATTATTATTATTATTTTGGTGGAGCTGCGCAGCATGTGGGATCTTAGTTTCCAGATCAGGAATCGAACCCACGCCCCCTGCGGTGGAAGCAGAGTCTTAACCACTGGACCGCCACAGGGTTCCCTTTTTTCCACAACCTTGCCAACACTTGTTATTTGCTATCTTTTTGGTAGCTGCCATTCTGATAAGTATGAGGTGATATCTCATTGTGGTTTTGATTTGCATTTCCATGATGTTTAGTGATGTTGAGCATCTTTTCATGTGCCTGTTGGCATGAAACAACAGATTTTCAATGTAGATGAAACAGTGTTCTATTAGAAGGAGATGCTATCTAGGACTTTCATAACTAGAGAGGACAGGTCAATGCCTGGCTTCAAAGTTTCAAAGGACAGGCTGACTCTGTCCTTTTTTTTAGGGGTTAATGGAGCTGGTGAGTTTAAGTTGAAGCCAATGCTCACTCACCATTCCCCAAATCCTAGGCCCCTTAAGAATTATGCTAAGTCTACTGTGCCTGTGCTCTGTAAATGGAACAACAAAGCCTGGATGACAGCACATCTATTCACAACATGGTTTACTGAATATTTTAAGCCTACTGTTGAGAACTGCTTCTCAGAAAAAAAGAATCCTTTCAAAACATTACTGCTCAATGACAATGCACCTGGTTACTCAATAGCACTGATGGAGATGTACAATGAAATTAACGTTTTTTTCATGCCTGCTAAAACAGCATCCACACTACAGCTCATGGATCAAGGATTAATTTTGACTTTCAAGTCTTACTATTGGAGAAGGGCCATAACTGGCACAGACTGATTTCTCTGATGGATCTGGGCAATGTAAATTAAAAACCTTCTGTAAAGGATTGACCATTTTGCATATTATTAAGAACATTCATAATTTATGGGAAGAGGTCAAAATATCAACATTAACAGGAATTTGGAAGAAGTTGATTCTAACCCTCATGGATGACTTTGAAGGGTTCAAGACCTCACTGGAGGAAGTAATGCAGATGTGGCAGAAATAGCAAGAGAAGTGGAATTAGAACTGGAGTCTGAAGATGTGACTGAATTACTGCAATCTCATAATAAAACTTAAACAGATGAGGGGTTGCTGCTTATGGATGAGGAAAGAAAGTGGTTTCTTTTTTTTCTTTTTTTTTTTTTGCAGTACGCGGGCCCCTCACTGTTGTGGCCTCTCCCGCTGCGGAGCACAGGCTCCGGACGCGCAGGCTCAGCGGCCATGGCTCACGGGCCCAGCCGCTCCGCGGCATGTGGGACCTTCCCAGACCGGGGCACGAACTCGTGTCCCCTGCATCGGCAGGTAGACTCCCAACCACTGCGCCACCAGGGAAGCCCAGAAAGTGGTTTCTTGAGAAAGAATCTACGTCTGGTGAAGATGCTGTGATGATTGTTGAAATGATAACAAATGATTTAGAATATTACATAAATTAACTTAGTTGATAAAGCAGAGGTAGGGTTTGAGAGATTGACTCCAATGTTGAAAGAAGTTCTACTATGAGTAAAATGCTGTCAAACAGCACTGCCTACTGCCGATAAACTGTTCATGAGAGGAAGGGTCAACTGATGCAGCAAACTTCATTGTTGTCTTATTTTAAGAAACTGCCATGGCCACCCCAATCTTCAGCAGCACCCTGCTCAGTCAGCAGCCATGAACATAGAAGGAAGACCCTCTGCCAGCAAAAAGATTATGACTCAAGGCTCAGATTATGGTTAGCATTTTTTTTTAGCAATAAAGTAGTTTTAAATTAAGATAGGTCCATTTTTTAGACATAATGCTATTGCACACTTAATAGACTATAGTATAGTGTGCACATAACTCATATGCACTGGGAAACCAAAAATGTTCATGTGATTTGCTTCTATTTTGATATTTGCTTTATCGCAGTGATCTAGAATTGAACTCACAATATCTCTGAGGCATGTCTGTATAGAGATTAACTGATATAACATACGTAAACCTCCAAGCAAGTACCTGTGCTTGTGAACTACTACACTAATTCTGCTAATGACAAAAATGGTAACAGAGTTTATCAGAGAAAACCTGTTAAATCTGCTTTAAAAAATTTCTCTCTAAACTCAGAGCTGGAAGAAGTCTACAGAAAATTGAATAAAAATTATTAGACTCATGTCTGCAAATCCAGTAGAAAAGCTGCCACAGTTATGCGGTTTGTTCACTGTAATTTAGTCTTCGTGTGGCCCATTTTACCTGTATGTTAAATAAATGCCATTTGAGACCTGAGCAAGTTTTTGTATTTAGCTTACTAAAGCGGGAACCTAGCCCAGCTGGCATTCTGGGACTCCTTCCATCTTTGGTTTGACTTGATGATTCAGTGAAGTACTTGCTGTTCTTGCATCAGAAGTAGCAGTGTTAATTCCTTTTTGCCAAATACTTTCACATAGCTCAGGCTGAGATCCCTGGATGATTGCTTATTGCACAGTCACTGAAGCAGCTGGTGGAAAAGTCCATGTTGATCCCTTTGAGGCCTATGCCTTTGGAAAACATTCTGAGTTGTTCTACATTTCAGAGGAGCAAGTGACATGGTACAAAACTACCAAGGATTCTCCTTTTAGTCTTCACTGGCTGGTAGGAACTCCATGGATAGTTCTTTGGCATCCTAAACTTAGGTTGATCATATAATTTTTCATCCAGGGAACATTCTTTTGAGAATGAAAGGGAGGCATAGTTAATAATTAAGTTGGGACAATAGATGTAAATTGGGACTGTCCTGAGTAAATTGGGCTGTATAGTCATCCTACTAGACTCTACAGTCTCTGATCCTGTTATTCTTTTTTAGTTCAGTTCCCAAACCTGAATAGCCCCATTTCTCTGCCTTCTGTGTACTGTGGACGAATGTCCCAGGACATCCTATAACTAATTTTGTTTTCCGCCTACAGTATTACTATTCCTACTGCAAAAAAAATGTTACTATTTCTCCTTGGTTCTCATCAGTTAGTCCTAAACTTGTCTCATGTCAAAGACAATGCTGTGGACATCTTCCAAAGCCATCCTAATCATTTATTCATTCCACAAGTATTTACTGAGTGCCTATTTTGAAGCAGGAGCTGTTCTATGTGCAGGGAAACAAGAACACATATGACATAATGTGCCTGCCTAATGGAGCTTATATTCTACTGGACAGACACAATACATAATAAATTAAAAGATACATATTTTAGATAGTGAAAGTTACAGTGAAAAAAAGATAGAATAGGGATGGTGCCTGGGTGAAAGGAGATCACTTTAGACAGACTGTACTCTGAAGACCTCTGAGACCTGAAAGATAAGGAGCCAGATATATGGATGTAGTTATCTAGAGGGAAGAGTATTGTAGGAAGGACAAACAGTAAGTGTAAACACATTCAAGTAGGAATGATCTTAATGGCTACAGAAAGTATATGAAGTATAAGCATATAAAGTACAAGAAAAAAAGAAAGTATATAAAGTATAAGGAGTGTGTCAATGTGAAGAGAAAGAGTGGAAGAGTGCTGAGGGGTTAGATCATTTATGGCTAGGTAGGCAGGCCATGATACAGAATCTGAGGTTTTAATTCTAATCGTAGTGGAAAGCTTGTAAGCAGTTTTAAGCATGTGAGCAGAATAATCTGACTTATATTCTTTAAAAGATCACTCTGGTTTATCAGAAGAGATTACATTGTAAGGGATAAGAGTTCAGGGCGATCAGGTAAATTACTATTGTAATAAACCCAATAACAGAGGTTGGAGGTTTGAACTAGGGTGGTAGTAGTGAAGATGGTAACAAATGGCTAAATGCAGGAGTATTTTGGATGTAATGCTTATAGGAATTGCTACAAGTGATGAGGAAAGGAAGAAAAAATGGTTCCTATATTTATAGTTTGGGTGAATGGGGTGCCAGTTAACTAAGATGGAGAAAGTGTGTCTGTGTGTGTGTGTGTGTGTGTGTGTGTGCGCGCATGTGTGCGTGCACATGGGCACATGCTAGAGGGAATTTCAGGCCCATGGTATTTCCCCTTCTTAGTTCTAGAGTTTCACACTATGAATCATTGAACAGAAAGAAAGAAGGAACCTGGACCACTGATGGCATTTTGGAGCTTGATTCACAGCTCTCATGACTGAAACTGTTTCTAGCTGATGCATGTGCTTTCAAGATCATTTGCCAACTGACCCACTCCAGCACTTCCGTAAACTAGCCAATTTTTATTCTTCTATGTGGCATCTTTAGTGCAGGCAAAAACACAAGTCTTTGGTTCTCTAAAGATTTTAGGTATGCTTCTGCTCCTGAGCCTTGGCACATGCCATTGTTGCTAACCTCTCTGTCTCCATCACTAGATGGAGAGATCATGAGGGCAGGCATGCCTCTGAGTCTTCTGCAAGTCAATAAAGTCCAGAGCATAATGCCTTGCATACAGAAGGCACTCAGTGCTTGTCAAATGACGTTTAATTCTCCTCTGGTGAGCTTATTAAGTCCCTCCCCTTTCCATTCAATAGTTCTTAATTACTTTAAAACCTGGCTTAAAACGAATTTTTTCCATGATGAATCCCACCTGATTATGACCATGCCTCCACTTGGCCTTTTCGTGGTAGTTATATAACTCTGGTTAATAAAAGTGTCCATCTAAGTCTTCTTGATGAACGTCCTAGTTTTCTAATACATATTAAAATGCTCTGTGGAGAGGAATCCTGTACCCTACACTCATTTTTTGACTATTCCCATACAAAACCTGGTATAATGTTCTGTTATACCATAAGAGCTTAATAAATATTGTTGGCTAAACCTTGGAAATTCACTTGGGCCAATCTTCTCCCTGATGTTATAATTTCCACCCAAAGGAACAGCTTCCTGTAAGAAGAATCAATTAGTCAGATAACCATATTTTAAATTTCCAAACAAATAGCTCAACAAAAATGACAATCTGTGATTTGGAAATAAAGAAGTAGTTTCAGTCTAAGTGCCATATCTATGGTATTATTGTTGGTTATAATGAGGTAAAGTATCTGTATACTCTATGTAAATATTTATTATTTTCTTGTTATTTTAGCTTTACAATTCCCCAGGATATATCACCTACACTGATGACACCTATATTAATTGGGATGTTTATTTTTTGCATGGAGACTAAAATAATTACATAGAGTCATGTGTTTGATATTCAGGCGTAAAAGAATTTACAAACTAGTGGACAACTGAGAACAAGCTGAGAAAGCACAAATCATTCACTTTGTTCACTGTGGGCACAATTACACTATGATCTGCAATACTCTTTTCATATACAATTGATCATTAACTTATTTTAACTTTCTGAAGTTGCTTGAACTAAGGGTAGCTACAGATTTCAGTACATTACAATATGTATCTAATTCACTAGTTTGGACATTTTTGAATGAAAAAGATGTAGTATAATGCAGAATAAAGGAAATTGAGGGAACAAAGCATAATCTCCACTTAACAAAAATCTAAAGGTTAAATAGATGAGAACTGAAGATTTGAATTCGTTTCCCAGAACAGTGCTTTATTACCAAAATAAACTTGAGACCACCACTTAACTGCAAAGAAAAATCAACAAAGACATTAGATAGTCATTAATCATCCTAAATAAACAGTACTTTTTAAGTGTCTGATTGACACTGTTGGCACAGATTCTTTCCTTAGAAATATGCCTCAGATTTCTATCATAGACCTACTTTACTTAATTCAATGCCTGACTACTCTAGGATTTAATATGAGAACAGAAATTGGTAGAAAAATTTTTCAAAGTTTGTTTTAACAAATTATGTCTGTCTTAGTCTCTTGGTATAGATTTCCATGGTAAATATAAGGCCATGCTGTTTACTTCGCCACAGAATCGAAACTTTATACTTTTTACATGCAATTTCTAACGAATGATATGGGTTTACTAGCACTCTCTCATAAATCTATAGCAATCATGCCTTTCATAGCATTTTTCTTGTATCTATAATATTTTCATGTTTACTAATGTTTCATAGGATACTATACAGACTTACCAAAAAAAAGATAATTCTTAAAATTTCACCTTTTTCTAAGATATATAATCTTTTTAATTTATAGGAGTAAAGCAACATCCAATTATAGCATGCCAGACACTGTCTACTGTTTTTTTTTTTTAACATCTTTATTGGAGTATAATTGCTTTACGATGGTGTGTTAGTTTGTGCTTTATAACAAAATGAATCAGCTATACCTATACATATATCCCCATATCTTCTTATTCATCTAATTTCCCATTAGAAGGCACAATAAATATTGTCTGTGCAACAATTTGTAATTGCAACATGTTGACCTGAAAAACTGATCATCATTGCCATAAGTGACAAGAATTTGTATACTCTATTAAGATATCATCCATTGGCAATTTATGTCTTGAAAGCCTCAGTTTATTCAATTTAATGAACATTTACTGAATGCTAAATACGTATTTAGTGTTGGTTAAAGTTAAATGAGACATTTACCCTGTCTTAAGGATCCTACAATCTAGCCAATAAAACATAAATCTCCACATATGTGTTTACCAGCCTTGGAATTCATAAACCTTTGGCATGAAATATTAAGATGTGATCTAAAGTCAAAAGGGTATTGAGATCTAATATTGGCTTAGCCACCTATTTTTGTCCAAGGAGTAACCCTCAGTTTTTTCTATGTGATAAAAATAAAATTTGTTTTCAAAAACCTTAAAAAGCTAATTAAGATGTACACGTTTTTTTAAAATTTATTTCTTCTTGAAGTAACATTAGTTTATTACATTATATTTCATGTGTACAACATTCTATTTCAACTTCTGTACACACTACAGTGTATTCACCACCCAAAATTTAGTTTCCATCTATCCCCTTTTGCACCCTCACCCTTTACCCTCTGGTAGCTACTACTCTGTTCTAATGTATGAATCTCATTTGTTCTCAATGTATTGAATATATAAGGATAGGGTTCAATATCAAATAACAAGTACTGAGCTCACTGAAAAAAAGATGTTATTGATAAACAAATTATTCATATCATCATGTATGCAAGTCATTGTTATATGCCTTATTTTACTATTTTAATATATACAAGTTAAGTAATAGATGTAATAATATGCAAATTACTGCTATCCACAATAGAAGGGTAAAACACTGTCTAGCATTTAGCAGAAATTATTTTCATTGAATTAAGGTCGTAGGGAAAACCTCACTAAAATGTTGACAAATGCTTTAAGCTTCTAAAAAAAGTAGAAACAAATAATTGGGCTGCCATTATTTATGTAAATGAGATATGATAGGAAGGCACAGGGGATGAAAAACAACAGGAAATGCAACTTTATCAATCAAAATATCCATGATATATTCTTTTTAACGCATAACATGGGCTTTTATTATATGAATAAAATTGAGTGCAAATTTTGTAGCTATTCAGTAAAAATAAGTGGCTGCCATTGCAACATATGCATTGCATAGCACATGTGTTACTTCTCAATTAAAAGTGCCATGAAATGCTTACAAGCGCTTACAATGTTTTAAGGGGACACATGTTTGAAAGAAATGACCATTTTAACAATTACTTGTTGTTGTCATGTCACGCAAATGTCTTTTTCCTTAACTTTATTTCAAATCCCATAGTTGAATTTGTTGATGGAAAACAAGAAGCAAGAGGTTCTGCTTGTGGAAATAGAAAGGAGTGTACATGAGGGGCAGGGTGTGTTTTGCTTGGCAGTTCTTGGGCTACAATTTTGTTTTTGTTTTTAGTGCTGGAGGGCAGCAAATTGGCAGGTGTAAATAAGGCTCTAGCTAGCTTCATACTGTATTTACAGTCAGTTATTATGGATTAAAATGTCTGTGATGTATAGGGAATTAGCACTCAACTTCTATTAAGAATGGAAGCTTAATGTCTAATTTCAAACATTCTCTGAATATACTTCTTCTGTCTAATCTTGCATTAATTTCCACCAACTTTTTATAAAGTGTACACAAATGGACTATTAGGAATCCTTCTGTTTGTGTCTTATTATGTACTTGCATTAAAGTTTGAAATTTTGAATATAAATTTTTGTATCTAAATTTTTAATGTAGCATGTAATTTGCCATAACCAAAAACTGGTAGGTAAGGAATATTACTCTACAACTGAATTGAGAAAGAGAGAGAGAGATTGACTTAGAGAGAGATTTAGAGACAGAGATTCCTCAATTCAAAAGATTACTTTTTATGGTATCCATACAGCATATTGTTATAGCTTTGTTAATTTTTGAAAATAGCAAATAGCTATTTGCCTATCTACTTTGATGTAAAACAGAATCATTTTATAACATAGTTTGCACTTTACTAGGATTTGCATTTACCACATGTTAAATCATGTCCCAGAAACACAGCAACCACTAGCAGATAGAGCCTAATGTCACATGATTATACAAAACACAAAGGTTATAATGTTTGTGCAGATAATTGCTTTTTTAATAAGGAATTTCCATTTTAAGGAAAGTAGAATAGCTTTATAAGAAATTTAGATCGGGCCACATTTCTACAACACACTGATCTGTAGCAACTTTTTTGAAAGCTCCTGGCAACATGAACTTCCCATGTCTCTATATTTGCTCTGTGCATGGAGACAAAGAGCCAAGATCATCTTGACTTCGAGGAGGAACAGTGGAAAAAGATGATAAGAGAGTGGTATGAAATAAATAATAAATAAATAAGTGACTGTTGAATAAAACAATTAGTTTTGCCCCAGGCTTCTGCAATAGCTTATGAATTCTTACCGGCATTAGTTTACAGCTGGAACTTCAGGATATAATAGGAGATTGAATCTTATACAGGCAATGAAACAGATGATCAAATTCACAGGGGATTGTGTCAGGCTTTTTCCAGTACTAAAGAAACATATTAATCCTTGTCACTGTTTTCAGAAACGCTGTGACAGAAATAAACCTGTACTGTAACTTGGCCCTTTTAATGAGCTTCTGGAGTGTGGGCTTTCCACTCAGCACCTGAAAAACACAACAAAACACCTTTTATATTAAAGATGTGAGGTTTGCTGCTGGCTAAATTTGTACACATAAGTCTATAAACCAGCGCTCAGCCAGCTGGGAAGCAAGAAAGCAAATTCAGATTCTGCCATGAACTTCACAGACCAATTATCTACTTGGAATCATGGGAGTTTAACAAACAAATACCAGCCCCTGCTGAGCCTTTTCAGGCCAGCAGCTTATTGGTGATTCAGTTGCATCCAAGGCTTTTAGACTGATCAATTCTTAATCACAAAGCACAAAAATTATTCTCAGACTCATGTCAGTTTCTTTGGACACGTTTGTTAACAATCTGCTTCAAATCATTTTTTTAAAAGAAACGGCAGACACTGTTTTTATTGACTCCCCACTTGTAAAATGTTTATAGCTTGTTAATTTATATTTACCCCTTTACTTTTGCCTGCAAATCAACATCACTTAGCACAGTTTGGTTACACTTTGTCCAAAGGAAATTACAGAAGCCTGCTATGGGGCTAAAATGAAGGAAAGCTGCGGAAAATCAATATACTGCTGATTAAACAGATCGTAGCAAATTCACGGCTCTATGCTACAGCATGGAGACATCAGTGTGATGCCTATCTAGCAGTTAATGTGCTTTCAGTCAGGTGAAGAAAATTTCAGAATAAGGCAAAATCACCCAGAAAAAGAAGAACTACCTTACACAAGAATGTATGTGCTTACATGAAACCTACATTTTGTGTAAGGTAGTAGTTCACTTAGGGAATAAGGGTGTGTTTGTTTTACAAAATAAAGCAGTTTAGTGTCTTTAGTATGACATTTACCCTTTGTATTATGAAAGGAACTAATGGCATTGCAAGATACCACCTATTTTCTGCCACAAGTCGAGTTTGCTTGTTTCATTTTATGGATGTCTTTTTAGGTTCATCAACATTTTCTTCTATAATTTCCATTTGGCAATAATCATAATGACTGAAAGGTACATTATTTGTAGAGGAGGTCCAAAAGTAATAATGATATCCAATGATATGTCTGAAGCAATTCAGAAAGGATAACATAATTTCCAATTTTAGAGTAGAAGAATGTACATGAAATAAACTACTTATAAAAAATGCAGTTTTTACATATTTTTTAAGTAGTGGGAATGGAGAATATGAACACCGCACAGTTATAAAGAACAACATTTGTTTGTAAATCATAGATAAAAGCAGCATTTGGGTTACAGGGAAGATTTGAGATATCGCAACTACAGCAAATGTACTCTGAGTTAAAGCATAAACTTTCATTTCCATGCTACCCAGTTTGTGGAATTCTGCAAACCGAATACTTTGAGGACTGTAGGAAAATACATATCCTTAAGACTTGTTAAGAAGTGGTAACTCCTTTAATCCAACTTGAAGAACTGCACTGCACTGTATTGCACGTGAATTAAGGAAATGAGAAGCAAACAAAAGTTTAAATACAATCTTTCTGGAAAAGCGTAATTAGAAGAAATTTTGTTTCAACCTTTTGTTAAGCTTTTTATTTGACATACACATTTATCTATTTAGATTACTGTAATGCTATACCAAGAATCTTTGTTTTTTTAACTTGATACACCAGGGTAAAGTTTGAGGCTCTACTCACCATTGTTCACTCAGGATAACTATAGCTTTGATATGTTATAGTATTCTGGCAGATAAATTTCAATAGCAAATCCTTATACTAGAAAATATACTTGAGAAAATTATGTTCTATACACAAAAGCCAACTTAAGTTTCAATCTCTGTTGTTTTTAATTCTCTCTTTTTCAAAATATCAAAGTCTTCCAAATGGTAACATGGTTAAGTTCTTTGCCAAATTCCATGTGTTAAAATGAAGGTGTTTTTGAGTCATCAAAGCTTATAAAAAGACCTTTAACAAGTAAACAGCTTTCCTCTTTTTTAAAAAACTGGAAGATGTGGTATAAGAAAACACATTCATGGACACCATATGTGAACCAAGTTTCATCCCAAGATTTTGAGATTTTTGAGAATTCCTAGAAAATGACGGATTTAAATTCATACTGAATTTTACTGAAGAGGCTCACTCATTAACACTATTTTCATACTGATATATATATACACTTATATGTATGTATAAAACTCAAGGTGTTATGCTTTGATCATTCTGTCTAAAAAATCTCTGATAATCTTGTTTAGGAAAAAAAAGGTCTTCAATAGTTCAGGAATATGAAAAATAGTCATTACTTCAATATCTCTAATTTAGTGTAAATATTAACTTCCCTTTCTTGTACTGTGGTAAACTATCAACTTTTTTCCTATGTAAAGTTCAAAAAAATGAGGTCATTTCTAGTTAATTAAATATGATTTTGTGACATTTTGAGAGCAAAGCAGTGGATATTAATGGAAAGAACAAGTATAGTAGAAAACATAGAAAAATACCTGTATTTGAAATACTTATCGGTTTGCCAAGTTAATTTGCTCCCAAGTAAGTATCTTAAAATGTTTCTTTTCTTTGTAGCATTGAACGAAAACTAAACTGAAGTGAAAAATTAGAATATAAGGAGATAATGGAAGAAGACTGAATAACACAAATATAAACTTCTGAACAAAAATTATTTTGTAAGTCTCACAACTTATGTAGACATTTTCACATTTTCATAGTTCCAGTAAGTTAACAATGGCTGTTTGTAAACATGCTTTATTTAAAATCCATATACCGTATGAATCTGAGAGTTGGCAGGGATGTGAATACCCTTTGGTAGAAACACAATTTTTCTTATTAATACATGGTAATTTATCACCATTAAGTATATGATCCCTCTGGGAAAAAATGGATGCACATTGCTCTCTAGACTATAATTTTAATGTTCATGATATTAATCTTTAATTAAATTACAGTTATTTTAGAAATGTATATCCTTAATTAAATTATACCATGCACATAAAGAAGAAACAACTATGGTATGATTAAAACATATTTAAAATGTACTACTGAATTTTGAATGCTGTCTGTCATCTGCGAAGTATGACTAGGCTTCAGAAATGACTAGAAAGTCAACTGAAAAATTGCCAAGTAAAACTGTTTGGTTCTTTACAGAACTGTGCATTAAAATTTTGGACAGTTTCTCTATTAAATCTAAATATACTTAGTATATACAGTATTACATTTCTAAATTAATTGCCATACTCCCATTTGTTAAAGAATTTCACTCCATGTGAAAAGCAAAGTCTCACTAGATGTGAATTTTACACTGTGCTAGATCAATCCCAATACCAGTAAATGGATATTATTAAACAGCATGGGGTAGTGCAAACTGGGAAAGAAAACTTGTAGTGTGCTGCCTTTGAGCAGACCTGGCTTGCATGCTGTGACAGGGCAATTGTCGACATGCTTTTTCATGCCAATCTGCAGCTTTTTCAACTCTAGATGCTATGGCAACCAGGGTTTAACAGACTAAGCAGCTAACAAGCTTCCCTGATGGAATTGTCTGGTTGTGTGATTGCCTTGTCTTAGGGAAAATATAAAATAGAATGAAGACGCTTGTGGACATTTGTCAAACTGATTATAATTTGGACAGTTGAATCATAATTGTCTGTTGTGTGCCGTACAGTAGTGACATATGCTATTTTCCACATTCCTTGCAGTGCATACTATTGCATTCCTGCATAGGCTACGTTTCCCTTGGGAACAATGGGTCCTGGTTGCTGTGGGTTTGGTGCAACATGGCAGTCCACATCTCACACCAGATCATCTGGGAAAGAAAAGAACAGTGAACAGTTCTAATTTTTTCCTCTTTGAAAAGGTTTGTGTTTGACTTGAACTATATTTGTGTGAAATATAATGAACATAAGTTGATGTGAAAAGATACTTCTCTTTTATAAAATGTTCATGTTCATAGGGTAAGTTGTAGATCAAAATATGCAGGTGAATTAATTTGTTATTTATGACTGGGCATAATTTTAGTTCTTTGGGAATATTGATTTTTTAAATTTGCAACCACTTAAACATGTATTTGTGTCACCAATCATATGCATAATTTAAAACACTGAGAAAATCATCAAGCTTCTCTGATGGAATGGTCTTGTGTTAATACTGCCTTGTCCTATTGAAAATGAATAGAAGATATTCTCCTTATTGTTTTCAATGATTAAAAGCCTACTAATAAAATTTCTATCTCTTTAAACAGTCAAAGGCATTGTATTTTCAAGATCATCTGATACCAAATCTCTGCGTTTTCTTGACGGGGGTACATCTTTTCAAAAATTAAAATGATTAGCGTGAACATTTCAGATAAAATGTGAATTATCATAAAACAAAATCTAGGTTTCAAGTTCATAGATAGACATCTTAAATAAAATGAACTATTTTTCTAGACAACCTCACTGATTATTTTATAGAATATTGTGAAATAGATTATTTTGTACTTTAAAAATATCAATGTTATGTCTTTAGGATAAACACTGGATGAACTTTTCAGTAGGCACTGAACTAGTTGAGGTTTGTTAAATATAAGTTGATAAGAAGATTTTGGTGAGTCTACAGAAAGGTGCAAATGATTATGATAACACATTCATTTCGGCCATATCTCATCAACCACAGAGTTCTACTGTATTTCTGTTTTGCTTTTTTTAATTTAAATTTTGAAATACTTCAAACTGATGCTGTGGTTTCAGACACCAAGGACTTCAGAAAAAGTGTGGTTCCTCCCTCCTCTTCATTTCAGTAGAATGGGCAGCAATCCAAGTTGCCTCTTAAAAAAACTTGAAAGTCACATACGATGACTTATGTCTAGGTGGTGCAATTCCTAGAATGGGTCCATTTCTTGTCTGAGACACTGATTATTTTTCTTAAACAGAAAGATCTCAGAGTGAGAACACCTCCTTCTGTGATAAGCAGTGCACACAAGAAGGACGAGAAATGAAATTGGGAACATTTTGCTCTCTTCATAAAGAACCTACTCCAGACTAACATGTAAAAAATATTTTTTGCAGAGTTATAGTGTACTAAAATTAATAAGGTAAGAATTACTTCCATAAAAGCTTTATTTTATATGAGCAGTAATTATTTTTCACAAAATAGCTTTTATTCATTGGGCTACCAGGTCTTCCCCTTAATTTTATCTTAGTTTTGAAATTAGCCTCCTTTGTTAGTCACCTCTGTGCCTGTCACTTTCCTGTTGTCAGCTACTGTTGCACTAGAGAGACCTCTGTTCCACTTATTTTCCTGAAGAATATAACTTCTTTTCTATCCAACAGGGAGCTTACTTGAGTCACAGGCTAAATAAATATCATTTGAATTAAGAAAAATCATATATTTTCAGTAGAATGGATAAGAATTTTGACTCTACTTTTTCTTTTCTTTTGAATATCAAAGATTCTGATTTCATTTTATTTTTTTTCTTTTCGTTTTTTTTTTTTGGTCGACCCGCGCGGCTTGCGGGATCTTAGTTCCTCGACCAGAGATTGAACCTGCGCCCCTGGCAGTGGAAGCATGGAGTCCTAACCAGTGGACTGCCAGGGAATTCCCTTGAGTTTACTTTTGAATTCATTGAAACTTCTTTTTATTCAATAGATTCAAACTTAGAGTGTGATAGTACCTACTTTGGAGTTTAAAGAATTCTGCCTGAAAGCAAAGTAATTCTTTCCATCACTACAGATCAGAGGTGACAGTCAGGGTGCTTTATGTTAGTTCAATGACTAACATAGGATTAGGATAAGGAAATTACAGTTTAAGGTATAAGGAAACTACAGTTTCCTTAGGATAAGGAAATTATAGTTTAAGGTATAAGTGTTTTCCTTCCTGTTTATGAAATAAAGGCATATGAAGAAATGGTATACAAATTTCAGCAAAGTCAAGAGGTCAACCTTCTCTTGTGAAACATTTTATATCTATAAAATGTGCTTTACACTCATTATCTGGAGTTATTATTACCTACCACCTAAAATAGGCAAAGATTGATATGCCCATTTTAAAGCTTAGAATAAAAAACAAAAAAACTTGAGTTTATGGATTCACTGAAAAGGCTGTCTAATTACTAAAAGAGGCAAAGATGAATCTTCACCTCTCTACTTTTAAAAATTGCCTTTTAAATTCCTTTTCTCTTTGCTGAGAATTATAATACTTCATCAGTTCTGTAATAATGAGGTCAGTTCTCCATTTTGAAAGGCACCAGAAGACTACACCATCCACACAATCTCTTGTGGTAGCTTTACAGTGAAAACTTTTTTTCCGTTAAAAATCAGAGCATTCCCTGGTGGTCCAGTGGTTAGGACTCCGTGCTACCACTGCATAGGGCACAGTTCGATCCCTGGTCAGGGGATTAAGATTCTGCATGGTGTGGCCAAGAAAAAAAAAATCATTTTTCTATTAAACTACGGCACTAAATTACTTCATTTACAATGAAAACATTGTACAGAAGTCATTAACATTTTAGTACAAATTAATTCCAACCTTATCATCTTGGTAATACTGCCAAAGTTCCACTTGGAGTTGGGCAGAGGGCTATCTCTGACTCCCCAGTCTCCGTAGACTTCTGTGCAAAATCCACATTCTGAGGGACAGTCAGGGTGGGAATGGTGGAGAAAGGAAGCAGTAATGGTGGTGTGACACCCTCCTCAAGTGGCTTATGAGTACCTGACTTCTGTGAAGTGAGCAGAGATGAAAAATAGAAGTAAAATTTGTTCCTGGAAACAAGTGAAACTCCTCCTTGAGAATGTCAGAAGGGGAATTTTGAGAAAAAGATGAAGTGTACAATAAAATGTATATGTGCTGAGACCTAGCAACAATCTGAGTGTTTTTGTAAATGGGACCACTCTCATAGTCACAGGCTAGTGATATTTGGATATTGACAAATTTTTCCCATAAGGCATAGTTGGACTGGGGTGATATTCACTTAGATTACTAGACCTCTGTCAATCAGGAGAGGCTACCACTATATCACGGAAAGTTGCGACTTTTAAAATTTCTCTGCTTAAGTTCCATATTTTTTCAGTAATAAATTAGTGCATATTTTAAGCTGATTTTTGTTTTTGTGTAAAATTCTCGGTTGAATCAAGCTTTCAAAATATACGGTGTGGAGAAAAGTTAGTGTTATTTTCCTAGATTTTGAAGTAAGTTTTCTTGGCTACACTATGCCAACTTAGCCCCATGGCAATTTCTCTCAAATTCAGGAATTTCAACTCTTCCTTGTTGAGGGGTTTAGTATATCATTGGAAATAAGTAATTGGGTAAAGAATCTTGTGAGAATGCTGGTCACTGATTAGCACATGGAAGACAGAGGGCTGCAGAGGCAGGGAGCATCATGATCACTCTAGGACACCACCACAAAAGTAGTTACAAGTCTTTCTTTCTTTTCTTTTCTTTTCTTTTTTTTTCTGACTGCGCCACAGAGCTTGTGGGATTCTAGTTCTCCGACCAGGGATTGAACCTGGGCCCTCAGCAGTGACAGTGTGGAGGCCTAACCACTGGACCACCAGGGGATTCCCTACAAGTCCTTCTTTTTCCCTTAAGGCACTCTGTTCAGCTTGGCCTCAAAATGATTAACAATTATACATCTTCATCCAG
Source organism: Delphinus delphis (assembly GCF_949987515.2). Classification (NCBI taxonomy): domain Eukaryota; kingdom Metazoa; phylum Chordata; class Mammalia; order Artiodactyla; family Delphinidae; genus Delphinus; species Delphinus delphis. Next base: position 69,579,703 of record NC_082684.1, on the reverse strand, counting down.
ATTCAGAAATATTGAAACAGCTTTTGACCTTTCTAGCTCTGAAATTTACCTACATACAACATTTGGGTTCTTTCTGAGATTCTTCTCTCTGCCAAGTGACTAAGGGTTAAAAATAAAATCTTTCCTTGTCATTCTTAAAATAATGCACAAAATCCAAACAGGAAATTATCTTAAAACATCACCTGGAATTAATGGCAGTATTTTCTTTTGTTTTTAACTTTCAAAACTCTTTTTTTCTCTGAAGAACAAAAGCAAATGAATGTAATAATTATAATAGTAATAATCATAATCATATTAATGAAAATAGCTAACATTTATTTAGAACTTACTATATTCCAGGTTTTCATTTAATTACTTTAATATATTAACTAACCTTCCCAAAACCTTATGAGGAAGGTACTATTATTTCTGTGATATAGATAATGAAACTGAGGCCCAGAGAAGTTACTGATTTGCCCAAAGTCCTACCTACATTTAGTAAGTGTGGAACCAGTGTTTTAATGCAGCCTATGTGACTCCAGTATCAGAGCTCTTAACTCTCAGAAATCTCCTTCGGTAATTCAGAAGTTGTATTCTAATCCTAGGTATTGATGAATTGATTTTATTAGTTTCACTGATTATGAATATTACACTTGATGAAGATGGCAAAGTTTATCTCCCAACATCATCTGATTGTACATCCTTGATACTTATGTATAACACTTCGCAGAGTTCTAAACAGAATGAAGGTTAAGAAATTCAATCCTAAAACCATATCAATATAATTCTATTTGTGTGGCATGGAGTGACAATACCATTCTTTGAGTATCCACCATGTTCTTGGTACTGTGCTAGGTGCTTTAGTGATACATCAATACTATGAAGGAGGTATTGGTATCCCTATTTGCACATAAGAAAACTGAGGCATAAAGAAACTTTCACACAAAACTAATAACTAGAAATGAGTTTCTAACCAAGGTATATCTGGATACATATCTTTTTACTAAGGTTTATTATTATTAAACCTAAATAAGGTACTTTATATTGCAGAATTCAAGAATTGTAGAAATGAGAATCTAAACTTTTCTCCAATCTTATTAGTGGTAAAGACAAAGGAAGAGGTTATGCCACTAGTGACATCATAGAGATAGTATAGATTCAGCTTTTAAAAAGTTATTTGAGAATGTAAATGGTGTTTTTCAGCACTTCTGGTCATAGTGATCTATTTTTAGCCTGTAGCAGGGGTGACAATTTACATATAATGCATTAAATAAAAGTACTTTCCTTTATTATGTAATGATTTTGTTTTGAAGCCAAAGCCCTGCTGATGAGAGAAATAAATTTTAGTTTGTTAATTTCATCTCTTCCAGATTAAAACAGTTGTCATGGTTGTAAAATATGTCCACATATTCTTTGATATTTCTCCCTTCAAAAGGTGGAGCCTGATTCTGTTCCCCTGAATGTGGGCTTACCTAGTGACTTACTTTTAAAGAAAAGAATATGGTGGAATTGATAATGTGTAACTTCTGAGATTAGAACATAAAGGTATTTTAGCTTCCTCTTTGCTCTTTCTCTGGTGCCACTCAGCCTAAGGGAAGCCAAGTACCCTGCCATGAGGACACTCAAAAAGCCCACAGAGAGACCCATGTGGCAAGGAACTGAGGCCTTTAGCCAATAGCTAGTGAGGAAGTGAGGCCTCCTGCCAACAGCCATGTGAGTGAGCTTGGAAGCAGACTCTGAAGCCCCGATCAAGACTTCAGATGACAGAAGCTTTGGCTGACATTTTGTTTGCAATCTTATGTGAGACCCACCCAGCTAAGCAGTTCCTGAATTAATGAGCCACAGGCATTTTGAGATAATAAATGTTTGTTGTTTTAAGCCACTAAGTTTTTGGGTAATTTACTACACAGTAATACATAATTAATATAATAGTCTCTGTAAGGTAACATTCAGTGAAATTTAAATTCAAACTCCCTGATAAAATTAGCTTCTCCTCAAATTCCAAATTCCTCCAAGAGTCTCTCCTTCCCCATCTCCCATCCAAGATGGAAGCTTTCCAGAGGAAACTTATGATGAATGTATTTTATACCATTCTCTAGGTCCTGCTCCCTCTGCTGGGAGGACCCTCATTTCACCCAGTCATTTTTTTTCTTCAATCGAGTCCACTGAGAACTGATCCCTTTTGAACATTATTCTGGAATCTACTCCTTCTGACTGTGAACTTGGTTGTAGTTTCTGGTCATGAAACACTTGCACCTTTCAGTTTTTGCCATGGACCCAGTCCTACTTTGATCTACTTGTATTCTCAGCAGTTGAGCCTGTGGATATCCTACACATCAGGTATGGGCCGCGAGGAATCTGATGCACTACCATCACAGACTGTTCCTATCCTGTTAAGCTCTTGAGGCATCACTCTCAGTGCCCTGTTTGCTGTGGAGTTTGTCTAAGATTATTGAAGTTTTCTTGTCTTATCTCGAGGATATAGAAACAAAATCTTTCACTGGAAATCTCTTAAAAATTTCTTTATTATACTGTGAAATATTGGAAACAGCCTAAATACTCACACATAAGAAAGTAGTTGAATAAACTATGGTACCTCTACACAATGGAGTACCGTGCATCTGTAAATAAGAATGAGAAAGACATTTTCAGGATATATTGTTCTGTGGAAAAAGCAAAGTGCAAAAAGTATTTATAGTATGGGACCATTTAAGCAAGAAGGAAGAATAAGAGAATATACATGTATTTGTTCATTTGTGGAAAAGACTTATAGTAAGGATCAAACAGAAACTAAAGAGACTGGTTACATACAGGAATGAGTGGAAAAGGGGTAGAAATAAAGAGGCAATGGGAACATGGTATAGGATTGAGGGAGAAGTAATACTTTTGTGAGGATACGTTTTTTATAGCTCTTACTCTAAGGATCATGATATTGTTTTATATACCTCTCAAATAAATAAATGATTAAATAACCCAGGAGGTAAGGAGAACTCAAAGTGGAAACACAGTAACAAGTGAACCTAATTTTATTATAAATGAATAAAATAACCACACTGATGAGGGTGGGGATAAAAGAACCCACATAAGTAACTTTAGAAAGCAATATTTTGACTAAATATAGTAAACCTAAAGAAAAACAAAAAACAAGTTTTCCAAAAATGTTGTACTCTGTGTTTAGTAAATTTGTTTCTAACACGGGTGTAAGTTAGCAATTCTAAAACTATTTTATATTCATATTAGGTTTGAACAAAAACCAAATATATTGTTAATGAGTGTCATTTTTCTCATCGTCAGAGGAAGAGGTTACAAATGAAAATAAGAGTAAAACAATTTCTGTCATGTTAAATTGGAAAAAAACATATCAGTATGACTAGTAGTTTATATATATATATATATTATATATATATATGCACACAGGATGGATAGATACAGAAATAAATAGTTGTGTGTATTCATGTGTTATTACACGTACATCTATTTCCTAGCTTTATTCTCTGACAGGGCCTAGAAACAATGACTTCCCAGTAACAATAAGCACACTTAACATTTAGATCTTGGAGTTTAAATGTCATTCCAGTAAAAGGAACCAGGACTCCTTGTAGAAATAGCTGGTGCTGGAAAGGACCAGGGCAGGAAAAATACAAGATAAGACCAGAATGTCTTAAGGAACAGAATGTATACAAGTATCCGCAAAATGATGGAGGCATCTCAAAAATTCACCACGAAAACCAAGTTTAAAATGCTCCCAACGACCAAAGTTGGGCCAATTAGAGAACAACCCAAATAATGCTAGTTTGAATTACAACCCCTAGATTAAAAATAATCATGGATGACTATACAGACATAAATCTGTAAATGGAAAAGTAAATAAAGAGAGTACTCTCCTTTACAGGAGAATATAAATTAATAAATCTACAAGGAATACGGGAAATGGAAAATCACCATTAAACAAACACCACGGTAATATTTTTTGTGTGTGTTTTGCGGTTTGCGGGCCTCTCACTGTGTGGCCTCTCCCGTTGCAGAGCACAGGCTCCGGACGCGCAGGCTCAGTGGCCATGGCTCACGGGCCCAGCCGCTCTGCGGCATGTGGGATCTTCCCGGACAGGGGCACGAACCCGTGTCCCCTGCATCGGCAGGCAGACTCTCAACCACTGCGCCACCAGGGAAGCCCCTACATGACTCTTTTTGAATTACAGTTTTCTCAGGGTATATGCCCAGTAGTGGGATTACTGGGTCATATGGTAGTTCTAATTTTCGTTTTTTAAGGAACCTCCATACTGTTCTCCATAGTGGTTGTATTAATTTACATTCCCACCAACAATGCAGGAGGGTTCCCTTTTCTCCACACCCTCTCCAGCATTTATTGTTTGTAGATTTTTTGATGATGGCCATTCTGACCAGTGTGAGGTGATACCTCATTGAAACACCACAGTAATATTTGTGAAATCTATCTACCTATATACATATTGCTCAAACCATCAGTGGATGCTAAAATTAATGAGTGATGAGAAATAGGATATTTACATAACCTTAAAGTATTTCCACACAAAATACTTATTAATTACAAAGGGGGAAATATTAACATTGAAAGGAGAAGCCTGACAGACACCATTTAGCCATGTGATCAGAGTTAACATTACCAGTAATAGGATATAATGCCATCATATATTCCACTATATGATGTACTGAGAAGGACATAACCTCACTTCTGTTTTTTGTCAAAAAATAGTAACAAGTACCTAATTATGAGAAAGCACTGGACAAACACAAATTGAGGGATGTTCTAAAAAATAACTGGCATGAACTCTTCAAAAGTGTCAAGAACATGAAATAATGAGGAACTATCACAGATTGAAGAACCCCCAAAACAACTAAATGCAATATGGGATCTTGGATTGAACCTTGGACCAGATAAAAAGGATATTAGCAGAAAAACTGGCAAATTTCTAATAAGGCCTGCATATTAGTTAATAATATGGCATCAATGTTAATTTCTTTTTTTAATTGAACTATTGTTGACTTACAATATTTATTAGTTTTAGGTGTACAACATAGTGATTTGATATTTTTATAGATTATACTCCATATAGAGTAATTGCAAAGTACTGGTTATATTCCCTGTGCTGTACAAATATATCCTTGTAACTTATTTATTTCATACCTGGTAGTTTGCACCTCTTAATTCCCTTCACTTATTTTGGCCCCCCCCAGCCCCTCCCCTCTGGTAACCACTAGCTTGTTATCTGTATCTGTCTGTTTCCGTTTTGTTATATTTGTTCATTTGTTTTATTTTTTAGTTTCCACATATAAAATTTCTTGGTTTTAATATCTGAACTATGGTTATATAAGATGCAAAATTGTGGGAAACTGGGTGAAAGGTAAACAAGAATTCTTTGTATAATTTGTGCAACTTTTCTGGAAGTCTGAATTCAATAAAAAAAAATCTTTCAAAAAACTTCACAGTTTACCCTAGTGAATTTGTCTCATCTAAGATAATCCAAGTGTTTTGAGAGACTATTTCAACATGCATCAAGGTTAGCTAGTTCCAGTGGTCTGAAAAACGTTATCAATTGAAGTTAACAATGATTTCTGACTACCAAAAGTAAAATTAATGTTCAGGCCAAATTGAAATAAATACTCCTTGTGACTCAATACACACACACACACACACACACACACACACACACACACACCCTCTGTTATGTACCACTCCTGGTTCACCTGCTCTCTGGGGAATGGGGGAATGGTAAGAAAGTACACTCATGATTGACTTCACACATTTTCCTTCATTCTTTTTTTCTTTCTTGGCTTTTTCTCCTGGAGATAGAGGGCCTTCTTATTTCTCCATCTGACAGAAACTGCCTTGGTTCCTACCCTTCTTCTTCCTTACATGACATTCACTTTATCCTTTACTTGGATGAAGTAGCAAAAGTGTTGCATGGAAAGAAACTCATAAATGAGTACCTCTCAAGATGCACTGAGAAGTATTTAAAAATATTACCTCTGGAAGATCTACAGACTGCTCTATACATTTTAATACCTAATGATCTTCCCAAGTTAGTTCCCTGAAGTTTAATTTTATCTTCCTGGTTATACTGTTATGTCCCTGAGGCCCAGGTTGATCTCTTACACATCATTTGTATCCCCATAGCATGTAAAAAACACCAACTGGTCAGTGTATATTCTGCTGATTGTTTGAAGTAGACTAATCACAAATCACTTTGAATAGAGTACTAAAGAAGTGTGGGATAGTGATCTATGAAGAGCAGAGCCCATGATTCTCCTTCCTACTTGTTTTTGTAAGGTTAGTCAATCCTATAAAAAAAGTTTGCCCACAGCCAACCTTAAGTTTGCCACTTTGCCCTTCTGTACTATAAATGTTCTCAGCTATGGAAAATCATCATATGCTCCTTCTACTTAAATACCATACATATCATAAATAACTTTGAAATTTTCTATGGGAATATGATAAATAAAATGTTACAATTTGAGAGCATATGATTGAAAAAGCTATTCATGATCTGAACCTTCATGTTTCAAGAAATTCTTGGAGAAAACACTATTGCTATTGTAAGAATCCTAGCTCCATCCTTTGAAAGGTGAGGAGTTTAAAGAAAGTTTTATTTAAATCTAAGATAGGATCAAAAGATGAGTGTGGACAAATGGAGTAATATGTGTGAAGATTTTATAGTTGAATATAACTCATGCAATATTAGAATTTGTTGAGAAATCAAAGACTTAGAGTCAAATGTACAGGCATTTGGTACAGGTACAGGAAAGAGTGAATTCTGAAAATCTTGTTTACTTTGAAAATAACATGATTTAATTTTCTAATTTTTATGTGCGTTTAACCATAATTTTTAACCAATGATTTTTTTGTATGTGCTAAGATGCTAAGAATGGACTTGCATTCTTTACAAGATTATATTTTTCAATGTTATTGAAAATTTTATTTTTATACAGAACAAAAATGGTAAACAGATTTAATTCATTGGAAAAAAGAGGATATCTTGTCTTGAAGATATCTGTTGCTTTCACAAGCAGTCTTGAGTATATAGCTATTTTTTATAAAAGCTTTTCTGTCGTTTTTCACTATTACATTACATATGGGCAATAGTGATTTTCTCAACTTTTCTTATTTTCGAGTTGCAAATTACTGTAAAAGTACAACTTTTAGACAATTTAATTTAGGATGAGTAGTTGCAAGTGAGATTTTTTTTTATATCTTAAAAGACAAAAAATTTAGTAATTTCTTAGGAACTTCTCTTGCCCAATTATGCGTGGTGATGCATGAGAAAAATAACAACAACAACAACATATTTTGGCATTACTAGGTACTGTTCATGTATGAGAATAGCAATACTAATCCCAGAACTATTATCAGGTGCTCCTTCAACTGAGAGACACAGTCCCTCTATCTTACATCTCTGGTAGACATTGAATAATTTTTTTTTCTTGTTAAATGATACAATAGAAACATTTAACCATTATAAACATCATTACTTACAAAGAAGGAAAAAATCTGCCATTACTATGTTAACAGACTTAAACTTAGGAAGAGATGGTTTGTTACTTACCATGTTGAAGAAACAGTATATGGTAGAGTTATGATAAAACTAAAATAAGGAAATGTGTTGAGAGAGGCTAAGCAATCTTCCAAAGGTGACACACAGTAAAAATGCTAGACTAAGATTTGAATCCAAGCATTCTAGCTCTAGAGTGCATGCTGAAATATTAACACCTTATTGAACATATGTAAGATAAAGTCATTCTAGGCTTTTCTAGATACCCTCATCGAGTTATTGATATTATTTACAGGAGGTCTGAGCTTGTGCTACTGTGGTGTGAGGGCCAACTTAAAACTGTGGGTCAATTCGAACAAGGTAGATCATTTATTTCTAACAAGTTGCATTCACATCAAGAAGAGACACTTTCCCATCAGTGGACAATAGCTACAGTGCAGCTGTTCAAAGTGGCAGTTTCAGTGAAATGGGTCTGAGATGGGCTGGGCAGTGACTCTTAGCAAACTCCAGAGGTGCAGGATCATGTTGACTTTAGTGTATAGGATATCCCAGAAATCAGAATAGTCTGTATTTTTCCACAGATTTGGGTCTGCGTGTTTTAGACTAGACCAATCAAAACAATGGGAAATCTTAGGAGGACATTTCAGGTATGCTCATTCTGGACCAATTTCTTGGAAATAGCATGGTATCTAGAGTCATACTCAAAATGTAGAACATCATGCTATTGCCTCCTTTAAGTAATTTCCCTGTTTAGTCATATTTTGCTCTTCAGGGTTTCTTGCTGAAAGTGGTTGATGTGTGTCTGAATAATACAAACAACTTCAAAAAGTAATTTGTTTATATTAATAATTCATCCTATGCAGGTGTGTATGAGAAGTTGGCAAAGAAAACTAAGTTAGCAACAAGTTTTTAGATTTAGTGATTCAGCAACATGATAAATATCTATTGAAATTCTTTGTCATATGCTTAAAAATCTACTGTAGAATCCTCCTGTGGGGTAGTCTCATCTCCAGGTACTGTGTCCAGGTTTAATTTAGGATATGAACTCAGGTTCGTTGCCCTGCAGGCCAAATATCTGATCTCTTTTGAGAGCAGCATCAGAAAGTCTTCACATTTGGTTAAACATAGATGGTGCCAATGGAGGATGGCCATGTAATGGTGTGACGAGGAAAGTGGAAACCTACTCAAGATCAATTCAAGAGATTTTATTACAAACACACTTCAAAGATTGCATGCTGGAGTGTCTGAAATATCTCAGAGCCCAGTAATAAAAGATGATGGAAAGTCTTAGGCTGCTTCCTTGTTTGTGAAAACTGGGGCTTGCCAAATTTCATACTCCCGCCCTTGTGGCATTCTCTCCAAATAAATAAGTTTTTCTTTGTTTCTATATTCACTCATTCAGAGGTAATTCAGTACCACTGTCATTAAATACATTCTTGCTAAAAATTAGGGAGATAGATGTGCATTTTGAGGCTGAGTTTCAAAAATGATTGAGCTTAATGGTACTCTGAAAGTGGAACTTCAATTAAAATGTTATTCTTTCAGTACCAAGAATTATTTATATTTTTTATTCAGTTATGTTATATATAACATGTTATATTCAAGACTAGTTAATAATAAACATATTAGCCAAGCCCACAGTAAATAAATATTTGATAATTTAAGTAAGTCTGTTATTAGTTTGATGATATATGAAGGTAAAAGGAAAGAAGCATCTAATATATTACCTTCATCTTCTATATTTGCATTGTAGATATGAGTCTTTCATATTATTAATATGAATAAGTTTATTAAAGATATAGGTTTGTAAGTGACATGTAAGTATATAATAGAATAATTTTAATAGAAATATTTATATTTCTCAATTAATGTTGACAAGAAGTGGTTGTTTGATTTCTAAGTCAGAGTCAAGTGTATTCTTTTCAAGAACTATTCTCTATATGTACGCTGAGAAAAGAGCTTGATATTTAAAACGTGAATTTAAAAAATAGCTAATGTAGGATTGAAATAGTTAATAGAATCAGACCAGTTCAGTCAATCAGTCAGTAAACAAACGCCTATGGTGCACCCACTATGTTCCAGGCAGGGTGTGTGATGACAGGAATGAAGCAATCTGTGAGAGACATCTTCCCTACCTCTGTGGAGCTGGTAGTATAGACTGTCTGGCAATTTGATCTGTTTTACTATATGCACCTTCTAGTAGGAGTTAAATAAGGATATGTATGTCTTACAGTACACAACTGTTTAATAATAGCTTGTATTGCATACTGCAAAAGTAGTTGAGACTTTTTGAATTACACTTTTCTTTAGGTATGTTGGTGCCATGAAAAAGGCTGAAATTATGCAAACTTCTCGTTTTATAATTTTGAGACAATGGCAGTATTAAAACATACATGTAACATCCTACAGAAAATTAAATGTGTGAACATGAATTACATCATTTGAAAATTCAACTTGTACTTGATTTTCCAGGGTAGCTGGTGTCCAATGAGCCCATGCAATATCAATGTGCTCAGTGATAGAGAAGAAGATGGTAATCGCGTACCAGGGGAATTTAGGTTGTGTTTTGATGATGTGGTCAATCACTTGGCCTTTGTGAACATTCATGGAATAACTGGTTTTATTTAATAAGTCCATTTATGAAAATAACCACTGTTGCACATTGGTGCTTATCAAAAGTATTTTTTTCCTTGAAGAGACTGCACATGTATAGCATCGAACTACCAATTAATATAATTTGTTTAGAGCTATTTTTCTTTCTGTATCATCAAAGCATTAGTTATGAAAGGTGAACGGTAAAATATCCAGCCAAAAAAGGGTTGTGTGGCTATCCCAACAACTTAAATAAAGGGAGTAAGAGAGAACACATGTGTTACAATTATCCAGATTTTTCCTTTAACTGAAGCTTTTAAACTAAGACTGATAGAAAACAGTGTTTAGGAAGAAATAATGCATACTGATTTATATAAAATGCTGTTCATGGTATTTCTCTTTTTATATTAGCTTTAATGAATAGATATGCCTTTTTATTTTGTGGTACCCTACCATTAAGTGATACCATCGTTTTTTTTTTCTGCCTAAATAAATTCAAATTCTTGTCACCTACTATCTGTACAGGAAGATTTGAGACATTATTCCTAATTGAGATTTTCACTGAATATCTTTTAAAGATAAATTTGTTTTATTCTTTCACCCACTATTTAAAAGGATTTTCACATTTTTATCTTCTAAAGGAATTGTCAATGAGAAACTAAAACTGCATAGACTATACATTAAAATCACTTTAGTTTTTAAGCTGTCATGAACTGTTTCAAAAAATGCTAAGTTGCTATTGTTTAATGTCTGTCATTTTATAATGCTTTAGAAGTTATCTATCCTGTAAAATTATTAACTGATGCTAAAATTGCCTTGTAAGTATTAGGACAATAGCAATTTTGTAACAGCTGGGACACTGCCAATGTAAGATAAGTACATTTTGCTCTGTAGATTCATAAAGTGCTTTGAAATGGTTTGTAACTGATGGATGGATGCATTTTCTAAGTGTAGAAAGCAATATTTTGTAGAAGGAAATGGCTTGAAAGCTGACACACATGCATGCAAATGCCATTCTCTTCAGTAAGTAATTTGCTTTTTCCTTCAAAAGCATAAATGGCATAGTTAGACACATTATTTTGTATATTGCACATAACAATACAAGATGCACAAAAACAGCAAGTACAAAACATTTCATATTGATAGAAGAACCCATGGCTGTGGTATATGATTAGCATAAATCTATACACACTGAAGTAATGCCTTCAGGATTAAAAAGTGAAACTGAAAGAAATAGGAAAGTCCTACCAAACTTCAGGAAATGACAATATTTATTATCCTTTCCCTCTTTTAATTTTGCTACTTGATTAGAATGCTGTATCATTTTAAATGGATATATTTTCCTTAAACCACTAAACATTAGTCATGGTCCCAGTAAAGTGTTACAAAGCTCTCATATTGTTCTACATACTTGTTTAGGATGGTTAACATCTTTCAGCTTTCAAAACATAAAAGGCAACACTATATTCTCCTGTATGACAAGTGTTCATATGGGACTAGTTTTTGTCAAGTTAAAATTGTTCTGCGACCCGAATTGGATGTCTGGAATTTTTAAAAAATATAGTTACTGTTGTATCCTAAGCACCTAGAGCAGACTGGCAGAGAGTGTATAATCAATAAATATAAGTCAAGTTTGAATTGAATTGTTTTTCAGAGACACTTGATTTGAAACCACTCTTAGCAACTCTGTATTTGTTAAAGAACTTGAGCTTTGGAGCCAAGTTGGTTGGGTTTGGGTCCTGGTATCAACATTAACAGTTTTGTGAACTTAGGCCAGCCTTTTAACTTTGCTAAACTTCAGTTTCCTACTATATAGAATGAAGAACATAACATCCACTTCTTAGGGTCGTTATGAGGACCAAATCTATATAAAGTGCTTTTGCACAGTATCAGGCACTTAGCCCTTGATACATTATGGTCTTTATTATTGCCATACCTCCACCATTATCCACATTATTATTTGGTTTGCTGTATCAATACAGAGTTATCTCAGTTCCTTAAAATGTCCTCAGTTTCCTCTCTGACTTGGACAATTTCTGTGAAAATCACTTAACATTAACTCCACTCGTTAATGAGAGCTTTATTCAGTTAGAGAGGAAACCATACCCTCAATCTTTAACGTTTTAATTTAGTGAGGCAATTCTTTTTCCTCTGATACATATTTCATTCAACACGTTCAAAGGAAATGTAGAAATGAGTAAAATGTACTGGTTGGGTAATATTTTGGATGAATGTAAGGCAAAACTTCCAATTTGTATTTTGGATATGTTTTCTCAGAGATCAGATATTAGAACATCTGGACCTCTTTGGATTGGTCAGTAGAAGACATTATACAAAATGAACTAATTGATTAACAGACGTGTAATGTACTGAAATTTTCCACCTCTTCAAAAGATGCATTCATTACTTACCTGGAAGACTTTGTCACAAAGATATGCCAGAGGAATGCTTTTAGACCAAAGTGTTTTTACTTCTGAGTTACTTCCACACTTGAGGAAACCTTTGATGGGGTTTCTTCATTGGAAAGATGCCTATGGTAAGAATAGAAAAAAAATTGGTCCTTTATTTGAAAATCCTACAAATTCTGAAGATTTCTAATTTAATGGATTTTTATGAAACATATAGCTTATTAAATAGCTATAATACTTCATGTATAAATAATTTGTCTTTTATTCATACAATTTCTTGTTTTACTTTTTTATGGCTTTAACTCTTGGTGGGAATTCTGTGTTTTTATATATAGTTTTAGTTAGAGCTGTGACACTTGGTGTTTATGACATCACATGTGTTTATTATAATCGTTCTCCCCCAAATCCTCTGTGCATAAAAATGACACGAGGTCATTTTCCTAACTAACTTTATAACAGATGGGGTCATATAAATTTCATTATCATGAGCCCAAATGTCAAAGGCAAAGGCATTCATGACAGCCCTAAATATAGTCCTAGAGATGGGGCCTCATCCTACTTTTTCTCTCTTTGATATGGACCCACTGAGGAATAATGTGCTTTTCTGTTGGTCTTCTCTCTCTTTACAAATTTATCCAACAGAGAAAGATTACATTCCCCTCACAGTAGCTCTTTAGATTTGTCATCTCAAAAGTCTGTCACTTACAGCCTGGGTTCCTCAGGTATTTATTTATTCATTGTACCAAGCCATAGGCAGGTTTTTGGCATAGTTGTCCAATTACTGATACCCTTAAAGCTCTGTGATCTTGTGGATAAGCCTACTAGAACAACTTAAATTTGTTCACACCTTTTCTCTACCTTGGAGTCCAGGAACTGGAAGTGCCTTTGGGACAACCTATAAGAATGCAACATAAACCCTTAACTAATGCTTACATAAAACCTTTTATTGCCATGTGAGTAAGTGTTGGAAAGATGTTTAATGACAGATAATCTAGCGGGATAAGTGAGTTTTCTGTTCTGTCATCCCTTGTCTTTATGTCGTATGACTTAACACCACTTTTGTATGAGATGGATCAATGACTCTGCTAAGAGGGACAGAAAGATAAATATTCTTCTACACGTTGTTCATGTGATCTTAATTATCACAGATTTGCAGAGGTCTACAAACTGACCCTGCTCTGTATTTATTTCCAGAAAAAATAAGTTTAAGTAATACAGTGCCACCAACCTGCTATTTTTACTCAAAAATATATCTTGAAGATCCTTTATTAGGGCACAGATTTGTTGCACAGTGTTTCATAGCATGGATAGGTGATAATTTACTTGCCACACTGCTATTGATAGACATTTAAGTTATTTACAGTTTTGTGCTATAAAGAGTGCTTGCAATGAACATCCTCATACATGTCCTCTTGTGTGTATGTGTGGCTTTTTATTTAGGATGGATTAAAAGAAAGTTTACTGGTTCATATAGATTCTGCCAAATTGACCTTATGTGGGTCCTAATCCAGTGAATGCAGTCCTCCTAAGAAGAGGGAAATTTGGACTGAGACACAGAAAGAATGCCATGTGATTCCAGAGGTAGAGAACTGGAGTAATATATCTACAGGGAATGCCAAGGATTGCAACCACCAGAAGCTAGGGAGAGGCAAGGAAGGATCATCTTCCTCTAGAGCCTTTGGAGAGAGCATGGACCTGACAATATCTTGATTTTGGACTTCTAGTCTCTAGAATTGTGAGGCAATAAATATCTGTTGCTTTGAGCCATCTAAGATGGTGGTAATTTGTTATGGCAGTCCTAGTAAACTAATACAATGGTCATTATTTCTGGATAGAATTATATTGCAGTCCAAAGCCCAAGAGAGAACATATTAGGTACTAGCAATAGTTTGTGTTCTCCATTTTGTTTCTATGTAAGTGAGATCATAAAAGATGTGTGTGTGTGAATAACGAGACTAAAATGTGAATTCTGACACACACAAATGTCAAATAGACCAGAAACTTGGAAGTAAGGAAATTTCAAGAAAAAAATTTATTTCACAAGTAAATGTCAAAAGAACTTCAACATTCAAAGTATAAAAAATATATTAGGAAAAATCTGTAAACTTAGGTCAGGAATGCATCTGATCCCTAGAAATGAAGGTTAGTTGTCATATTTTTAAAAAGTGAGTATTATAAGTTCTAAAGCTAATAAGGATTTTGTACGCAACGTGACAAAGAGAGTATGTCTGTTATTTGTAGATCTTTATTGACATTTTAAAAATCACTGAAGCTGTGCTTTACATTCAATTGACTGTTTTAAAAGATTATTATATTTTTCACTGACTCATTAAGGTCTAAAAAGCTGCCATGGGCCATTCTTTAATTATGTGTCATAAATGCAATTCTACTGTTACTTAAGTAAAGAATTACACTGTCTTATGACCGACAATGTCAATTTAAAGAAGCATCACTCTCTCACTGGTTACTAGAGTACGTTAGTAGCTATCAACAAGAAAGTAAATAGTAGGGAATTTATTAGTTATTTATTTTCAGAGCACAGAGAATATTGCAATTTTTTGTGATCATATATAACCACCTTGGATAATCCTGTCCCTTTCTAACTATAAAATTTTCATGTTTAGTATCATTTCTATTTCCCTAAAAATTCATGTGAGATGGACCACAATTGTACTTTGCTTCAGGTACTTTTAACTTTCTCTTCACAATTCATCTCAGCCATAAAACTCATTAATCAAATTAGATGGGAGAAGACAAGTTTCCCATGGGTTGATCTTAACTTGTATTCATGATGATTAATCATTGCATAACAGGGTGAGGTCACTGGAAACATGTCATTCTCATAGTCACCATTTAAGTTCAAAGGTAGGAGTATTAGCAGCAATAGTCTAGCAAGAAGACCTTTAAAAATGGTTCAACAGTAAGAAGCCCCTAAATTTTCTTTACAATGTATCAGTGAATAACAGTTTACTTTCTTCCTTAGGATTTTTAGCTATTTTTTTCTACCGAGATATTTATCACTTTTAGATGCTTTCATAAAAGTTTTACATACATGTATGTAGTTTATTAGAACAGTTTTTACATAATTTCATAGGAAGAAGTTTTACTATAAAAGTGATTCTGGTCCATGTTATCTTACATTACTATCTTACATTTGTGTAGCACTAACAAATTTCAAAGTGCTAATCACTCTATTCTCAATTTTTCTTTTTTCTTTTTCTTTTTGTGGAGAGGTCTGAGAGTAAATTCATAGATGAGAAATAATTCTGAATAGACATGAGATTGACCACAGTCTGAATTACTTAACATTTCTTTTTTTAAAAAATATTTTTGCGGTACGCGGGCCTCTCACTGCCGTGGGCCCTCCCGCTGCGGAGCACAGGCTCCGGACGCGCAGGCTCAGCGGCCATGGCTCACGGGCCCAGCCACTCCGCGGCATGTGGGATCCTCCCGGACCGGGGCACGAACCCGTGTCCCCTGCATCGGCAGGCGGACTCTCAACCACTGCGCCACCAGGAAAGCCCCTACTTAACATTTCTGACACAATACAATAAATAATAAATCAAAAGCTACAAATGATGTACTTCACATCCATGCATTTCACTATATGTAAGCTGAACTACAATTTTTAAAAACCTACACACGATTTAACAATTATCTATTCTTAACAAAAATTGGATATGCAAAAATGAGAGATTAAAATTCCTAAATATTATCATTTATTAAGCATTCCCATTAAATACTTTAAAAATGATGGTCTGATTTCCTTGCAGCGTATGTCATTCTGAAATAATAAATTGAGACATTTGCTTGCAAAATAGCAATTACTGCGATTATTTTCATGGTGAGATTCAGGAATATAAGGACCTTTGTGATGTGGTACTTAACACCTCTCTAACTTCATTTTTCATGCCCTCTTTTGTGCTCCCATGTTACCAATTACATTCTTACATTCATTTATTCTTTTATTCTTTCTATATCATCACATGTCTTAACATCACAAAGGAACTTTCTATGCAATAACCTTGCCTTCCAACACTCACCTTCTAGGCACTCTCCATTCCCACAACTCTACTGAGATTGCAGCCCAACACTCTCTTTCTTGTCGCATTCAGGGGGATCCTTCTCATTCCGTACCTTGTTTTATCCCTCAGCAGAATTCAATGGGAATGGCTTCTCCCTCCTTTGAAAAATATTCATCCCTACTGTGACACCACTTTGTCTTGATTTTCCTTCTGTCCACTCCTTCTCATTCTTTTTTACTAGCTCCTCTACCTCTTCTGTCAGTTTTGGGTGACTTATACTTCCCAGTCATCTGATAGCTTTATCTTGGGACCTCTCTTATCTATTCATGGACTTTGGAGACAGATACCCTGTGTTCAAATTCCAGACTTAGCACTTACTAGCTGTGTGACTTTGGGCAAGTCTCTTCTTCTTTTTGTGTTTCAGTTTTGTCATCTCTAAAATGGGAGTAATAACAGTACCTACTTCATAGAGCTACTGTATTTAGTGAGATAATATAAACAAAATGCTTACAATAGTGCCTGGCACTTAATACTATCTCCATGTTGATAACAACCAAATTTATATTTATATTAAACATTGCACATGGATTTCCAACAAATATTTTAACTGCTAATTTGATATTTCCACTTGTATGTCTAAAAAGCATGTCAAAATTTACATGTACAAAATGAAAATCTTGATATCTTTCTTTCAAAACAATTTCACTCCCTGTTTTGACCTTACCATCATCAGTTCAATTGCTCCAGTAAAAAACCTTGGAGTAATTCTTCATTCTTTACTTTCTCTTACTTTCACATTCATTCCATCAGCAATTCCTATTTGTTCTACCCGAGTAAATAGTTTAAACCCATCCACTTTTCTGAATCTCCATTGCAATCAGCCTAGTCAGGGAGATCATCACTTCTCATCTGGTGTTATGGACTAGCAAGTCCTCCTGTCCCTCTCTTGCTCTTTTGCAATTCATCTTTATCTATCTGCTCAAATAATCCCTCTGAAACATAAACTATGTTACATATAACTTCATGCTGAGCGCACGGTAGCTTTTCAATAAATATTTGTTGAATGAATGAATAGGTATGATATTAATTGGGTGGCATAGAACCTTAGCAGTTTAAGAAAAGCAGATATTGTCTTAAGTTTATGAGCTTACTGTGAATTAAAAGAACAGGGTATTATGAGAGAGAATAACTAGGAAGTGATAGATACACAATACGTAAAACCAGATGGCTAAGGATGTCTACACTGTGTAGGTGTATTTTAAATTGACACTGGTAGACTGAGAAGGAGCTACTATGGTGAAGACTGTGTGCAAAGAATTCCAGACAGAGGATCTCTGGAAAGAAAAAGCTCTTGCCTGTTTCACAAAACTCAGATGGCCTGTGTGTCTAGAGCTTTAAAGGTAGCTGGGAAATTAAGCAGAGAACAGATCTTATTAGACCTTCATCTGATAATGGGTGGTGATTTTTTATTAGCTATAATGAGACGACTGGACAGTTTTAAGCAGGGGCATTATATAACCCAATTTATGTTTGCAAAGATAAGGACAGACTTCTTAGTGGAAGGACTGGAAGGAAATTGTGAAAACAAGGATGCTATTGAAGAAGGCCAGCAGAGAGGATAGTTGCAGTGGAGCTACGTTGTGGGGATAAAATCAGGTACCAAGATGATTTACTGATGAATGGCCATGGAGAATGGGGGAAAGGAAGCAATTAGGATGATTGCCTTTGGCTTGAGCTCCTGGGTGGATACTGATGCCAGTTTATGAACTGGGTGGTGAGACATTATAGATTCGACCCTGGAGTTTAAAAGGGAGGTTTGCATTAGAGATATAAATTTGAAAATAATCAAATGCCATCATTTTGCTGGCACTTATGACCAAGGGAATAATTGCAATGTTCTAGAAAAAAAATATGGAGAAAAATGAAGGGAGGAACTCCGGTTTTTCAAGTTTGACAGAAAGAAGAGGGCTATCAAGGGTGTCACCACATTTGCCATATTATTTTTCTACATCTATTTCTTGCACAGTAACTCCTCCACAATCTGTCTGGCAAGCTTCTATTCATCACCTGTAACATAACACTACCTCTATTTAACCAACATTTATCAAGCAATTATTAAATACCAAATGTACTTTAATATATGTATTGAATGCATTATTCCATTAACCCACATTATAACAGCTTTGAGGTAGATATACTATTTTACAGATGAGAAACCTAAAGTAACTTACAACTGATTACCAATGGAACTGGGAGTTGAGCCCAGACTGTTAGCAGTTATAGCCTATAGATGTAATTTCTACACTGTATTGTTTCATATATATCTAGTATTTTACTTTCACGGTATACTATATTTTACATATACATATAAGTATAACAAATAAAAGTAATCAGGAAGCCAAACAGAAATTTAAATTATATTTTTTTGTCTTTCTCCTTTACTAAAATATGAGCAAGTTGAAAGTAGAATTCATGGATTACTAAATTTGACCGCTTCCAGGCCAACCATAGTGTCTGATGTACAGCAGACCTAAACAAATACTTGTATGATTAAATGAATATAGGTCCTCAATTTTGAGAGCCAATTATTATAAACTTTTAAGTTCTACTTATATCTTGTTTGTATATCTATATATTCACTTGCTCAGTGTTAAAGGCAGAATCCAGTTTTCATAAGTAGAATTTTGAATCTAAGCTCTCAGTGAGTTTATTAGACCTAAGCTTTGCTGTGTCCATCTTCTCCCTACCAAAATTACTTTTCCCAAGATTACATCACCAAAATATCATGCTGGTTGTTTATTGAATTATTTTATGTAATTTGTTCTAAGTTGTTATTTCATGCAATTTGTTCAAGCCTATCTCTTTTTTTCTGGATTCCCCACCATTTTGAAGTAGTCTTCTATTACTAAGAATTTAATTTCATGCTGCTCTCAAGTATCTTGAATGGAGACCAAAATGTGTGTGACTTCTGGAATGGTAAAATACTAATTTTGTATAATTCACCAAAGATAACTGTGTTAAATGTTCTTTGCTGTAAAAATGCAGTAGGAAAAAGATAAAGAAATATTCTTTTAAAGTAATATTAATTCAGCAAACTACCTTTTATTGTTAGAATTATGAAAGAATATAGCTTAAAATTGACTAGAATTGAATTAAAAGATAAATTGTCTCTATTTTAACAATGCCTGGGTTTTGCTTCAGAAAAGCTGACATCATTAAAATGTTTCACTTTGTCAGGCAGTTTCCAGTTTCTGTTATTAAGAAGCTTTCATTGCTTTGACACACTTTAAAAAATGCATACTGTTTTTGAAAATAATTGAAAAACACTCTAAAACAAAATGTTTCCATGCAATACAATATCACACAATCACCAGGCTGTATCTATTATTTCAAATGTATAGAGCAAGAACTTTTTCCACTTTATTTGCAGGACAGTTTTTCTTTCCTCCCCTTCCCCAGGTATTCGAAGATCTAAACTGGGATTCACACTTAGAAGGCTATTTTTGGATACAAGGAGAAATCTTTCAAGGCAATTTTATACTCTTTCAAATGGCTTTGATTTGGAAATAAATTTTAAGTTGAATAATCTCCTTATTTTTACCTAGTGTCCATTTTTGATACCTGAGAATATCTATTTGGCAGTCAAACTTCCACATAATCATTCATTCAAAAAACAAATCAACCATAACTTAACCATTTTCTAAGGACACTTTGTACCTGGCAGGAGGTGAGTTACTCCAGATTTTATGTAGCCTCTAAATAACTACACCTCAGCCATTTCTATCACTGGGGATATTGGAAGTCATTAAGTGATTTTACATTTTGCAGTTTAATGTGATTAATTTTTTATCCCACCATGTTGACTCTTTGCTTATCTTTAAACTAACTCTCCTATGCAATGCATAGAGGGCAAATGCCTCTATATTTATTGGTTGCTATCCCAGCTCCTTCATTTCTTTCACTTTTGTAGAACCTATTTCTCATCCTCACTATGAACTTCAGCTTCTCCATTTGCACAATCTGTTGCTCTACTTTTGCTTATCTGGAAACTTTATTATTATCAACTATTCAACAAAACTCAGCATTATAGAGTCTATTATCTCTTCTACCTATTTTATATGTTCAGAATTCTTATTATTACCAACATTACCTCAAATAATATCCACCTTCCATGTGTTATACTCCATGTCCAAGGTGGACAGCTGTATTTAAAAATGTTATTAACCATATACATAAAGTCTACTACAATGCATATTAGCTAATTTCATCATGATCCACATCAACACAATAACATTTTTATTTCTCAGAAAGTTTTTTATTCCCCATTAAATTTTCCACCACAGTGAACTCAGAAGTTTGTATAACCTTTAAAACCCAAACTTATTCTCGTCATACATAGACTACAAAGTATTTCATCTCCTATTTTTAAAATAAAAGGCACTTGAAGTATATTCTGCCCTATACTATCCTCCATTCACTAATTAGTAATTATTTTTATGTCTCCTTCTTTGTATCCTTTTCTATTGTTGCCCTGGTAAACAGATATTTATTCTGAATCTTGTTCTCAGCCTTCCTCTCTTTTCTTTCAATGCTTGCTACCTTCTCTCTGTATTTTCTCTATGTATAGTTATCATGCCTACATAGTCTCCAAATCACTATCTCCAGATCTAAATGTGATTCTTCAGTTATCTGCTGAATGTATTACTTATTTACTCAAAACCTTTAATTCATTAAAGCATTTAAGGCCTTCCACTATAACTTGAAGCCTATAACTTGAAGGCTATTCACATTTCACAGTAAGTAGCCCCTTTATGCCTTTGACACTCTTAGTTAAATTTAACAATTTTGTTTTTCTCTAAACGAGTCTTTTTCTTTACTTTCTATTTGCTCATACAACATCTTCTCTTTTTTAAACACTGTAGTACTCTTCTGGCTCTTCAAGGGTGAGTTCATGTGCCTCCTACCTTGAATTCTTCCTGAGCAGGATGTAATACCCCTTTCCTCTGAATTTTCAATATTCTTTTAGCTTTTTCATATTTGTGACCTACTTACAATGTCAAATCTCAAGGTTTAAGTAAAGAGAGATTATCAGCTTCACTTGCTGAATTCTATTGATATTTTAGCTATTTGTGTTCAGCCTCTGAACCACTGATTCCTAGAGTCTAGAATAGGAGTTTTTTCTTACCCAAGTTTATATCCCTCCAAAGCATCTGGCACAGTGCTTTTTCATCTCCTATAGAGACATTTAATATAAATATGCAGGATACATAAATATTCAGTTTGCCGCACATGAACTTCTTAGCATTTAGATTAGAAAAATTGAACTTGTTTTCTCTCTTCTCATTCCCACTCAGTGCTCTTTCTACATCTTCCTCCAAACTTGCTGTTCTTTATTCATTCTTTTTCCTCTTAGCAATGAGAATACTGTCAAAAATACATCAACACCTATTATCCTTTCCATTAAAAAATCCTGGGTATAAATACACAGTTAATTGATTGTGTTATCCAATCCCCAAATACATTCTCAACTAACTGCTTTTCACCTACTGAGTTCTGGACAGATATGGGTTATATCTGCACTCTGTTCAGTAGAACAACATAAGGATGGAGATACTATTTCTTTAGGTGAGGGCAGTATCATAATGTTTAATTTAAAGAGTTTTGGTGAATGATGCCTTTAAACCAATAAATGCTTAAGAAATGCGGAGTTACCATTATAGGCTACAGTATCAATGAGGCAATGGGAAAATTCCCATAGAGAACAATAATCACAAAGTTTATTATAGGCTTGAAAGAAAGTAATGATATAAGAAAGGACACAAAGAAATGAAAAGATATAGCATTTCTGGTTGAAATGGATATAGTAATAAATCTTCAGAGGAGGAATATTTAGGTCTCATACTGACAGAAATATATGTCTCCAAAGAAAGTGTGTGGAGATGCTTTTATAATTGTGACATGTTCTGTGGAAGGTACCCTTACAAATTTCTGAAGGTTACATGAGAGAAAATGCCAAATAAGCTGGTGTATGTACATTAGATATCAATGATGGAATAATTTTAATCTTAGATAAGTCACGAAGAAGAACTGATTTTTATGAACTTACTCTTGTATTTACCAGTAAGGATGAGCATTGCAATTATTATAAAGTTTATTTGGAATAATGCCTGGAGTCATTTATATTTCACTGAGAAATTAAAATATAATTCAGTGTACTCTTGCTGTGACAAAAACAAATCGTTCTTTATTTTTCCAACTGGATAATTTCTAGGAACTTTGATTATTTTTACATTGATATTATAACAAATATGTTTTATTTTTCTTATGACCCTCAAAGGTGAGGTTATAAAAACTGACAGTATTCTTTGGGATATTGTGCTAAGCACACAGTAGCATAGTAAATTGATGACATAGCTATTTTTAGGAGATTTTATTTCAGGTATTATATTTCCTAATACTTAAATGTTCCTAAGGTCCCTTTCTTTCTCTGACCATCACTCTTGTAACATTGAAGGACACTCTGATTATTGCTATTTTGTAGACATGAATAGGGCTCCAGTATGGTACATTTAAATAAAGTCATATATCAAGGGAGTTGGAATGTTCCCTTTCTCCAGGATGAAAGTGTTTTAATGAAATGATTCAGAGTAACCTCCACTCATCATTTCACCTTGTCTGTGTAGATAAGGCCTGTGTGAGAAGGTGTTCTAATGTATAAGCCCAGGGCAGTGATTAAGGAGGATAAGTCTATGTAGCATCATTTCTTGGTTCTGCCACTTACTGACTGTTAAGCCTTTTCTTATCTGCACTACTTTTCTTATTTGTACATTTGTAGTAGTGGTACCTACCTCACAGTATTGTTGTCAATGTGTTACTCAATGTGTCTGATACATTCTAGCCACTTGATATTTGTTAACCATGCTTGTTATAATCAAGAGGGAAGTTAATAAAATATTTGATTAATTCCTAATTAAAGAAATATTTATTGTGATTCTTCTTAATACCAGATGCCATTCTAGGCACCGTTCCTACCCTCAAGAAGATCATAGTTTGCAAGAAAAAAATGGCCAAGATAAAGAGTTATACCAAGGTGGAATTAAGTGCTAAATAAAATGTGCTCATCGTATTATGGCAGAACAAAGGAAATTTGACCACAAAAGCACTTACATTAATAGCAACAGGAAATAGACTATAAGATCAGAATTTCACACAACTGACAAAAATAAATGAAAAAAGAAAGAACCAAAACAATTTTTTAAAGAGTAGTTTTGACAACTTATGTATATTTTCTTGTGAAAAAAACAGAGTAAGGGACTAAAAGTCTATAGCTTAATAATGGCTCTGATTAGTATTAATTTATGTAATATCTACTTTTTATTTACTAAAAGTTTTTAAAGAAATTTTTATAAACACTAAGCAAGTATTTTATATTCAAATCATATACTCCACATTCATACATATAGGAGTATATGTATAGTCATATATTGTGGCAGGTGGATAAAGATTATTCTGTTGAGTTTCTACCTATGGACACATAGCATCATAATGCAGATTTGTTTTTACTTCTTTCAAACACCCTCAAATTCCACGGGGCAGAACAAAACTTTCAGTAGTCATTATTGTACTTTATTTATAACCATTACCATTCACACTGTTTATTTACAGAAGTGATAATAAAAGACAATACATAAATATTAGAGTAGTTAAACATTTCATATTTTTAATAATTTACATTCATTTCTCCTTTCTTGGAAAAATAAACAACGTGTCTGTTGTTTCTTAAGATCCTGGATGACTTGTTTCATGAACACACACATGCTGAAATAATCACTTTGATTATTTTTATATACATATATAATAAACACTATATGCATGAATATTTGCAGTCTTCATTAAACTCATTAAAAGGAGGCTAATTCAAAGATAAACAAATCACTTCTACTAGCCATTTCATTCCCTTCAAATATGACATTTGATTGGGGATCCAGCCTAATTATACCTCAATCCAAAATGAGACTCACAATTTTTGTTTTCTGGTTTATGATTTTGAAAAATGATCACAAATTTTGCCTCCCAAAAAACAGATGCCACATTTTGTTCCAGATCCCATTGGTTATTGGTTGTATGGCTTAGTTGTTTAAACTTAATTTTGACTTTAGATTTGGGCTCAGGCTATAATTTGTGGACCCCTGCTGTAGACAACTATCTGGCAAGTTGTTAGGTTTAAGAACAATAGTAGTAATCTTTATAAATTGCAAAAAAAAGTGAAATCATTTAACAGATAGAAAAGATAAATCATGTTTTTGATACTCATTAACTTTGAATAAAAGAATATGATAAGAGAAAATCTTAACGTTAAGAGAAGTGGGACTATCGACCACAAAACAGTACCCAGGAATACAGTTTTTCTTATTGAATTTAGAATAAAAATTAATTTGACAATTTAACATTAAAGTCTCACAGATTAAAGATCAGTAGAGAGACAATGGAATTGTTAAAATAAATGAGACATCTACAAGAGATAAAGGAATTATAACATTAATAAAAGAAAGATTAATGCAATAAAGTAAAATTAATTTTAATTTAGACTAAGTTTTAGGTGTTTAAATATTATATAAATATAAAAAGCTCAAAATGGGTTTTGAGGTGAATATGATAGATTCAAGATGCTAGATTCCTTATCTTTCTGGGGACAGAGTTCAAAGTTTTTTAAGTTAATAGAAATAAACTCTAAAATATTTGGAACTGCTGTCCTAAATATATAAATAGTAGGAGAACTTTAAAAATGGTAGGAAAAAATGAAATAAAGAGGGATAACAATATAAAACAATAGCTATGACGGAAGTGACATAAATGTATCTATTCCACTAAATATAAAGAGACAGTTCTCTTGGAAGAGAAAAATAATTGGCTGAATTGCAAACAAATTCCAGCAATCTTTTGCCTTTAAGGGATACTATCAAAATCAAATGGGAGAAATATTTTAGGATCATCTATTTTACCTATAAAAAATAATGGAGAGGGCTTCCCTGGTGGCGCAGTGGTTGGGAGTCCGCCTGCCGATGCAGGGGACACGGGTTCATGCCCCGGTCCGGGAGGATCCCACATGCCGTGGAGCGGCTGGGCCCATGAGCCATGGCCACTGAGCCTGCGCGTCGGGAGCCTGTGCTCCGCAATGGAAGAGGCCACAGCAGTGAGAGGCCCGCGTAAGGAAAAAAAAAAAAAAAAAAAAAAAAAAAAAAAAAAAATGGAGAGAAGGAGTTATATATAATGCTGTATGGTATGGTAGATTTCATTGTTTTGAACATTAAAAGAAATCAAAAGTTGACTATATAATAGAGGTACAAATTAAAAAACCTAGCAATATTGAACTATATATTCCAAATAACAGTAACAAAAGACATAAAAGGAAAAACAAAAAACTACTAGAAGGAAACAGAAATATAATTTTTGAGATCTTTAATCCAAAATCAGTATGTCAGTTTATATACTTGTAAATATAAGTAGAAACATTATAGAGAGCAGCAAACAAGAAAAATAAAAGCAAATAGTGGAAAATAAACCAAAACATTATGGAAAGAAACCAGACTATTTCTAAAGAATGTCTATATCGCTAAAGGACACCACTAATCACTAGGGAAATGCAAATCAAAACCACAATACGATACCACTTTACACCCAACAGAATAGCTATTACCAAAACAAAGAAAATATCCAGTGTTGGCAAGGATGTGGAGAAAATGGACCGCTTATGCAATGCTGGTGGGAATGTAAAAAAAGTACAGCTTAGATGGAAAACAGTATGATAGTTTCTCAAAATATAAAAAAATAGAATTATCACATGATTCAGCAATTCCACTCCTGGGTACATACATACACAAAAGAATTAAAGCAGACACTCATAAAAATACACGCAGAAAAAGATGCCTGTTTCATTAGGTTACTGTAGGAATAAATGAAATAATTTAATATAGTGTTTGGCACATAGAAAATGCTTTACAACAGTTAATTTATTGATATAATAGTCTTTGAAATATCTAGTCCAATATACAGTTTACACATGAAGAGAGTTTAATTAATTGAATAGCTAGTTGTTTGCATTATCAAGACTAGTTCTATGATTATTGATCAAATGTTATTTCCACAGTATAACATGACTTAGCTATATATGAATATGAAAAGACGAAACTGTTAAAAATTTACAAAATACAACCAGAGCTTGCTAAGCTCTTTCTATTTCATGTTCTTACCCCATGTTATTCTCTCTCTTAGAAGGCCTTTTTCACATTTCTCTAGAAATCCAGACAGATTTCTATTCACCTTCCAGGTTTCAGCGTTCAAGTCGACTCAGTCAGTTTTTCTTCTTATATGTCCTTATAACAGGCTGTGATTTTCTTCTACAGCACTTAGTAAAAGCTTAATTACATAATTATTTGCCTAATTAGTTGTTTAATGTCTGTCTCACCCAAAGGTTGTAAGGCCCATTAGAACGCTTATTGTAGCAGTATGTGTAACATGATATGCTCTGAGTGAATACTGCCTAAATAAACGGATTGGGCACAATAAGAACAGATTAAACCAGTCATCTTGGATTCTTTTTGGAATGAAATAAAACAAACAATGGAACTTCTCAATGCACATGAAATGCTATTCTTCCTCTTTACCTTTCTGTTCCAGCCATCCTACTTGTCTTTTAAATCTTCAAATGCATCATATTCCATTGCCTTAATGTATTCAAGTATAGTGTTTTCTCCATCTGTAACCTCAACATCATCCCTGACCTGCCAAGTTCCACTCATTGTCAAGCAGACACTGGTTTTCCAGACTAGATTAAGTCTTCTTCTTATCATCCCATACTTTCTTATTTTAACATCCACAGTTGTATTTATTTAGTGTATGTCTTTTTTCCCCCACTATACTATAAGTCCAAAGGGGTTAGGGACCAAATACATCTAATTCAGTGACTCGTATTCCTAGTGCCTCATACGCTGCTTGGCAGAGTTTCTGATGCATCCATTTACCTGGATGTTGAATTAAAGAATACATAAGGAGATGAGAAAGTCATCAGTTCTCAATGAAGTACTCCTCATAAAAATTTGTAGCAAGAGGAATATAGAGACATTACAGACAAAACCATTAACATCTGAAGAGGTTAAGAGACTAGCCCTGTTAGTTATCTATTATTAACTAATAGAAATAGCTGCTACTAGTTGACAGTTAGTGAAAAAGTTTAGATTGGTCACTACATCATTTTGCACTTGAACCCCAGAAACTGCTTGTTCAAATGCACATTTCTGGCTCCTACACCTGAAGACTCTATCCAGTATGTGGGGCTCATGTACCTATTAGCCTCAAGAGGCACAGGGCCTAGGGCCCACACACTCTTAGGGGCCTATGAAAGTTTTTTTTAAAAAAATCAGAAGAGGGTGGAGCAGTGGTTAAGAGTCCGCCTGCTGATGCAGGGGACACGGGTTCGTGCCCCGGTCCGGGAAGATCCGACATGCCGTGGAGCGGCTGGGCCCGTGAGCCATGGCCGCTGAGCCTGCGCGTCTGGAGCCTGTGCTCCGCAACGGGAGAGGCCACAGCAGTGAGAGGCCCGCGTACCACAAAAAAAAAAAAAAAAAAAAAAACAGAAGAAACAGTTATGAACTATTAGGTCAAAGAAAAAGTGTAAAATATATAAATTATATAAAAATATAATATTTTATATATTAAAATATACAATATTAATATAATTATATATTAAAATATATAATATTAATATAATAATATTAATATACTTGTATTTAGACTAACACATAAGTGAAATATAAATTTTAATATTTCCTACGGAGAAAAGTGCCCACGAAGGAAAAAGTGCCTAAAGCCCACTCATGAAGTGGCCCTGTTAGTAAGACTGAGTTGGACATACTTAAGAACCTCCTGAAATGATTTTGAAGAAGGTGCCCCTTAGGACAACATTTGAGAAACTGCGCTAGATGCTTCTGCTTTAGTCCTGACCCAAATAGATTTACTGAAGAATTGTTATTTAATTTTCCAAAGGAAAAATATCCTTTTATTAAGGACATTATTTCTGTAAACAGAAAATGATGCTAGTACATAGAAAGGATATATATCTTATCTTGATCACATTTAGAAATAAAAATATTAAATCACATAAAAAGACCAATCCAAAGAAAGCCACAGGTAACTTCACCTGTAAACAGAGATATTAAAATTAGAAATAACACTTTAGCTCACTTCAAAGAGTAAAATAGGTTAAATTAAACCATATGTTTCCATTATGACTGAGTAGGATTTAGTGCAGCCAAGAAATTCTGGTATAGCACAGGAGAGGTTATTAATATAATTCATCACATTAGTAGGAAAGATGGTAAAAAATTATATAATTATCTCAATAGATGATAAGAAATGCTAAAATTCTGCATCTATTCTTGATTAAAACACTAAAAACTATGTTTGGAGTATTCCTCTCTTAGCATGACAAAGTACATATTTAAAACCTGGAGCTAACATTATACTTAATGGAAAAACATTATGGTTATTGTTATTCCTTTTAAAAATAGGAATTTACTTAACAACAACCAAAACATACTGAGCCATAGCTATTCAAAAAGGAAAATAGGGCTTCCCTGGTAGCGCAGTGGTTGAGAGTCTGTCTGCCGATGCAGGCGACACGGGTTCGTGCCCCGGTCCGGGAGGATCCCACATGCCGCGAAGTGGCTAGGCTCGTGAGCCATGGCCGCTGAGCCTGCGTGTCTGGAGCCTGTGCTCCGCAACAGGAGAGGCCACAACAGTGAGAGGCTCGCGTACCACAAAAAAAAAAAAAAAAAAAAAAGGAAAATAATTGATATAAATATAGAACAATAAAAAATATATATAGAGAAAAAGCTTCCTGCAAATAAAATTATTACATACCTAAACACAAGAAAATAAAAAATTATCCAAGGCAATAAAATTATAAAATAACAAGAGTCTTTATAAACAACTAAATATCATGGTATACATGGAAACCAACAGTTTAGAGGCAGAAATACTGGAAGCTGGTAGCTCCACTTTTTCCTCACCGATTTCAAATTTATGGTGCATTTGTATGATGTACTTTGAACTAAATTCTGAAGCCAAGATACAGCTAATGCATGGGCATCTCCAAATTAACAGCACACAACTCACCATCTATACATGTGCTTTGTGGAAGAAGGGTGACATTAGTTCCTCCTGAGTGCTCACTCAATCACACAAAAACACATGCATGCACATAAAACATATACATCCACTCACAAGTACACACATACAAACACACACAAACACATACATTTAAATACACATGAACACACACATATACTCATATGTTTGCACATGCACATAAAAAGATACACACACATACAAACACACACACCTGTCCTCTTTCAGAAGAAGAGCTGGCAAAGTCCAAAAGGATTAAAACCAGGATTTTCATAGAAGGTAAAGGGTGAGGTAAGTAGGGTTCATAGCCTGATAGTCTGGCTATGGAGCTCATGTTATTAACCACAGTATTTTGGGGCCACCTCTTTATTTTAAGAGTGAGAATATCTGCCTTAAAGGGGTTTATTGAGGATTACAAGTGATAATATACGAGAAGTGATTAACACAATTCCTAGCACATACTACACACTTATTGAATATTAGAAATTGTAGTTTTATTAATACTTTTTTCCCACAAAATGTCCAAAATCATTTAGGCTGAGTTGTAGTGAAAGAGAGGGTTCCAACACGGTAGTAAAGTTAATAAGTGAAAATGTAGAGGAGCAATTCACCAAAGGGACAGAGAAGAAGGTATTGAATGTAAGATCATAATAAAGGCAGTAGCATTTGCTACATTTGATTTGAGGAGAAGGTGAATGAAGAGGACTTCAAAGATGCTGTAGAGGTACTAAAAACAAGGAAACTATGGTTCTTCAAATAGTGAGGAAAAAATTTGATAAAGTTGTTATTCAAGTGTTGAGGTTGAAGAGACAGCAGTCTATTCAAAATCAATATTATCAAAAAGAATAAAAAACATTTGATATAGTACAACTGATTCACTTTGTTATAAAGCAGAAACTAACACACCATTGTAAAGCAATTATACTCCAATAAAAATGTTAAAAAAAAAGATTTGATATAGTGAAAAAAGTTCTGGACCTTGAATCAGAAGATTTGAGTTTACTGTAGAACATTTCACAAGTCATTTAACTTAAGAGTATCAATTTTCTCAAATTTAAAGTAAATAATTCTTCCTTATCTAAGAGGGTTGTTATAGGTCACAAATGATGTAATGTAGGTAAAATAATCTTAAAGTGTAAAAGCTCTTCAATGTAAGAAATTAATTACCCTCCATTCATATATTTCCATAATTAGACATTTATTACCTGTTTCCCAATTGTATATTGATGATATGGTTATATGTCTCAACAACTTGCCTAGAATCTAGTAAAAACAATAAATATTTGTCAAATGAACAAATGACTATAAAATGTAAAATAAATTTTAAAAATGGATGTTGACTTGTATCTACAGGAAATAAGAAAAACTTTTATAAAATAATTAGATTTGTGGATGGATAGATGAATAAATAAGTAATTTTTATTACATGTATGCTTATTTTTCTGTCGTTGGTTTTATATTTTTCTTTCACATTCCCAGCCTAACACTTTTGCTTAACTCAAGACTCTTGATTATCAGGTTTACTCAATGTGGCATTATTTTTTATCCCAAGTGCAGTTGTATTAGCCTAATAAGAATGTTGCTGGCTCTGTTTATTACCTTGACCTGCTCATTAATGAGACTCATGTGGGTTCCAGTGTGTAATTATCCACCTTAAGGGAGTGAGGTGGTTTCCTGCCTGGAAGTCAATCTGGCTACCTGAATGAAGAGTGGCATCATTTCACCCCAGCAGTTCAATTCTACTTAGATATGATAATATAAATGACCTAATATCATGCTTATAATTTTTAGTGCATTTTATCAACATTAACTGATTTATATTTAACAGTGTTGTTTGCTGATGTGACCATCCAGTCACTAATGTGAAAAAGTTGCTTTTTGACAGTAAAAGCCAGGGAAGTTAGAAGACTGCACTGGAATTAGAAACTGGATGAGGACTAGTGTAAACTATCCATGATGCCGTCTTATTTAAAGGAAACTTAAAAAATTATAGGTAGTTTTTGAATTGCAGTAGAGCTCTGTTATGAAAGTGTGGTTACTAGTCATTTGTAAGGAATCCAGTATTCATTTTCTTGGGAAATCTACTTAAAATGCTGTTTAGGTACTCAGGTCCACCAAAGCACATTTACTGTTTAATGGGCTGGAATGACAGTAATAAACCTATTTCATACAAACTAATTCCAGTTATTTTATGGAAAAATATATTCCAAATTATCAACTTTGATATCAGAATATATGCCACTGAGAAAAGAAACCCATTCCATACCCCCTTAACTCCCATCCAGAGAAGAGAATTATATTCTTTTCTGGTCCCTAGAGAGTAGTAACAGTTCTAGTCAGGAGGGCAAAGGTGTCAAATACTCTAGGGCACAGGTTGGCAAACTTTTTATGTAAAAGGACAGATAGTAAATATCTTGGCTTTGTGAGCCAAGAGGCAAAATGTAGGTACTATTATGTAGGTACTCATAAACAAGAGAAAACAAACTTCCACACTTTTATTGGCAAATATTAAAATATAAATAAAAATATAGTAATAATGATTGAGTACTTTTTGTAATTCAGGTCTACTAATGAGAAGAATGGAATTCAATTTAGGATATTATTTTGCTTGATTTTCAGTTCAGTTAGTATTCCCTATCACCAATATCAATTGCAAATATTCATCTGTTAAAGCTGATCTTTGAGGAGATTTTACATGTGTCGTCTTAAAAAATATCACCCAGAGAAATTAAGGAAACAATCCCATTTACCATCGCAACAAAAAGAATAAGATACCTAGGAATAAACCTACCTAAGGGGCAAAAGACCTGTACTCAGAAAACTATAAAACACTGATGAAAGAAATCAAAGATTACACAAACAGATGGAGAAATATACCATGTTCTTGGATTAGAAGAATCAATATTGTGAAAAGGACTATACCACCCAAAGCAATCTACAGATTCAATGCAATCACTATCAAATTACCAATGGCATTCTTCACAGAATCAGAAAAAAAAAAAATTTACAATTTGTATGGAAACACCAAAGACCCTGAATAGCCAAAGCAATCTTGAGAAAGAAAAACGGAGCTGGAAGACTCAGGCTTCCTGACTTCAAACTATATTACAAAGCTACAGTAATCAAGACAGTATGGTACTGGCACAAAAACTGAAATATAGATCAATGGTACAGGATAGAAAGCCCAGAGATAAACCCACGCAGTATGGTCACCTAATTCATGACAAAGGAGGCAAGAACATACAATGGAGAAAAGACAGTCTCTTCAAGAAGTGGTGCTGGGAAAACTGGACAGCTACATGTAAAAGAATGAAATTTGAACACTCCCTAACACCATACACAAAAATAAACTCAAAATGGATTAAAGACCTAAAGGTAAGACAGGATACTATAAAACTCTTAAAGGAAAACATAGGAAAAACACTCTGACATAAACCACAGCAAGATCTTTTTTGACCCACCGCCTAGAGTAATGAAAATAAAAACAAAAATAAACAGATGGGACCTAATTAAACTTAAAAGCTTTTACACAGCAAAGGAAACCATAAAGAAGACAAAAAGATAACCCTCATAATCGGAGAAAATATTTGCAAACAAAGCAATACACAAAGGATTAATCTCCAAAATATACAAACCATTCATGGAGCTCAATAACAAAAAAACAAACAACCCAATCAAAAAATGGGCAGAAGACCTAAATAGACATTTCTCCAAAGAGGAAATACATAAGGCCAAGGGGCACATGAAGGGATGGTCAACATCACTAATTATTAGAGAAATGCAAATCAAAATTACAATGAGGTATCACCTCACACTGGTCAAAATGACCGTCATCAAAAAATCTACAAACAATAAATGCTGAAGAGGGTGTGGAGAAAAGGGAACCCTCTTTCACTATTGGTGGAAATGTAATTTGATACAGCCACTGTGGAGAACAGTATGGAGGTTAAAAAAACTAAAAATAGAACTACCATATGACCCAGCAATCCTACTACTGGGCATATACCCTGAAAAAAACATAATTCAAAAGGACACATGTGCCCCAATGTTCATTGCAGCACTACTTACAATAGCCAGGACATGGAAACAACCTAAATGTCCAATGACAGATGTGGCACGTGAATTGAGGTCTGAAAAATGCTACTGAAACTACAGTTGCATTCATAAAATAGGACCACTAGGGCTTCCCTGGTGGCGCAGTGGTTGAGAGTCCGCCTGCCGATGCAGGGGACGTGGGTTCGTGCCCTGGTCCGGGAGGATCCCACGTGCCGCGGAAAGGCTGGGCCTGTGAGCCATGGCTGCTGAGCCTGCACGTCCAGAGCCTGTGCTCCGCAACGGGAGAGGCCACGGCGGTGAGGGGCCCGCGTACCACAAAAAATAAAAATATAAAAAAAAATAAAATAGAACCACTAAAATATTTTTTGGAAATGGATAATCTCACACCTTGTTTTAACTTTTGTTATTGCAAGAAGTGTATAAAGCAGCTTGATTTACCTGTAATCCAAATAATGTTAGTTGTCCTTGAATTAATTTTACCATACTATATGTTTCTCATGTAAAAACACTGTTGGCCTTGTAATTTTAAGTTGAATTCTGTAATAAACATTACCAAATCTCCAGCAATAGCTAATTCCAAACTCATTCAGTATTCAGTAACAGTAGTTGAGGGTGGTTCTTCTCATTCAGAAAAATTACATTTTGTCCCTGACCTAAATATATATATATATATATATATACATATATATATATATATATATAACACAATAAAACTTTACCACTGCTAAGACATGGAAGCAATATACATTCACAAAAGAAGTGTTTGTGTGGATCTAAACATACAAAACACTTGGTAAATATTTAGGAGTGCAATTTCTGGGTTGTGTAGGAAGTCTATGTTTAATTTATAAGAAACTGCCAAATTGCCTTCTAAAGTGACTGTACTGTTTTCCTTCCTCACTAGAAATGAATGAGAGTTTCTATTGCTCCACATCCTAGTCAGCATTTGTTACTGTCAATTTTTCGGATTTTAGCGATTCTAATAGGTGTGTAGTGGAATCTCACTGTGGTTTTGATTTGCATGTGTATAATGACAGATGATGTTGAGAATCTTTTCATATGCTTATTTGCCATCCTTATATTATTTTCAGTAAAGTGTTCATATAACTTGGCATTTTAAAATTAGTTTTTATTATTAAATTTTTAAAATGTTTTATTATTGAAATTTAAAAGTTTTTATGTATTCTTGATGAAAGTCATTCATCAAGTATATCATTTGCAAATATTTTCTGTCAGTCCATGATCTGTCTTTTCATTTTTTTCATCTTTCACAGAGCAAAAATATTTAAGCTTGATAAAGTCCAAGAGTTTTTCAATTCAATCAATTATTTTTCTTTCATGAATTGTGCTTTAGGTATTGTATTTAAAACTCTATTGCCAAACTCAAGGTCACGCAGATTTTCTCCTATATCTTCTTCTAGAAATTTAAAATTTTTACATTTTAAGTTAGGTCTATGATCTATTTTGATTCAACTTTTATTTAAGTTGTTAAATATGTGTCTATGTTCATTGTTTTTGCATATTCACATCCAATTTTCCCTGCAACATTTGTTGAAAAACTATCTTTAACCACCGAATTACATTTTACCCTTTGCCAAAAATCAATTGACTATATTTTTGTGGGCTCTTTATTCTGTTCCGTTGATTTATATGTCTATCCTTTTGCCAGTACCACACTGTTTACATTAGTGTAGTCTTTTAATAAGTCTTGAAATCAGGTAATGTGAATATTCCAATTTTGTTCTTTTTCAGAATTGTCTTGGTTGTTTTAGTTCTTTGCTTTTTACTATGAATTTTAGAATCAGCTTATTGATGTCAGCAAAAAAGCTTGCTGGGATTTTGACTGGGGATTACATCGAATCAATAGACAAAATTGGGGAGAACTGCCATCTTAACAATATTGAGCCTTCCAATCTGTGCATGTGCAATATCTCTCCATTTGTTTAGATATTCTATGTTTTTTTTAATCAGTGTTTTATAGTTTTCTGTATAGTAGGTGTATACCCAAGTATTTTTTGGGTGGGTGCTATTTTAAGGGTTTTTGGTTTTTAAATTTCAGATTCTAATTGTTCCCTTCTAGCATATAAGAGTAAAATTGACCTTTCATGTTGGTCTTTATTCTGTAGCCTTGCTAAATTCATTTATCATATAGTTTTGTAGCTTCTATGAGATTTTCTATATAGACAATCATATCATCTGCAAATAAGGACCATTTTATTCCTTCCTTTCCAGTTTGCATGTCTTTTATTTCTTTTCTTGCATTTTATTCTTGCTAGAACTTCCAGTATGATGTTGATGCCTTATTAATTTGTTATTTATTGATCTAATTCAATAACAAAATAACCCATACTCTAGTATGTCTTAAAAATACAACATAAGAAGTCCACCTTTCTTCTTCTGTTTCAACATAATGCATATATACTGGTAATTTTAAAAAATAGTAAAAGGTCATAGGATGGAGACATTTGTGGCACTTGAAACACTGTGGATTTGTAACTGCATCACTGTGATTGGTAGTGTCCTGAGTAGCAGTGTGAAGCGATGAGAGAGCCACATGTGGTCTCTGTAGCAACTACTCAGCTCTCCTGTTGTAGCCCAAACAGCCTTAGATAATCTGAGATAAATGAGTATGGCTGTGTTCCAAGAAAACTATTTATGGACACTAAAATATGAATTTCATACAATTTTAACATATCATGTTAAAATTTTTTCAAATGATTTAAAAATGTACACACCACTCTTAGCTCTCAGACCATATTACAACAGGTGGCAGACCATATTCCACTCATAGGCTGAGGTTTGCTGATTCTTGATCTTAGTGCTATGTAAAATCTAGAGAGGGTGGAAGGAGGAGAGGAATAAATGTTTCATAGAAGGGATAAACCTAGGGCCAGGCTGATATCCTGCCATATGTTCTTCTGAGAGAGAGCAAGTCTGTGTATACTTGTGTATGTGTGTGTGTGTGTGTGTGTATAGATGGATGAGTGTACTGTGTACATATTTACGTGTGGTCAAATATATGCATATTTATGTGTGTATCTAGGTGTGTGTGTTAATATGTACATATGTGTGAGTGTGTATATGTGTTTGTTTATGCATGTTTGTGTGTTTATGTGCAATGGAGTAAAAACTCAGGAACAAATCTTGTCTTTTTCCCACAAGCTGTATGAACAAATAGTTGTGTGTTGAAAATTTAGGAGTGCCTTATGTTAGCAATATCTTGACTTCAGGATCTAGTTCAAAATTATGCCTTGTTACCCTAAGAGAGTCTAGATATGTCTCTTTCAACAGCATTATTCTTTTGACCAGCTAGCCAAAAACTGAATTGTCACATAATTATTCAGACAATTACACCACATTTAGTGCCAAAATTTAAATGCCTCCAAGGCATTTCTCTATTTACTTACTCCTAGTCTTATTTAAAATCTTATATAAAAAGCTACTGCTCTTCCTGGAAGTTTATGTGACTTACTTTTGTCTTCTAGTTTCAATTTTGTTTTCTCTTTTGAATATGTTATTTAATTTTCTAAGTGTTTGGAGGCACTATGGATAAAGGAGGAAAACATCAAGTGTAAAATGTTTTTTCTCATTCTGTATGACTATATGCAGGGGATCGGGGGGAGGGTAGATAGGTCAGCACACATTTTGTTGCCAATTCCATACGTGAAATTCATGGGATACTCAGAAAATAGTATGTGCCTCAATCTACTCAGCTGGAAAGTTGGATTTCAAAAAATGGCGTGCAGAGAGAATATGGAAGGTATGGTGCCTGGCAATTGAAGTAGACTGTAGGAGATTCCCAACACATTACATCTCTCAAATGATGAACACTCCAAGTAAAATAACAAGGAGAGAAAGGTTATTATCAAACACTGCCTTAGTCAACAAGAGGGTTTCCTGCTGTCTGTGGACACAGAGGGATGAGAAAACATGAAGTCACAGTGAGTACTGTTTGCTCCAATATATTTAGAAGTAATTTTTATCATAAAATTTACTTCTATCCTACAAGCTGCCAAAATCCTCTAAAAAGGAAACAAAGCTTTGGGTAAAGGGAAGGTCCCTGAATCCATCATGTATAAATTGTCTTCTAATGATCCACTTTTCATTAATTCAACAGCTAATTATTTTCTATCTGTGGGCTAGCTTTTTTGGGGGAAACTTTTTGACTTGTTTAGATAAAAATATTTTATTCTTCTATTTTTAATAAATATTCTGATTGATTTTCACCCTTTTTTGAAATTATAGCATTTTTCTTATGCTGTACTTCCAACAATACGTAACAAAAGAAGATATCAGCTTGATAAATAATGTATCAACACTTTAATCTTTCACAAGTGTTATGCCTGGCTCAGAGGACAGATTTGTACCTATAATTAAATATTTAAAAAACTGCTGTTTCCCAAACATACGTATGAGCCTGTCCTCCCCAGGACAGGGAAAGAAGGTCAGCCTTACATAAATTAAGGGTGAATATATAAATTCATATATAAAGATATAATAAATCATTATTTGCAACTCTAAATAACTATAGTGGACACTTCACATTAGATCTTATATGGGAAAGATGGAAAATATAGATGTTCTGCAGTTATGATGTTGGTGAACTGTTTTTTTTTTTTTTCCTGTTACCATTTTGCTGGTCTTTTATACTAATATTTTCAGTATTATTTGGTTAAGATTCAATGGATTTTGAGGTTTGGGGGGCTGTAAAAATATCAAAATAGTAAGTAAATAACATACTAGAAGTGACTTTTTTTCTTGGAAGTTTGAATTTTTTTAATAAACTTTTTGAAACCCAGCAAATCAGCTGTTTAGAAAACATTTGTTTTCTTTCTTTATTGAAGTTTGATTGGCACACAACATTATAGTAGTTTCAGATGTACAACATAATGATTCAACATTTGTATACGTTGTGAAATGATCACCACAATAAGTCTAGTTACCATCTGTCACCACACAGAGTTACAATTTTTTTCTTGTGAATGAGAACTTTTAAGATTTATTTTCTTAGTAACTTTCAAATTTGCAATACAATATTATTGACTATAGTTACCATGCTGTACATTACATCCCCATGCTTTATTTTATAGCTGTAAGTTTGTACCTCTTAATTCCCTTCACCTATTTCACCCACCCCCCAATCACCCACCTCTTCAGCAACCACCAATCTATTCTCTGTATCAGTGAGTTTAGTCTGGTTTAGTTAGTTTTGTTTATCAGATTCCACATATAACTGAAATCACACGGTATTTGTCTTTCTTAGTTTAACTTATTTCTCTTAGCATAGTACCCTAAAGATCTATCCATGTCATCACAAATGGCAGGAGTTCATTCTGTTTTATGGCTGAATAGTATTCCAGATGGGCACTTAGGTTGCTTCCATATCTTGGCTATGGTAAATAATGCTGCAATCAACATAGGGTGCATATATATTTCCAAGTTAGTGTTTTCACTTACTTCTGATAAATACCAAGAAGTGAAATTACTGGATCACATGGTAGCTCTATTTTTAATTGTTTTGAGAAACCTCCATACTGTTTTCCATAGTGATGGAACCAATTTACATTCCAAGCAACAGTACACTAGTGTTCTCTCTTTTTTTTTTTCTCACATCTTTATTGGAGTATAATTGCTTTACGTTGTTGTGTTAGTTTCTGCTGTACAACAAAGTTAATCAGCTATATGTATACATATATCTCCATATCCCTTCCCTCTTGAGCCTCCCTCCCACCCCTCTAGGTTGTCACAAAGCACCGAGTTGATGTCCCTGTGCTATGCAGCAGCTTCCCACTAGCCATCCATTTTACATTTGGTAGTGTATATATGTCAATGCTGCTTTCTCACTTCATCCCAGCTTCCCCCTCCTCCGCATGTCCTCAAGTCCGTTCTCTATGTCTGCATCTTTATTCCTGCCCTGGCACTAAGTTCATCAGTACCATTTTTTTTAGATTCCATATATACGTGTTAGCATACGGTATTTGTTTTTCTCTTTCTGACTTACTACACTCTGTATGACAGACTCTAGGTCCATCCACCTCACTACAAATAATGCAATTTCATTCCTTTTTATGGCTAAGTAATATTGTGTTGTATATATGTACCACATCTTCTTTATCCATTCATCTGTTGATGGACACTTAGGTTGCTTCCATGTCCTGGCTATTATAAATAGTGCTACAATGAACACTGTGGTACATGTATCTTTTTGAATTATGGTTTATCAGGATATATGCCCAGTAGTGGGATTGCTGGGTCATATGGTAGACATACAGATTGCCAACAAACACATGAAAAGATGCTCAACATCACTAATCATTAGAGAAATGCAAACCAAAACCACAGCGGTCAGAATGGCCATCATCAAAAAATCTAGAAACAATAAATGCTGGAGAGGGTGTGGAGAAAAGGGAATCCTCTTGCACTGTTGGTGGGAATGTAAACTGATACAGCCACTATGGAGAACAGTATGGAAGTTCCTTAAAAAACTAAAAATAGGGTTCTCTTTTCTCTACATCCTAGTCAACACTTGTTATTTCTTATATTTTTGATAATAGCTGTTCTGGGCAGGTGTGAGGTGATATCACACTGTGGTTTTGATTTGTATTTCCCTGATGATTAGCGATCTTGAGAATCTTTAAATGTGTCTGTTGGCCATCTGTATGTCTTCTTTGAAAAAATGTTTATTCCGATCCTCTGTCTCCATTTTTAAAATTGGTTGTTTTTTTTTTTGATGTTGAGTTGGGTGAGTTCTTTATACATTTTGGTTATTAATCCTTGATTGGACATGACTTGCAAATTTCTTTTCCTACTCAGTATGTTGTCTTTTTACTTAGTCATTACCAAGAGCAATATCAAGGAGTTTACTGTCTTTTCTTCTGGGAGTTTTGTGGTTTAAGGTCTTACATTCAAGTCTTTAATGCATTTTGAGTTAATTTTTATGTATTGTTTAAGATAGTGGTCCAGTTTTATTCTTTGCATGTGGCTGTCCAGTTTTCCCAACACCGTCTATTGAATAGACTGTCTTTTGCTCAGTGTATATCCTTGCCTACTTTGTCATAAATTAATTGACCATATATACTTGGGTTTATTTCTGGGCTCTCTATTCTGTTCCATTGATCTATATGTCTGTTTTTATTCCAATACCATACTGTTTTGATTACTATAGCTCTGTAATATAGTTTGAAATCAGGCAACATGGTGCCTCCAGCTTTGTTTTTCTTTCTCAGTATTGCTTTGGCTTTTGGGGATCTTTTATGGTTCCACACAGGTTTTAGGATTGTTTGTTCTATTTCTGAGGAAAATGTCCTGGAATTTTGATAGAGATTGCCTATAGATGCCTTGGGTAACATGGACATTTTTATATTAATACTTCCAATCCATGAGCATGGAATATCTTTCCATGGTTGTGTGTCTTCTTCAATTTCTTTCATCAATGTCTTACAGTTTTTAGTGTACAAGTCTTTATCCTTCTTGGTGAAATTTATTCCTAGGTATTTTATTCTTTTTGATGCAATTTTAAATGGGATTGCTTTCTTAATTTCTCTTTCTGATAGTTCATTGTTAGTGTATAGAAATGCTACAGATTTTTGTATATTGATTTTGTACCCTGCAACTTTACTGCATTCATTTATTAGTTCTAACAGCTTTTTGGTGGAGCCTTTAGGGTTATCTATATATAAATTCATGTCAACGGCATAGTTATAGTTTTACTTCTTTCTGTCCCATGTGAATGCCTTTTATTTTTTGTTTCCAGGCTAATTGCTCTGGTTAGGACTTCCAATACTATGCTAAAATAGTGGCAGAGGGGGCATCTTTGCCCTGTTCCTAATCTTGAGGGAAAAGCTTTCAACTTTTCACTACTGAGTATAATATTAACTATGGACTTGTCATACATGGCCTTTATATGTTGAGGTACGTTCCCTCCATACCCATTTTGTTGAGAGTTTTTTTTTTATCACAAATGGATATGTTTTGTCAAATGCTTTTTTCTGCATCTATTGAGGTGATAATATGATTTTTATTCTTCAACTTTTTAATGTGGTGTATTGCAATTGATTTGCAGATGTTGAACTATCCTTCACCCCTGAAATAAATCCCACTTGATTGTGGTATACGAGCCTTTTAATGTATTGTCACATTCTGTCTGCTAATATTTTGTTGAGGATTTCTGCATCTATTTCATCAGAGACATTGGCCTATAATTTTCTCTTTTTTTGTGGTGTCTTTGTCTAGTTTTGGTATCAGCATAACGCTGAACTCATAAAATGAGTCTGAAAGAGTTCCCTTCTCTTCTTCTTTTTGGAAGAGTGTATGAATGTTTGGTAGAATTAACCAGTGAAGACATTTGGTCCTGAACTTTTGTTTGTTGGGATTTTTAAATTACTGTTTCAACCTCCTTACTAGTAATCAATCTATTAAGATTTTTGATTTCTTACTGAGTCAGTCTTAGAAGATTGTATATTTCTAGGATTGTATGTTTCTGGGCGGGGCCATGGAAGCAGAACTGTG
Organism: Delphinus delphis; assembly: GCF_949987515.2. Classification (NCBI taxonomy): domain Eukaryota; kingdom Metazoa; phylum Chordata; class Mammalia; order Artiodactyla; family Delphinidae; genus Delphinus; species Delphinus delphis. The sequence continues at coordinate 69,537,424 of NC_082684.1, read as the reverse complement.
GAGGCAGGGTGCTCACCCCCTCCCTCATGTTGGGCCTTGTGAGCAGTATGGTGGGCAGGGGTGAACTGTCTTTAAATGTACACAATTTACACTGACCAAAATTATTTCTATGCTAAAATTATCAGTAATATGGGTCTTCACAATTCGTGGAAAACAGATTCTGAATTGCAACTGAAGGTGGATGTTGACTTCTATTCCTATTTAAATCTGAAAGCCAATTCTGTTACAGGTCAGGTTTGCAAAGCTAAATAAAGTTAATATATGCTCCATCCAACCAAATTGTTCAAATATCTGTGATTCTATGTGCCTCAGTAGTGTATGAATATTGCACAACTCCAAGTTTTTGTCATGCTTGAGAATGAAAGAAACAGAAGCAGGAGATCCAGACAAAATCTACACAACATAATTAGCTTTTAGGTTGATTGGACATTTGCTCTTCTGAGTGACCTGTGGATAACTTACCCTACCTGTATCTAGATTGGACCTTAGTAATAAGCCTCAGTAATCTATTTCAGAAATGTGCATGACCTATGACTGCATCTCTGTGTCTGTCTCTTTAAATATCTCAGTCTGACCTGAAAAATAGTACAACAAAAATTAAATCAATATATAAATATTTAATGCTTGATCTGAGCTGAACCTAATTATGAGTTTTCTTTCTGTTTACAGATACGGTCATCTTCTCTTAAACTGTTAGATTTTATCATTTGTATGACATACATCTTTTTATTTCTATACTGTGAAAACATCCATATGGATATTCATCATTGCTTTTCAGGTGTCAAAATTTGTTGATAAATATATAGTTTATAAGAAGCATATAAGTGGCAAGTAACCAACTGTGACTATTAAACTAACATGAAATTCAAATAAAAAGTATGTGTGGTCTAATAAATAATGCTAATGGCCCAGGTTCAGATTAGAAATGAACTAGTTCTGTTGGTGAAGTCATTTTACCTAGCTATGCCTATAAGACAATAAAAAAGCAAAAAGCAAAAACTTATTGAAACCTATAAACTACATTTGGTTTTTGATAAATCAGTCCATATCTTTGTATTGAAATTATCTCTTCTTCCTATACATGACTGTCTCCAGTTCATGTTATGTTCAGGGAGAATGGATTTTCATCACATATAATGGTTTAATTTGATCAATTGTGCTTCTTTCTCAATATACCATCTGTTTGAGTCAGAGTTAAATTGTACATAACTGAAACTACTCTGTCTATTTTAAGCAGGAGAGGATTTAATACAGGAATTAAGTTCATACAAACTTATTGGAAAGCCTGGAGGGCAGACTCCAGTGTCATAGAAGTAAATCACCAGGCAAATCTCTACCTTTGTTATAATTAAGAATCTATGGCACTGTCATTGCAACCATAGGGTCCAGGAATGTATTAGTTTAGCTGTTGCAATCCTTAGGTTGGAAAATTATGCACTGTTGACTCCAGAGCCACATTATACCTATATATTGGCATAGGCAAAAATGGATGTCCTGAGCCCTCTCAATTGCACAAATTAATTATGAGACACTGGGATCCTTGCAAATGTTGATTGAGAAGAATCCAGGGCCTTTATGATTGTGATGACCAACAGAAATGTAGACCTGTGATCTCCACTATATTCCTCTTTCCAAATACCACATGAATTTAACTAACTGTCCAAATCTAAACCACATTCTGAGCCCTGTCTTCAAAAGAGACTTAGAAATGTAGATTTTGGTTTCTCAACCTCAGAAGTTTAAGTATACTAGAAAGAGGGTGAATGGTTATTGAGCAGCAATGCACAATAATTCTTGCTGTCCATCTGTTTGTCTGTTCCCTGACCATTCACGCCTATCTTCCCATACATGTTTCCCAACAGGAGCAAGAGCAACAATTGATTTCCACCCAATAAAATGCAACAATTCCTCCATACAAATAAAAACATATTTACACTGTACCCAGGAGAAGAAACCCAAACTTCTTGTTAGTCATAGAATCCTTTCTGAGGTGATTCCCATTTACATACCTTACAAAGTTATCAAAGAAAAATATACAGTACAAAATGAGAGAAATGGAGTAAAAAAAGGAAATATGTTTAAACAGAAATAAATACATAAAGAACAAGAGACTACTGCAGCCTTTTTTTCTCCAAAACGTTATAAGACCCTATTTGTGTTTATAGCATCTTTTTTCTACTTTGAATTCCATGCTTTCGTTGGCTTCAGTTGTCTGGCATTAAATGGTGGGTGGGTTAAAGCAAACCTTCATTCCTGTTGGACCAGAGCCATTGGTAGTCATGCTTGGATTGCTGGAATTGTACATGAACTTTTTGCTTCAGGATATGGGAATATAAGGACACATCTCAAAATATCCCCTCCATTCCAGACACATACATAATCCTCGCTGACAAACTTTTTAAGAGTAGCCCTATGTCCCCTTAAAAATCAAAACTAATCTTCCTATTCAACAGAGAAAACTCTTTTTTTCCCCCATGACTTTTAGGTCATAAGGAGCCACAGATGGCCTTCTACTTCTACTTCTAGGAACCAGTGTGTTATCTGATAGAAGCATTGCTTTTTTGGATATTAAGGCCTCTAATGCAGGAAAGGTCAAAATTGTGAGAAGAATAAGGAAATTTTTATAAGAGGACTCACCCTCAAATTCCATATTATATATTCTTATCATAGGAGAAAATGTGCCAAAATGAATGCCCTATACCTTAGCTCTCAAGACCTGTGAAGCTGATAACGTAACACTGAGACCTCTGCTAATGTTGCCACAGAGAAGTCCAATGTCATCATGACCATGCTTGTCAAAAACAAACAAACAAACAACCCCCCCCCCCAAGAAACCAGAAGATACAGTGGAAGCATAGCTCCACCTTGCTTCTGCCTTCAAATCTCATGTGAGTACCTCTGATTATTTGAAACCAGATCACAGCTAGACCTTATTTCAAGAAAGTCTGGAAAATATAATACAGTAGAAGGAATGTAAAATGGATGTTCCAATTAATCCTATCCACCACACCATGTAATTTTACCCCTGTAACGTTCTTTTAAATTCAGGTCATGGGCCATGGGTCGTCCAATTCCAAAAGCCAAAATTGATGAATTATTTTTCTGCTTAATTTCAAAATGGCATAAAATCTTTTTCCCCCAAATTTGTTTCCCATTTATTCAACTGCCTTTATTTCTTGCTTTACGCTAGATCTTTTTTTTTTTTTTTTTTTGCAGTACACGGCCCTCTCACTATTGTGGCCTCTCCCGTTGTGGAGCACGGGCTCCAGATGCGCAGGCTCAGTAGTTGTGGCTCACGGGCCCAGTTGCTCCGCGGCATATGGGATCTTCCCGGACCGGGGCACGAACCCATGTCCCCTGCATCGGCAGGCGGACTCTCAACCACTGTGCCACCGGGGAAGCCCCTACTCTAGATCTTAATTTTGCTCCTGCCAGCAAAGACTCTGTCATATTTGAATTTCTACATTTGACAACCAAGCTTTTAATATCATTCTGTCTGCAGTGGGTCACCTCAAGTTATCATGCCCCCATGGCCCTTACTTGCATCTTCCTCATTGTTCTCTATAAAAACTGTGCTTGTCCCTCAATTAATAACTTTCCAAATGAAGTTTCCCTAGGCCTACTCTCTGAGAGTTTGGCTACCTAATTCAAGGAACAATCCTTTATATTGATAATTATCTTTAGCCAAATGTCGCATATATATTCGGTTCTAATTGGTATATTTTATTAAATATTCTTGACATCTTTATTCTTGAATATTTCATTTATATTAATCTTGTCTCCTTTATGTAAGTATAATAACTTCCCCTTATTTTTTTCATTCAACAATTATTTACTCAGTGCTATCACATGCATAGTCAATTAACTGGATCTATGGGGATAGGAAAATGTATAGCCTGATAAACATAGAACAGCACTCTACGTGTAAAAGTTCTCACAGTTATTATGATTCTCTTATATTATAAAAAAAGTTGCAGTTGAATGTTGGCTACAGAGACACAAATCATACAAACCTAACTCACACACTTATAAATTATACACCACACTGCAGATTGAAGCATAAATTTAAAGAAATAAAGTGAGGTTTTATGGGTTCAAATATATTTTACTTTGCCATCCAAGTATACAACCTTGTAAATACCAAATAGGTAAGTATTAAAAAAAAAATTTCAGCTACTAACAACATTATTATACTTTATGTTGCCAGTTTCATTGTTTAGTTCTTTTGAATTCAAGGATTATTCCACAAAGGAAAAATTAGTTTTTTGGGGTTTTTTTTTTGCGTTACGCGGGCCTCTCACCGCTGTGGCCTCTCACCGCTGTGGCCTCTCCCGCCGCGGAGCACAGGCTCCGGACGCGCAGGCTCAGCGGCCACGGCCACAGCGCACGGGCCCAGCCACTCCACGGCATGTGGGATCCTCCCGGACCAGGGCACGAACCCGTGTCCCCTGCATCGGCAGGCAGACTCTCAACCACTGCGCCACCAGGGAAACCCCAAAATTAGTTTTTTAAAGACTTTTTAAAAGCACATTTAGGCAGTAATTGATTCCTTTTTTTCTCTTTCCTGCTTAGTGGGCTTCAGGAAGTCAAATCTCTTCATAAAAGGGAGAGAAAAACAAATCATAATATTACTTCCTTCCTAACACTGCTTCTAAAATATCTAGTAATATTTATTCCAAAATAATTTGAGTGAAAATTCTTTTTGCACATTACTATTTTCTTTATGCCTTGGTTGGTGACTGGGGCCAATCTGGCTCAAGATTTTAAGAAAGAAACTGTTAGTGGTCCATATAAGATTATGTAGTCTATAAAATAATATATAATGATCAATATGACTATATATAATGTAATACTGTATATATCTAAATAGCCACACACATATGCAAATATGTTATATCTATATATCTATGTATCCACACACACATGCATTAAAATGTGTAGTTTATTTGGGGAAAACACTTTGGAATGTACTAGTTGATTCCTTATTTGCTGCCCACATCTATCCAGTTCTTAAAAGGAGAAATTGCCAGTAACTTCTCTTCTTCCAGAAATTAAATGAATAATTATGTACATACTGAACTGCTTTTTTCTTACTTCTCAGTCATACTTATTCATTTAACTTATCTAGACTATAAGAAAATTTATTTTAACTTCTGCCAGGATACACATACACATATCTTAGCCTATGGTTAGATACTGTTTATGTTTTAGGGGAAGTGGAATAGTAGCTGTAGATTTTCAAACTTACTTTAAAATAATTTAGGTCATAAACAGTAAGTATTCAAGCTCAATCTCATTAGAAATCGTGAAACAAAATCAGGATGGTATTAGCATATTCACACATAAATCAATTAACAACATATAACTGTAAACCTATACTTCTATGTCTCTGCAATTGTCAATTTTTGATACAGGTAACAAGGTATAATTGGACCATTTCATAGTGTGAAGTGGTGATGTCTTCTTTTTTAGGTCCTTGTACCTGTAAAACAAAGGTGAGGTGGCAGGACTGATGAGTGCATTCACACACACTTGGTGTAAGTCTTCACACTACGTTCTATAGAGTCCTGTAATATTTGTCAATTAATATTACTTAAAAACTTTAAACATATTTTGTTTCCTCAAAATTACTTGCAGAAGTTTAGAGTCACAAATAAGAGTCACTTCTCGAGAGTCTTTGCCCATCCCTGTGTTTTAAAACTAATTTCAGAAAGGCCTAAGTACCTTAGTATATGGAGAAGGGAATGGTCTTTATGAAAATTCTTCTGAATTCTGCTCTTTCCTTCAGGTCCAGAGGCTCTGGTTCTCACCGTGGGACCACATGCCTTTCTGCAGCATTTCCTATTAGCTAGCTTATTCTGATCCTTGAGCAATGTGATCAAGCTGTAGTTTAGTCTCACAAGATTCTGAACAAATTATGACTCATTTGCACATCCTCATAAAATGGATGTATTCCAGTAACAACCCTTTATCTTCTAGAGTATCAGGATATTTCTCAATGTGCTGAGCATTAATCATCTGTGTTGGCATTACACGACTCATTGGTAAAGATGCAGCTCCTGGACCTTACCCACAGACCTATGTATCAGAACGTCTGGCAGTGGAACTTGGTGATTCTTTCATACTCCACGGTTTGGTAATTACTAACAGAAAAATAAGAGGTGGTTAAAGTGTACATGATAGAATGCATTTAGATAGTGGGTGGGTATCAGTTTGAAGTTGCTGAGTTTGCTATTCATATTCTTTTGGATCTGGACTCTTGGCCCAATGGATGTGCATCTTTGACACAGTGCTCTTGGGTTTCCCAAGTCCAGGGGTTATGGTGCACCCAAGGGATCACTCACAAAATGAAAGCTGCAATAAGTGAGTCCTATTGCGATACCCCACTATCTGACAGTCAAGCTGTATCACTGCATTAAGATTAGAGTCAGACAAAAGATAAATAATATGCTGATGGGTCATGTTTGCAAAAGGAATGGACGCCAAAATAAAGAACATCTTAGGAGGAACAGTGAATGTGTTAGATTCTACATTTATAATGGGTGGCCATAACAGAGAGATGAATTATAGTAGTACTTAATTTTAGGAACACCTCTAAGTCATATTGAAAAAAAACCACTAGAGAAGATAATTTATACTTGGTTAGATAGAGAATAGGATTAACTAAATGTATTCCAGTGGGAAAAAGATAATGCTCCTCTCCAAACACAAACTATTTTCTCTCTCCTCACTTATAAGATCAAAATTCAATTAATGATGGAATTCTGGTTCTAATTAGATGATAGAATGGCAAATTTCTAACTTTTTAAAAGTGTGAAGATACTTTAATATCTATATTAATTGGATAACAAAATAATTAATATATTAATTTATAGGAAAGGTCTTGAAAGTATAAATGGACTTCTGTTTGGTAGACAAATTGCTAAGCATGGATGTCACTTTGCAATTTATGCCCTGAATATAGAATTACAATGGCATTTTATTTTAATGCTCTGGTAATTAATGCTGTTATGATGATAAAAGTACCAATAGCAGTGAATAGCAAATGAGCAAATACAATAAATAGCAAATGAATCAGTCCTGACAGACAACTTATCAGACTGATAAAGTTATAATTTTTAGTTACTTTGAGATATTCTCTGAATTTTAAAATTTTTACTATAAGCAGCAGCCTTTGAGGTAAGTGTGCAGTATAACTGTTATTACTTTTAAAGAGCCTGAATTTTGTGGTCTACTTCTGAGACACACATTCTCAGGCTAATCAAGATCCATCTTACTCTTTAATTTTTCTTTCTTTTTTTTTTAGTGACTCACAGATTCTTTGCCCTTACTGAATCTACCTCCTCAGAGCTCAGTCTTTCAGAGTGCACAGAATAAATAAAAGTTATTGTTAATCTGCTCATAGGATGAAAATGAACATTATGCCACATTCATTTCTGTAGCCAGTTCTATATTTTGCTCCTTGATTTTAAAACTACACTTGCATTTATTTCTATGTACACAGATCATATTACCTTATTCTTGCTTTATTTTCTTATTATCTAAATTATCTCTTTTGCAATTTCTCTATTTTTTATTTGAAAAACATTTTCTTCAAACACCCTATTTGTTGAAATTATTTCTTCTTAGACTGCCTTGTCTTCATTCACTTATTTTTCATGTAGCATTTATTAACTTCATAGATATCCTACAGAAGCCAGGTCACTGCTAAGAACTAGAGATACAAAATTGTCTAGGCTCATAGTTCCTCGAGCAATATTTGCTTTATTCTTCTTTCTACCTGAATTCAACCTGAGATAGATGCTGATCCTTTGCTATAGACTCAAAAATACAGCAATTAATCTAAAACATATATCATAAGTAGCTTTTTTATGGAAACGGAAGTCCTGTTGGTTGTCCCCTTTTTTTCTGCAGAACTTTTGTCCAGTGCCTCATATGCCATTTGCAGACAGTTATGACACATTTCCTCTCTATCAGCAAAGTATGTTTGAGTCACTGAAAATTCCTCAGGCTCTAATCAATTACCCACCACATATTCTGGCAGTGCTCCTGAGACAGCCCTTCATTTCACCTACAGCCCTCTACAGAGGGCTCCACCATGCTGAGAGCTACATGCATTTTTCTGCTCCTCTCTATCATAGGAAGGACCAGCTAGGACCAAGTTGAGGAACCACTGAACCAGTTTGGGCTGGAGAGGGCCCATAAGGAAGAAGTGAAAGGATGAGGAAGGATACAACCTCTCCTCTTGCCTATGATTAGGTTCATAAAGTCACCAGGTAGACCCTGGAAATCATGCCCTTCAGGATGCTGAGATCTGCTAGGATAAGTAATTGAAATGACTTGGCCAAACCACAGGGTATGGGTGTGCAGGGACCAAGATCTAAGGGGTAAACTTAAGGGTGGGGAAACCAGGAAAGCCAACAGTGAGACTTAGTGGGACAGAGAAGTGGGAGACAGCATAAAGGAATTCTGGTGCCAAAAACTGGAGTGTCTTCTTGCAGTCCCCCCTGCAGCCTTGCTAGTGGAGGATTAGCTCACTAAAAGAACAGTTTCTTAAAGGCCATGACCATTTTACACATTTCACCAGGGTCCCTAACACAACTTTAAACATTTCATGTTCTACTGTTAGTTATTGATTAGTAAAATTTGGTTCCATTGTCTCCCTTTCTAATCTTATCTCTTGACTGCAAAAGGCTTGAATTTGCAAGAAAAATTCTAGCCAACAAAGGCATGTATTGATTCAGTATATTTCAAATATGGTGGTTTCCAAGTTCTTTTCATATTACAGAGCATTTTGTTATAGTTACATGAGTGGGAAGTACAAAAAGCTCCAAATTGGTAAGACATTTCCACTTTTATTATCAGCATTTTCATTAAAGGAAAACATTAAATGCCTGCTCTTTTTTGAATAATTCATATTCGTTCATTTTGTATTATTAAACTTTTGCTTCTCAGATTGATTTTCATTCACAAAAGCAAATTTATATAATGGCTTGGTTGGTGATATATAGTAATTTCAAAACCACTTTTCATAAGACGTTAAAAAGAGTTAACCAACTTCCCTTTCAAAATATATTTCTCCATGTACAGACTATGTTGACATTAAATGAACATGATAGGGCAGTTTTTCATGTAATATAGTAGTACTAGACAAAACAGTGTTTTATGTAATTAGTACTATATATTAATAACTGCTGCTCATGATGTATCTTTTCATTATTAGTGTCATTGCAAGAGCAGTTTAGACAAGGCTGAAAATCCACAAGATGACATCAGTTAATACAGTGAAGACAGCTGAAAATGTAGAGCATTCATACAGGAGACAATGTATTGTAATGGAGATTTCCGTTTCATCTCTCAGCAGAGAGCAGCCACTATCTTTTGTGTTTAGATAGACATATGGATATATGAAAAATTATAGAATAGGATAGAGGACATGATAATCAAATGAGTGTTCTGACCGAATGTTCTAACCTATGAAATTATCAGTCCATAACTACATGTGCAGAACTTATGAGCGACATTATCCTGCATTATATCAGTAAGTACATTAAAGGAAATAGCTAGAAGAATAAAATTAAGAAAAAAAGATTTTTACTTAAAAAGCTTCTTTTCAGGAATGGTAGGAGTTTTTCCCTAAGCCACCTTAATTTTAAAGAAGCTACATAAACCCAGAGAATGGTTTTAAAAGTAACTAAAAGTCTCTTAAGAGGTACTCACTTTTTGAAGCTTTGCTGAGATTCATGTTAAATTTAATGTGTGCAAAGAAAAATGTAAAGAATTATTTTAATAATCTTGCCTACTTGCTCTGATTTTGACCCTTAGATTTCTTTTTTCTCTCCCTAAGTTCACATTAAAGAAATGTTAAATATTAAACTAAGAAACATTAAAAGGAACACATATTTCACTGAATGTAAACTTTACTCCTATTAAGAAAGCAATAAATCCTAGTATATACTATAACAGTAAGTATTCTCTTTTAGCTTTGTGGTAGCATAGCTTGGGTAAATTAGAATCTACTTATGTTTTAAGGTCTTACAAGAGAGTGTCACACCATTGATTGCTGGATAATGGAGAGAATGTTAGCTACTCAACTGTGTTTACATTCTTTAACAAATTTATGAACATGTAATTATGCTGTATCACCCTCAAAAATTTGTTATTGGTGGATGATCTGTCCAAGTCAGCTGGACAGCAGGAAAATGTTACAAAAAAGAATACATGGATGTAAAATTAGTGGGTGGAAATTATGTAAATTAAAGTCAGTATCATTTTATAAGTATCCTTTAATCTTTCTACTTCTCTATCAACTCAAACCACAGATAAATTGGATTTATCTAGTGCTTTAGAATAAGTATGCACAGGACTGACAATAAAGGTGGAATATTTTCTACACACCTGAATATTTGAGTTGGAAGCCTATACCACTCTAATGCCTGTGTAAGGATTAACCTACAAAGAACACACTTTCTAGTTCTCTCTTTTGCACATCTTTCTTTAAGCTTTGCCATTCTTTTAGTTATGCATTGGTTCATTCAATCAGCAGGTATTTTTTTGAGCTCCATGTGCCAGGCATAGGGTGAGGTACTGAGGGTGTCAGACAGATCCTTTTCCCAATATAGCTTCCATTCAGTAGGACAAGGCAGGCAAAGCAAAAGTAAGCAACTAAAGATAGTTTCAAAGAGCCATAGTGCTAAGGAGAAACAAGATAGAAGCCAGACACAGAGAGAAAAATACTGCATGATCTCACTTGTATGTAGAATCTACAAAAGTCAAATTCATAAAAGCAGAGAGTAGTACAGTGGTTACAAGGGGCGGGGAGGTGAGGGAAATGAGATGTTGGTAAAGGAGTACAAAGTTGCAATTATGTAGGAAGAATAAGTTCTAGAGATATAAGGTCCAACATGGTGATTATAGTTAATAACACTGCATTATGTACTGGAAATTTACTAAGAGACTAGATCTCAAGTGCTCTCATCACACAGGGACACACACAAATAGTAACCATGGGAGGAGATGGATATGTTAATTAGCTTGACTGTAGTAATCATTTCACCATGTATATCAAAACACCATGTTGTACACCTTAAATATACATAATTTTAATCTATAAAACAGTAAGATATAAATGATTGGCATAAAATTTTTTGAGAAAAGACTTTGATGTGATACTGGGGACTAAAGAGAAATATCACATCTACAAATCTTGAAATAATGTACTCATAGCAAATATAGTAAAATAACTTTTACTATATTTACTCCTATTTTTTTTTTTTTTTTTTTTTTTTTTGCGGTATGCGGGCCTCTCACTGCCGTGGCCTCTTCCGCCGCGGAGCACAGGCTCCGGATGTGCAAGCTCAGCCGCCACGGCTCACGGGCCCAGCCGCTCCGCAGCACGCGGGATCCTCCCGGACCAGGGCACGAACCCGCGTCCCCTGCATCTGCAGGCGGACCCTCAACCACTGCGCCACCAGGGAAGCCCTTTACTCCTATGTTTTAACGTGAAGTGAATATATCAAAATTACTCCAATAAAACCTTAGTTTGGAACTGTTTTTTTTTTTCTTTAAAGCTAAGCTTACATGGTAGAAAATGTTTTATTTAGGGGAAGGAGTACAGTGGGAGCTTCTTTAGATAAGATGTTAAGGGAACGTCTTTCTTAAGAGGTGACATTTGAGCTGAGAACTGAACGATGAGAAATGGCTGACCATGAGAAAGTCGCAGGGAAGGATGTTCTGGGCAGACAGAACTGCAGGTGCAGAGACATAAGACAGCGGTGAGGAGGGCCCATGCAAGGAAGCAAAACAGTTCGATGAGGCTGGAGCCAAGAGGGCTAAAGAGAAAGAGGTATAAAAAGGGAAGAGAGGCAGGCAGGTGACAAAATATCTGCAACTTTGCAGGCCATGGTCAAAGCTTGAATTCTATTTTAAAGCAGTGGAAGCTATTATATAGTTTTAAGCAGGAGAGTGAGGCAGTCTGAGTTATAAGGACCTCTATTTTGTTAATGAAGTATGGGGTTGAGTTGGGGAGGAATGCAGATGGTTTGAGGAGGAGAATACAAAATGGTTCTTTTGGAAACTGTGGAAAATGAGCATGCTCAAGCAAAACTGAAGTCTAGTTGAGACTCATGTGTACAGGATCAAATCACTGTCATTTCAAGCACACTATGAACTGTACTGTAAAGAATAATTGTCTTGATCCTTTTGCTGACTCTTATTTTCTATAGCAGTTATTTGTACTACTTTACATTAAAATCTTTAAATGTATTTAACAATTTCTCTCCAATTTTTATAAGTTCCTTGAGGATACAGATGATGTCTTGTACGTCATCATATGCTCTGCTATCCCTAACAAAGCCTTTAAATGGAAGGCATTCAATAACTATTTTGGGGAATGATTTATAGTCCAACTGACCTAGGCTCTGTATATAACACATTGCATCTAAGAAATGATAAGATCAATGCCAAAATACAAATTTCTCTTAGTGTCACCTGCAATATTTTCCTAAATAAATAGATGAATATGTATATGCACAGATTGGAATGCTGTATTTGTCAGTACATTTTCAAATAAATCCGTAGCAAATTGGTTTCAGGAGGATGTTCCTCTTTGACAAACTCCAGCTTAATAACACATGTTTTGTGTTCAAACTGGAAGCTTTAAAACTCTATCTGTATTCCTTAAATAGACGCTTTAATCCTTTCAGATTTACAATCTGACCAATTTCTGGACAGAAGAGATAACTAACCAACACAAGCTCAAAGAGCATATGTAGCTCTTACAGATTCATAAATTCGTGTTTTAACTTCAACACCTTTTTTCCCTCCCATATTTCATTGAGAGAAGGAGGAAAAGGGAGGGATAGGTTATCTTTGTATTTTAGAGTAATCATGGTTTCCTTAAATTGTCAGCTATTATTGACACGATGTTGCTTTTTCAAAGAGTGCAGCAAACCATTTTCTTGGACAGTATTTTTGTGAAACTTGATGTGGTGTCAGAGCATCATTGAAAGTTAGGACAGAAAGGGACCCTGTTAAAGTCATCTAGCCCCTGCTGAATGACGAAGGATTCTAGTATGTGTGGAATGCATCCAATTAGTCTGAAAAACTACAAATTGAAAATTTTAAGTGTTTTCTTCCTTCCACATATATCAAAGTTCTTATATTCTGCAGTTGGCCTTTCTGCTAAAGTGCTTTCAATTATGTAAACTAGTGTTCTTTATCAATTTAAATCCAATATTTCTGATTATATCATTGCCAGGGAATAAAAATAATTTCCTTCCATCTGAGAAGCATTATTTTATATATTTTATGCTAACAATACATCCATCCCTCTTCCCCTTCAAATTATCTAGACTGCGTATTCAGTTCCCATGCATTCTTACATTCTATTTCCTTTCTCTCTGTTTGTAGTCTTCTTTGTTTACTGATTGGGTTATACAGCTGCACCTATTAGCATTTTGGGCCCAATTATGACTTTAATTTCATAATACTCTGTTGCTTTAGCAGGAAAATAAAATCACTGGCTTCTGATATCACATAAGGACTTCTTCCCAACAATTTCACACCTCCCTTTCCTTTTTGTTAATCCCAAACACGTTCCTGGTTTAGCATGTTTTTTTCCCCACCCCAACCCTGTTCCTCCCACCCTATCATAGATGGATAACAAGAGTAATGAAAAGGAAAGTTGAGTTAATGGAAGATCTGAAAATACCCCCCTAATTCTAGGATAGTTATTTATGGAGTAGTGGTCAAGAAGGTGGGCTCTAGAAGATAACAGACCTGAATCTGACCTCTGGCTCTGCTACTTGTTTCTTCTGCAACCTTGGCAAGTGACTAAACTTTCAAGATATTGGCTTTATTTGTGAAATGTCTGCCCACTGACTATAATTTAACATCAAGTTCTTTCCAAAGGCACGTACTATCTCTCAAGCATCTGATGTCAATTCACCTCCTCGGGTTCACCTCTCTCTTCTGCTCTCGTCCTTATGTTCTATGATACTTAACTTTTTGAACAGCGTGGTACACACAGTGCTGTCTGATGCTTTCGTGTATTACATCACCTACTTTCTCTGCCTGGTTTCCCCTTCCATCTTTGTTTGTCTATGTCTTATCCTCCTTTAAGACTCAAGTCAGACATCATGTGCTTTAAGACACCTTCCTCCCCTGATGCCTTCCTAGATGGGCTAATTGTCCTTCCTTCATGTTCACATTGTCCCCAATGCATCTTTCTATAATTGCACTTAACAGTTAATGTTGGAATTCCAGGTCAAATTCTAATTATCTTTCTATACCTAGTGCCAAGCTCAGAGTGACCTCTACCACTTTTCCTGACATTAGGGAATTGGTAGAAATCCACTTCCTATTAAGTGACAAACAGATTAATATCAAGTCCTTCAGAGATATCCTAGGTATTTTTACCTTTTAGAGTGAAGAATAACTACACCACCATCCACCTGAGAGGGAAATCTCTGTGGCCCCTCAGGGAGATATTCTGAAAGAACTAGTGAAGAAGGTATTAGAGGTCACGAATAAATACTCTTTCTCCTTGGAATGTATACCCTACTTTGTTCATTCTTTCAACTCCACTCAGAACCTACTTACTCTGTCTTCTCATTTGCCATCCCTGATTAGCTGCTCCCTACTCTGTGCTTCCATGGTACTTTGTTCATGCCTCTATTTTAGCCTTTACCATGTTGCATTTTAATGATCTATACACGTCTAACTTCTCCTCTGGAGTGTACCTTTCCTAGGAGCAGAGGGGGCGTATCATCCTCATTTACACTTTGCAATTGTTACCATCCCTGGCACATCATAAGCACTCAGTAAATACTGAACAAATGATCCAAGTCAGCCAAGCGTTGTGTTTGGGTGAGGTGACTCAATATTACCCGCTGGTCAGGAGGAATAATAGTGTATCAAGACGCATTAAAGAGCAAATAAAAGACAAGCTCTTCACTGTGCTGAGTGTGTTTTCAGTGCCTTCTTAAATGTCAAAGGGTGAATCAAGTTCACAGTGTTCCTGAGAATCTAAGGAAGAAAAAAAATTCTGTGCATGCCTTAGAGATGCCAGGACTCTTATTTTACCTAGTTTGAATGTAATTTTTTGTAGAGTAAATAGACTCCACTCATCTGGATATAAGACAATTTTCTGAATATACTGGACCCTCCAGCTGCTGGTGGTGATTCTCTTATGACTGTGGTGCTTGCTTTCAGGTTCTTCCCGTTTTCACTTGCATTTTTTTTAAAGTAGAATTCACCTGAAGCCAGTTTTCACACTGCAGAGCTAATTTCTATGCAAAAGTGAATGATGTTTCACATTAAATATTCCTTAGAGCATAAAGCTGACATTAAATGTATAATTTTAAGCAGTTCAAGCAGTATTCACTAAACGGTTGACACAAGAACAAGGATCACAGGAATATGTAGGTGAGAAGGAAACGACAGGCATGCCAAGGCTTTTTCCATCACTTCACTACAGTCATATCTTCATTTATCTTGCTTTTTACATGGGGTTTAATTTTTATTTTTAAAAACTGGGTCAGATCCCTTAGGACAAGCTAAACCTAGGGATACTGAGAGTCATTAACCCTCCGAGGCCACCAGGAAGATGGCGTTGTAAAAAGGGCAATAATATAATTTACTAGATGGTATCTTAATTGTCTGAAATCCAAATGATAGTTTTTAATTATAAAGGTGTAAATTTCAAAGTGACCACTTTGTGCTAAAGGTAAAGTTTACGCATCTCATTCTTAAGTAGACCTGTTAGCGAAGGGACATATTTCACACACTGCACTCTCAGGCCTGTGGAGTTCATAAGTGAGTATAACTGTAAGTATGTAGAGCTGGAGGGAATTCCACTTTTGATGGCACAGAAAGGTTAGACATCCTGTACCCAGGACAATTTTGGATTTAGGTCAGGCAAAGGAATAACTTATTTAAAAAGATAGTGTGAGACCGCTGACCTTTTGTTAAGTGTACTCACTGAAGAGTGTGCATTTGGCTAATTTCACAGGCAGCGAGCTATGTAAATGCACAGTGGAATGCAAAGGAAACTATGAATACTTTTAAATTCATATGTAGCACAATATATACATATAGATTGTCCTTTATTTGAAGGTGATGCTGCCATTATCGTCTCTGCTATTTTCTGTGTGTTCAGATCTGGCTGTTTGATTGGCAATTCCTACTGTGTAGAGTCTGCATATGTGTCAACTAACAACTGCAGCCATTGCCTGGAGGGCTTGATTGCTGGGTTGTTCAATATTTATTAAGCACCCAGGAAGTGCTAGGTGCTGCATTGAACAGTGCAAGTGTAAGACTGCTGCCGTCCTCCAAAAATTCTATTCCAAGGTGACTAGTGGAATGCATATGCTTTTTATGTTTTATGCAAGTTGACTGGAACTATGCAATTAGGAAAGGGACCATCATTCACCAGATGTTGCTCCTCAGTAACATGGAAAGTAGGTGGCTAATGTCTTTCTCCTTCATTTGGAAGTGTTCAGGTTAGAAGGTCATGTTTGACTGAACCTATTATAATGATCTACTAAATGTGAACAACAAGGAAGAATGATGTGAAAATGTAATATTGTTAGGGCAGAAAAAGATGTGCAAACAACTCTGGGTCAGTGGACCTTTGCTTAAAGAAACCGGAGAGAAAAAAATCCAGTAATCTTTTCAAGGTTTGGTCACAGTAAGCTTTTGGGTCAAACTGAGCAACACTATCTTTGGCCACGGCTTACACTGAATTCTGATATAGTTTCTCCACATTTAACCATAGTATTTATGTTAATAATGACGTTATATAAGGTAATAATGGAAACCAGTAGACTCAAACAACAATATTTGTTTTTCAAGTTTGGGTGCACTCGTATTTCTTAAAGTATTTGACACAATTGTAGAGTTTCCTCTTAGTAACAACAGGATTTTTAAATAACTGAAATTAGGAACTAATGTGTAGGGTAGAGGTTTAAGAAGTTAGTTGAAGTCTTATGCGGTGATATCTACAGCCAGTGTTAACCCTAGCATACCATTGTTAAGAAAAATAAATTACTCCAATGTATAACTAAAATCACTATGATCTTAAATGTACTTCTTAAATTAAACCTGAGAACTTTTATCTTCAGCTGAGTTATTTACAAGTAGCCAATATATTAAGCTGTGAAGTGTTTTTGTAGAAAACATGGTGAAAATTTTTGTGTATATTAAAAAATAATGTGTTGCATTTTCTTTGCAACTGAAGAAAAGAGCATATTTAAGTGTAAAGTTTAGGAATTTTTGTTTTCATACTTTCAAATGACAAAGATGTCATCTACATAACCAAACTAACTGATTTTTGCATTCAAACAATTTTAAGGCATTTAATTTAAAATACTCTTAAGATCTGATAAAGAGAGTGCTAATGCAATGTCTTTTCTCTAGTCATAATTATAACAAAGTGAATGTTATATAAAGAAGAGTTGGTCAGGACATGAGTAATAATATAGTATTGACAGTCAAACTGCTCTCTCTTTTGATGATTTTAATTTTCCAGGATTTAAGTAGAGAAGTGTAAAAATGCCAACACCCACTTTGCTGCTACTCATCTAATAGCTTCTTATCTAATGGAATATGCATTAATTCTTTTACCTGACTTATCCATTATCCCCATTTTAGTATATTATATGGCCGTAACTTATCCTGTAACTGTGTGGGCAAAATTAAGAAAAAGTCAACTGTAGGTTTGCAGAAAATCCAGAACCCAATTAAAGCTGTGATACATGAGCTGCAAAGTTCACTGAAGAAAATAAAGGTGGCAAGAGGAAGAGGGGGTGACTTGAGGGGCTGTGAGTCAGTGGAGAGTCAGAAGATGGTATGGAGGAACTGGTGAAAAATAACATATTAAAAATTTGAATACAGAATGAAATCTTATAACTTAAAATGTCTTCCCCTCAGATGTACAGGGATTCCAAGCACACTACTGTTCTCAGGTAAACTATTCTTGTTTCTTGCTTCACTTGATGGTCTTGTTTCTTTCAGTCAACAATAATGAATGCAAGAATCAGTCTTAGTTCAGAGAGGCATGGGGAATCTCCATATTAGAAATCTATTGGTAGAGAATAATGTATTTTTTTCTCTCCTTTTCTTTCTCCCATTGATAAAGGATTTGATCAAAATGCTATGTGCTTACTGAAATAACCAAAGAGGGCCTTGACTTTGCTAATCATTGTAACACTATCTCTATTAAGCCCATCTTTTGGATATGATTCCCATTTTACACAGGAGGAAATAGATTATATGAAGTTTTCAAAACTATATGGACAATAAATGAAGGAACTGGAGCTAGAATCCAGGAACACAGATCTTTCAATTATTAGTGTGGAGAGCTTTTACTGTCACTCAGCCTTTCTTTGAATTGACTTCCTTAAAAATAGGAATGCATGCCTGGAGATGTTTATTGTTTGGTCTTACCTAACAAATTGAAATATATTGAATTCAGGATTCAATAATTTTGTTTTGTACTTACCTTTTGATTGAGAAGAAAAACAGTGGAGATACTGAAGCTTGAATCTGTACAATGCCTTTTATAGTTTAATGTACTTTAAAATTATCATTCCATTAAAACCGTATACATGAGAAGCTGAATGAAAAGTGGAGAAAAAACCAGCTCTTTATTTGAATCACCCCCGATATCTAGCTGGTAACATCATGAAGATGAGAATTTTTCAGCTGTGATCAACAGAGCTGTGGGATCTCTGGACTCCCTTTAGTAGCAGCCAGAGGGGAACAGATGAGGGTATAGAGGGTGAGAGGGTGGTGGTCTGCACATTCCTCAATTCCACAAGAGCAACTCGACTTTGATTTGTTTGATATACTGGAGCTTCCCTGGCCTTATTTTGAAGAAAGAGTAGCAGGACTAAATAAATTGGTACAAAGTATTTAGATAATTTTTTTTGCAAGTTTCTGCATATCTGAAATTGAACCAATATATCACATAGTATATTTTGGAGTTATATATAGTTAAGATTTTCATGGGCTCTGTTTTGCAGAGGAGACAACGGCAGCACTGAGAAATAAAGTGCCTTTCCCTGAGTCTCATGAAGAATCAGAGGCCCAGCTGAATATAATTTTCAAGGCCAGGCATTTCTAGCTCAATGCTCTACCCATTAGAGCACACTCACTACCTCTTTGCTTTCACAGTTGTTTATATGTGGTTTTAACAGCAGTTTTCATTAATGCCTCTTAAATGATTGAAATATAGTTTTAAAAACCTGAATTGTTACAACTGCATTGTTACCTTTGTCTTTATTAGTAAAACAATCTTTTTGCTTGTTTACTCTGTTAAGTGCTCATGTAAATACAGCTTTTCTTTAGCATATTCTTGCTGACTGTTTTTACACTTTTTTGCTACCTCTAGCCTAACCATATTTGTCTCATTCTTTTGAAAATCTTCTAATTCTAAATTAAATGGAGCTGGGATCTATTCTAAAAGGAATGGTACAGCAGTGTTCCTGTTTTTCAATTCTAATTAAAGCCTTCAACTCCCCTGCACTTATACTTCTGCGAATCCCATCGCTGCTGCACAAATGCTATTGTAGCTCATACACGAGTTATTCTAATATAATTAAAACGATCTAATATCTCACTTGTTTGCTGAGAAACTAAGTGTATTCTCTTTCGACACTCATCAGTTTAACTTCTAGATAATATCAAAGAAAAAAATGTCATCTTTATAATCTCATGGCTGATAGAATATTTATTTTTATTCTTGATACGATCATTTAAATATTTTTTTCTCTAGCACTTCCTGATTGCTTGTTTAAAATTACAATTCAGGAGTTAATAAGCTGTATCGTTCTAAGAAAAGTCACTTAATCTCCTCTAGGCTTTTGTTTCTCTAAAGGAAGACATATTAGAGAAACACTCCTTGTAGTCTAGGGTCCACGGAGGAAGCGAAGGGGGCTTCAACCTTACCAACTCCCTCCATCTGGGTTACAGTCAGTGAGAGTCCCCACTCTTTTCCAGTGAAAGCTTGTACCCAGGCCACATCAGTACTGGAGTGGGGTTGTTTGTGCAGTTGATTTAGCTCACTCAGTGATCCCAGAAAAGTAGGTGTTCAACCATGAACACCCAGCTACTTTGGGCATAAAATTTGGTGTCCATATCTTGGGGCCAATGGTCATTCGGGGCAAAAAAAGAAAAACAAAAACACCTTCATCTGCTCTGTTGATAACAAGGTCTTTAAGTAGTCACAGTTCCAGCATAACTGAAAGGTAGAAGTGTCAGTTCCTGAACATACGACTACCTCCTTTCCTTTTCATAAATGAGAAGCACCCAGATTATTAACCTGAAGTAATAGCTACAAAAAGCAAAGGTGAACCAAAGTGAAAATGCAAAGGAGATTGTTTTCCTATTCCCTCAGAAACAGTCGCAGGAACCATTTGAGGTCTGATTTCTCAGCTTCCCCTCAGGGCCTGCTATTTTGGTTCACACACAGGATCTCTCTCACAGGACAGGTGCTTGGTATCCTAAGGCTGGCATAGGAGAAGCTGGCTTTCTGTCATTCCACTGTTGCCATTAAGGACAGGACAGCACCCCATCCCTAGTCAGAGCTTTACTGACATTCCTCCTCTTCTTCGGCTCCTGTCATTTGTTCATTTACTCACAGGAACAGTTAAAAACAAGAGAAACAGGTGTTGAACTCATCAAACTGTGCACTTTTCTTCAGTTGAATCTCATCTAGCTTCAAATGGGAACAAGACGTTCTTTCTGCTATGGATGTTCTTCTACTGCTAATTTCTAATTCTTATGATTTTCTCAGGTCTCAGCTCAATGGTATTAAAAGGCATAAAATCCCCAGTAAACTATGTCTGTTGTAAGGGCATGACCCTGTTTTCATGAAGGAGAAGAGCCTTTAGGAATAAGTACTTATTTTGTAACAGCAATTTTGACTCTCCAGAAATAAAAATAATAGAAACATAGAACTGTATACCAGGAAAGAATCAATAATTTCCCCCAATTTTTTCCCATGAACCTCATTTTCCAGCAACTGCTGTACAGTGTAATTTGATGGATACTATCAATCTTTAGTTTTCTTTCTTACTGGTCTCACAGTTTTTCATGTAGTCATTCTGGTTTTCCTATTCTTTGCATGTCTGATAACCAGAGGAGATGTATTGTTTCCAAATCATGAAAATTTTAGAGCAAGCACCCTAGAGTGCTCTTTCTTATTGTCTAATTCAGTGACGTTATAGGTATTCAAATCTAACAGAAAAAGGAATAATAGGAATGACTATTAAAAAGCATATTCAAGAATGGATAATAGTAGCAATCATTTATTAAACACTAACTATGTGCAGATTCTGGATTAGGCTCACTAAGTCAATAAATATATACGGAAAACAAACTATTTTCTAGGCATTTTTTATAAACTCTTGGAATATAACAGTGAACAAAAACAGACAAAATTCTCTACTTGCATGATGTGGTAGGCAGCCTCTAAAATGGCCTGCAATGATCCTCACTTCCCTGTGCTCACCTACCTGTGCAAAACCCTTCCCTTGAATGTTGGCTGGACCTAGTGACTTACTTTTAATAGAATATGGCAAAAGTGTCACTTCAGACATTAGGTTACAAACATACTGTGGCTTCCATCTTGGAATTCTTCTTCACTCTTTTGCTTGCACTCTTTGAGGAAAGCCAGCTACCACGTTGTGAGTTGCTTTATGGGAAGGTGTGCATGGCAAGGAACTGAGGGAGGCCTGTGGTCAACAGCCAGCAAAGAACTGAGGCCATCAGTCCAACGGTCCACAAGGAACTGAGTCCTGCTAAGAACCGTGTGCGTGAACTTGGAAATGTATTCTTCCTTGAGCAAACCTTTACAAAAGGCCATAACCGCAGCTATAAGCTTGACTGAATTCTCATGACAGACTTCAAAACACAGGCACCTAGCTAAGCTATGCCAGGAATCCTAACCCACAGAAAATGTGACAAAGTAAATGTTTGTTGTTTTAAGCCACTATGTTTTGGGGTAAGTTGGTATGGTGTACAATAATGGATAATTAATTAAAGAAGAGAGAAGAGAAAATAGGTAAAGAAGAGAGATAGTACTGGAAGGGTGAAGTGAGGAACACATGGCAAATTTAAATAGCAAGGTCACAAAAGGACTCACTCACATCATAAGGTTTAAGCAAAAACCTGAAGGAAGTGGGAGGGTAAACCGTATTAATGTCTGAAGGAAGAAGTTTGCAGGAAAGAGGAACAACAAGTTCAAATGCTCTGAGGTAGAAGTAATTCTGTAATATTAGAGAATGCAAGGTTGCCAGTGTGGCTAAAAAGGAACTAGTGAGAGAGAGAGAAATGGTCAAGAAATTAGATCAAAAAAATATAAGGAGAAGCCGCATATGTGTGTCTGTCTGTTTGTTTTTTTTCTTTTTCTTTTTTTGGACAAGAGGTAGGTGAAATTTCAAGTGTTCGTGGTTCATTGTAAAGACCAGATTTTTATAAAGAGTGTACCAACTGGGGAAGCCAATCAGAAGCCTAGTTAGGCAAGGAGATACAATGTATATCAAATATAATTTAATTGACTCCTTAGAACTACCCTGAGAAGCAGATATCACTAACTATACTTTAATTGCAAGGACACAGTTGAGAATAATGAAGTGACATGCCCAAGGCTATACAGCTAATTAAAAGGAGAATCAGAATTGGAACTCATGTGCTTCTGTCTCCAAGTTGGAATCCTTATTTCAGAGTATTATCCAACATTACCTGCCCCATCCCCCATATGTAAAATACTGAAAGATACACAAACTGGAAGATAAAAAAGAAAGGACAAGTAAGAAACAGGCTGACATGGATGGGGGCGGGATTATCTAATTATTCCATACACAACAGAAATCGTCAAGAAGTACTTCTTTGACCTCTTTTAAAGCAAGAAACATTATATATGAAAAGCACAGCCTATGTTAGGTGACTTATCTAAAATCACTGAAGTCAATAGAAGGACCAGAAATAGAACTCAGTTCTCTGAACTCTCAATTTCTTGTTGAACAACCAGAGAACACTCCTTTCCTATTAGTTAACCTTTATAAGGTATTTTGCTGATGAAAAGTGCTATTATTACCTTGGAGCTTTTTTGAAAAAAAACATTAAGACAAAAACATTTCTAAAACAGTTATAATTGATTATGTCACCCTTGTACTTTAAGCTTCTGAAGTTCACCAAATTACAGTGCACTAATAAATGAAGATAGTACTTCATTAAAGACTTTAGGCATTTTCTGAAATGAACTGAAATTAACAAAAGGATCTACAGGGTAAAATGCAAATCTTCTGTAAAATTCTTTTCTACAAAACCGTTCAAAAGCTCAGGTGATTAATACAGCTGTAGATTAGTATGAATTTAAAACAACACATGAGTGAACTTTGAAATCAAACAAATGAAGAGTTTTCACATACTAATTTTTATGTCCAGCCACTGTTAACTTATTACACCATAGATTTTAGCTGATAAATGTATGTCTGTGTAGGAACAGGAAAAATAATCTCTTAGCTCTGCTGGATATATCCTGCTTCTCTAAGAAAATATTATTAGTTGGATGGATACCTTTTGTTTTATTAGATAAGACCTCTGGTCAAATAATAATTCCTAGGAGGTACAGGGACTGTGTATATCTTTCAACATACACTGCTTTTAATTCATGTAAACAATACTAAAAATACCATTAGCCTCATTTAGACAAATGAGGAAACTGGGGATCACAGAAAATTATCACATAATAAATGGGAAAGCAAGGTTTTCTACCCTGATGACTTAGCCTCCTAAATCCATATATTTTAACTAAGGGCTTTAGTTAGAGAACAAGAATTCTGGGTCATTTCCTATTTATTTTGTTTCTCATTTTTTTCTTGTGTGTGTGTGTGAGAGAGAGAGAGCGAGAGAGCGAGAGCGAGAGCGAGAGCGAGAGCGAGAGCGAGAGCGAGAGCGAGAGCGAGAGCGAGAGCGAGAGAGAGAGAGAGACAGCAAAATGTTTGAATTTTAAATAATTGATTGTTTACATCTTCTCTTTCTCAGTATAAAATATAAAGGAGAAAGCACAAGATGTTGCCTAGAGCTATCTATCTGGATTATTCACATCAGCTCCTTTCATGAAGTTTTGTTGCTGGATAGAAACCTCTTCAAAGTGACCTCCAAGAAAGCCTCCTAGGCAAATAACTTCAAGGTACCAGAAGTTGCATTCATGGCTGCAGATTTTAGCCCCAATCTTAATTGGTGGTGTTGCTTTGTTCACTTTGAAAACATTTACCCTTTAAGAATCTCCTTTTTTAGCGTTAACCTACTGTATTAGTATTATGGTTGCTATTATTTTTAAAATCAAAACAAGGCTATCAACCCAAAGAGAGTGACTCATTGGTTAGCCATGATCCTTGTATGCTGTTTTCTCTTCAAAGACTTCTTAGCATCCCCCAAATGAACTTTCACTCTAGTCCTAGACACTCTTCTTAACTACATGGCTTCCATCCGAGAGGTGGCTGAATAAAAAGTAAAATCCCAAGTTAATGTTACTTTTAAAAATTAAAAAAGTTAACTTTATCTATAGAGCTCAAAAACTGTTTGCTGAATGAGAAAATGGAGTAATATGACTTTAATGCAAATAAAAAAAACCTCAATTTGCTAGGAATCAAGGCTCTGTTTCCTTTGTGAAAATTTTCTCCATACACTAAGCTCAATCTCCCATCACTGGGGAAAAATAATAGAAAAGTGGTGCTTTTTCATATGCTGAGACAACCATCCTCTACATGAAGGTAACTAAACTTTTAAGAAGACTGTTTAATTTGCCTGATATTATATATCATTTCAACCTCTATAATCAAATCAGAATTCCTTTTACAATGCCCTATATCAATGTCCGAAAAAAACTCTATCTACTTACCTATCATCTATCTAACTTTGGCCCAAGACAATTCTTTAAAATAATCCCTAAAATTATTAGTTTAAAAAGAAGTTAAATAGTTTGAGATCATTTTTAGAACCAGTTTAAGATCACCAAAATCTTTTTGTACATATAATAAAAGAAAAAGAAGACTGCCTTTTATGGATTTGATGTACTTCAAAACAGGTCTTTTGGAATCTCTCTCTCTATTTATAAGTAAATAAACATATATATTTATAATATAAAAAGTTATTTTTTATACAATTACACATATAATATATAATGTGTAATATATTTATGTATAAAATTATATATATATTTTTATATTTACATATATGAAAACTCCTGTTATGTATATATAACATATGTGTGTTATTATTATATGTATATTTATACATACATTTATATTTATTTATTTATATATATTGAATAAAATATATTCACCCCTTCATGTTTTCTATTACCCAATTCCTATAATTTAATTATCCCCTGAGTACCACCTAGCTGAAAATCTTAATCTCAACATAGAATACAAGAAACCTTATTTTTCAAGTAGTCAGAAAGCTTGCTAGCTTACTCCCTTCTCCATTCACTTCCACGGAGCTGACAGAAAATCAATGTCAAAAGAGACAAGATAGCACCAGAAACTTCTTTTTCTAGCCCTATGGGGATGAACATACATGTATTCATGCATAAATATTTATTTAGCACTTACTATGTTCCAGACCCTGTTATAGGTTTTAGTTGTAAGTTGTCTTATTGTACCATTACTTATAAAGTTATCTAAAATCTTCACCACCAACATCCTCCATCATTGACATTTATTCAGAGCAGGGTGAAATTGGGAGTAGAGTAGGCAATTTAGCTTATAAAATTAAAAAAACCTCTCTCACTCTGAGTTGCGTTTGATTTGAGCCGATTTTAGATTCACATAGTATATTATAAAGCATGTGCAAAGTTATATTCTAAAATTCTGGCACTTAATAGTTTCTTCCTTCTTTTACCTTTTCTCAGAAAGGAAGGGCAATGACTACTTGAATGCCAAGTCCTGGAAAATTAACTCTCCCTGACGTTTGTGAACTTTCCCCCCAAGTTTCTTCTTAGTCTATGGCATTACTTAGATTGATTCTCACGTAGCTACAAACAGTAATCAATCTCTCTTTTCTGTTTACTTTACAAGCTTCAATTCCTGGGAAGAGCAGTCTAGGAAGCCAATAAGCCCTACTACTAGAAGAAAATGGATCCCCAAAGTATATGCTGTCTTGAATGAGTAAGGCTTAACCCAACTGCTACCACATTGGTTACATGGCAATTGTGGATGGACCTAGAGACTGTCATACAGAGTGAAGCAAGTCAGAAAGAGAAAAACAAATATCGTATAATATCGCTTATATGTGGAATCTAGAAATATGATACAGATGGTAACTGTGGTAGGACAGCATGTAAATCCTGAAAGGTTCATACAGATGAATGTAGTACAAGGAAGAGGCAATTAATTCTGTTCCCTGAGAAGACTGTAAGAATTGTTTCTTTTGCCTGACATGTTCACCTGGTGACATCTTTCAATGTCCAACTCATATTGGCTGCTTTTGCAGCCTCTCCTGGCCCTCCTTCAGACTCATTTAATAACCACTGTCTCCTCTGTGCAATCATTATTCTTTGTAAACATATTATTTATATGTCTGTTATCTCCGATGAACTGTGAACATTCTATTGAAAGAATCTTATGTTATTCAACTTTATCCAGCAGAGGTTTGTGATAGCAAGTGTGAGAAGGATGGAAAGGAAGAGGTACAGAGCACAAAGAGATGAAGAAGGGAAAGAGGAAGGAATGAAAGAATGAGAGAAGGAAGGAAAATATATTGAGATTTGGGTTTAACACTTTGTGTTATCTGTTTGCAGGGCTTTGGGACATGTTTTTATGTGGTTCATCTCTATAGCCACAACAACTAATTAATCTTGGAAGAATATGTATTTCAAAAGGTCCACCTATTTCTCACTGATTCTAATTCACTGATTAAGGATTATTAGAGCTCAAACAAACAAACAAACATTCTCTTTTTTGTTCTATAATAGCCCTTATATTATGATGGATAATGCCAGCACTGAAAAATGTTAGGTAAATTTTAAAAAAGCCTTTACATTAAAAACTCACAACAACAAATTTGAAAAGTAAAAAATATTGGAATTAGTTGGAGTAAAAATGATGCCTTATGTATCTATACTGGAAATTTACATTGTAAAGTTTATTCTCCCTATTTGGATAGGAGTAAAATATTTTGATCTAACCAGAAATGATTTATCAAATAGTGGCTATAAGGAATGAACATTAATTATTGGTACAGTCATGGGGAGCATGAATCCTTGTCCTTCCATCTATCTATCCATCAACCTATTGGTAATAGATTGACTGCTTAATGGATTCTCTCCTGTTCAGGTGCCCTCATTTTGTTCCAACCTCGGAGTCTGCTTGAGCTTTTAAATCATACTTTTCTCTATCAAGCTCATTAGGTTGCCTCCCCAATCCAGTTACATCCCAATTTATAATCCAATGAAAATGCTATTCATCTAAAGCCTGAACACTAATATTGTAATGTACATTCATTCTGACATGTACCACATTCAAGATATTCACAATCCTTTTAATGCCTGTGCTAATTTTTCTACTAAAAATTTACTTTTATTGTAAAATCTACATTCTATCTATCTTTTTATTAATCAAGTGTATCATTCATGAATTTACTTTTCTTCAAACTAGAATGTGTTATAATCTGTTTCTACTTAATATGTGATGATAATACAGAATGCAGCATTAGATAAAAGAATGAAATGAAGGAGAAACTTGGCAGTTATCCAGATTATTTGATTACTCTGGTCTGTATAATTTAATCTCCACAGTTTTATCTTTGTGAACTTGATTTATATGGTTCAATCATTTGCTAATTGTTAAGCAGATAATCATCCTTTATTTTAAAGCAACTGAGGTTTTCAAAGCACTGAGTTTCATTTTTATGAGGATATATTGTGATAGTTTATAATATTTAAACAGCAACAAAATCATTGAAGGTGTCATAGAAAGAATCAAAGCCCTGGGGAAGCTATTAACAATTTAGATTTTCCAATGCATGTGGGAATATTAATTCTACTTCCCTAAGATAATTTTATAGATGTGTTTAATAATATGAGAATATCTCAGCTGCCAGTGGGCATCTCTGCTGGCTGTTTTTAACCCCACCATCTGACATCATTAACACAAGCACAGGTCTTTCACAAGAAATAGTAAATTGTTCCATCAGTCAGTTTATACAGAGGTTGATTACTTTGATAAAAACAGGCTGAGTAGAAAGAGTTAACACAAAGTCCCATGGAACAGCAAACTTTCAAATTATTTAATGATTCTGAGGGGAAAAAAAAGTGATATAAATTTTAGTTTTAGAAATTTATCTGTTACACTTAAAAAAAAAAAACTTTGATTTTGCATAAGACACTTCACATCTCTGGGCCTCAACTTCCTATGTGATTGTGTTGGTTTCTTCTGGGTCTAGCATTATTTGATATATTATATTGTATTGTATCATACCATATTATGCTATATTGACAATCCACTCATTCAGGAAATAATAAGGGCTGTCCTGAACTGTAAATGATTATACTTAAGCAAACTTTGGAATTTCATGTAAGAGCATCAACATGAATTTAACAATATTTAAATAAGCCTCATTGCCAAGACCTTTCTATAATCATCTGATCTGATCCTCTCAAAAATACTTATTAAATATATTCTGCTATTATCCACTTTATTTCGGATAAGGAAACTGCGGCATTGAGAGGTTAGATATCTTTCCCTATTTTGAAAAATGAGGAGCTGTGATTTGAATTCTGGTCTCAGACTTCAAAGTCTTTTTACATTGTCTGCTTATTGGATCACAAGATATAGTTTGAGACAGTTTATTCCTGGAGACCACTGTCTTGAGATCCACCAACCAGGCTGCCATCATTATGAAGGTTGGTAGAACCATCTTTTCCACAGAAAGGATCTCTTCCAGTGACCTTTGTCTAGCCTCATGGTATTGAAGTACTCTTTAATCATGAATACAAATAGGCCAGACCACAGAACAGCAGCTCCTTTTAGATTTCACAAGAGACAAAATTTCAAATCAGCAGACACAGAATATGACTTTGGTGCTCTATCCTACAGAAAAGGTCAAAATAAAGAAAATACATTTTAGTTCCTATGGATAGTTTTTCAAGTTTACATTCTCTCTTTTAGAGTTTTTCATTTAAAAGCCTAAAATTGTGGCTACTTTCCACTTTCAAATACCAGTGCCTTCATTTTTTGATTGCCTTGGAAATATTACACAGCTAATATTTTTACCTCCTTTGAATGTATTCTCAGCATCCCAAATATTTCCTTTCCTGGATTTTGGGTTGGGGTAACATTATAGAGTTTATAAATTACAATTGGGGAGGGGGATTAAAGCTCAGAATTAAATGAAGAAAAACATCACAAAATTTCTTATTTTTGCAATGTTTTCTGTTTTCTGTTAAATAAATTGAGGACTGTATATGGATGATCTAAATATACATGTAATTACTGCTTTAATTGTACATGTGATTGCTGCTTAACGTTGTAATACATTGTTATCATGGAACTGAGAGATTTTAATTTAAAAAGAATTTTTAAATATTAATTTTCCTTCATTTTATGGATTTTTTAAGCAACCTGTTTAAAGGAAAAAGCCACTTCTATTGTAGCATTGATATATTTGTATATATAATGATCCTTTAGATTCTATTTAATGTTCTTACAATAGTGAAATGTTTTCAGCTGTTTAAAGGAATGTTATAATTTCCAAACTAGATTTAATAATCACCTCTCCTTTAATGTAAACACTGAGAAATAACCGTGCAGTCATATTTTTTTCTATACCATAATGATGTTAGAAAGACAGTCATGCTCAGGTGAACTTATATATGACACATAATTAGTTATATTTTCCAACAAGGTAGTATTCTATGAAGGGTAATTTGCCACTGGACATATTTCAAACTCTCTCATTTTAAAAAAGCTCATTTAAAAGTAGACATCTCCTCCATCCACCATCTGCTTTTCCCACTTCATACAAACCAAATATCTTGTAGAGCTTGTTCTATTAATGAACCTGTATATATAAATAAGTATTTGAAATAACTCCTATTTTCTTTTTTTAAAATAGCTAGTTTTCCTCCCTCAGTGATAGACACTAAATTACTGGCCTAACTTCCAAGGTCAAAAGCAAGCAGAAAACCCAGCCTATGAGATCTTGCAGAGGTGGGACACAGACACTACCAGATAATAAGTTCATTTCAGTCCCTGTCCCATAGTTTATATCCTTTAAGTGATTTCCTTTCTCTAACTTACTTCATGTGTATAGTGCAAACATAAGGCTGCAACTGGATTCTGTTACCTTATCTACCAGTCACAGGAGGGAGACTTCCCTCTTTGACTGTAATAGAAAGATGGAGGCTTTAATCACTGTTTCCATTATCCTTATTCTATAACATTCACATTTTTCTTCTCCATTCCTGACTGTTGGCACCTTACTCTCTCTAGGAATACAGGGCTGTCCTTCCTGCTTCTGCCTTTGGCTGCTTTCCCAGTAGAAGATAGAATGAGCGCATACTCCCTGAGGAGGACCGGAGGGGACTCAGCAGGGCGCTTCCTTAGACCCTTCAACCACTGGCAGGGAGTATTCACAAAGGCATCCTGGGAACTAGTTAGCATTGTATTTTGTGATCAGTACTACCTGTGCCTCTGTATTCATGCATAGCCAGCCCAGGGGAAATAATACACAAATATTAATTATCTGGAGATAATAACATGTGTACAGCTCTTGATCTGTGTGTACAACTCCCATTGATATTCCTTAAGAAAACAAAAACACATTCACAGTTACTGTTTGCCCAACTTATTTTTAAAGAAGTGTGGGTGTCTTCTAAGAGGAAAAGTATAAAGAATCACTGCTTAATAAAATCACATGTCTGTGTATAATTTTAATAGTTGAAGTTAGACTATAGCCTTAAGTCTTTTGCATGCTATTAATGGGAAAGAGTGCTAAACTACTACTTTCTCTATGTAAGCAAAATCTAATGAGCAGTTTAATGAGTCAACTTGATCATGGTTTACTTATACATTCTGGATCTGCAAAACAATCAAGAAGTAAGCAAGTGAGTTATAAGGTAATTATCCATATTATTAGAGGCCAAATCAAATGAAGAACGTTTAATATACTTTTTCCAAGGTTGTGGGGTGGCTGTGTTTTCTAAGTGGTGTAGATTATTTTTCATCTCTCCCAGCTTTACTTTGCAGGGATAGTCAATGGGATTTCTACATATAGTGGTGTCATATGGTTTGCCTCTGTTAGCACTGGTAGCACCTTCCCCCTAGATAGGTATGTAAGAGCTCCATTTCACATCTCCGCTGCAGTACAATTCCCTGCTGACACGTCTTCTCTCGAGAGAGAAGAGTGTGGCCTAGTGGTAGCAGCACACATTCTAAGAGCCAGGAAACACTGAGTTCTGATCTCAACACCAGGTTCCTCAGTGACTTAAGCAAGTCACTTCCTTATCTTTTAGGTTCTAAATCTGTAAGGGAGAGATGACAATGCAATGATAGTATGAAGAGTAATTAATGTTGGTAAAGTGTTACAGTAATTCTAAACATTATTATTATTATTTAACACAGTTGGTTCGTATAAGGAACCTCCCATGAATTCAAATATGCTCGTTGATTAGACTATAAATACACATTGTACATGTTTTCTCCAATCAGGTATATGCCAATAGTCTTACAAACTTATAAACAGACCATATTTTAAAAATTTATTGAAAGGTCACTTATTTTTAATTTGGGATAGGTTTTCTTATAGAAACAGTGTCAACAGTCATCTAGGCAAGCCTGTAATGTTATATCTGTCTTGTAATATGCATTTGAAGTAAAAATATTAGAAAATGGTTTTGGTTTTATTGTGGAGATGATAAGTTATCCTTACATTTCACATTTAATAAGAAAAGAATGAGACAATAGCAAAAAGAATATGAAGATTTTTAAGAGGGTAGCCAATGACACTGGTTTAGAAATCATTCATTCAACATTTATTCCTTCATTAGTTATTTAAGAAAAATATTTGAGTATATCTCTGTGTCAGACATTATTCTAGGTACTAGGAACACAACAGTGAATAATAGTAACAACAAAACACTGTACTTGAAGTGGGGAGAAGACAATAAGCAATCAAATACACATTATTTCATATGGACATAAAGTGGTATGAAAAATAACAAAGCAGGACAAGGGTTGGATGATTGAGAGTAGGGGTTGCTATTTTCCATGTGATACTCACAGACGACCTGCAATTAGATGACATTTAATCATAAACCTGAATGAATCTGGAAAGCCAAGCATGTGAATATCTGAAGGTAGAAGATTTCCAGGCAGAGAGAAGAGCAAGTACAAAAGCCCTGAGATGAAAGTGTGTTTGGATATTCGAGGAACAGCAAAGATAGAGGCCGATGTGTCTGGAACACAGTTAATAAAGGATTTGCGGTGTTAGGCAGTGTGGACGAGATTATAGAGGGTCAGATCATGCAGAGCCTTTGGACTATAGTAAACGCTTCATATTTCATGCTGTGTAAAATGTCAAGCAAATGGAAGATTTGGAGCCTATGACTGATTATCAGCTGATTTTTTTTCATTTTGGCAGTTCTTACAGGAATCAATTTTAAGGGAGTGTGATAGTCTCAATAATTGTCTCCCCCCAAAATGTCCATTTCCTAATTTCTAGAATCTCTGAATGTTACTTTATGTGGCAAAAAAAGACTTTGCAGATGTGATTAAACTAAGAATTTTGAGATGGGGAGATTATCCTGCATATTATCAGGATGGGCTGATGTAACCACAACGGTCCTCATAAGAGGAAGGCAGGAGATCAGAGTGAGTAGTAGATGGTATGAGAAGGGAAACAAGAAGTTGGAGTGATGAGAGGAAAGGGTTACGTAACAAGGAATGCAGGTGACCTCTAGAAACCACAAAAGACAAGGAAACGGATTCTCCTTCCAGAACTTCCAGAAGGAACCAACCCTGCCAACACCTTAAAGTTAGCCCAATGAGAGCTAATTTTGGACTTCAGACCTCCAAAATTGTAGGGGAATAAACTTATGTTGCTTTAAACCACTAAGTTCACAGCCATTTGTTATAGCAGTTACAGGAAACGAATATAGGGAGCAAAAGTACAACCTGGAAGGCTAGCTGAGAGGCTGGAGTCTGGGGATGGTGATGGCCTGCACAAGAGTGATGATGGGGGATATAGCGAGAAGAGGTAAGATTAGGAATTTGTTTCCAAGGTGGTGCTGATACGATTTGCTGATGAATTGGATATGGAATGTGCAAGGAAAAGAGGAATCAGGGATTACTTTAAAGAATTGGGTTTCAGCAACTGGTAGGATGAAATTTCCATTTGCTGAGATGGCAAAGACTGGGGAGGTCAGGAACACACATTTTTTGAGGGTCTACTAAATTCCAGATGTCACTCTAGGAATGCAGAGGTAAAGATATCCATGCCTTCACAAAATTTATAATCCAGTATAGTGTTTCTCAAGAGTGACCTCTGAAGCACTTGCATCAGAATTATCGGTGTGGACGGCAATGATTAATAACACAAATTTTTAGAACTTAACCAGAGAGAATAAATTAGAAGCACTTGGGCTAGGGCCTGAGAATACGCTTTAATAACAAGTTCCTCAGAGCTTCTCATGTTCACTGAGGTTTGTGGAATACTGATTTAGTGGTTCTTTATTATTCTAATTTTATTTCAGAACATGCGGTTTGCCTTTATTAGTATGCAGGCATATCACTAGCTTTTATATTACAAAGTTGCTGTTTAGCTCACAGATGCAATAGAGTTTTTGTTTTGGTTTTTGTATGTTGGAGCAATGGAAGAAGGAAGGGAAATTAAATGATATACAACTACCTGCATGAATGATATTTCTGAGGGTGGAACTATTAGAAATGTGAGCAAAGCAGCATGATTTTGGAGGAAGGAAAGTTATGGGGAAGCTACAGAATATTTGAGTGAAATAGAACAGTTTTTACATGGGGTGATAAAAGGAGAAACATAATGTATGTTTAGGGTATATGTGTAACCTAAATATGTAAAATCTGAGTGTATTTTTTTTTTTTTTCCCCTTCAGAGTCAATGTGCTTTTAGTCTATTGCTAAAGTGCGTACTGGCAAATGCCCCTTAGCATATTTTATCTCCACATGAACCGCCTGATACGTCAGTAGGTAGGTGGTAGTGGTAGACAACTAGATGACAGGAATGGGATTGAGGTCATAGGATTATTTATTATCCCTATTTTATAGACAAGCACACTAAAGCTAAATGTTGTAATACATTTATAACATTGCCATTATTTTTAAAAATTGACCTAATATTGTGGTTTAATATAATGTACATGAAACCTACCTTTCATAAGATGACATTTTGTACATTATGCTTCTCTAAACTGAGAGCATCTCACTATTTTTTTTGTGGCTTTTTTACTGGACAAGAGTATGAAACAGCATGAAAAAGTTGAAATTCAAATTTGATACATTATGTAATGATTTACTCTGGAACATCATGAAAATTTTTCTGTTTGCAGCTAATAAAAAATGAGGGCTTAAAACAGCCACTAGAAAAAATATACATTAATATTTAGGTATCATTTCCAGTGGAAAAAAATGATAAAAACAATGCATTGAGGTGGGAGATTGATTCACAGATAGGTGGTAAGAGTAGTACAAATCAACTTTGTCCCTAACTTGCTGAAAAAAATCCAATTCTCTATCTCTTTTCTTCGATGCTCCAAACTCTAAACCTGGTTCATAACCTGGATTGTTTTTTAAAGTTTACTAAGTACTTACTATATACTAACCACCATGTTAAGCAATTTATGTGGAATGGCTCACTTAATCCTCATAAAAATTTTATAGTTATAATATGACCACTTTCCTTACTATTGCTGTAGAATTCACAGTACTTGTGTCAATGCATAGTCTCATGAAATTCTCTAGGTAATTAATCTCATGGAATATTAAATACCCAATTAATGTTTAATTAATATGAAGAGATATTCATTCAGTGATTGTATATGAAGTTGGAAGTTCCCCAACTTTATAATGTCAAATTCCAAAATTTGTGTTTGTCTGTTCATTCTTAAAGCCCAAATACATGGGACATCTCTGTGTTTTAGCTACTCATTTCCAACTTGGGTTCCCTGACATTTCTATACTTCCTGTTCTTCCACAGTAGATTTTGTGGAAGACCCTGCAGTGTAGTTATCTGTTCTGGTATTTGTGACTCGTATCCTGCAAAATTCACTACAAGGTTGCTGGGAAGGAGGTCCTTATTTCCTTTTTTCATTTTCTTTAGTTATTGGTCACCCTCCCTTCCTGTTACCCAACAAAACAATATGTTTTTTACATTTTCTATCATGTAATGGAGTCATCTCATATTGATATATAGATATGTTTTCAAACAGGACCACTCACAATTCTACTGAAATATGATGGTTATTCTGTGTAACCTGTTCCATTGTACACCATTCCTACAGCATAGAAATTTACAACCCTCTGCAGTACCTTTGAAATAAAATGTACTATTTAACCTATATATTCACAACTTGATATTGGAAGTGTAATCAACTTCAAAGCAGGGCTTTTTTTTGCATTCGAAGCTTTAAATTTTTAATTGTATATTCATTGCAAAACTATTCATAGCTATAAAGATATCACAGAGAGAGAGAGAGAGAATGGATATTACCTAGAAGAATCTATATTATAGCCGATTGTGTTAGTTGGGTACCTAGGCTAACTTTGTTAGACTTATGAACAAATTGGACTTATAAAAGTGCTCTCGGAATGGCACTCGTTCATGTGTAGGGGACCTACTGTATAAGGGATACAGTCTTGGTTGCTGTAGAAAGTGATTCCAAAAGAAACTGGCTTAAGAAAAAAAATACGGAAGTGTTTCAAAGGAGAACTGAAGTCACCCCTGCCCAGATCCACTCCCCAGTGTAATCACTATTAAAAGAAACACTTTTAAAATAAATCTATGGCCTCTGTATCAATCCCAGGGCAGCACAACTGCTTATTGACCAACATCCCCCACCCTTCAAAAAAAGAATATGGCTTAAACAAGATAGAATTTTATTTCTCTCCTTCCGGTAACTAGCCAGGAAAGGTATGACGATTTAATGGTATCAGGGATTCTTATTCTTTGTCTTCTTGCTCTGCTATTGCTAGGGTTTGTTCTCATACATGTGACTGAAATGACTTCCCAAAGTATCTATAGGCAAGTGTGATGGAAAGAAGAGAGAAGAAGATGACGTATTCCTTCCCTTTAGGAGCACATCCCACATGTTGCATATATCATATTATCTTATGTTTAGTTCTTTAGAACTTTAGTAAGTTCTTATCTTACTCGCATGGTGATACATAGATGTTAAAGAGACTACACAATAAATTCTTTAGATAGATTAATCTAGGCTCAGCTAAAGCTTCTACTACTATAGAAAAAGAAAAGAACAGATACTGGCAGAATAACAATTAGTCTCAGCCACAGAGGGAATGACGAGCATTTCTACATCAAATACCATGAGGTTTTATTGCCTTTGTGATTTCACTCTTTCCCCTACTTATAATGTCCTTTATTCACAATCCCATTTGTCAAAATTTGACTCAGTCCTTAAGGCCCAGCTTTCATCTCCCTTCTGAATAATATTTACCAAACATTAAATTTGTTTGTCCATATTTCCCAGCCATCTTGCAATGGTTCGGGGCATGGGGGATGGAGGGAGTTGGGAAGACCTTGATTAGTTTGAACCCATATGTATGTATAAATATGTGTGTTTTGCACTTGTCACATTATACTTTTGTGTCTGAGTGGTTCCTGGGAAAATCAGTGAGCTCATCAATGGTGTCTGGTACACAGTAGAGCTCAATGAATGGTGATTGTATAGATATTTTTTTAAAACTGAGAAGAAGCAAGGAGTGGGGAGGTATCAAAGAAGATGAGACATTGAAAGTAAGAAAATATTATGCAGCAAAGTTATGGCATGATAAAATAATTTAGATGCCTATATCTTACTACAAGATATCATTACAATTTATTGGCCTCTGCATATTTTTTTGAATACCTACAGATAAGGTTTTCGTTCTACTACTTCTGATTGCATAAAATGTACTTTTTAAGGTAGCATTTGCTTCTTTTGCAAATTTCAAAATTGCCTTTGTGTTGAAGGATTCTAGCAAAATTTATCAGCCTATCTAGTGTTATAAGGATTTACTATGAAATGTATTCTAAAATGATAGACTTATTCTTTCTAATGAGACCAGAGCACACGACATAATATTCCAAATGAAAATTTGTGTATTATCCTGCCTACTACTCACCATGATCCAAGAATTTATGGGTTATCATTATCCCCATTTCACATATCAGAAAATTGAGTGGACTTTAATTCTGCAAACTAAATATTTATATTACTATGCAACCATTCAATATTTTGTTCAATTACTTATTTCATGCAATAATACATAAAGTTACTATAATATAAATTCTAACATTTGAGGTATTATTTCCACTAAGTACTGAATACATTTTAATCATTCATTTACTTTTTCTTTTTCCTCTATCAATAATAAAAATTAAAATTCTCTGTTTCGATTTATCATTTGGAGTGAAATCTGAAACTACTTTCTAAAGGAAGATCAATATATACAATGAAAAGTGCAAGACCAGTGTCTCAAAGTGTTATGCTTAAATTGTTTACCACATTGAAGTAGTTATTCAAGGGTAACCAGAAGAGCTGAAAGAAGTAACCCAAGAAGTTAAAATGATCTTTGTCACAGACATTTAAAAAGAGCAAAGACCTGTAGATTAGATCAAAACTTGTTTGAGTTTATCCACTCCATGCACGTAAGTGGGTTTTGTAACTTGTATTTACTCAGATAATGAAGTAGGAAACCCACAGTTTAAGATGATGTTTTATCAGCAACAACACAGTTGTTTAAGGCTAAAATTAAATGAAAGAATTTGGAGCTGCTTTTCAAGTCAGTCGAAGAAAGCATTTTAAGCAACTGAGATGTAATTATTTAAACATAAGCTTGCATAAAAGAGAGATAAATCAGTCATTTCATCTGGTTCCTTTTTCACTTTCAGTTAATGGCACGAGAATTGGCCTTCACCATTATTTACATCTATCCTTTCTATTCTACAAACGTATCCTAGGGTGTTGAAAAATTATTGTTTGTATTATTTCTTCAGAGAAGAAAAGAGGAGAATATTCCACTCAGTCAAGATTTATGCTTGCTGAAGGCAGCAAGAATTGCCTGTGCATATTTTAGAGAAGAATTTGGCTCCCAGCCACAAAAGTTCAAGTGACCACTTAGGACTTCTCATTGAGAACTACTGTATGCAAACACACGAGCTGTGGATCGATTCTTACTTAATTATCAGACCACCAACTTTGCCAGTGCCATTAGCTGCAATACAATCTTGCACAATGTGCAAAACCATCATGATTTTTCCTTCTGATCTCTCCGGTATGTTTCAGACCATCTATGGAAGGCTCAAAAGAAGTACATGTAATTTCACACTTATGTGTCAGGTTGATGGAAAAAGTAGGCATGCTACAATGCTTTCAGAGTTACAATTCAAGTGAGAAACCCAACTGCATATTAAATTCATGGATGAACAATGGAAACTGAAAGCCATAATTTCAAGTTTTATTTCTGCAGGTATTGGCATATGACATCAAATTATTAAATCTAGCACAATACAAAAGTGAACATGAGAGATTTACATAGGAATAAGAGAGCACTGTAGAGTTTGGGAATATGTAAAACCTGTAGAATACTTTCATAATAGTAAATTTTATGAAACATAAACGGAACAATAGTTTAAATACAACCCCCACCTAATTTCTATGGTAACCTACATATGTGTAATCCTCACACAAGTGTGCAAGAAAATACTGAAATGCAGAAACAATGTGAGGTAGCAGGTAGACACTTGTTACCTTTGGTTGCTTATGCATATGGATAGCTAATAATCCAACACAAATCCTTGTATGTATCTTTAGCGTACAAGGTTTTCTGGGTAAAAGAGGTGGTGATGGATTTTTATAACTAATACTCTGCCCAGAAATTTTCTTTACATCTCAAACTAGGAAAGTATATAAATCAATTTCCCTATAATGACAGCAGTGAAGAGAGAAAGTGTGTCAC
This sequence comes from Delphinus delphis, assembly GCF_949987515.2. Classification (NCBI taxonomy): domain Eukaryota; kingdom Metazoa; phylum Chordata; class Mammalia; order Artiodactyla; family Delphinidae; genus Delphinus; species Delphinus delphis. The sequence continues at coordinate 69,498,206 of NC_082684.1, read as the reverse complement.
TGGAATGAAATATTTCTGCACTGTTGTAAGATGGCAGGGCAGGCACATTTGCAAGAGCAAATAGGAAAAAAAAATCTGCTACACAAATATAGTTGACAAAGACTTTAAAGCATGGATCAGAAGGTTGAATATTGTTAAGATGGTGGTATTTCCCAAACTGATTTACAGATTCAATGCAATCCCTATCAAAATCCCAGCTGACTTCTTTGTAGAAATTGACAAGCTGATTCTAAAATTCATATGGAATTGTAAGAGATGCAGACTAGCCAAAACAATACAGATAAAGAACAAAGTATGTGGTCTCACAATTCCCAATTTCAAGACTTACTACAGAGCAATTGTAATCATGACAGTGTAGCACTGGCTCAAGGATAGATATATAAATCAATGTAACAGAATTGAGAGTTTGGAAATAAACCCATATGTCTATTGTAAACTGATTTTTGACAGGTATGCCAGTAATATTCAATAGGGAAAAAACTGTCTTTTCAACAAATGGTGTTGAGACAACTGTACATCTAAATGTGAAAGAATGAAGTTGGATCCTTACCTCACACCATATAAAAATTAACTCAAAAAAAAAATCAAAATCCCAAGTGTAAGAGTTAAAATGATCAAACTTTTAGGAGAAATTACAGGGGTAAATAGTCAATACCTTGACTTGGCAAAGGATTCTTAGATATGAAAAAAAAAACATGAGCAACAAATGAAAAAAAGGATAAATTGAACTTCATCAAAATTAAAAAGTTTTGTGCTTTCAAAGGACACCACCAAGAAAGTGAAAAGACATTGCAGAAAATAGGGGAAATATCTGCAAAAAAATATTTGATATGGGACTGTATCTAGAATATATATAAGACCCTTACAATTGAATAATAAAAGACAAAAATCCTAACAAAAATGGGCAAAGGTCTCAATAGGTACTTCTCCAAGGAACATATAAAAATGGCCAAAAGCACATGAAAGATACTCAACATCATTAGCAAGCAAGGGAAGCAAATCAAAACCACAATGAGAAACTATTTCATACCTACCAGGATAGCTAGAATCAAAAAGTCAGATATTAACTAGTGCTTATGAGAATATGGAGAAATCAGAGTTCTCAAGCTCTGTTGGCAGGAATGTAAAATGGTGCAGAAGCTTTGGATAACAGTCTAGTAGTTCCTCAAACATACATAGAGTTACCATATAACCAAGCAATTCCACTCCTAGATACAAACCCAAAAGAAATGGAAACATATATCTACACTAAAACTTATATATAAGAATGTTTATAGCAGCATTATTCATAACAGCCAAAAGATGGAAACAACCTAAATGTCCATCGACAGAAGAAATGTAATATATACATGCAGTGGAATACTTTTTAGCCATAGAAAGAAATGAAGTACTGATACATGTGCCTGTTTGGATGAACTTTGAAAACATTACCCTAAGTGAAAGATGCCCATCACAAAAGCCCACATATTATATGATTCCATTAATATGGAAGTCCAGAATTAGGAAATCTAGAGAGAAAGAAAGCAGATTAGTGGTTGCTTAGTGCTGTGGGTAGAGGTGAATGAAGACGGGATGCAGTGCGGGTAATAGTTAAAGGGTTTAGAGTTTCTTTCTGAGGTGATGAAAGTGTTCTAATTGACTGGGGTGATGGTTACATATATCTGTGAATATACTAAAATCCACTGAATTGTATAATTTAAATGGGAGAATTATAGCAAGTGAATTATATCTCAATAAAACTTTTTTAAAAACAAGAGAGGGCTTCCCTGGTGGCACAGTGGTTAAGAACCCGTCTGCCAGTGCAGGGGACACAGGATCAAGCCCTGGTCCAGGAAGGTCCCACATGCCGTGGAGCAACTAAGTCCGTGTGCCACAACTACTGAGCCTGTGCTCTAGAGCCCGCAAGCCACAACTACTGAGCCCACCTGCCACAACTACTGAAGCCCGCGCGCCTAGAGCCTGTGCTCCACAACAAGAGAAGCCACCACAGTGAGAAGCCTGCACACTGCAATGAAGAGTAGCCCCCGCTCACCGCAACTAGAGAAAGCCCGCATGCAGCAATGAAGACCCAACAGAGCCAAAAATAAATAAATAAATAAATAAATAAATAAAAACAAGGGAACTTTGGTAGGTTTAACTCATGCTGTACATCTAACTCTAAAGCTACATAGCAACTACACAACAGATGAATAATATGAATTCTGAAAAAAAAAGACATATGGTGATGTGTCAAATCCTAAAGAACTGAATATTCAGTTCTTATAAATGAAGGATATAAAATATTCAGCTTCTTTTATATTGAAGCAAATTATTCTCCAATATTAAATAAATGCAGTAGGAATACTAACAGCCAACGATTAGAGTTCTATTGAGAAAAGTAATTATAAGCTGGAGGCTATCATGAATCCTTAGTTACTTATGCTGAAATTCAGGAGAGCTATCAGAGATGGCCTCTGAAATATTTCTTTCAGAAAAAATTCTCTAGAGAAGGAAAATAAAGAGAAAAAAAGAGAGACCAGAGAGTGGGTTCAAGACAGAAAAGAAAATGTGCCTGAGATATATGTACTATGCAACCACTGAGATATTTTTTTCAAGTGGTTATTGTTGATTGTTCTAACAAAGTAGACCAGAAGACCAAGTATATGTACTGTAACTGAGGAAAAAAAATTTAAAAATTAATGCTTTCCAAGTCAATACATAAGCCTGAAAATAAAGAGATACAGTCAACACTATCAGGTTCAATGCAGTAAAAGTTACTTGTTGCCTAAAAATTTTAAGTTACTTAGTCAATGTCACCCAGAGGAATGACTGAGGTACTTCCAGGTAGGGTACTGGGTATTTTAGGGGGAGGTTCAGGTCCTATTCAGAGGACAGGACTTTATTACTAGGATAAAGGTTGGCCTATATTTAAGAGTGTGCTTTTAAAGAAGCACAGAAGTACATTTTAAAGCTCTTTACGAGTAAAACAGAGAAACCTGAAATGCTAATATATTTTGGGTAATAATCCAAATTTATATTGGAACATGTTTTTATCTGGAGTGATACAAAGAAAAATGAAAGCAGAAAAAAACAGCTTTTAGTTTTCATTATAAAACCAATATCAAAATGTATATATAATCAAACAAAATTGGTGAAGGTTATATTGAACAGAGTGAATAGAAGTAAAAAGTCTATAAGATGTAGTATAAAGTAGTATAAAGAGAAGGACCAATGCAGGAATGAAAGCCAATACATACTGCTCCACTATAATTTATATGATTACATTTTCTTAAGAATTTAACCTAATCCTAATAAATTGAGGCTGGGTAAGTGTTCAATAAATATAAATTGAATGAATGAATCTCAGTTAATATACTAGAGACATACTCTATAAAAATTCCACAATCTTTCTCATTCCTTATCTTCCCTCTCTCCAGCAGTGTGTAACAGAAAGTGTGCTTGCTTTGCATCAGGCAGGCCTGGATCTAAATTTCAACACTGACTTACTAGCTCTGTGATCTTAATGATCTGATTAAAGAATTATTTCAGCATGGTTACTTGCCTACTTTCTCTCTGCTGTAAATATGACAGAGGTAGAGGTGACATGAGGAAAGGCGAGGGAAAGATGACAGGTTAGATGGAGTTAGAGAGAGTAGTAAGACATGACCCTAGGTTAACTAAGAGTTCTGATGTTTGCGGGGACTCAGCTAATTCAAGTCTTCTGCAGTGCTTTATTTATGTTGACTCCATATGCTCAGGACTCCTCATTGCAGTGGTCAATTCAGGCCTTTCCTTTCCTCCCCTCTCCACACATGAGCTCCATGGTCTTTGTTGGAATGCTTTCCTTACTTCCTGTAATCCACAGACCCTCTGGCTCACCCTTATAACATAATATGCTAAGCCACTGTGTTCATGATCAAAAAGCTATAGGCTATCCCTCCCCACAGTTGTTATGTGGGCATATCTTAATAGTGGACATCTAGGGACAATATGTATGCCTATGCTTTCTATCTCTGGAAATAATTTCAGATGAGGGTGATGGCAGGTTCCTGGAAGGATGAAACAGCTATTTTGCTTCTGATGGGGATTTTGCTGGCATCGCATAATCATATAATTTAGGGGCTACACTACTCTGATCTTTTTTTGGAGAATACAACATAGATGATGTTTCTATTAAGGGATCTAGAGATATGCAAACGCCAAACTTCTTGCTTGGACTTATGAACATTTCTTTTCAATCCTCTGCAGGTCAGAGACCAAGTGAAAATAGAAAGCACTGATACCACTTAGAATATGAAGAGGCACCTGTGAATGTCCTATGAATTATTTCTCCAATTTCTCTAATCAAAGCATTGTTTGATAAGAGCTAGTTGATAGTCAAGTAGCCTTTTATAAATGTTACTTAAATCAAGAAAGTTGACTTGGAAAGCCTGGGTTATAACACTATTGAAGTGATTAATAGTATTATATACCTGCTCTATCAAAATTCACTTCTGTGACAAAGGGCTATTCATGTAATATCTTGTTTCACTTTTAACAAAATGCTTTAACAAAAATGCAGAATTCCAGCTTCATGTCATTTTCACATGGTGTGATTTTTTTGTTTGGGCTTTCAGTTTCCATTATTAAAAAAAAGATTTAGTAGATGGTAAACCCCAATATAATATATATACAATCTAAAAACAAGTTTCCTGAAATTGAGTTTTCTCTAAGTAAAGAAATAAAAGGAGAGTTATTCCTGTATTAATGACAAAGCAAAATTCTGATGTTCATGCAAGACTTGAAATTAGATCAAAATTACAGCTGTTAATGTAATTCCATTAGAAGTGTATGTATTTATACAATATAATTCAATTAACTTTAAAAGACAAACTGATTTTTTTTCTAGTTTTATTTAGGGTTGTCAGATCAAATAAGGACCCAGTTAAATTAGAATCTCAGATTAAAAAGAAAATTTTTTTTAGTCTAATATTGCATAGACAAAATATGCCTGTATTTTGTGGATTATACTTATACTAATATATTTAAAATTTATCTTGCATTCATTGGTATAGCCACTATGGAAAACAGTATGAAAATTCCTCAGAAAAATAAAAGTAGAGTTGTCAAATGATCCAGCAATCCCATTCCTGGGCAAATATATGGACAAAACTATAATTTGAAAAGATACATGCACCCCTATGTTCACAGCAGCACTATTTACAATAGCCAAGACATGGAATCAACCTAAATGTCCATTGACAGATGAATGGATAAAGAAGATGTGTGTGTGTGTGTGTGTGTGTGTGTGTGTATCTATGTATATATAAAATGGAATACTACTCAGCCATAAAAAAGAAATAATGCCATTTGCAGCAACATGGATGGACCTAGAGATTATCATACTAAGTAAATCAGAAAGACAAGTACCATGTGACATCATTTATATGTGGAATCTAAAATATGAAATAAATGAACTTATCTACAAAACAGAAACAGACTCACAGATATAGAGAACAGACTTGTGGTTGCCAAGGGGGAGGGGTGGGGGGGGAGGAACGGATTGGGAGATTGGGATTAGCAGATGCACACTATTATATATAGAATGGATAAACAAGTCCCACTGTATAGCACAGGGAACTATATTCAGTATCTTATAACAAACCATAAAGGAAAAGAATATGAAGAAGAATATATGTATATGTTAACTGAATCACTGCTGTACAGCAGAAATTAACACAACATTGTAAATCAACAATACTTAATAAAATAAATTTTTAAAAATCGAAAAATAAAATTTATCTTACATTCAAATTCAATTGAGTGCCCTATATTTTATTTGGAAGATATAGTTAGTCTTGAAGCCTTTTTCCTTCCTTCTCCAGTCCAATCTATGAACAGAAAACAAATCCTAAAATAAAATTTCTGCTCTAGTTTAAATAGGTGCTTCTTTCTCCACTAATCATCATATACATATTTCTGTGCTTATGCGTATGTTCATTTTCTTCTTTCCTTTCCATTTTCTGCCATCTTTCCTTTCACTTCTTCCCTCTTCCTCTTTCCCTTCTTTCATTTCCCTACGGATAGTAATTTTATTCTTTCCTCCACTCATAAAACCTATGCCTTTTAATAGATAATTAGTTCCAGACACACATCCTCTATAGTATTTTTTTCCCCAGATCTTTATTATGAATTCATTAATTGGGGAGAAATGTTGACCTTATTAAACTTTACCATACATTTCATTAAAAAAAGAACCCACGAGGACTTCCCTGGTGGTCCAGTGGTTAAGACTCTGCACTCCCAATGATGGGGGCCTGGGTTCAATCCTTCGTCAGGGAACTAGATCCCGCATGCCACAACTAAGAGTCCACATACCACAAGTAAAGATCCGGCATGCAGCAATGAAGATCCCACACGTGGCAACGAAGATCCCGCGTGCCACAACTAAGACCTGGCACAGCCAAATAAATAACTGAATATATATAAAAAAAGGAACTCACTATAAGATGTAAAGGAAATAAGGTAATTTTGAGAATTAGAAAAACCCAAACATGTATTTTAAGACCCAACCTTTAAAAAGATAAAATTAGAAACAAAATAGATCTAGCTTCTGTCAACTTATAAAATGCTATTCATGAATAAAAAGGGATAGTCAATTTCCCTTTTTATAAAAAACCATTTATTTGGGGGAAGGAGATGGATGATTATGAACTGTGAGCTTGGATTCAACCCTGCTTTAAAGCTGATTTCAAGCAGGACAAAAAAAAAGTCTCTTGATATACTCTCAAATTGCAGGAAAGGGCAGTTCACAGTATTAAGACTTTTTTGTCATTGCACCTCCTTTGTTGCTTTTGCTTGGGTGAGACCCCAGTCCTTCTTAAGTATTAAAGAGACTCTCATCCGTGTGATTCTTTCCGCACACAACTTAAGGGTTACCTTGGACCTCTAACTCTTTTCTACCTTACTTTCAAACTTAAGATGACAGTACATTTCAAACAACAAATCTGAGTCCAAACTCATGAATTCAAGCAGCCCCCTCTAACAATCCCACCTACCCCATAAATGGTAGGAAGGAGTTAAAACAGACCAAGAGAACAGTTGCTGGCTGCATCTACTACAATGAACCCAGTTTGCTCCCACATTGCTCCCGTTCAGCCTCATACTTCTAGGACAGCATGCAGGTTTGGGCTGCAAGATAATTTTCTGTAGACTACCCATTTAACTTTGACTATATTGTTTCATGATTAATTTACCTGTAGCTACCAATTATCTGTAATTAGATATATGACCTAAGTAAATTATAAATGAATGAACTTATTCATATTCAGCATCAATATAATTTTTAGCTGGCATAGTTTTGCAGTTTAAAAGATGAAGTTTTCCTTTTGATGGCATAGGAGTATTGCATAGGAAGTAGGTGTAATTCTTTCTGCCATGTCTGACACTAGAGTTGACCAATTTTAGTAACTTTTTGGAGCTCAAATTTATTAGAGGTTGCTGTTAGAAAAGCAAAAAAACTCTTCAAGAACCTCATGTATAAAAATATCATACAGTATGAGAATGGAAAACATTGACAGTTATTTTAAAACTGTCAAGAATTTAAGAGGAATATATATTATAAGTTAAGAGACTGAAGGAATAATCATACAATTTAAAACAGTTTAAAAGTTGTTTATGCATTATGATACTATATTGACACAATTCAATATTTAGGCTTCTGTTATTTGAATTTTCAGCTAGATTCACATGAGGTTGGGGACTGATGTTTATCCAGAACAATCCTTGTGCTAACAAATTTACATATTTTCTAATAACTCTGTGAGATAATTTTTTATGTCTACACTGTAGATAAAAAAATTGAGGCCAAGAGAGTTTAGTTAATTTCTCCAGGGTCACAGAGTTATTAAACAGCAAGCTGGACTTGAATTCAGATTGGGCATGTGCTTTTTCTGCTATATAGTGCAAATTCTGAGTTTCAGAAATAGAGTGGAGTGAGGAACTATAAAAAAAAGTAGAAGCAATTACTAATGCTATCATTCAAAAATTTCTTAAACTTCTTCTGGAATTTTTCAGAAACTTGAATTTTTTGTGCTTGTGTCTATGCGAAATATCTGGTAACTCAGTATAGGCACTATATTTTTTAAAAAGGAAAGATGAAAGAAGTAAAGAGAAAGAAGGCAAGGAAATATAAAAGTGAAACACAGGGAAAATATCATTCTTCCCTTTTTATATGATTAATTATGGTGGAATGGAATATAAAAAACCTGAAAACCTGCAGGCTCTAGGTCTATATTCCTGTGGTCATATGACTTAGAAACTGAACTTTCCTTCTGTTATGCTAAATAATTAGGAAAAACCAGTAATTGTTAATAGTTTCATCCACCTGATGGGTAGGCAGAGGATGTAACTAGTGAGTTGGGGAGTCAGGAGGGTAACAAAGGCCCATGAGAAAGGCAAAGGGATCTTCTTGAACGCTTAACACAGTACTCATGCTAAGGGTCTCTGAACATCAGGAAATATGTTCCCTGGCTGGGACTGATACTGTGTCTCTCACTCTGCAAAGATCTGTTGGCATCTTTCTGTCAAACTCATTGCCCAGTTGTGACAACTGCACAGGACCACATAGGACGGTGCCAAAGTCAATGAAGAAAGAAACTCTAAATGTAAGAAAACATTCAATAATAGGCTCAACTGTTGGCTACCTCACTCTCAAAGGTCATCTATGATCTTCTCACTACCAGTCAACCCATTTTCTTATTTCCCATTCTTCCTGTCTGTAACATCTGATATTCTTCCTTGAAAAACATTTTTCCATGTTTCCACAAACAATGCTGTCTTCATTCTCCATCTACTTCTTTGAGTCCTTCTGCTTCATTTTTGTACTCAAGGCTGTGGATGTTTTTCAAGAATAAGTCTTCGGCTCTTTGCTCTTTTCTTTTTATGCACTTAATAAAATATTCACGCTCATGGCTTTAAGTATTCCTGCTCTGTGCTAAAACTAAATTCACATTTCCTTTTCTGACCTCTCTCCCAAGACCACAAGAATATCTCCACATATTTATTAGTCACTTCCTCTCCATCATCCTACTTTTACATCCAAGTCTACATGTCTAAAACCAAAATTAATATATACTCCAATAAAAAATGTCAAGGCATAAACAGGAAATGCACAAAATGCAAAATAACTAACAAACATAACATGTTCACAATCACTAGTTATCACAGAAATGCAAATCAAAACAAAAAAGACATACCATTTACAACCTATCAAGTTGTCAAAGACTATTTTAAAAATTATAATACAGAGTACTGGCAAGAATGTAAGGAAATGGTCACTCATATACTGCTGACAGAAGAGTAACTTGACAAAACTTTTCTTAAATGAAATTTGGCAATATGTGACAAAAGCCTTAATATACTGCAGTGAATATAACCCAGTAATTTCATTTCTCAGTATATATTTTAGGGTAAGAAATGTATGATTTATATCACATATATATATTCACAGTATTGTTTATATAAATGAAAATCAAGAATAATGTAATTGTGTCACAGAAGAGAATTATTTAAAAATTATGGCAAATCCATACAATAAAATATTATATAGCCAAATAAATGCAGTTACAGAACTCTGAAGTGAAAAGATGTTCTTGATACATTTATAGTCAAGGTAGGTTTGTGTTAAGTTTATATTATGTTGAATAAAAAATGTAGGCAATGATACAGTATATAGAATGTAACACAATATTTTTTATATATATATATATATATGTATATATAAATTATATATATATATGGAGTGAGAGAGAAAGAGACACAGAGGCCTGGGATAGTATACACCATAGGATAAAGAATAGTTCTTGGCAATTTTTCTACTTTCTCTTTATTGTATTTTCCATTTATTTTCATAATGAGCGTATGTGCTTGATTTTACAGTAAGAAAATATTTTAAAAACAAATAAATTTAAAAAACAATAAATACATAAAAATAAAAACAAATACATTTATTTTCCTTCCAAAATTTGGACTTTTTCTGAATTTCTAATTGTGTCAATGGCATCCTCATTCTTGGTCATCCATACTCAAAGCTATTTTATGTGTCTCTGATATTTATATAACTTTATCCAAATATTTAGTTTGTCAATTTGTTTCTGATCTGCACCCCACTGACAGATTCCTTTGTTAAATATTATTTTTGTAAATGAATTTCCATGCTTAAAACTTGCCCCATGTAGAAGGAGAAATTTGGGGTTCTGATTTGCATGCTGTTTAGACAGTAGAGGTATGCTCATTTGTGAAAATTTATCAAGTTGTATACCTATGATTTGTGCAATATTGAGGGTATTTATACATTGATAAAAAATAAATAAAAAATCTGCCCTTTACCTACAAGATAAAGTTAAAAATCCGTAGCTTAACATTATATCCTTCTATAATCTGATCTTAATCCTTCTTAACCAGGATCATCTCCAATATTAGCATGATAAAATTTGCTAATAGCATTGGTTATGCAGTCTCTGCAAGAAATTGTTCAGCACTTTATATCATTTGTCTTATTTGATTATCCCAACCCTCTAAAGTATGTACTAATATTATTCCCATTAAACTAATGAAGAAACAGAGACTTAGTAAGAATAAGTTATAAGTTATATTTGTAGTTCTGGAAATTTACTAGCTTTGCCATCCAGTACTCATTCCCTATCTTCTGGTATTAGCTCCCCAACTTTGTATCCTAGAAGGTCTACCATTCAAGGTGATTTACCCTCTTCAGCAAAAGGATGGAGCAAGACTTTTCAGATACTCTTCCTGAATAAAAATTTTGAGAGTAATAATAAAGAGATTGATGATGGCAGCAGATGGAAAGAATATTTATTAGTGATTAGTTCCTGTTACAGACCCACCAGAGATTCCAGGTTCCTGCCATTGGAGCAAGATTCCATTTCAATACTTTAGTTACTACCTCACTTCTGTGGATAAATTCATTTCCTCCCTTCCCTTCCCTTCCTTTTTCTTCCCTTCCTTTCCTTTCTCTCTTTCTCTCTCTCTCTCTCTATCTCTCCTTCCACTTCTCTCCTTCCTCCACCGCCTCCCTTTCCCACTTTTCTTCCTTTCTCTTTTCCTTCCTTCCCTCCCTCTTTCTCCTTTCCTTTCCTCCCTCCTTCTCCTTTCCTTTCCTTTCCTTTCCTTTCCTTTCCTTCCTTTCTTTATGTTTTGCATAAATCAGTGGAAGTACATTTCTTTTGCTGAGGGTTATTCAGCAACAGCATGTGTTAGTGCTGAAATTTGAACTCAAGTCTAGATGACTTCAAAGCTTGTGTTCTTAACCATTATGTTTTAGAGTGTGACTGCAACCTCAAGCCCACCTCTGGTTCTCATTGCTTAAATGCATACTTGCTCTTTGGGATCAAATTTTGCGCAAGCCACTTACCCTTCTAAGATATTTTTCCTTTGCTTTCCATTTTCTCCCAATTCTACTGAAACTTTCCCACTGACCATCATAATACCCACTTTCTCTAAAATAGTCATTAAACTCTTTAAATCACAGAGACACTCTTTTCATGACACTTCTTATTTGCTGGTGGAATCTGAGACAGAAAGATAAAAGCCAAGAATAACTCTTCACCTTGAAAAACCACCACTGGTTCCCTGTGACTTACAGATAAAATCTAAACCTCAGAAAAGTCACATGCAAGGCATTTAAAAATTTTTTTGAGCCTTATTTTTTTAACATCTTTATTGGAGTATAATTGCTTTACAAAGGTGTGTTAGTTTCTGCTTTATAACAAAGTGAATCAGCTATACATATATATATGTATCCCCATATCTACTCCCTCTTGCATCTCCCTCCCACCCTCCCTATCCCACCCCTCTAGGTGGTCACAAAGCACCAAGCTGATCTCCCTGTGCTATGCGGCTGCTTCCCACTAGCTATCTATTTTACATTTGGTAGTGTATATATGTCCATGCCACTCTCTCACTTCATCCCAGTTTACCCCTTCTCCCTCCCCATGTCCTCAAGCCCAAGGGATTTTTTAGTCTGGTTCAAATCTATTTCTCTAGTTACATCCTGTGCTACTTTCTCCCTTTCTCCTCCTCACCAGCACGTCCTCCCTCCCCCATCCTTCCTCTTTCCTCTCCAGCCACACAGATCAACTCCTCCTCTCCTAGTCAGGTGAAAATTCGGCAGTGGTCTACACAAAATGCCTGAACAAACTTTACTGTGTTCATACGGGCACCATTCATTTGTTGTAAAACTTCCTTGTGACAATTTTTCATTGTATTGTATTTTTTGAGATTCACTTTTATCTGTGGTATAGAGGAAAACACACTGTTCAGGCAGTGAAAAGACTGAATTAGTTCACCTCTTCTGCTCTGAAGGGTTTAGATCAGCAGTGCCCAACATTTTGGGCACCAGGGACTGGTTCCATGGAAGACAATTTTTCCATGGATGGGAGGAGGAGGTGGGTGGTTTCGGGATGATTCAAGAGCATTACATTTATTGTGCACTTTATTTCTATTATTTTTACATTGTAAAATATAATGAAATAATTATACAGCTCACCATAACGCAGAATCAGTGGGAGCCCTGAGCTTGTTTTCCTGCAACTAAATGGTCCCATCTGGAGGTGATGGGAGACAATGACATCTGAAGTGTGTTGCTTATGTCCAGTCTACTCCGTAAGATGCAACTAATTGTCACTTGCCACTCACTGACAGGGTTTTGATATGAGTCTGCAAGCAACTGATTTCTTATGGTCTCTGTGCAGTCAAACCTGTCTGCTAATGATAATCTGTATTTGCAGCCACTCCCCAGCGCTAGCATCACTGCCTCAGCTCCACCTCAGATCATCAGGCATTAGATTCTCGTAAGGAGTGCGCAACCTAGATCACTCGCATGCGCAGTTCACAGTAGGGTTCATGCTCCTGTGAGAATCTAATGCTGACGCTGATCTGACAGGAGGCGGAGCTCAGGCAGTAATGCCAGCGATGGGGAGCGGCTGTAAATACAGATGAAGCTTCGCTCACTTGCCCACCACTCACCTCCTGCTGTGTGGTCCGGTTCCTTACAGGCCATGGACCGGTAGCAGTCCATGGCCTGGGGGTTGGGGACCCCTGGTTTAGATAATGTATTGCTCTACACTATCCTTCCTTATTTTTTTAATTTATCTGTTCATTTTCTATGTGGAAAATGTAGGGGGAGAATGTTAATATGATAAATCTGAGTTACACTCACAGTGTATTTATTTATACTATAAAGAAATTGCATTACACCATTGTTTAAATCCATGAAGAAATATTGTAACAGAAAAAGTATAAAATTTTATATATGTTTTTGACATTTTCTTGAAACATTGCAGGACTTTATGTCATTATTACTGATATTTTGCCTCCAGGGTTTTTGCCTCTTTGAATACAAAATCATGTTGTACAAAATAAGATGAAATGTTTTTCCTGTAGGTTAGAAGGAGCATATTGTACACTGCTGGAAATAAATCACCTGAGAATAAATATATTAGAAGATGCAAAATGCCTTTTTTATGCTCATAAGGAGAGATGACATCAGATGCCTAGAGCTTGACATTAAAGACTTGTATACTAAATGCAATACCTCAACTTGTCTTTGAAGCACAATGGCTTTTTACATGAGATTCCAACAGTCAGCATAGCCTCTTTTCTCTACTCTAAGAGAAGTTGAAACAAGTTTTGCTGTCTTCTTAGTTTGGTACCACTTTAAATATTGGCGTATTTTGGGTTTCTAGATTATTTTGGGCATGGGGGTTGAACAAGGGACTTCTTTGTAACAGCATCCCCAGATGTTATGACTTTTTCACTCTGCATAGAAATGTGAATATATTTATATATTGGAGTGACACTTCTACAGGAAGCCTAGAGACCTGTTTACTACATGTCACCAAAGTTAAAGTGCAAGTGTGGTAAATTTCACTACTTGTTTAGACTTCATGAATATAATTACTCAATGTTAGACAATAAGAAATGGAAAACACTTAAGTGGCTTTCTTATACCTGGATCTGTTGATTTTGTCAATGAGGGCTTTCATTAAGAGCCACTGAAGGTTAGTCCCTCTCAATTGATGTCGTGGTAACAATTTACTCTCTCCTGCCATAGTAAAGATAGAATGAAAAGAACCTGTCCTTCAATCTGTTTGTGGTAGAGATTTTTTGTTTTTTTTTTAGTATAAACATTGAATTCCTCTGCTTGCTTGGAGATGGAAGGTCATTAACAGGGCACTTGAGCAGATTGGAATTACAGTCAATTGAGACGTTGAAACATCCTAAATGGCCTAATGCAGCAACTAAGTGCTTCTTGAATTCCAAAACTTTTACTCGAACACAACAATCATGAATTTCCACTGCCTTTGGTAAATGCTGTTTTTTACAGTTTTGTGTAAAGAAGCAACACAAATTTAAATTACTGTATTTATATTTTTTACTTAGCAACATTAATTTGTCAAGATGTAAATGTAAAATCGAGCCTAACTTAATTAGATGTGGTTAAATATTAAAATTAGTAGAAAAATTAGTGAAAAGTAAACTTGGCGATACAGCTAATGCCAATGCGATTTATTTTAACTGTTTGAGTCTATATTAATTTGTACTATTATAGTCATAGGTGTGAAAAATGGCCATTTGTAGGCATCAATCAAGGCTAAGATGTTCTGTCTTTCTTTATGCACACATATTTATAAAGTATATGGAGTATATATGTAAAGAGAGAGTATATATATTTAAATATGCATATATATGTATATGTAGTGTATTTATATATATATATATGTATACACACACACACACATATAGTAGGCTTACAATCTCTTAAATGTTGGTTTAATTCCTAGAAAGAGAAATTCATTTCCAGAACACACAGATAAAAAGATTTTTGTGGTTTAAGGTAGAGAATAGACTACAGAATGAAAAGAAACAAAAGCCAACGTAATACATCCCAACATGAACAGTTCATAGTTATCAGATTTGTAATTGCCAATGAACAAACATTAGGAAATGTGCTAGAGAATTCTCTAAGAGCCACTGATGGAAGAATCTGAGGCCAAAGGACAAATAAAGTATTGTTTTTTAACATCTTTATTGGAGTATAATTGCTTTACGATGGTGTGTTCGTTTCTGCTTTATAAAAAAGTGAATCAGCTATACATATACATATATCCCCATATCCCCTCCTTCTTGTGTCTCCCTCCCACCCTCCCTATCCCACCCCTCTAGGCGGTCACAAAGCACCTTTTGATTTAACAAGAACATAAGTTTCCCCATTTTTTCGTCAAACGTTCTACTTGTATTTATTCCTATTTTTCATTTTCTGATGCTCTCCAAATATATTTTAAAATATATCTTACATTTTTTCTTCATTGCATCTTTGATCACACTGTCTCTTCCCCATGCCATAAAAGCAAGGAAAATTTGAGTGGGGAGTCCAGACTCAAGAAAGCATGGTGGAAGTGTCATCAGGAATCAAAGTTATCTTAGGCCATATAAAATACAATATATGAAAAGAATGTATATCTAAAGTTTTGTGATGAATAACTATAGTAGATACAACAATGAAGTACTAGGAAGAGCTGATTTTAGACCTGGTATTTTCATTCATCAATAATAGAATAAAGGTCACTTTTTTTTTTTTGCCTTAGCTTTCCACATCTGTTCAATGAAAGGATCTCATTAAATGACCTGTGAGGTATGTAGAACTCCAAAATTCTATGATGTTAGGTGCCCTTATAAATTGCTATTTTTTGTCATTTATTCAATGATTCCAAGTTACTAATGAACATAAGTTAATAGAAAATTTGGATAATTTTCACAGTGTGAATTAGAGAATGCAGGCTCTGTTAAAATCAATGGGAGAATAAGAAGGCAGGGAGAAGGGCAGATTGTGAGGCAGGCATATTGAATCTTACAAAACAAACTCGAGATAGTATGGTGGTAGGCACTCTGCTGGTAATTAGTTCAGTGCTGTGAGATCTTGAAAGGCTGAACTTTAGGAGATGGAAACTAACTGTGAACTGGAAATAGGATGCCAATGTACAGGTGTAGACATCTTTCTGAGATCAGTTGAAGGGGAGGCAGGAAATGAGGTGGCAATTAAGTAATCGACTGCTGTCAAGATTAGATTTTTTTCAAGAAGACAGTCTAGGGCAAGGTCAAAGGTAAATGTAGGGTTGAACCAAACAGGAATCAGGGTTTTCATTACTTAGATAAATATATCTGAAAAATGTCTATAGAGTTTATACTGGGGCAGCAATGCATATTTTGTAAACACACGAAATCTCAAGCCTCATACCAGTAAATAATATGTTTGAGGCGCGCTTGTAAATACCTGGCATGGCCCAGAACAGTACTGAGAAAACAATACCTCTTTTATCATGCTTTAGTATAAAGTCTACCAAATAATAATAATATGCATTTTTGAAACGACTAAATATATACTTACAGAGCACACTATTCAAAGCCATTATAGACTTGTAAGCAAGTTAATAAATGTTCAAAAGTCCAAAACTACACATTCATGTAATACACAGCTATCACCTTCAATAGATTAAATAATGCAACTTCTCAACCTTGGTCCTTTAACCAATATCTATAAAAGCCTAAATAGATATTTTTAAACCTAATCTTGAATATATGCAGAAAAGAAGTCTTTACCTTACTTATGTAGAAGTCATTGTGATTCTCAGCTATTGTTTATAAAATATTTTCATTTTGAATTCTATTGTTTAAAATATTCTTTTATTGCATATAAAATATTTAATTTAATAATTAAATTGATCATAAAATAATTTTTTTTTTTTTTTTTTTTGCAGTACGCAGGCCTCTCACTGTCGCGGCCTCTCCCATTGCAGAGCACAGGCTCCAGACGCACAGGCTCAGCGGCCATGGCTCACGGGCCCAGCCGCTCCGCAGCATATGGGATCCTCCCAGACCGGGGCACGAACCCACGTCCTCTGCATCGGCAGGCGGACTCCCAACCACTGCGCCACCAGGGAAGCCTGATCATAAAATAAATTTTTGAAGAGCTCAGGAAAACCATCACTTTAATGTCTTCATTAATACTTAGTGGGGATTTATTTAAAGCAAAATTGTTTTTGCTGATATTATGAACTTTACCCACTACCTACCAGTAGGTATAAAATAAGAATTTACCTTTCAACAGAGCAGAGGATATCAGTATGGTTACTATATTCAAGAATTCTAGAGGATGCATTTCCAGCAAAATTTTCATGGGTAATACAGTATTTAAATCTTAGAATATTTTTAAGAAATTCATTTTATCATTTCATTCTTAGAATTGGTGAATAACTCTAATTACTCATTTTTCATGATAGAAAGTCAAAAGGTCAAGCTGCTTTTTTGTAATTTTAAAAGTCTCTCTTAATGCTCCGGTAGTCAGTTGAACATTTCTTAGTGCTCTCTCTGGAGGTAAAATAATTGTATTCATTGCATTATCTTATCTGAAACACTGTGTAGTAAAGGTGACATGGAAAGGATAAGTCATCTTCAATGCCCTCTTCACCATTCTGTCATTTTTGTCTTACTACCATTTCAGGCATAACCCTGGGTTATTGTTCTCGGTTGTTCATGGCTTGGCAGTTCATGGTTTATGCCTGGTGTAAACATAATAAAACCCAGCATTTATTTATTTATTTAAACATCTTTATTGGAGTATAATTGCTTTACAATGGTGTGTTAGTTTCTGCTTCATAACAAAGTGAATCAGCTATACATATACATATGTTCCCATATCTCCTCCCTCTTGGGTCTCCCACCCATCCTCCCTATCCCACCCCTCTAGGTGGTCACAAAGCACCAAGCTGATCTCCCTGTGCTATGCAGCTGAAACCCAGCATTTAATAAAGCCCATCTGTCTGATGCATCTCTATCAGAGCAGTCCCTCTAGCTTTGCTATGTCTTTGCTATCTGGAGTTTGGTTAATTTAACTCTGCATTTAAAAACATAGGAAAAGTCGATTATTATGTTAGAAAATGCTTTTAATTTGTCCTAATCAGAAACTTTCCCAATACCAATATTATATAGCAAAAGACTTTGCCCCTATTTTAGGGAGATAATTAAAGCTATTGGGAATGATTTATCTCAACTACCCATTTGTCCTCTGAACATCTGCTTTCTTTCTCCTAGTCTCTTAGCCTCTTTCTCTCTAGTGGTTTCTTTCCATAGTCTAAAAACGTTTCCAATTCCCTTGAACTAAAACTATTCCCTTAATCATATATCTTTTGGCAAACTCTGTCCCTTTTCTCTTTCCCTCTCATGCACACTTAATGAACAATTGGTTTCATCTCAGATGACTATTATTCATTCCACATTAATCCTCCAACGCCCTGCAACCTAGCTTTTGTCCCCATCACTCTACAGAGACTATTCTTGGTGAGCTCAATAGTGATCAAACCCAATGAATCCTTCAGTCTTTATCTTACCAGATAATTCTTTTCAGTGAATATTAATGATCATTTTCTCTCTTAACGCTTTTCTATTCCCTTATCTTCCATGACACTACACTCACTTCGTTCTTTTTGTTCCTCTTTTTCTTTCTTTCTCTGTCTCTCATTTAGTTTGGCCCTTATGTAACTCTTATTAAGCATTACATCACGTCTGGTGAGATTTCATCCAGGATCATGATTTCAAGCATACCCAACCTACATGTGGGTTATTTCCAAGTCTCTATCTCCAGCCCAGACTTGTAACTGCACTTCAGAATATATATTCTCAATTACACAAGAGCATCAAACACAAGTCTGAAATGAAATGTACCATTTTTACCCTAAACGAGCTCATACCCTATATTTTCTGCCTAATTTACCTATATCAATTTCTATTCCATCACTTAAGACGGAAGACCTTCTTTGTTCATTCTCTTTTCTTCTCCAAACTTAAGCCTGCCAAGTACTGTTTTTCATCGATTACAGATGCAGATTTCACATTTTAACAGCTCTGAAATCAGGATACATCTCAACAAGCAACAATCGATGTAGTGTTATAGTTTGATTAGCAGAGATTTCATTCCCTCTTAGTGGTACAAAAAGAAGTGTTGTGTCCTATGGTCTGGTTTACGGGGTCTTACATTAGAAGAAATACAGTACTTCATAAATCTATGTCAATCTCTCCACTTCACTACCACTCCGGTAATACAAGAGTCTTTCTATCTTCTGTCTAACCATTTTTATCCATTATTCCTCAACACGTGAGAGTCTTGCATTTGCAATGCAATCGGATTATTGAATTGTTCTGCTTTAAACTTTCAGTTCTTCCTCATCACTTATGGAATAAAGCACAATGTTATTTACATGGGATTCAAGGCTGCTCGTGCTCTAATCCGTGACTTGCCCCATAAGTCTTCTAACATCCCTTCCAGGCTTGAATTTCCAGCAATACCAATGTGACTGATTCTCTCCTCAAGATCTTTTCTCTTGTGTTCCCTTTTCCTGAAAGCTTTCCTTCACATACACAACCAGAATTCCTCTTTACGACTCAGCATCTAGGAAAGGAGACACTTTGCCTCTAAGCAGGGTTAGATGCCCCACAATAACCTCTGCACATCCTTCATTGTGCTTACCTCATGTACCATAAATTTTATCAAATCTGTGTGGTTCTCCAACCTGGCTGTTTTCTTTTTGAGGACAGAGTCTATATTCAGTAATTTTTACATCCTTAGCACCAAACATAGGACCTGGTACCTGGAAGAATTTTAGTAACTACTTATTGAATAAATGTTGAATGGGATATATCAGTGGACAACTGATAGTTAAAACATTCTTGAAGAATATGATTGCTCATGAAATCACATGGAGGGAAAAGAAATGAAGGCTGAATTCCTGAGAACATCACTATTTAAGGGGTATGCAGAAGAAGACATTCCTGCAAAGGAGACTGAGAAATACAGAGTAGAGACCTACAACTTTGATTGACCAGTGGTGACATGGAAGCTCCTGTTCCCTCGGTCATGGCTGGCCTTCCCTACCAAACTCCCACAATCACCTCCTCCCCATTCCTTATCTACCTGCCCTGATGAGGGGATGCCTGAGCTAGGATCTGAAGGATGTTAATTAGATTCAGAGTGAAGGGAAGAATATTTCAGACAAATAATCTGGCATGTGTAAAGTTTCTGTGGGAGAGATCATAAAAACTGACCCACACATGGCAGAAGCAGAAAGGTGTGGTGTGAGTGGGCATAAGATGAGCCTGAAGAGTAATATATATTGGGGCTTGAAAATGCAAGGCCTCATGGATCGCGTTATGGAGTTTTCCCTTTAACCTTGGCATGATGGAAAGTCAGAGGAGGTTTTAAGTCCCGGACCAGGTCATATGATGAGATATGCATTTTCTAAAGGTCGTTCTGTCTTGAGTGGAGGGGAACTAGAGTAAACAGAGAACAGTTAAATTTCTTGCACAAATTAGGGAAATCAATAAGGTGTAGGAAAAAAACATGGAATTTATAGCTGAACAGGCATGAGATAGACCCAGATTCCAGCATTTCTATGACATTGTGAGGACTGAATGAGAGATCTTGTAAAAACCTTGACAAACATTAGCCCTCTTCCATCTCTCCCAAACCAGGTTCTCATTAAACATTTACCAAAAAACTATGTGTTATGCATAAAGGTACATTCACTTTCAAATTTTAAAATCCACCTGAAGCTTATATTTAAGACTTATAGTCTTATTATATTGTTCTGAATAGCTATATTATTAGTATCTACCTTTATACTTTTTATTCTTGACTTCTTGTTATTTATTTAATATAAAAAGTAAATTCCGATCTTATGAATAAAAACAAAAATGTGGAAAACTTGTTATATTGACTTAATAAGTAGGTTGAGGTAAGTAGAGAAGATCATAATTTGGACCAACCAACATCAACTCTAACCCCCTGAACAATGCCTTCTTTTATGTACTGCACTTCATATGGGTATCAGAGGAGAACTGTGTAATGACAGCCTTAATAGCTACCAGTCATAAAGAAACAACAGAAGAACAAATGTTGAGACTTGAAAGTTGGAAGGATCAATAGATAGATAGCATTTGTTATATGAGAGCTGAAATTAGATCTTCAAAGAAATACTGCCGAGAGCAAAATAAATTAGGTAATTTAGTATGTTCAAAAAACAACTTATTTTAAGGTCTGAATCCCAACATACACTATATTATTTCTTTCACTGCTCATCTGGCTTAAAGGATTTATCCAATCCAACCTTTGTGTATCCTCTCTGGCTATTTTACAGTCCAGGTTACCCTTTCTGGTGTAATTTTTATAAAATACCCTCTTTTTTTGAGGGTGTGGGTGATTTTCATGTTCTGTGGGCATGTTTCTTAAAGGCAGATATTATTTATCTTTTTATCTCTAGCATCTGGAAAAATCACATGAAATATGGCAAATACTTAAAGATATTGTTGGTCGGGTGGCGAATTAATGTGAAGGGTCTCTGCTCAAATACTACCTCCTCAGAGAGCCCCTTACTATCTACTTTCATCTTTCCTTTATGTTTCTTCATGACACTTATTGCTGTCTACATTTATATTATTTATAGTCCGTCTCCCTCACTAGAACATATGTTCCATGAGGGTGGGGACTTTGTCTTCCCTACTTCTATTTCCCCCAGGCCTGGAAGAGACTTTGGCACTGAATAGATGATCAAATATTTTTGATAACTGAAGGATCAATATTTTTAGTGTTTTCACTTTATATTTGTTAGTACTTGATAATAGTATTATGCTGGGAAACTATTATCCTATAAATGTTGGGATATATTAGTCAGGGCTCTCCAGAGAAACAAAACTAATAGAGAGGGAGATTTATTTTAAGAAATTGACTTATGTAATCATGGGGGTTAGAAAGTCTGAGATCTGCAGAGAAGACCAGCAAGACTTGATGTTGCAGTTTTGAGTTGGAAGGCAGTCTGGAGGCATAATTCCTTCCTTTCTAAGGGACTTCAGTTTTTTCTCTTAAGACTCTCAACTGATTGGATGAGGCCCACCCACATTATAGATAGTAATCTGCTTTACTCAAGTCCACTGATTTAAATGTTAATCACATCTGAAAAAATACCTTTACAGCAAAATGGAGATTGGTGTTTGAGCAAAAATTGGGCACCATGGCCTAGACAAGTTGACACATAAAATTAACATAAAAGAAGATCTTTTTTATAAACCCTAATCCTTAAATCTTGTTTCTCTTCCGTGGATTGACAACTGGAAGATTTAACCGCTTGTATGCTTCCTTCACAGCTGCTGCCAGCAGAGGGCGCCCTCAAGCACCAGTTCTGAGGGTCTCAACTTCATGCCAGGTCTACTGAAAGTGAGGTCTGCAGGCCTCCAGGATCTGTACCACCTAGGACCTTGTTAGAAGTGCAGAATCTCAGACCCTATCTTAAATATACTGAATTAGAATCTGCATGTTAGCAAGATCACCAGGGAATTCCTATAGACCTTAGGTAGTTGCAGTGCTCTTCCCAGGGAATTTGCGGCAAAGAAATTCCACACCCTCCACTTTTCAGATCCACTTTTCTGCACTTTTAATTTGCATTATGGGTGGTCATCTAACTTGTTTGAGGGTAGAAATGAGTCTTATGTTATTTGGCTCTTTCTGCTTTTCTCTGTTTGGAAAGAACACGGGGGGCGGGTAATAAAGAGCAGCATTATGTTACAAGCTCTATAAAAAAAGAGAAGTAGGCATAGCCTTCACTTTAATATAGGCCATCAAGGAAAAGGCAGCAAGGTAGAAGGTGGATTGCACTGCCTATTGGGAGACAAAGGTTCTTGATGTGAGTGCAACAGTTTATAGCCATGTGGCCTTGAAAAATATTTTGCCTTCAGCTACAGTTTCCTATCTGTATATTGAAAAGCTTGGATTAGTTCATCATCTTTAATCTGATTCCAATCTCTGATATTCTGCTATCAAATGAGATAATATATATGAAAGTACTCATAACCTGTGAAAGAAGTAAGGTAATGATGCAGAGGACTATTTAGTATAGCATCAGAATGTTCTCATGAAAGAGATACAAGACCAAATCCTGAAATTCTGTTTTTGAAGATTATGAAAAATTCAGCCTTTTAAAATATATATGAATAAATTAAATAAGGGTCTTTTTTGTCTGGGTACAGAATGGAGAAGGAATCTACATGCTTTGAGTTAGATGGAAGAAGAATGAGAATTTTTGGTTGATATATAATAGCCCAGAACTTAGATTTATGGAACCCCTAAATCATGGTTTGCCTGGTACAATCCATGCACACAATTATATATAAAAGAAGGTGCCAGGGTGTTGGGGTGAGTGGTGTGGGATAAACCAAGATATATGAGTCTGCTGAAAGATAAGCAAGCACACTGGTCTTTATAGAGTCTCAGATATAACTAAATCCAAATTCTTATATGATCTTAGGTTCTTATTGGGATTGGAAACACAAGAAACTTGGATAGAATTGTTCTAATTAAATCTAAAATTGAAAGCTTCTAGAAGGACTGGACCAAAGATTTGATTGGTCATGAGTTGAAGCAACATTATTTATACATTGACATCTGTCTTGTCACTCCCTCCTTCTCCCCACTGGAAACCACTAGTTTGTTCTCTGTATCTCACATGACTCCATTTAAAAATTTTCCATTGAACTTAGAATATAACTGAAGTTCTTTCTGTGGCATATCCTCTCTCACACCTCACTTATTTTGATTTCCTAATCATTCAACATCTTTCAGACACATTGACCCCTGTCATCTCCCACATACCAGATTCTCCTCTGCCCACGTTTCCCTGCATGTTAGCATCTGCCCAAAACATTCTCTGCCATTCTCCACATGGTGAGCTGCTTCTTATCCTTCAGTTGCAGAGAGGCCACCTTATAGCAATTTGGGTCCAATCATGATAAAAACACACAGTAGGTTAAATAGGGGGTGCTTAATTTAAAGACCTATTAACTATGATAAAAGAATAACTGTGCTATATAAAGAAGTTCTACATGGTGCGCTAGGGCCGAAGAAGGATACTTAAGAAAGGAAATACTTGGAAGTGGTTCAGACTTCACTGGAAGAAGTATGGTTTGACCACCAGACAGCAGAGAAGTTTGCTGCTGTATCCAGACTATAGTGGGTGTGGACTTGCTAGGTGAACAAAACGCAACCCTCTGCAATATAGAAGGGGGAAGATGGTTAGCAATGGGTGACTGAACATGGAATAGGAGTATGG
The DNA here is from genome assembly GCF_949987515.2 of Delphinus delphis. Taxonomy (NCBI): domain Eukaryota; kingdom Metazoa; phylum Chordata; class Mammalia; order Artiodactyla; family Delphinidae; genus Delphinus; species Delphinus delphis. Next base: position 69,474,021 of record NC_082684.1, on the reverse strand, counting down.
CAGTCAGCAATGATAGAAGGCCTTCAGAGCCGGAGGGCCATGAAGAGTTGGGGGGAAGGTTTACAGAGGAATGACTGATAGGTGTGTGATGCTCGGGTGCCTGAAAACTATTTAACGGGGAGACAAACCATTGTGATGTTTAGTCTCATGAGGGATCCGGTCCAGACAGCTGAGGAAAGGTTATTGCCAGCCAAGGCTGTAAGGTCACAGAGACACAGTTTTCTGGATCCTTAACTGGGGCAAGCTCTATGAGGTACCCTCACACTGTCACAATCTAACCACCAGCCATCTCTCCCCTGCCGCACCCGCAACCTCCTGCCAAAAATTAGAGGAAGACTCTTCTTTCTGCAGTATCTCCCCAGCACCCTCCGCTGGGAAAGCTTAACATCCTGCTCAATTTAAAGGGAAAATTCTTAAAGGAATTCTGTTGCTTAGCAAAGAGAATCTACTGAAGTGTTCATCCACACTTATAAGGCAGTAAATTAATAACTGACACACTGTTTTTGTGCCCTGAACTTAAGTAACCCTGCAAGCTTAACCCACTATTCTCTATCTGATCCCTCTGTTTCTTGAGTAGCACTTATTATAATTTTCTCTTTAATTTTATTTGGTAACTTTTTTTTTTTGTGGTACGCGGGCCTCTCACTGTTGTGGCCTCTCCCGTTGCGGAGCACAGGCTCCAGACGCGCAGGCTCAGCAGCCATGGTTCACAGGCCCAGTCGCTCCGCGGCATGTGGGATCCTCCCGGACCGGGGCACGAACCCGTGTCCCCTGCATCGGCAGGTGGACTCTCAACCACTGCGCCACCAGGGAAGCCTATTTGGTAACTTTTATTTTTCCGATTCTCTAATTAGAATGTAAGCCAACTAAAACAGCGACAACACTTACTATGTTCACTGTAATCCTCAAGCCAGGAAAGGATGCTTAAGGATGGACCTAGAGTCTGTCATACAGAGGGAAGTAAGTCAGAAAGAGAAAAACAAATACCGTATGCTAACACATATATATGGAATATACAAAAAAAAAATTAGTACTGATGAACCTAGTGGCAGGGCAGGAATAAAGACATAGAGAATGGACTTAAGGACATGGGGTGGGGCGGGGGAAGCTGGGGAGAAGCGAGAGTAGCATCGACATATATACACTACCAAATGTAAAATAGTTAGCTATGGGAAGCAGCTGCATAGCACAGGGAGATCAGCTCAGTGTTTTACAATGACCTAGAGGGGTGGGATAGGGAGGGTGGGAGGGAGACTCAAGAGGGAGGGGATATGGGGATATATGTATGCATATAGCTGATTCACTTTGTTGTACAACAGAAACTAACACAGTATTGTGAAGCAATTATACTCCAATAAAGATCTATTAAAAAAATAAATTAACGTTGAATGAATTTCCAGAATTGACTATGAAGAGGTGATCTCTCTTAGACTAGCAATAATAAGATCCCAACTCCAAGTCTGATAGGAAGATAGGAGTGGGAGAAGAAATGGGAATAAGTAAGATGGATCTTGCAGACCTGCCTCAGCTTACTGTCTCTCGTATTTCTTTCATTTTTATAAAAAGAAGAGAGGAAAGACACCATTATAATACTCTTATTTTTTAGTACATTTAACCCCTCAGTACACTGCTGATATTCCTATTCAAGTATTACACTGATTCTTCATTGACTTATGCATATAAACCCCTGGTTTTGAGTTACATGAAAACTGCATATGGCCATCAGCAGGTGGAATTCGTGTTGAGGATCTGCAAAGTACTTTGTGATTCCATCTTTACCGAGAGTTATGTCACAGGAAATATTGTGCTCTAAGGCATCAAAATTACCTATTACTGGAAAGCATTTAATCTTACCATCCAAACATATCTTGAGTAAACAGTAAGATAATATAATTTGATTCCAAGTTTTTTCAATGTCCCCCCTCTAGGCCTTGCCATTTATTTGGATATCTCTGAAGTATAATTCCTAAAATGTTCCTTTGCGTGCACTCATTTCAGCCATGAAAACTGAAAATCACCAATGTTTTTACATTATATACTCTCATATACTGAGACTGCTGTGTTCTCAAAATAGTTTATAAAATCCTGCAACTCATGGAAATTAATAGGGAAAGAGACTATTATGATGTTCACTCAATTGACTGGGTTCTTTTTTCTCTAAAATATCTCTAATGAATTTTCTAAAACTGTTTTCCCTCCAAGTTACAGTAAGTGCTATGAATGAAAAGAATGGGGAATGGGCGTGGTAGGATGAACCTGATTTATGTTGGTTTCAAGGAAAGTCTTTCTGAGTGACATTTAAGTTTAGACTTAAAGTTTGAAACGGAGTCAGCTAAGGAAAAAGAAAAGAGTGTTTCAGGAAGAAGAAAAGAGCACACCTGAAAACACTGAGGGAAGAAGGAGTTTGGCATTTTCTGGAAACTGAAAGAAGGTGGTGTGGATGGTAAACAGTGAACATAGGAGGTGAGGGCTAGTTGGAGATGAGACCAGGCAGGGGCAGATGACGTGCTGCTTCAGAGGTCATGTTAGGAAGTTCCACTGGTCGAGTTAGGCTGTGAGTGGCACAATCATATTTACTTTTTAAAAACCCCACTAAATATATTCATTATTCTACGCAGATATAAATATGTAAATGAACTTGATCTGATCTTTCATAATATAATAATTTATTAGACATCAAAAACTTCTGATAATTAAAATTTCTTCTTCAATTTTTATTGAAGATTATCTTTTAGTCAAGCAATGCATGTAAAAAGGCTGGAAAAATAAAGAAAATAATATCCACACACCCAACATATTTGATATACCCATCTTTGCTGTCATTACAGCACCTGTCTTTTTCTATGTGTTTCCTGATTTTTTTCCGTTAACATTTTAACATAGTAACTTTTCTGGGTTAAAAAAAAATCCTCCTTTTTATTAAAACACTGCATAATAACTTATTATATGACTACATAATTCTTTACTGTAAATACCACCATATTTTTGGACATTTAGTTTGTTTAGTTAGGTTCCTAGAAATGGAATTACTAAGTCAAATACCACAGGTGCTTTTATAATCTTTGTTACACTGGTATTTGAGCAGGCCTATTATACCATCCCACTGCAAGTGTTAAATATTATATCTATTTTGAATATTTATAACTAAATAGGTAGTTTTTAAGTATCTTGTGTACCTTATTGCTGTTTTAATTTGTATTTCTTTATTACTTGAAAATTTGAACATTTTATATTTCTTAGCCATTTATATTCTCTCCTTTCTGAATTATTTATTCATGCCCTTTGTCCATTACACTATAAGGGCTTAATGTTTTATTTACTAATTTGCACTTTTATTATATATATTTAAAATTTTTTTGCCTTGTTAATTTTGTTCATAAAGTTTTGTAACTTTTAAGAGGGACAGAAAAGCAGCCATCACAATTTTTTGTTTTTTGTTTTGAATAGAGTAACTCACTACTGAAGAGCAATTTGTGTTTCTGAGATTTCTCTATTGTTTCTGTAGCTCACTACCCCTCCCCAGGACAGAAAGTGCATTTTCCTCTATGTGTTGTGTTGTACCAACCAAGAATACTGCTGTTGTTCAGTGAATAGTAAATAATAATTATAGCAACAATTATTCTAGCGCCCTAAATGAGGCTGATATAGGGCAGTGGAAATAGGCAAAGAAAAAAGTCAAAGGACTTATAGTACCTTTTGTTTATTGATATCATATACCTATGTTACCTTATTAAATCTCACATATCTTTTAAAGGTTTTGTTATTTTCATCTACAACCTGGAGGAAGTAACTGAAACACAGAGGGGCAAAACAATTGTCTTCTACTTGAATGGGAAATTAGATGAAAATCCAACATCCACATGATCTCGAAAACACATTAACCTCATGCTTTAGTATCTATTTACACATACATCTGTGAGATCTTTCTTTCAAATGAACAAGAAATATAACCAAGAATAAACAAAATAAATATTTTTGTTTTTAAAGAGCTTTCAATTTTTAAAATAAAATATCTTAGTATATTTATTAACCAGTGGAGAAAAAAGTTTTTAAAAATTTAGTAGTCTAAGGATCAGAATAGGAGATAAAATAATCCTGGGATGATTCCAGTACCTTTTGTTTATCCATGGGTGGATTATCTGCTTTGTGAATTATTCATGACTAATTTTGAATCTTAGAGCTGTATTGCCCCACTGCTTGGTTAGCTCTGAGGCCCCTTCCTCCCACTACCCAGCTGGTGTGTGCTCAGGGGAGACAAACTCTTTTTAATATGAATCCAAGCAAAACACAATTAGGAAAGCAAATGTGCTGGAAAAATAATAATATCGTGGATTACAAAGCCAAATATGAAAGAATTGAATATCACTTACCCTTTTGAAATAGCCAACAACTGTTTCTATGCGATGCTTAGGTAATTGAGGTGGGCCAATCATGCTACAGACATTTAATCTATGAAAGGTCTCCCTTATTTGGTTTGATCAAAATAACTGAATTGCAAGGGTTGACTATGTCAGAGCAGTAGCTGCAAGCCTGACTCCTTTCCGATCGTCTCCAGGTTCTCCCAGAAGAAGAATCATCAGAAAGAACCATGGCCATAACTTAAGACCACATTCCTCTTCCAAGCTGAAAACAGCCAGAGCTAAAAAGAAGCTCATGCCTACATCTGAAGGGCTGCAGAGCTCTCAACCACACACACAAACACACACACTCTTCTCAGAAATTCTGGCACCTAAAAAATTTCACTATAGATTTTGTGGATTGGGTAGGTTATCTAGAGCAGCAGTCCCCAACCTTTTGGGCACCAGGGACTGGTTTCGTGGAAGACAATTTTTCCACGGCCAGGGGTTGGGGGGTGGGCATGGGGGATGGTTCAGGCGGTAATGCCAGCGATGGGGAGCGATGGGGAGCGGCAGATGAAGCTTCGCTCGCTCGCCCACCGCTCACCTCCTGCTGTGCGGCCCGGTTCCTAACAGGCAGCGGACCAGTACCAGTCCATGGCCCGGGGTTTGCGGACACCTTATATAGAACACATAAATACTATTATTCTATTAATTAAATAAAATTCCGTCATATTCATGAACATTGTGTCCATTTCCAAATGACAGAAAGCTTTTAGCAAAGTTGTATCCAAATGATTCACTTTCAAAAAATTCATGACCTGCACATACAGGTACGTGGATAATATATATTTTCCATAAGGTTTTCATTATGCAAAAGGAGCAACATTTAAAATGCTTTTTACAAACTAGGAAAACAATGCATGCTCATTGCTAAAAATTAAACTCTGAACTCTACTGTAATCTGATTAATTTGTATTGTAATCTAAATCCACTACATTATTTTTCTAAATAAATAGACTCAGATGAAAATGCTTAAAACATCCATTGATAATTTTAGAATATGTTTAAATAAGCAATCACTCTTTATATTACAGTCTTTCTTTTCAAACAAGGTTTGTAATACCATTTAGTGTTCGTATTTAAGGTAATGTTTATTAACAAATTACCATTATCTGTTACAAGTAGGGTTTCATTAAATGACTCTCATAATGTAAGGGATTTGAATTAAAGCATGTACTGCACTTCTTTATGTATTTTCTTTCTTTTTTTGCAATAACATGCCTAAAGATTAGCATAATTTATTTTCAAGGAATTAATGTTCTTCTTCAGAATAATAATTATTCTCATTTTGACCTGCTGAACTAGCTTCATATTTACAAAAAATAATTAAGTGTTGATCAGAATGTGGCATCTTCTGAGGCTTTCTAATCACCAGCTCTACCAATCCAGGGTGCTTCTTTGCTGACCCAACATAAATATACTTAACTAATGAGTTGTGGACCTTTAAGAGCCTTCTCTTTCTGCACTAAGCTCTCCTAAGAATTACTTCAAATATCTTCTTCGTTGTATAGATTCTTTCTTATTGTTCTATCTCAATCTTTGATTATGCTCATTGCTCAAGGAACTACCTGGTATTTTTTAATAATTCAAATTAACAATAAAAATTGCAACGACTCCATCAAGGTTAGAGAAGTATGCCCACTTCATTTACCTGAATTAGAAAACTTCTGTTCCAATTGTAATTTTCTAACAGGAAATATTTCTTTACAGTGCTTTGCAAAATTTCATGTCATGTTTAACAGTATCAAAGCATATAATGTAAGAAATGGAAAGAACCCAAGATATCATCAAATTTAACCCCATCTTGTTTGTAGATATGCTGATCGAGGCTCAGAGAAGTGAAGAAATATTCACAAAGTCACACAGCTAGGTAGTGCTAGATGGTATGCTATTTTATATAGGTTTTAGAAAAATATTTCCTGTATTTGTTAATCACTTTAAAGTTATTTGTATATATACACACATATATGTGCATCAATGTGTTTTACTAACTTTGTCAAATAAAAATGACAGTTATCTTCTGCAATGTTGTATCCTGGGTACAATCCAGACCAGAAAGAGGAAATTAATGGAAAAACAGGAGAAATCTGAAGAAAGTCTAGAGGTTAGTTAATAGTTATATACCAATGTTCATTTCTTAGTTTTGGTAACCATGCCACGGTAATGTGAGATGTTAACGTTAGAGATGTTAAAAACATGACAACAGTACAAAAATGGAGTTGCTTATGCTAAGCTCCACATCCCCAAACTAAGACTTCATTACAGTTTTGGCTATCCCAGAAATGGAATCTTAAACTAGTTAGTCAGGAATTGCCTGATCAACACTCGATAGGCCATCTGCCTGAAAGATCCCTGCTACCCCCTAAAGGAAAGTAACTTTGCAATAACCGACCCACTTTTTTCAACTTCCTTCTCCCTCCTGCCTGTAAAATCTCTTTTATTTTGTACAGTTCCTTGGTGTTCCTTTCTATCTGCTAGATTGGATGCTTCCTGATTCAAATAGATTTTTTGCTCAAATGCCTCAGTTTAGATTTTAACAGAGAAAACTAAGTGAAAAGTATACAGGAATTCCATACTATTTTTGCAACTTCTTTAGAAAACTAAAATTAATTCAATGCTTATTTAATATAATTTTATATTAAAAGTGTTATTTGTGAGAATTCAAATAAGAATTACAAATAAGGCCATTCATCTTAGGCAATTAAAAAGAATAAGGATTCAGATTGGGGAGCTTCCAAACTAGGATCACAGTTCAAAACGGAGGCAAGGCCTTTGTACCCGCCACGTTTCACGAGTCACTGGAAGTGGGCTACTTTGGGCGGGGGGGCATATTTTGAGCAGGCAGTGGTCTTCAGTTGGGTGCAGTTCCTGGGGAGGGACTAAGCTGTGAACTCTCAGCAGGGAAAACCCCTGGCAACTGGAGGAATGAATACCCGAGTCCTAAAAGGGGATCTGGCTGCTGTGCCACGGCAGCCACTGAAATGAAGCTAACCCTTCAGCACAATAATTGGCCATAGAATGAATGTGAAATTGGCAAGGAAGAAATTTTGTTAGGCACTGGTAGTTAAAGCCATGCAAGTTTTGCTCAAATTTTTCTTGCTCCAAGTAGTTTTTCGCTTGAATTTGTCTTTATGTTTGTACCTGTAATTATACATTTTATAATATCCATCCGAAAATATCAGCTATTTGAGTTGAAGAGGAAATCTGGAATAAGTTAAAAAGTATACTCTTTTGTATCTTTAAGGGATGTGTTTTTAGGTGTGGGAAATATGTACAGAATGTTCACTGAGTTTGCCTATACAAGGGCATGGTAAATCCTCATCCCACCCCACCTTCCACAGTTGTCCAAATGAAGTCATCTTCATTTTTGTTAGACATGGCTAAGTTATGTTGCGGTAACAAATCAATCCCCAAATCTCAGTGGCTTAACGCATCAATCTTACATGTCCAGTGTGGATTAGCAAGAGTACGTAGAAGGCTCTGTCATCTTGTAGTGGCTGCACTGGAAAATATAGACTCTAAGGTCACTGCAGACATAGAGAAGAATGGAGGAGGCATACTTGTTCCTATATGCCTAGAACCAGAACTGATCTTTCTGCTGACAGTCTATAGCCTAAAACTTGTCACATGTTTCCAACCTAACTGCAAAGGAAGCCGGGAAATGTAGAGGCATGCATGGAGTAGTAACAGACTCTGCTCAAACTGGCCAGTGAACCTTCTGGAATATTCTGATACATAGCTCCAACCCAGTAAGAAAGACTTAATTTATATGCCAATCTCCTTTATGTTTTTACTAGCTAGAGTCTTATCCATCAGTATAGCTTCGCTGAGCAAAGAATAAGGTCAATCTTTGTGCCATATATATTTTTAATAACCAATATACTGGTCAGTGAAGCAACAACTTGAACATTCAGACAATAAACATGTTTAAGGACACACATAAAATGCCTTGGTAAGTTGCATAATCATGAGAAGACAGAAATTTCATTTAAAAATATTTTGAATTATTTTAATTTCATTTAAAAATATTTTGAATTATAAGGCTAATTAAGGAAATTAGCCTTATAATTCTAAGCCCTAGACTTGAAATATCTAGGGATAATTTATGTTCTGATTGTTTTATAAGGACCCACAATGTATTAGGACAAATAGGATACGCAAAAGTTGTCGGCAAATATCCAAACAGGACATCAGTAAACAGCACCAGAGAGGGAGGCTTTAGTGCAAAGGCATGTATTTCCTGACCATATGGTCTCAGTTTTTCAGTTAAAATGTTTTTCCTTCTGAAAAAATTGCCTCTCTATTCTGTTAATCGCACTGCAGACCTGTTTCATAAATTAGAATTACCATTTGTCATGAATACTAGTCACAGGAATATGTCTTTCTGTTACTAATGCATAAAGTAATGACTGAAAATCTGGGCCCTGGAGTCAAATTCCCTGGGTGCAGTTCTTGGCTCTGCCACTTACTATTCCCTTGGGTAATCAATTAACCTCTCTGTGGCTCAGTTTCTTCATCTGTAAAATGGACATAATAACATTATCTACCTAACTGGACTGATGTGAGAACAAAAGGCTTAGTATTGTAAAATGTTAAATAAAATGCCCAGCACACAGTAAACTCTGTGTGTTTGTTGTTGGTGGTGGTAGTGGTGGTGGTGCTGTAGTCACTTTTGTTCAGCCACTTACAAATAAATTAGTTTTATAAGAGGAAGGCTTTAAGATGGAGAAGTTAAGCCCAATGTAAAACTTTTAAGATAATGGTGCTGATATAAAATTTCAAATGCCAGAGTAATTTTTGCCAACATTATTCATTCTTTTCTTTTTCCTGTTCCATAACTTTCTAAAATCAGAAATTTGGTTCTAAGGGAAAATATGTTAGCATGTTCCATTTATTAACTAATATATTTTTTCATGTGATTTCAGTTCAAGAAAGCAGTTAAGGAATGAACAAAAGAAAAGATCTTTCTTCTCTCCACAGACTGAATTTTGCATGACCCTGCCCTACTCTCACACACCAACATGGCCACTGTCCCACAGTGATACGCTTGTTGGCACTCTGAATGGAAAGAAAAAGGAAAAGCATCGCGGAAAGAAGGGTCTAGGAAAAAAAAAGGTGAAGGACATGAAGAATTTCATGCTCAGAGACTCTTTGTAGTCAATGGGAAATGTGGGATTCGAATTGAAGCTATGAAAGGGTAATCCAAACTTCTGACCATTCCTCTCATGCCCTGCAATGTTCTCTTCTCTCAGGGAAAGGAAGGGATTGGATCAAAGCATTTATAGGTTTAGAATCTTCCAGATGAACTTCCCTTTCACTGATATCTGTGAATAGGACTTCTTTTGGTCCTACCCATATGTAAGCAGGAGAGTCCCACCTTTGACTGTTTCAGGGCACTGCCAAGATCCTGGCTATAAGCCTCCTAACTCCAGAACACATAAGGGCTGAATTGTGTTCCCCCAAATACATATCTTGAAGCCCTAGTACTTTATTTTTTTAAAGTATTTATTTATTTGGCTGCATTGGGTCTTAGTTGCGGCACGCAGGCTCCAGAGCACGCAGGCTTAGTGCCCCGCAGCATGTGGGATCTTAAGATCCCCAACCAGGGATTGAACCCACGTTCCCTGAATTGGAAGGTGGATTCTTAACCACTGGACCACCAGGGAAGTCCCTGAAGCCCAAGTATTTTAGAATTTAACTATTTTTGGATACAAGGCCTTTAAAGAGGCAATTAAGTTAAAATGAACCCATTAGAATGGGCCTAATCCAATCTGACTAGTGTCCTTATAAGAAGAAATTTAGACACACAAAGAAACACCAGGGATTCATGTACACAGAGGAAAGACCAGGCGAGGACATGTCAAGAAGACTGCTGTCTGCAAGCCAAAGAGAGAGGCTTCAGAAGGTATCAAACCTTGATCTTAGACTTCTGGCCTCCAGAACTGTGAAAAAATAAATTTCTGTTTTTTAATCCACCCAGTCTGTGGTATTTTTTATGGCAGTCCTAGTATACTAGTACAACATATTTTGGGATTCAGTAAAGCTGCTTCCTAACCACTCTTTGCCAGACAATCTTTTAATATATGATATGCCTTGTCTCACTTTCTTTATTTTTTTAATTGAAGTATAATTGATTTATGATGTTGTGCTACTTTGTCTCATTTAATATTAAAACCTTTGTTAGAGAAAATAAACTAAGTGAACAATTATATACTTTACTGGTACATTTCAGAAAAAAATATTTTGAAAACTTGGGGTGGTAATAAACAGTTACATTTATGTTACTTAAACTCTATCACACATTTATCCATAAAAATTTTTAGTTTTGGAAGCAGTAATGTCTAAATTGTCTTCAAATTATCATTCTTTGCCCCCTCTATTGTACTCCCCCGAGCTAAGTTTATTAATATCAAAGATTTCTATTCATTCTATGTAAATTTACTGAAGTCTGTTAAATCTCTTGATTGCTGACATTTTAGAGTTTTATACACTTTTTGCCTCTCTTTTGACAAATCACACGCATATCTTTAGGGACTCTTATTACAGAGCTAAGTACATTGTCTGACAAAAGCTGAAGAATTTTAATAGATAAATGACAAATTTTAACAAAGAGCTCTACTGAGTTAATTTCTGAAATCGTTTACTGTATGTATAGAAAACTGGCAGAAGTAATTTGATGAAGTGCAGGTTTTCTATACATAATAAAAGAGAAGATTATTAGTAGATATATTCAATAAAATCCGTCTATTGGATGGATACCACAAAAATAATCTACCAATACAAATATGTCTTCTTGCTTTCTCATTAGGTTATTTTTTCCCTGGACTTAAAAAATAATGTCACCAGTTATTAGTATCTATAATTTCCATCATTTAGATTGCTGCCTTAGAATGAATCCAGAAAGTTCAAGTTCAAATGAGAGAAGGAAGCAATTCTACTACTGCAAAATCAATGACATCTTAGACTTCAAAAACAAACAAGCTTTATAATTTAAATATATATCCCTGGATAGTTACACTTTTCTTTGAATACTTAGTTTACATTGTGTGGAGTTGGTGGGGACAGTGGTATGAAGGAATGTGCTTGATGGGATCACTGAATAATCTGTTCTCTGCAGGTGCTAGGAAAGGTCAAACAGAGAGTGTCATCATCACAAAGTAAAGTGATTTTCTTCTTTATAAGCTCCTGATGTAAACAGACTGATGAACACAACACGATCCTTACTCACTCGCATGACATCATACACAATCACAGCTAAATGTTTCTGTCTGTCAAAGTCTGGAGAGTCACTACCAGATTATTGCCTGATTGGCATATAACCCAAAATGGTATTTCTTTGGTTTTAATTAGCCAGTGCTTATTTTTGCGAGATTACTGGGCTCTGTAGGGGTAGGTCAAAGAGAGTGAGCACCGAGGCAAGGTTAGAGTTTAGCCAGCTCAGAAAAGGAGTAGGCTGTATTGGTAATAGAGCAGCAACATTATTGAATATTTGTTGACGTAAGAGCAATAAATAAAGACATTTCTTATTTTAAAATCAGAAATTACACATCACATTGCTTGGAAAGAGAAGGTTTATAAGCACGTGGCACTTAATCTTTATTCATAATTTATGCTCATGTTCAAGACATTTTTAAAAACTATTTTCTAACAGGCTCTAATTTTGTTGCTACATTTACTGCCACTTAAGCAGCAGCTTTTAGTGTATGGAGGCCCCACTGAAAATACACCTTCTGAGTTTTTCCACCCAAGACATTTAAGTCAGAATCTGGACCCAATCTGCCACATCACAGCTAGCAGCAAGTGAGGAGGACTCAAAGATCCTGCTGGTATAAACATATTCCTCGAGGGAGCAGCCAAAAAGAAGCTTGGATTTTTTCTTTTAAGGAAAAAAAACAACCCTGGGTAAAGAATGTTCTAGAGTATCTTGAAAAAGCTTTGTATACTTTCTGGGAATGATAGTTTTTTTAAATTATAAATGCAAGTATGAAATGATGCAATGTGTAAAATACAAAAAAAGTCAAATCAGAAGGAAATGGGAGACAAAGTTTCCTATAACTTAGGAGAGTATTTTCTTCTAATAATTAGATCTTAATCTTGTGCAACCTCTTACTATGTGTAAGAGCTATGAGCAGTAGGGCAGATTCTTATTTTTTAAGACGTTGTGGCAAAGTAAGATGGAAAATTTCAGGAGCTGAGTTATATAGTCCACTCCAAAAATGTGCCAAATCTTTGTTTTGGTGTCACTATCACTAACTAACCACTAAAATATAGGCAAGCAAAAGAAAAAAGTGCAATAATACACATCATATGTGAATATGAATGGATTAAAACACCATACATACTATTTGCTATTAAAAACAAAACAGACTAGCAATATTTTTTTCTTCTGTATTCTCACTGCCAAATAAGAGTTATCCATCATATCTGAAGGAACACTGCGTGATTCTATCATAATCTATGGTCACATCAGATATGATGGGTATCTTTAAAAAAATGTTTTAATGGTAGTTTTCTCAGTACATAGATTTTCACTTAATAGCAAGCTGCATCAGTTTCCCGGAGTCAAAGAGCAGTTTTCAGTAGTCTGAACTTTTGATTGATCTGAGCCATGTTTAGCTTTAATCTATCCTTGCACATGACTAGGTAAAGAGATGTTCTATTGGATTTTGTCCTTGTAGCTTCGTCTTTCTCTGTGTGCATCTGGAGTGGGAAAAGTTTTCAAATCCAAGTAGGGTCAGGATTTAACCTTTATTTGGACTTTATTGTGACTGACTTAGGGAGGACTTACAACCTCCACAAAAGAATGGGTCAAGACCTAGGGGAAAATACAGAGGGTTTAGATGGGGTTGTGACTCCTGGCTCAAGCAAATACAGAGTTAATGGCTTGGAAATGGATTTCAACTTAATCTGGTATGAGGAACTCAGTGCTGAGTCACAGAAGAACCAGAGCTGACAACTCCAAACCAGGATGGGTTGGGAGCAGGGCAGAAAGGAAGTCGATGCTAAGTGGAGAACAGGAGGAGCTTGATGCAGGGCTGGAAGAGAAAGACAGAGTGTGTTATGAGTTGGGGGAAGAGCAGATGGGCTGTGACTGCCAGCCTACTGGCTAATTAGAAAATACTGCTTTGTTAATCCTGAGCTCTAGAAGTCCTTAATGTGTACAATCTGACCAAAAGGACAATTGATTATTTTTTTTTTCATATGAACACATCTGACTTACTCCATAACACTACTTTTATTTATGAATTATATGTTTCTTTGACTTGAAATAACAAGAAATGCCATTTCCTCTAAGCAAGGAAAATCCCTTCAGAAAATTTTCAAAATTCACAGACTTGAGTGTTCATTTTACCAGTTAGGAATATCTTCTAGGTAATTGTATTTAAAATGTCTAACTGTTGAAACAATTGTCCAACAATTGTTGTTGGTCCAATTTTGAATCAGAATTAAAAAGCATTTTATTAACTCCTTTTAGGCTATACTAGATATATTTTAAAGTTTCTTGCAATGCTGCCAATTTTTACATTTTTCTTTAGAGATGGCTTAAGGCAGTAGTTTTTAAAAAATAATTTATTAAGAAAATATTGAGCATCGGGAGATGAAAATATTTTCCTGTTACTGGCAAATATCCAAAATAACAGCCTAAAAATATTAGCATATTCTATCAGGTAATGAAAAATGTCACCTGACCTCTGAAACTGAAAAATTAGTTCTGGGAGGGGGGAATTGCTAATGTCCAATTATTTTTTCTCTCTCATCTTTCATTACAATGGAAGGGAATGAAATGAACCAGGAATTTAGGGTTTGACAAAATGGAGGACATAAAAGAGCTCAAACTCATGATAAAAATGTGAAAAATGTTTAGATAGAAGGAATCTCAGATTATATGGATCAAGTTCTGCATTTTATTAATGAGGAACCTGAGGCTCCAACTAAATGTCTTGCTTTCACCACTTCTCCACTTAATTCTCTTCTCAGCCTCTCCAATAGGCTTTCATCCATACTATGCCACTGAAACCTTATCCAGGACATTATTGACACCTATCATTTACCAAATCCAATGACCAGTCCTCCTCATACCTGATCTCTTGGCAGCGTGTGACAGAGTTGACCACTGCCTCATTATTGGCGTACTCTTATTTACTCAGTTTATGAGACATCACACTGGTTCCTTTACTTCTTCCTTAATGGTTGTCTGGCTTTGCAGGCTCCTCATCTTTATGCTAGAGAGCCCTGAATCAGTTTTGGTATTTTCTTTTCTGTCTACAGTCACTCTCTACACAATCTCTTCTAGTGTCATGACCTTAAATATATCATCTAAATGCTGCTGATGTCTAAATTTTTCCACCAGTACAGACTTCTCCCTTGGGCTCTAGATTTTTATATTCAGTTACCTACTCAACATTCCCTTTCTGTTGTCTAATACACATCACAAATTTAATCTAAATTAGAACTTTTTTTTCACCTTCCCCTGCCCCTCCCCACAACGTGTTCCTCTCTAGTTTTCCTCACCTCAGCAAATAACGCTACTATTCATCCATTTGCTCAGACCAAAATCCTTGGAGTCATTTAAAAATTTAAACCTGTTTAATATCTCTTCTCTACATAGAAATCTCTAATGGTTTCTCATCAAGACAAAAGTCAAACCCATTGCCATGCATAATATGGCTCTTGCCTAATTTTCTATCAATTTCCACTCATTCAATGCTTAATTCTCACCCTAGCAAAGTGAACTTTTTGCTTTAATGCTAGAAACCAGATTTATTTTGATTTTACGTCCTTTCTATTCACTCTTTCTTGAAAATTCTTCCTGAGAGCTCTACATGGTTCACTGCCTAACTTCTACATTTCTGTTCATATTCCATCTCCTTAGATCAGTCTTCATTAATCATCCAGAGAAATTAAGGAAACAATCACATTTACCATTCCATCAAAAAGAATAAAATACCTAGGAATAAACCTACCTAAGGAGGCAAAAGATCTGTAATGTGGAAACTAAAAGATGCTGATAAAAGAAATCAAAGATGACACAAACAGATGGAAAGATATACCATGTTCTTGGATTGGAAGAATCAATATTGTCAAAATGACTATACTACCCAAGACAATCTACAAATTCAATGCAATTCCTATTGGATTACCAAAGGCATTTTTCACAGAACTAGAACAAAAAAAATTAAAATTTGTATGGAAACACAAAAGACCCCAAATAGCCAAAGCAATCTTGAGGAAAACAAAACAAAACAGAGCTGGAGGCATCAGGCTCTCTGACTTCAAACTATACTACGAAGCTACAGTCATCAAAACAGTATGGTACTGGCACAAAACCAGAAACATAGATCAATGGAAAAGGAATAGAAAGCCCAGAAATAAACCCATGCACCTATGGTCAATTAATCTATGACAAAGGTGTTAAGAATATACGATGAAGAAAAGACAGTCTCTTCAATAGTGGTGCTGGGAAAACTAGTCAGCTACATGTAAAACAATGAAATTAGAACATTCTCTAACACCATACACAAAACTAAACTCAAAATGGATTAAAGACCTAAATTTAAGACTGGATACTATAAAACTCTGAGAGGAAAACAGAACACTCTTTGACATAAATTGCAGCAATATCTTTTTGAATCCACCTCCAAGAGTAAAGAAAATAAAAACAAAAATAAACAAATGGACCTAATTAAACTTAAAAGCTTTTGTACAGCAAAGAAAACCATAAACAAAATGAAAAGACAAGCCACAGAATGGGAGGAAATATTTGCAAATGATGTGACCAACAAGGGATTGATCTCCAAAATATATAAACAGCTCATGCAACTCAATATAAAAAAAAAAAACCCCAATCAAAAAATGGGCAGATCTGAACAGACATTTTTCTAAAGAAGACGTACTGATGGCCAAAAAGCATATGAAAAGATGTTCAACATCACTAATTATTAGAGAAATGCAAATCAAAACTACGATGAGGTATCATCTCACACTAGTCAGAATGGCCATCATCAAAAAGTCTACAAACAATATATGCTGGAGAGGGTTTGGAGAAAAGGGAACCCTCCTACACTTTTGGTGGGAATGTAAATTGGTACAACCACTATGGAGAACAGTATGGAGGTTTCTTAAAAAACTAAAAATAGAGCTACCATATGATCCAGCAATCCCACTGCTGGGCAAATATCCAGAGTAAACCATAATACAAAAATTATCTGCACCCTAATGTTCATTGCAGCACTATTTACTATAGCCAGGACATGGAAGCAACGTAAAGGTACATCAACAGAGGAATGGATAAAGAAGATGTGGTACATATTACTCAGCCATAAGTAATATTACTCAGCCATAAGAAAAGAATGAAATAATGCCACTTGAAGCAACACAGATGGACGTGGAAATGATCATACTAAGTGAAGTAAGTCAGACAGAGAAAGACAAATATCATATGATATTACTTATATGTGGAATATAAAAAGATAGAAATGTTTTAGGAGGTTGGGATTAACACATACACAGTACTATATATAAAATAGATAATCAACAAGGACACACACAGGGAGAGCACAGGGAGCTCTACCCAATATTCTGTAATAACCTATATGGGAAAAGAATCTGAAAAAGAATGGGTATATTTATATGGATAAGTAAACCACTTTGCTGTACACCTGAAACTAACATGACATTGTAAATCAACTATACCCCAACGTAAAATAAAAATTAAATTAAAAACAGTTTTTTTAAAAGAAATAATGTCCACCTCCCTCACCACATATTGTCAGTATCTATGCCCTTTGTTATCTTTTCTTATGTTTCTTAATAGCATTAGTCACTGCTCGAAATACATTGTGTATTTACTTATTTACTATCTGTTTCCCAACTAGATTGTAAGCTTCAAGAGGGCAAGGTCTTCATCTTGTTCAGCACTATATTCACAACACTACAAGAATGTCTTGAACATAGTTTGTTCTCAATAAATATTTGTGAAATGAATGAATAGATGCAGTATATTGCTTGAATGTTCTACTTGACTATTCAGCAATTAGGTTTGAAAGCATAGGTGTTTCCCAGACAGTGTGGGGAATTTGTAGTCACTGTGTTTGTAATCAACACTCTTTAGGAAATGGCTCATCACTTTTATCACTACTTTCTCCTCCCTCCTCCTTACATACCCTCTTATCTACACAGGGTCAGGATAATCCCTGCCTCTCTTCACCAACCCTCTAATACTACTTCTTTAGCTATGTAAACACATGGAAGAGTAGAATAAAGCTGTCCTTGTTTAGCTGTGAATGGTGGTGGTATGACAGACTACATGGAAGGACTTTAGTTCAGAACTCTGTCGTCCCTGTCCTACATGATAGATTTTGTTGGCCCACCTACAGTGTTTCTCAACTTCTCTGTGCCTGGCCAAAACAAGTACTGCATCTCAGTCTCTGTGAGTTCACCCTCTCTCTTTCCTTTCCAAAGTTTCTGATTTTTTTTTTGCCACTGCCGCTGCTGCACATTTCTTTAAAAAACTCATAACAGAAAAACTGAGTTCCCAAACAAAATCCCATACCATATGTAAAAGAGAGTGTCCCTCTCTCAACTGGAGGTGTATTTTGAAATAAGAAAGTAACAGCTCAGCAGTCATTTGCCATAGCTTGCTGAGTAAGCCGGGCTCAGGTTAAAAGGGGGTTATAGGCTGCCAGCCAAAACACTGACAGCATTGCTGAAATCAGAGATTCAGAAACCCTATATGTCCCAAGGATTCTGTGTGGATGCCATTAATTACACTCCTTTCTACTCTGTCTCAATTCAGTTCCCTCACGTGGATCAAAACAGATATGAATTTTAACTTCAGAACCTGTTAACTTTAGTTGAAAGAAATATTTAGCATTAACAAAAAGATCATGGATGAGTATTGCCATTAGAGTGAAATGAAATCAGAAATGGACATAATTACATGTGTTTTGCATCAAATCTCTCATCATTTTGGATGGAAGGTGAATTATACTGATTATGTGGGTCACAGTGGACCCAGTAGTAACTCTTGATGATGTTAGAGATATGGTTATTAGGAGTCATAATAGAATTAAAATAAATCAGAGGCATATATTGTATACATGACAAAGTTACTAAGTATGGTCAACACCAGGAGCTTAAATTGTTATTTTCTACTCCATAAATTTTTATACAGAGTCTTGCAACCGATAAGGAGCTCTTGAGGGCTCTGTAATTCCAAGGGTACATTTAGATAATGAGTTTGTGTTACTCATAATAATGATGCCATTCATCGCCATGTGTGATTCTATGAGTAGTAAAGCCCTTTGCTTTTGAAATCATCCTACTTATTTCTTGGAAAACTTTTGATGACAACAATTTTTCAGGTTTTTCCCCCCGACAATAAATCAATGCAGTAAACTTTGACAGGTTAGAAAGTGAAGTTTCATTTTGCAGGAGCTTTTAAGCTGTCTCCAACCTGTAATTTGGAGACATTCAATCAGCATTTACATTTTTGAAGTTCTTATATTCTAAGAAAATATTTTGCCTTCATGTATTTAAAGAGTATCCAGATGTAGGGTTATTTTCTATTAGAAACAACATTTAAAAGGATAATTGAGAAGAAAGTTTGCCTTGTGAATAAACACTTTTGTGATCTTTATCTAAGATATTTAAAAAGTAAATGTTCAATTTGTTATCATTATAATGGAGTAGACAATTTTTTTCCACAAGGTTACATCTGTTTACGCTATTTTATTATCTGTTGAATGGTATGATATGAAGTCTCTTTATTGCAGTTTAGCTAAAGAAGTACCATGCCTGTGATGGAGCTGTCAATCAGCATTTAGTCATACAGTATCTATTTCTATCCCTGTTCTTCTTAGCACAGAAGGGCTATTATAGTCTACATTACGGCATAGCTACTTTGGATATAGATATCCTTGAGGGGCAGGATTTATTTTGAAAGAAGATACTCAACATAACATGACACATCATTTAGACATCTTTAAAAGTACACATGCAGGTATTTCAAAGCAAAATATAGCAAAGGCTAATTTTAAACATTTAATTTAACATTTTGTGAATGCATTTCTTTTTTTTTTTTCTTACTTTAATAGCACTGGAAAAGACCAAATGGGGCCATGTGACTCTTCTGCAATTGAAAATGTCTATTTAAAGCAATCCCTGTGCAAACCTTCATTGCATTATCACCTATGAAGGACTATCCTTTGTAAGATATTATACATGTCAAAATCAACAAGAGAAAATCATTTAAGGTGAAAGAGAAAGAAGGATAGTGCTGAAATGCATTTATAAACACCTGAAAAGTCAATTTTTCCAGATGTCCAATAATATATATTTCCAAGTACACCAATATATATGGAATATGACTAAAAATTAACGAGACTGATTACTAACCACAAACATGAAAATCAGTCATGCAGCTGTATACCACACTGGATGTGTTTCCAGATGTGATGATAAAAATGGATACAACCTTTTAAAGCATGAGCTTTGGATATGCTGTACATATGGAACTCATTAGCTAAGCAAATGGATGTTAATCTTTATGACAGTCAATTGCTGTGCTGCATTCCTATCGAGAACTTATCAGCTGGTCTGACCTGATCATCAAGAGCATCATGACTTAATTTACAGGAGAACTATTTTTCCTTCCCCTGCAATTCTATGAATTTAAAATGCACAAGAAAGTTTTCCAAAATAAATTGCTGAAATATTTAAACTTCCCTATTTCCCATAGCTTTACAGTAAATAGGTAATGGCATAAAACATTTAGAGTCACAGATTCCATTAGGAATTCAGCAAGATTGAGTATCTAATTTCTCATGTTCAGGACTGAGAAATTAACCTCATTTTCCCAACTGATTTAATTTCCACTGAATACCTAAAGATGCTCATATAAGAAAAGACTTAGTCTTCTAAAAGTACAGCCATTTTCAATCCATAGCATAGAAACGGCATCTTCAGTAGATAGAAGGGAAATGTCATGTCATAGCTCAGGAAGAAACAGAAGCATCTCTAGTGTCCTAACATTGCTTCTCTTAGAAACGTTATCATACTACCATATCTGCCTACATAATCACGGTATTACCATCAGGAAACTTGTTGCTTTGGGTTATCTTGAGTTAGCTCAAAGGCGTGATAGACCACACCTACCCCTATGAAACTAAGAGCTTGACACACTAGACATACTGCAGGAAGAGGCAATTCAAACTTCTCAGGGAACTCTGCCAGCACACATCAACCTATTTGACAGCAACTTCTGTTTCTTAGGCAATTTTAGCTGAAGACAACCATTTTGTCAATATTTTCTCTTCGTGATATGCTTCATTGTCCCCCGGGGGGGGCAGATACAAATAAGCTGCATCAGTGTTCTAATAATAACAGACAGAAACTGAAGATGGTCTCTTCAGAAAGAGACTGAATCATCTCTATTTTTGGTAAAAAAAAGCCTAGAGCACTTAATTAATGTGTTCATGAAAGTAAGTAAACCGCTTCCTTACGGAGTTTTAGGTGCTTTGGGAGTAAGTTTAACTCATTCAGTTCAGTATAGAACTGCTTAATATCCTGAAATTTATACTACGCTTTTTTGGTGGCCTGGATTAAGAACTTTTTCAAAATGTCTGACACTTTCATGGACAAGGTCATGAATAATATCTTG
Source organism: Delphinus delphis (assembly GCF_949987515.2). Lineage (NCBI taxonomy): Eukaryota > Metazoa > Chordata > Mammalia > Artiodactyla > Delphinidae > Delphinus > Delphinus delphis. The sequence continues at coordinate 69,452,961 of NC_082684.1, read as the reverse complement.
ATCATTAAATATTAATGAAAACACCCTAAATTTCACAAATAGTAAGGTATTACTCTTTTAATTAATCTGTAAAGAAAATTCAATCCAAAATTGTGAATCCAAAATATTCATTATTTATGGCCAGAGTAGATCATGATCGGCACCACGGAAAAATAAAAGATGAATGAGACAGACTCCTCTCTCTTAAGAAGATGTGGTATATATATACAAAGGAATATTACTCAGCCATTAAAAGGATTAAAATAACTAGGTCATTTGCAGAGACATGGATGGACCTACAGACTGTCATACAGAGTGAAGTCAGAAAGAGTAAAACAAATATCGTATATTAACACATATATGTGGAATCTACAAAAATGGTATAGATGATCTTATCTGCAACACAGAAATAGAGACACAGACGTAGAGAACAAATGTCTGGATACCAAGGGGGGAACGGGGGTGTGGGAGGAATTCGGAGATTGGGATTGACACATATATACTATTGATACTATGTATAAAATAGACAATGAATGAGAACATACTGTATAGCACAGGGAACTCTACTTAATACACTGTAGTGACCTAAATGGGAAGAAACTCCAAAAAAGAGGGGATATATGTACATGTATAGCTGATTCATCTTGCTCAACAGTAGAAACTAACACAACATTGTAAAGCAACTATGCTCCAATAAGAATTAATTAAAAAAAAAAGAAAAGAAACGATGCTATGTTAAATGGACTGTGATGCGTGCTAGAATGAGAGCCTTAGAGGACTGAGGTAGGAGGTTTGGTTCTATTGATGAGGGGCATGGAGGAACAACTTTAGCAACTCCAGCACAGCTTTTGCCAAAGTATATTCTACAGAATACATGATTAAATACTGGATTCTTAAAGACATTTCCTAGAGCCTTTCATGTGCTAGTATTCATTATGATTCGTTGCAAACAGGCACCAAGATGTAGCATTACTCAAATATTTTTGATCCTTGAGTTTTTTTCTTCAGGGAATATCTCTTGATATGAATCTTCTATAAAAAATTTATCTTGGGAAAGTGAAGTTCTACTGACCTTAGTTTGGAGATGCAAGGCTAATGGCCAGAAAAATAAATAAATAACCTTTACATTAGATTACTGAGATCTAAGCTACAGTAGGGATGCTGGGGAAAAAGTTACAAAGACTCCAGAGGTATTTTAAGGGGTAGAATAAATGGACTTTGGTGAGTAATTAGAAAGACATTCATATAGCAATGTTCAGAAGGCAGGGCTGTAAGTGAAATTTGGGAATCATTCACACAGAAATAAATATATGATGTTGCCAAGGTCGATGAGGTTTCAGAGACAGTCTGTGCAGTGTGAGAAGAGAAGGGAATTCTATCTTCAACTTTGGAGGTCTGCCTACTTGGAAGGACCAGACAAAGGGAAAAGAGATTTCCTAGTAAACTAAAAAGTAGATAGAGTATAATAGGCATACAAGGAAAAATTACGGCAATGGGGAAAGTTTCAAGGGACAGTTTGGCTAGAATGAGATAGGAGAAAAACTAAAAGACATCATAAGTTTAGGAGGTTGGACATTAACATTGTTGGGAACAGAAACCCGTTGGCAAAATTTCAAGGAATGAAAAAGGGATAATGAAAACATACTATTTTTTTCAGAGCAGATTTAAAATTCTTGAGAAAAACAGTGGATTGAAAAATAAGGTTTTATTGACCCTCTTTTTATTTCTGATTTTCAAATGAAGGTAGGATTTACTGGGTTTATATATTATCAACATCTCCTTTTGAAAGGGAGATGTTGGGTATACAGAAGACGTAGAATAGCTGTAAAAATGTTATTAAAATTCTGATTGATGATTGATAATAATTTTTATATTTGGTGAATACAGACAACCTATATATGGAAATTAACAATAACTATTGTATTGGATATCTACTATATGCAAGAAAACAGGAAGAGTAGATTTGAAAATCATTTTTGTTTATTTACAAGTTAACTAAGCCCTTTCTAATTTTTGGATGTTTAATGGCCAATCAGTATAACCTATTCATCTGTAATATGAAAATATAACACCTATGTTGTCTAATTACGGTTAATTATTACAAAGCAAAAAATAGATTTTGAAAGCTCCATAGCAGGAGAAAGATAGTAGGTATCATGGAAAATACCACAAAGTTTCATCTATTTAATTAAACAGCTATTATTTTTTGAGCATTTATTATGTGTAAGTACTCTGCTACATGACGTGAAAGATACAAATAGTTATAAAACCAGATCCACACTCAAAGATCTTATAATATGGTGAGACAAATCAGACCAAAAAGCATATATAATATCATTATGCATCTGGCACTTAGAAGAATGCCAGCCTCTATTTTTTGGAACATAGTTTTGAATCAACAGGCAGTTAAAAAAAAAATTTTGTGTAGGAAAAATATCTACCACAGATCCCAAGTATTTTACTTCATAAGAAAGAATCTTGGACCTTGTTAGTTTTATTATTACTTTGCCAAGAAGTCTACATAATTAGACTTCTTTATTTGTATGGGTGCATAAAATTTAGAATTTTGAAGTCTTTATGGACTTATTGCAAAATTTCTTTATTTCTAGCAATACTACTGGTCTTAAAGTCTACTTTGTTTAATATAAATATAATTATACCAGTTGTACTTCCTTTTGGTGTTTACATGGTATATCTTTTTACACCCTTTCTCTTTCAATTTTTCTGCAACCTTACATTTAATGTGTGTCTTCTGTAAGCCGCACATATTTTAAAAATCTAGTTTAATTGCTGTATTTTAATTGGAGTATTTAGTTCACTTAAATTTTTTATAACTACTGACAAATTTGGGTTTAATCTACTATTTGTTTTCTGTTTGTTCCAACTGTTCTGGGTTCCTTTTATTTTTCCTTTTTTGCCTTCTTTTGGGTAATTCAAGTACTTTTAATTATTCAGTTTCTCCCATGCTATTACTCATACCCATTTTTCACTACTCTTTTAATGGGTATTCTAAAGATTACAATATTCATCTTAACTTATCGAAGACTAATGTATATTGATACTTCTACTTGCCAGACAATGCAAGGACTTTAGAACATTTGAAACATTTTAAGACCATTTATCATTTTCTGCTTCTTTGCTCTTGCTATCATGAAATTCTACATATATTTTAGTCTTTAAAAGAACTTATTGTAACTTGTATGATAATATAAAAGTGCTTCTTATAAAAAGTTCCATCACTATAGAAGTGTACAATATTGGAAATGTATCCCTGAGAGGGAATCACTGCAAACAACCTGGTTTCAGATAGATTTTTTTTTCACATTTTTAATACGGTTAAAAATAGTTTTGCAGTGCTTCTCCCCCCACCCACCCAGATAATACATTTTTTCCACTTTACCCTGCTTTTATTGGCCTTGTGGAGGAAGTCTTATGGTGGGATATGGAATAGATGGAGTAGGAAAATTATTACTATCTCCATGCCCATCTTCACATTGAATTGTTCATTCTGGCCTCATCTTGTCTGCCTCTCTTTCTTCTATAAGCTTAAATTTGGGGTTTGTAGACACCAAGAGGTGATTTATTGCTTTATGCATTCCAGCGCCAGAGCTACTGGAAAGCATGACCAATTCTGCTTATGTATTCATGTCACTCAGTTGTTCCAAGTTACACTGATATCAACTCCATCTTTATTGCCCTGAAGCCCCTTCCAGTTTTTTTTATTGTTGGTATGTATGTGTGTTCATATGTGTATATATATCTCACTCTAGCTAGCTAGCTAGCTAGCTATAATCTATATATCAATCTGTTCATGTATATATGTCTTCTGGTGGACATCAGCACACATTTTCTGTTGGGTATACATACACATAGGAGTGGAATTTTTGGATGATAGACTAGGTGCATATTTAGTTTCAGTAGATACTGCCATATAGATTTCAAACGTGTTAGTACCAACCAATATTCCCACCAATGATGTGTTAATTTACAATTGATCCATTCTTCCTATTATTTGATATTGCACATTCTTCTTTAGCCATTCTTGTGGGTATATTGTGGCATAATATTGTGGGTTTAGTTTCCCTGCTTAATGATGTTAAGTATGTTTTTATATGCTTATTGTCCATTTGGAGAGCTTTGTGTTTGTGAAATGCCTGTTGAGTTTTTTTGCTCGTTTTAAAATTGAGTCTTTTTTTTTTTTTGGTTGGAATTCCATATACATTACAAATTCGAGCCCTTTCTTGGACAGAGACATTGCAAATACCTTTCCCTAGTTTCTGACTTGCCTTGCACTCTCTTAACAATATATTTTGATGAACAGATGTTATATATTTTAATTAAATCTAATTTATCTAATTCTTATTTAATGGTTAGGTTTTTTATATCCCACATAAGAAACATTTGCGTATCTCAAAGTCATAAATATAGTTTCCTCTGTTTCCTTCTAGATGATTTAGACTTTCAGTTTTCACATTTTGCTATGATCCATTCACTTTGAACTAATCTTTGTCTACAGTGTAAAGTAGGGAAGAATTTATGTTTTCCATGCATTAACTGGACAAATTAATTATCCAATTAATTTACCACAATTTATTTAGAAAGACTATACTTCCCACCCTGAATTGTAGTGATGCCTTTGTGCCAATCCTTGTGCCAATACCACACTATCTAATTATTCTAACTTTATAATAAGTCTTGGTATCTGGTAGTGTACATTCTCTAGCTTTCTTCTTCTTCTTCAAGGTTGCTTTTTTTAAGATTTTATGTCTTTCCATAGAAACATTAAAATCAGTTTTTAAATTTCCACACACAAAAAATCTTCTGGAATTTTTATTGGGATTCTACTGAATTTTATACGCCTTGAGTAACAATTGACATAACAATAATGAGTCTTCTAATTGGTAAAGATGGCATATTCCTCTGTTTGATTGTCTTCTTTAATTTCTTTCAATGGTGTTTTGTAATTTTTAGTGTTGAGGCCTTATATCTTGTGTTAGATAAATGTATTTTTTAACTCTGAGGGATATTAGCATTATTGATTTAGATAGTCAATAGCCATTTGGATTTACCCACATTTTTACCCTTTTTATTTTATATTTCTTTCTGTAGACCCTTGCTTATGTCTTTCTGAAGAACTTAGTGAGATATTTTTTTAATATGGGTCTGCTCAGTTTATGAAACTGTCTCTAACCTTTATTTATAAGGAGTATCTTCTATGTTGATAGAATCTAGATTGGCCCACTGAAAAAGATGTCATTTCACTGTTCTCTGGCTTCCACTGTAACTATTGAGAATAGGTTATTAGTCTTACTATTACTGCTTTGAATATAATATATCAGAATCTCTGGATACTTTAAGACATTTTCTTTGTCTTCGATTTTCAGCAGTTAGACTATGATATATCATAGTGTGCTTTTCTTAGTATTTATTCTTCTTGAGGTTGATAGTACAAATTCTTTTTTGTTTCAGTGTCATTGTTTAGTTTTGGAACATTCTCTTTTATTGACTCTTTGAATATTCCTTTTCCTTATTCCTGTTTTTCTCTTTTTCTGATACTACATATACACATGATTTAGACATTTAGTCACATCCCATATGGCTATTATATTGTTTTCTGTATTTTACATTCTTCATTCTCTCTGTGCTTCAGTTTGGATATTTTCTCCTGACTTAAATTTCTCTTTACTAATCCTCTTTTCTACAGAAGCTATGTCCTGCTGAAGAAATCTTTGCCCAACTCTGGCTAAATTATCACTCTACAGAAGGTAAAACAGTTAAATTTATCTGCCATAAAACTCATCTATTGAGTTCTGAATAAATTATTGTTATTTTTCTGCTTTAGCATATACATTTGCTTATTTTACACAGACCAGTTTCCTGCTGAAAATTTCAAGAATATGTCTTACTTTCTTGAAAATGTTATTTACATTTGTTTAAAAACCTGTCTGTTAACTCCAGTATCTGGATCACCTGTGGATCTAATTGTATTGTCTATTTTTTCTCTTAGTTTTGGGCCCTTTGGTTTTTGTGCCCTGGTATACCAGACAACTTTTTGTTAAATGTCAGACATTGTGTATGAAAATCAGTAGAGACAATTTGTGGCACAGACTCTGACTTACATACTCTTTCCCCAGAGAATATTTACTTCTGATTCTGGTAGGCAGCCAGGCCATGGGCAGATTGCCCTAACTCAACCCAGTTATTGACCCCTCAACTCTGTGAGACTGCTTCTTGGTCTAAGTCTAGAGAAAGAACATCAGACTTCATCAGTTAGGATCCTAATATCAGTGGATTCAGCTGATCTGTGGCTGGATTTCAGTTTTGTGAGAGTTAGTTTAGCTCTGGTGTGTCCTTAATTCTTGAGTATAAACCTTCAGAGTTCCAACTTGAAGACTAGAGGTGAGAGTCCTTCCTCTCTGGTGGGCTTTCAATGTCAATATTTAAGGGCTTAGATATATCTACCTATGCAACCAAAAAGCCCTAAATTCGAAGGATATAGAGAAAATGTAAGTGGATTAGTTTGTTACTCTAAAACAGTAGATGAAGGAGTTATTATAAGAAACTTTGTACCTGACAGCATGTGATTATATGAAAATATGTGATTAGGACAGGTATTTGAATCATGTTGACATATGACAAGAGGAAAATATGGTAAGTGAGCATAATCAAGAAGAGTTCTGAAAGGGAGATGACCACTGATATGGGGAATAAAGTACAGGAGAAGTTGGACAGGTAAGAAAAATATGAAATTTATACTTGCTTGAAATCTTTTATTTTTCTAAAAAGAAAAGAATCATTTCAATATTTCAAAACATTATGTCTATAAGAGTTTGAGGTTTAAATTACTGTACAGCAGTTAAACTTAAAATCTTAGACTTTATCTTTTTCAATGATCCGTCAAATTTGTCACTTTCTCTAATTTTCATTTCTGTTCTGACCTGAATATAAGACTGAATTTAACTGCACTCAGCTTAATTGCTTCTTGATTTTTGACTCATTATTTGAGTTGAATACGTCAAAATGTTAGAAGTGGGCAGGGAGTTCTAATAAGTGAAACTCCTGGCTACCATGCTGAATTGGAGAGTCAGAATTAACTGAGTTCAAATTTGACTCTATAGGAAAGACATATGAAAATAATTTTTTTCTTGAATCTATTCTCCTCACTGTTTATCACAGTGGGGCAAACATCATATTGACATCTGACCAGAGGTAGATGTATGAGTGCTGATGGAGAATGTGCACCATCAACATGTAAACATGTGTCTGTTACTAAAAAATATAAGTGAGACTTCCAAATCCCTCATCAGTTTCTACATTTTTTCCTGTGTCAATGTTCATGAGTGAGAGGAAAGCAAGGGAATGTATTTATGATTATGTTTCCCCAAAGATGGTGGGGGAATTTATTAAGATGGTGGGGAAATGTATTATGGTTAGTAAGAGAATAACTGATTTTAAATATAACTGCAAAAGAACCAGGGGACAGTTTCATAAGGCAATTCACTAATGTAACTGGTTGCCATAGGCAGAACAACCATTAGTTAATCTTCACATCCAATGGGAATGAATGACTGGACTGGAATTAACTGTTGAAAAATTAGAATAATTACTAAAAGTACTTCCTGATGAAGTAATCTGTAACACTTGGGAAATTATCTATAAATTTATCTAAAACTACTTAGGATCTTGTAGAAAGAATTAAAGAACTGCCTTAGTGAAACTTGTACAGTAGATTACTAGCCTAAAAGAAATGTGGAATCCACATATTTTAAATCATTTTTCTCTGTGTGAACACTCAAACATATCTAAAGACAGACGCTTGTGTGTGAGTGTGTGTGTGTGTGTTAGCTTATTCAAATGGAGAGCAATTTGACAAGATTAAAAGTTTATATGAAACCAAGATTTTCATTGATAAATAAGAGACAACAATGCACAAATTTGAAGTTGCTTTTCACAAATCAGAATATTTTGTTGCTGTTGCTATTCTTATGAATTAATACCTATGATACAAATTTATTCCATTTCTAATATTTTCCCGCCCTTGGTATGCTTTACTCCAAAGAACAGAATTAACTTTTTCTTTCCTTTTGAAATACTTATCTTTAGATTGGTCATGCCTATCACATGAAGCATTGTTCATATGAGAATCATGGTATCAATTCTCTTCAAAAACCCCTTTTATCCCACTGGCAGTGGATAACACAGTGTGGAATCTGTGCAAACGAAAACTCCAGAAACCAAATTCTCCCGGATGCTAACAATGCTTCCCCGGGGCATAGTGAGAAGGGTCTCAATTCACCTCCTCTCCAAGTTCTAACTAGACACAGGAAGCCCTTTAGCCATCAGCAATGGAGTTTCATTAAAGCCACCTCACTTTAGGTGTAACAAAGCTCCTTCCAGGAAGCAAACCAGAAACTCTAGTCCAACTGTAGAATTGCCCAAACATTTGGGTCCCTGCTTTCACATGGCACAAAACTGTGTAATGGCATCAGCAGCTCCTTAGCAAGCTAATGACCCTATGGAGCAATAAAGACTGAGTGAAAAATCATGAAGTTTTTGACTGAAGCTGAAGTCGAATTGCCATTTCAACTCTTCCCTGAAGAAAAATATCCAATTAAACTGCATGGAGCTTTTTTGAAAATAATTCCTGTTATTCAAATGATTGCTAGGGAGGATGAATGAATGATGAATCATTATTTATTTATTTATTTTTTTACTAAACCTGATGCATTTAAAAATTTTACTTCTCAGGCCCATCAGGGCTGGAAATCCCTAGAAGGGGTATTTCTCAGGCTTTTTATTAGTACCTATTGGTGTTCAAATAAAGCCATAAAGAATCCCTTAGAGCCAGCAAAACCTGAGGGATGATTGTTCAAGAAATAACATAAGTCAGAGACCTGCCCCAAAGAGGCCCTTCCTTCTCTTAATCAGACTTTAAAATCAGCTCCACTGCAGAGAATGTCAGCATAAATTTCATTTACCTAAAATTTCCTGTTTCTTGTCAAGTCCCCTCCAGGAAGCACAGGGGCTAAATGATAACCAGTGTGAGTTAAGTCAGCAGGACTGATACCTTCTGAAGATTAGGGACTCAGACTAGTCATATAAGCAAGGAAGCCAGCCAGTACTTCACTTTTATTAATAAAAAAAGAAAGAAAAAGAGATCTGATTGCAGCAGCACTTTCTATGGGAGCTTTTACAGCATATTCCAAAATATCTAATATGCTTGTGCCTCCCTTCAATTCTTTCATGCATAGAGAGACAATTTACCTCCTCTTCCTGGGGAGTCAAGTGCTTAGTTGGTATCAGTTCCTCACCCCTCCTTGTTGTTTGGGTCAGATTGTAATATATGGTTTGAATTTTATTTTGTTTGTTTGTTTTACTTTTTAGGAAAGGGAAGAAAAGTAAAAGTATTATGATCCAGAGGACATACATATGAATCGTTGTTTGCATGAGCATGTAAAAATGACATGAACCTTAATCTGAAATTTCATATGCAGTTGACATAATACACACTCCATGTTCCTGTCTAGGTTTTCTTCCTCATTTAGTCTGTATCCAACATCTGAAAATTGATACTAACATTTCAGAAAAAAAAAACTGCCTACTTTTGACTTCTAGGAACTCCACTTGTAAAACTCTTTTGTGTTCTACTCTGAAATATTTGCTTATGTAGAGAATTGTAGTAATGAAAGGATATATTGTTTAAGTATGTATTAAGACATTTAAGTATGCATTAAGACAGTTATACATAGTGTTATGAAATTTACATTCTAGTGGAATATACAATTGTTGTGCAATTATAAACAGAAGTGTAACACTATGTTCCAGTTACAGGATTGACAACTCCGCATACTTACACAATGAATAAAAGGCAAAAGATATTTCTAAAATATTTTAGTAGATAAATATTTAGATTTTAATAGTTCTATATTTCTGAGAACAGAAGATAGGTATTATATCATAAAAATATTTCATTAATGGAGACTTAGAAATAAGATTAAAAGAAAATATATAATTTAATATACTACATATTATGAGTATTTTATTGTAAAGAGCAAGTAATCAATAATCACACCATTCTACCTAAGAAAGGAAAAGAGCTTGTGCGTTCTATTTGAAGAACTAAGGTGATAAGACGCGACAGATTTGCTGAAGGTGATGTACTTCAACCAGAGTGGGAACCTGTCTTCCGCTTTGCTGCTTCAAGACACGAAATGATCCTACCTGCTTTCTGTGTTTGACATACTCGTGTCTGTCACTGCCCTTCTCCTGGACGTCTGCCATATGTATCAAAATTCCTGATCAGCTAAAATTGCTGTGTTGATACCTCATGACTTTGGAGCAATTAGAAATAAACGACTGCTTATAACCATTCTTTTCTCATGGTATTAAAATGCAAAGATATTAGAGATATTTTTTCATAATAAGAGTTTTTTTTTTCTGGATCAGATACAGTAAACAAGGATCAAACACATGCAGAAATATGTAATTTAAAATTTTATGTTGCATTTCATTGAAATGTTAACTGAATAATATTGCTTTGGCACATATGTTATATTCATGTCAATATGTTTCATATGCTAAAAAGATCTGTGCATGAGTGCCTAGCCTTCCCTGTTTACAAAAGAACTAAACAGCTGTGTAAGTTCATAGAAGAGAGGGATTGAATTAAGAAAGTGCTAGGACCAGTTCAGATTATTCAACCATACTGATCTAATGAATTCTGTGATTTACTATAGAAAATAAAATATACTTACGAGAATAATATTCACTGGATACTCCAGTTGAGAAGGGTCATTTAGTTGAACTAAATGTCAGAGGGCTCCTTCCCTTTCTTTTTTTTTTCTTTTTTTTTTAAACTATGTAAAATTTCTTCCATTCAGGATCTTTGTTGATGCTATTTTACCAATAGGTTAAATATATAATTATACACACACACATACACACACACACACACACACAGAGTAACTAAGTTATAGTGAAAGTTATAAAATGAGTATTAATATATAACATTTGACTGTAGGAAGAATTCTGAGGCTTTCTATCATACTATATTTGAGCCCAGATTCTTAAATCAGTTAATTCTTCAATCAGTTTAAGACTGTATGAATAGCCACAGCGATGGAGGAAGTCAGCTTGGAATGTTAATTCCCTGGTAACTTCTTACAGAAGTTACTGTTTTGAATAGTTCCAGATCCAAATATGGCAGTCTAATATCCTAAATTTTTCACAGCCATACTTGCCTAATTTGACCAAAACACCTTTTCTTCTCTTTCTCTCTCATCCTGGAAAATTAATTCTCTGTCAATTCCACAACAAAAAGATCCACAGCAGAGAGGGCAGCTCAGCCACAAATCATCCAGAAAAGTTTGGCATTTTTCTCCATCAAAATGGCTTCTACATGGCTGATGTAGTTCTTGTCACTTATAATAACTCATCAAATATTTTATTACAAAGATTTTTAAAAGTCTTCTATGCTATCAGAAATCAGACATTCAGTAACATCTGTTTGTGTCTAAATAATGTAAAGATAAAATTGTTTGCAATGTAAATCATATTTGTTTTCAGCAATTTACCTCAAATATGTGAATGAAATAAAGTTTATGTTGTAGCCACATTATGAGCATTGTTTGCTCTTTTTTCCTGAAGAGTCAAAGAAATGTTGGATAATTACCTTTTTCATAAGTACTCTTGAATATGTAAAATGTATACTGCTATTTGAGGAGTGTCTTTGTAAATAAAACCTATTCAGACATATTGGAAGGAAAAAGCAGTACCCCATATCTTTTAATCTGAATAGCCATTTCTTTTTTGTGATCCTACAGGATAGAATTTCCTAGCTGTTAAGTGCTGTTCTATTTCTATGAGGTAATCTTGGAAATGGAGTGTTTGAGATTTTTAGTTTATCTTGATATAAGCCAACCCATTCCTGCTTAGAATACTTTAGTTTTATATCTAAGATCTTAATTACTACGTCCTTGAATAGAAGTTGTGTTACCAAATTCTAAAAACTGATGACAAGATAATTCTAAATGGGACTTTATTTGATCTTATTATCTGTATATCTCAGAAATTACTCACTTTACTAAAAAGTTTAGATTGGGGGAACTAAAAACTAAATGATTTACTGAGTAATGTTAATGAGATATGGACATTCCTCATCATTTTTGTCAACATCAAATATTGAGAAGCTAATACATTGATAGCGTTATGATATGCATACATGGATAGTGATTCTTGTGCTCTGGAATAAATACTCCAAATATAGTCATATAGTTTGTTTCTAAGTTTTCAGACATGAATTGGTGATAGCACAGATACATTTTGTTTTTATTTGCAGTAAAGAATTACATTCTATAAAAATGACTGATAGAAATCAATTAATCACTTTTAAACATGTAGAGGAAAATACTGCCACAAACAGTGATTGGGACTTATTATGAAAGTAAATTACTTCGGTGACAGGGGAGAAAGCCCCAGCGAGGAAATCATGAGTTGAAAACAGACAACACTCCTTTACAACAATGAAAAACCTTTTAAGCATGAAGAAACTGTAATATATGTGGCACTTGTAGGTACATTAAGATAAAACATCCAGGAGCCAGTAAATTTTTTCATGCTGTCAGAGTATTCAACGGTACATATGAGCTGTCGTACTTCAGTCATCAACATCCACAAAACCTTAGCATTTTAGAAAACAACTTTCCAACAGAAACAATTCAACTTCATACTAACCGGCATATGGATACTAACAGATTAAGTAAAAGAGCAATTTTCAGTCTCTGAATCTTTACTATCTTTCTTCCACCTCCTTTTTGACCAGAGCCCTATAGATTATATATCAATATCCTCTTTTTCTTTTTGCTAAGACAGGGAGAGGGAAAAGGAGAGGGAAAAGGGAGTGAGAGCAAGAGGGAGAAGGAATCAGAAAAGTCAAGAAATACTAAAGGCAACAGGGAGTGTGGGTCTCAGAATTCCCTGTGATCAAGTTGGTTTCTGTTAGCAATGGGATTTACTGTTGGTCTCTGTGGGGGAAAAGAAGCAGAAAAGGGAACTATTGAGAAAGTATGTACACTCATCATGTACCCCAAGTTATGCCTTAATTTAAAGGATGTTCTGGAATCACGATTCACATAGAACATTAATACAGATTTCATCTTTTGTGTGGAAAGTCAAAAGAATCCAGGAATTTATTAAATTAGAAAAAGAAAGCTCTATCAGGTGGACTATGCTAACCTCTTTCATACCCCTCCACAGAAAAGTTCTGATACAGAAGATTTTGGTTTCCCTAAGGCATAAATTCTGTTTTGCAATTCTGATTTGAAAACTAGGAAAAATACTAGATTGGTTGAGCTACAATTTATTAATTCTATGATCCTTTATATTTTATAGGTTTCTATATTCTTAAAATATAATGGTATATACAGGTAAAAATAATTAATGCTTCAATATGTCACCAATTATATCTTCCTTCTAAGACAAGACTTTTCATACTTATTACTTACTTTTCATTGCAGTGTACCTTTACAATACTAGCGTTTAGGGATAAAGCATTCAGCTAGGATTCCTCCATAGGAGTCCCAATACCAATGTTTCAAAGCCAGAACCATATATAAATATATATATATATATTTAAATCTAATATGTTTGATATATTTATCTCACATAGGAATACACTTGTTTTTCTAGCTCTTGTTCTGTATTTATAGAAAACTTTATATTCTCTCAGGGGACAGAGAATGATTAGAACACTCATGTAATAAATGCATCACTGAAATATATTCACTATGTTTTACTGTGTAGCAGAGATAAGCAAGAACACAGTTCTTGTCTTCAAGGAACATACAGTTTTTAGGGAAGAGAGACAAAAATTTAATTACTTACTATTCAAAATGTGATCTTAAGACCAGCACGTGGGCATCATCTGGCAGCTCATTAAAACTGTAGAATCTCAGGCCAGACCTACTGAAGTGGAATGTGCATTTCACAGAATCCCCAGGTGATTTGTATGCACATTAGAATTCGAGAAACACCATTCTAATTCAAACATGAGCAGGGTTACTGTCATAAAACCTAGAAGAAACAAAGAGATGGAGAAGTTTGAAGATAAGAACGTAGTGAGATGGGATGGAAAGATCTTAGTGCCTGCACTTTGCTCTTCAAATAGAGGAGAGACCACCAGTCTGGCACCTTTTACTGGCATTAAAATAAATGTTTATAAAGGAATATTTGTTTTTGAATGTTTCTGATTTACGTATCATTTAGAAAAACAGTCACATCACTGTTGACAATGTCAGTCTAACAGAAATATAATCATATAAACCCACATCAAAGGGAAGTTTTACTTTTATCTATCCTATGATTTACAGAGAAATGAGTGATCATGGTAGCTTGTAAGAATAGTTTTGTCAGTTACTGCAGTTATTCAGTTATGAGTGCAGGAAAGTTTTCTACCTCAAGATCTCAACCCAGACCACACCAGTGGAACCAGTTCATATAAAGATGATCATTTTGAAACTGAAGCATTTAAAATCATTTTCATGTTGTTTGCAAAGCTTCAAATAGTTACAGGAACTAAGAAGGTCACAGCAGTGCTTGTCCGTATCAATACCTTGCTTGGCCACTCTCCCTCTGCCTCTTCCCATTGTCTTCTCCATTCAGGATACTGTGAACATGTTGATTGTGGCCGGGAGAGAGTCAGGGAATAAGCATATTCTCCACTTTGCCTTTACGTGTTATACTGGTGTGTTTGAATGTTCTCTCTTCCACATGGAAGACCAAATAAGGGATACCTTACGAAATACTTTTTCTGATTATGTCTGTATATACAAATAAATGACATGTAAGAATCACATATAAAGGCTGACAAAGTGTATGGCATATTAATTCATGATTCCATAGGTAAGACACGGATACAAACGTAAAAGCAGAGCCAGTACTTTTCAGGGCACGTGGAGGCATTAAATTATTGAAAAATAATTCTTCCTAACGCTTACCACACTTACATTGTGACATACCTCAAAAGGCAAAGATCTTTGTGATATAACAGTTATTATCTGGAGCCAAATTAGGAAAATAACAAATAGTTACAAAGGAAAAAGCTCTATTTCTGGAACTTGATCCAGTTATTTTATTAGTAATTATTTGATTTAATTAGGCATAGACTTTTTAGTTTTTGCATGTCTTTTTTAGTCTTTATATATCAGTTTTCAAATCTAGTTATAGTTAGATAAGAGTTCATTGTCATTGTTTATGTTTTATATCAGTTCAATTGAGGTTTTCTTCCTAGGATGAAAAAATTCAGGGGGAAATGCTTGGACACAAAATCTGACTTTAGAAATTAGAAAAGGTAAATAAGATTGTATATGCCATATAAGAATATCTTACAAAGGACTCAGTTGTTTTTCTTAATAAGTTTTACATGTCTCAAGTATTTCTAAATTAATCCCCTTCTGAACTGCAATCTCATTATTAGGAACTTTTTTGTAGGATTATTCCAAACAGTAACTTGCATTATAAATATGAATAGATTTATCCCCATTATACCATAGCCTTCATAAATCCTCTTCTGCAACTGCCAGTGATAAATTTGTTGTACTTAAAATCTTCCTATTTATATTTAGCTGAGAACTGATGCTTGTTCAACTGGGGCCTATCCAGCAAAACATAATCCACTTCAATAGTTTATAAGAAGGGGAATTTAATGCAGGGAATTAACTGCACAAGTGATGGACTAGCTGAGAACAATAACTGGTAACAATAGGGATAGAGTAACTTATAGATTAACACCTGTGTGCCTCTTGGGCTGGATGATAGACCATGGTGGGCCTGGATGGTGGCAGCTGGAGTCACAGAAGAGACAAGCTGCTCCCAGTGAAACTGCTTAAGACAGGGCTGTTCTAGCTGCCTCCCTCATCCTGCCCTCCATCCCTCATCTTTACTACCCAGTAGTGAAGTCAGCTAGCAGGGGAGCCAAGAAAATCAGCCTTCAGGGGTCAGAAGGGGAGGAATCGAGCTGCTGGCAAACAGTCCCAGGACCTTCAAAATAATCTTCCAGGTTTTTATAAACAAATGTAAAAACTAAGGTTTTAAAAGCAATTTGTGACAGTAAAGATAGGGATGCACACATCGCCCTCCAGCTTAGCCCTCCTGAGAATTCTAGCACCTGCATTTGTCACTCCTCAAAGAGGGCAGAGAATAGCAAGAGAAATCATAGCAGAAAGAGAATTATATTAATCAAAGCAATTTCTGGTGAAAGGAGGCATGGAAATCTCTAAGCAAGTTGCAGGAAGACAGCTATACTCTTCAAACCACTGAATTGAAAACAAAGCTTCAGATGATAACTATATGATTTGACAAAGACATTTCAAATTGCTCAGGAAAATCTCTTCCTTTACAGTAATGTTTCGGGCTATTTAAAACAGACTCTCAGTCGAGGAACTAAACAAAGATGCTGGGATTGGACACAGAAGACAGATGAATTTGGCTGTTAGCCATGTAAGAATAGAAGCCAAAATTATGCTGACTAAAAATGGAGCCAAGCGATGTCATATAGATTTGAACACGATGTTGTGACAAAGAAGATGTTAATGGTTTCAATTTGCAGGTTTAGTAAGGGTCATAAGCTGTTTGATTTCTTAATCTAGTCTATGTATCCTAAATATCTCTGCAACTTTGCTAGCCACCTTCCCCTTTTTTTAAAATTCTCGATTTGACAGTTTGGTCTAGATTCCAAACCTGATGAGATGGGTGGCATGCTCCAGTATTTTGGTTCATTGAGGTATATACCCTGTTGATTTGTGTTGCATGACTCATCAAATGCTACTAACTCAATGGAGTAAAGATATTTAACAATTATTTATAACTCTTGCTTAGAATAC
The DNA here is from genome assembly GCF_949987515.2 of Delphinus delphis. NCBI lineage: Eukaryota > Metazoa > Chordata > Mammalia > Artiodactyla > Delphinidae > Delphinus > Delphinus delphis. The sequence continues at coordinate 69,436,105 of NC_082684.1, read as the reverse complement.
CAACTAAGTCAGTCACACCCTTGAAGGAGATATACTGGGACTTTACTGGAGGTGAAGGGCTCGGGGATGTTTCCTGCTTTCTCTTCTTGTGCCCTATAACCGTGATAAAGAACAAGGATCATCTTCATTTAGTGTAATGATACAGAGTAACAAGACCAAAAATTATATGGTGAAATCATCTGCAAGGACGAAATCTGTAAGCATATTTTTGAACATGTTCAAAAGCTCATGTGCTCATGTATATTTCAACATTTGAGGCCTGTTAACATTTCCTAATATTTTAAATCTCTGTGGTGATTATTATTACATTTGGTAACCTCAGATAAACAATGAAGTTTAACTGGAAAGAAGATCTTTCATAAACCTTTTCAAGGTTGCCATTATTTCCTTTGTAAATCTATGGATGATAGCTAAAATAATCAAAATCTTCCAGAAGATAAACCTCATAATGTCAAATGGCACTTGTATATTTGTACCACTACTCTGTTCCAGAAAGGATTTCCAGGGAGTTGTAAAGGTATATAAAATGGAATAAAGTAGCACAAGCTAAAAAACAGCATGACAAAAATTAAGTGAGTAGGATGAGAAAAATATGTGTGTGGGTGTGGGTGGGTGTGCACTGTGGGTTGTTTTTATTGTTAACAGGATACAAAACAACCCAAGCAGTACCATTAAATGTTCAAGTTATATAAGGCAGTGATAACGATAATAATATATGCCAACATATTTTGTAAATACTATAGAATAATACACGTGTGAGATATTATTATAATCATCTCATTTGAGCCTAAAAACACCCAAAAAGAAGGAAAAATATATTTGACTCTACTATTTGTTTTCAGTGGTTTTAAAATCAGAAAAATCTGTACCATTTAAAAAACAGAACTTTAAACCTTATTTTCCTCTTCCCCAACTCCCAGTTGTTGGTGTGGCTTTCTTACTATACTATAATTTCATAGAATTAGAGACACTTCTCAGTGATTGTGCCCCCAATCTAAGAACCTAGAATCTACCTCAAAGTTTTAAATTACCATCTGAACAATATCTCCTAATCCCTGCTCCTTATCAGCTCTCAGGTGTATGAACTTCATCGGTCTGCATTCCTGGATCCCTCACACAGTTTGCTTTTCCTGCTTTTGCTTCCAGATCTCAGGATATTGTTGGTAAGGTCTGTGATCCTAGTTTCTTGTCCTGCTCATCTTCTCTCTCACACTGTACATCATTTACACATCAATGCTCCCAGCTCTCACTTGCTGCAGCTTCTAAGTTCCTGCTGAATTCTACTTTGGGTCAATTGTATGAACACACCACTAGCAAGCTTCTTGGCATTTTGTCACTCTCTGTTGCCCCACCTGGCTGAGCTGCTCTAATTTCTCCCTCACTTTTGCCCTCATCCCTCAAGGCCCTTTCAGGATTTTAATACATATTCCCTCTCATCTCCCTGTCATCACCTTCTAGTTAGGATATTTTATTCCAATTCCTTTTCCTTCTTCTCCTATCGTAGTTCTGCAAGAGCAACTTTCAAATTATGAGAGTAAGTAAAAGCATCTTCAAAAACAAGCACTTTATTCATTAATCCACTTATTTTCTTTGCTTTGTAAACATAGATACTGCCTTGTGGAGTTCGCAATCCAGCAGGGTGAGAAATAAATAGTTATGATGTAGTAAGTTTTGTGATGGCAGAATGTTTCAAATCCTACAGGAGCCCAGAGGAATTTGGAGGGGAGCAGGGGGAGAATAGTAACTTTGCCAGGAACATGTGACATTTCAACTAGATATTGAGGGATAAACAGGGAAATGTGGCAAAGGGCTTTAGAGGACAGGGAACAGCAAGGATACAAGCTCGGAAGGTATGAAAAACTTGACATAGAGAAGGGTGTCAAATATCTAGATGTAACCAGAGTGTAGGCTTGGAAGACAAGTGGTTAGAAATGGCACTGGTCATGTAGGTTGGGGCCTCTTGCAGAATTCAAGTGCATCTGAATCTAAAACCTGTGCTCTTAACTGTTCTACATTGTGCTTCCAGGACAGCCTGTTAAACATCATCTATAATAAATCCATAATCTAGTTCAGAAGCTAGTTTACTCAAAGACTCAGGAGTGTGCACTACCAGATGTTATAATGCAGGCTTTGCAAACTCAGCTATGTACAAAGATCAGACAGCAACATAAATCAGTAGCTCAATGATACTCTGTGATACAGTAGCTTTATGATGCATATGGAGCTTGTGAAATCCAGAGTACAATGTACCACTTAAAAATTTCTTTTTATCGGAGTACAGTTGCTTTAAAATGTGTTATTTTCTGCTGTACAGCAAAGTGGATCAGCTATATGTATACATAGATCCCCTCCTTTTTGGATTTCCTTCCCATTTAGGTTACCACAGAGCACTGAGTAGAGTTCCCTGTGCTGTACAGTAGGTTCTCAGTAGTTATCTATTTTATACATAGTAGTGTATATATGTCATTCCCAATCTCCGAATTCATCCCACCACCCCCCTTCCCTCCTTGGTGTCCATACATTTGTTCTCTACATCTGTGTCTTTATTTCTGCTTTGCAAATAGGTTCGTCTGTACCACTTTTCTAGATTCCACATATACACGTTAATAAACGATATTTGTTTTTCTCTTTCTGACTTACTTCACTCTGTATGAAGTGATCTCTAGATCCATCCACGTCTCTACAAATGACACAATTTCGTTCCTTCTTATGGCTGAGTAATAGTCCATTGTATATATGTACCACATCATCTTTAACCATTCCTCTTTTGATGGACATTTAGGTTGCTTCTATGTCCTGGCTATTGTAAATAGTGCTGCAATGAGCATTGGGGTGCACGATTTAAATATGACTGCCTCTTATCAGGTCTACTACAGATTGATGTCATGAGAAATGCCAACCTAACACTGTCTGATATTCTCCTTTCCCAGAAATCCTGGAAATCCAGATGTTAGCTAACAACGAATTTGAACTTTTAAAAATGGGCCAATCCATTGGGAACCAAACAGGTCTGTGGTCCCTATTTGGCTCTCTAGCAGTCAGGTGAACAGCCTTTCTTAGAAGACCAGAAGAGCTTTTTCTCTGAGGCTAGCCAAAGAGCTTAGCCTATAACTGAAATGTATCAACAATAGCAGGAAAAAAAAAACCCCTAATGCTGTTTAAAATCCTTCAATGGCTCTGAATTCTGACTGGCATGAAATCCAGTGTTTTTCATAGCCTGCAAGGCCACATGTGATCTGTCAACTTCCCAAATCTCAGGCTCCCTGTCATGCCACCTTCCTTTCTGCTTGCGCAGTCTACCCTCAACAGTCTTCTAGTTCCTCAGAAGTGCTAAGCTCCTCCCCCTCAGATATTTGCACACGTTATTGTCTCGACTTAGAATGTGTTTCCTTCTATTTTCAACTGATAAATTCTCATCCATCATTTTCATCTCAGATTAAATGTCACTGTCAGGCAATGACCTCCATAAGATGACATTAAATCCCCGCTTAAACTTCTGCCTCATGGCACTCTGCCCTTTTCCTCTAGAACTTTTCATTATTGCAATTAAATAACTATTTGAATTTTGGTTTATTTGTGTATCTGTCTGTCCCACTATTCTATAAGCTCCATAATGGCACAGACTGTCATCATCAAGCAGAGTGCCTTTCACACAGTAGGCAATCATTATTAGTTGTATAAATAGATGAAATATCTGTCTATTCACAAATCCTGTACCACATTTAGCATTTCCTGTGAGATTTAAATAAGTTAATCCAATGCAATATGTTTAGCACAGTGCTAGGAATATAGTAGTTGCTCAATTAAGATGTGAGCTATTCTTAGATATATCTTAGAATATCTGTTTCCATGGTTAGAAACAGAAAAGAAAAAGAATACAAAAGCAAAACTTATATTTTCTAATGCGATTCCTCCATATGTCTTATATTGGGTTTCCTCAAAAGCAGACCCAGGTTTAGGTGCAAGGTCATAACTTTGGAGGTAAACCTGGGATGTATGGTAAAGTCATGGGAAGGTAAGACAGGGAAGGGAGAAAAGCCAGTAAAGAGTTTTTAAATTAATGAATGACCACTGGTCTCAATCCTGCTGGAGATCCTCTGAAAGGCTGTATTAAACATAACTTCAGGATTGTGCCACCAATGGGCAAGGCTTACTCATATACAAACTTCTGTTCCTCATTAGCTAGAGATTCACTTAAGTGCAACTCCCACCACTAAGAAGTGTCAAAAGAAAATCCTGAGGCTTTTCTTACTGAATGATTTTGTCCTGTTTTGTTTTTGTTTTTCTGCTATGACCTCTGAAGATCTTTCTTTTTAAGAATCACATGTGCTTTCTTCATAATAAGTGTTTGTTTTTGCTAGCATTATACTAAATTGGTACAATATTTCTGTAAGGAAATTTGGTAATGTGTAGCAAACAAATGCATGCCCTTTGGCCCACATGAGTCTACCTCAAGATGCTTTTCCTAATGCAATAATTATGAATATGTGCTAATATTTTTCTTATTTTACAGATCTATTCATTTTTGTAGAAATTTAGAAAACACTTGAAAATATGTGGAAAATAAGTTAGCAGCACTGCCACAACAGACTATTTATATTATATATGAAATATTTATATATTAAAAAAAATAAAATTACACTACTTGTACTGGAATTTTCTCTATATATTTTTTTAATTAATTTATTGATTTATTTTTGGCTGCACTAGGTCTTTGTTGCTGCGCACGGGCTTTCTCTAGTTGCAGTGAGCAGGGGTTACTCTTCATTGCAGTCTGTGGGCTTCTCATTGCGGTGGCTTCTCTTATTGCACAGCATGGGCTCTAGGTGCATGGGCTTCAGTAGTTGTGGCACATGGGCTCAGTAGTTGTGGCTCGCGGGCTCTAGAGCGCAGGCTCAGTTGTGGCACATGGGCTTAGTTGCTCTGCGGCATGTGGGATCTTCCCGGACCAGGGCTTGAACCCGTGTCCCCTGTACTGGCAGGCGGATTCCCAACCACTGTACCACCAGGGAAACCTTCTATATTTTTATAATAAACATTTGCCCATGGTTTTAAAATGATTTCATATGACTCATTTGTAATAATGGTATTAACCTAAAACACTCTGAAGCATATTTAAACAGAACATAATTTTTTAACAATTATATAACAGTCCCACAATGTTCTATCTAAGCTAGATGCACAGTAAATACCCAATAACTGGGAAAAAAAATTAATGGCAACTAAAAAAGAAAGGAGTTAATGTCAAACCAAAATATTTATTTCCCAAATGAATAGCTCAGGTTAATTGTAGATATTTCTGTTATAATATAATGTTGTTGGTGTCAAGCATGCACCATTATACTTCAGTGTCTTTACTGTGATGTACTTCCCTCTCCTCCTCCCTCTTTATACCCCATTTTTGTGTTCCCTGCATACTAATACTAATTCTTAGCATAGGGTCCAGGGGCACCTATACTCATGTTGTTTTATTTCACACCTTTAACTCTTTACATTTCCAACCTCCACTCTTCTCACCCTTCCATCTATGGCTAATTATCCCACCTCTGCTCTGGTTCCCTTCCCTTTCTGCTTCTGTAGGAGCAATGATGCTCTCCAATCAGCATTTAAACTTGCTAAGTTTCTTCCATCTTAAAACAAAACAAACAAATAAACAAAAATTCTCTCCTTGTATCCTAGTTCTCTAATTACTGACCCATCGTGTTTCTGTGCACAATAGAATGTTTTGAAAGAGAGGCATCCTTTTACTGTCCTCGGTCCTCATCTCTCCCTCACTCTTCAGCCCCCTACAATCTGTCTGCTCCAGTGACCTATTCTTAGCAAGGTCACTGGCAACTCCTTCATTCTGAAATTCAGCCATAGCTGATAGCATTTGTCATCCTTCTTGGCTGCCGTGATACCACATTTACTGTTTTTTGTTTGTTTGCTTGTCTTATTTTGTTTGGTTTTATTTATTTTTGTTTTCTGTATGGCCTGGCTACTAAGTTCTCTCTGTGGCCTCTCCAGTTCCATATATTTTATGCTTTCTTCCTCTGCCTGCCCCTTAAATCTGTCTGGTTCTCAGAGATCTGGGCAAGGCCCCTTTTAAGTCTTATTCTACACAATTTTCTATAGTTCCAAAACTTTTTATTTATTTGTTAATGACCACAAAAGTTCAAAGCTTTATTCCACATGGTTCTCCCGAGCTTGATAAACACCCACTCATTTAAAAAAGTCTTCAATGGGTGCCTAATTTGTGTTAAACAAATTGCTACATGCTGAGAATACAATGATAAGCAAGGGACAAGAGCTTAAATGTTGGTGATGAATATAGACAACAAATAAACCAGCAAATAAAAAATTTAAATGCAGTTTCTATGGTTATAAAGACTAGAATGGGACTCAGAAAATGATGTGATTGAATAATCGGAGAGATGGTGGATTAGTTTGGAGAAAGTAGCCTTGAAGCTGAAAAAAGATGAAATCAGGCAAAAATACCTGTTGGACAGCTAGCCAGAAGGGGGTCTGGAAAAAAGTCTGGACCTGCCTAAGAGGCAAGAGACCATTGTTTCGGGGTGCGCAAGGAGAGGGGATTCAGAGCACCGCCTAAACAAGCTCCAGAGACAGCTGCGAGCCGCGGCTATCAGCGTGGACAAAGAGACGGGCATGAAACGCTAAGGCGGCTTCTGCAGCCACCAAGAAGCTTTTGTGCAAGCACAGGTCACTCTCCACACCTCCCCTCCCGGGAGCCTGTGCAGTCCGCCACTGCCAGGGTCCTGTGATCCAGGGACAACTTCCCCAGGAGAACACACGGCGCACCTCAGGCTGGTGCAACGTCACTACGGCCTCTGCCGTCGCAGGCTCACCCCACATTCCATACCCCTCCCTCCCCCCGGCTTGAGTGAGCCAGAGCCCCCTAATCAGCTGCAACTTTAACCCCATCCTCTCTGGCAGAAGAAGAGACTCCTTCAGGCAACCTACACGCAGAGGCGGGGCCAAATCTAAAGCTGAACCCCAGGAGCTGTGTGAACAAAGAAGAGAAAGGAAAATCTCTCCCAGCAGACTCAGGAGCAGCGGATTAAATCTCCACAATCAACTTGATGTGCCCTGCATCTGTGGAATACCTGAATAGACAACGAATCATCCCAAATTGAGGCGATGGACTTGTGTGATTTTGTCTGTATAGCTTTGCTTTTACCATTTGTCCTAGGGTTCTGTCTGTCCGTTTTTTTTTTCGTTTTTTTGGTTGTTTTAGTATACTTTTTTAGCACTTGTTATCATTGGCAGATTTGTTTTTTGGTCTGGCTGCTCTTTTCTTTCTTTCTTTCTTTTTTTTAAATTACTTTTTGATATTTTTAATTTTTATTTTAATAACTTTATATTTCTTTACTTTTTCTTTCTTTTTTTCTCCCATTTCTTCTGAGCCATGTGGCTGACAGGGTCTTGGTACTCCAGCCAGGTGTCAGGCCTGTGCCTCTGAGGTGGGAGAGCCAAGTTGAGAACATTAGTCCATCAAGACCTCATGGCTCAACGAAATATCAAAGGGTGAAAGCTCTCGCAGAGATCTCCATCTCAATGTTAAGACCCAGCTCTACTCAATGACCAGCAAGCTACGGTGCTGGACACCCTACACCAAACAACTAGCTAGACAGGAACACAACCCCACCCATTAGCAGAGAAGCTGCCTAAAATCATAATAAGGTCACAGACACCCCAAAACACACCACCAGACGTAGTCCTGCCCACCAGAAACAGAAGATCCAGCCTCATCCACCAGAACACAGGCACTAGTCCCTTCCACCAGGAAGCCTACACAACCTACTGAACCAACCTTAGCCACTGGGGGCAGACACCAAAAACAAAGGGAACTACGAATCTGCAGCCTGAGAAAGGAGACCCCAAACACAGTAAGTTAAGTAAAATGAGAAGACAGACAAACACACAGCAGATGAAGGAGCAGGGTAAAAACTCACCAGACCAAACAAATGAAGAGAAAATAGACAGTCTACCTGAAAAAGGGAAAAACCTACAGCCAAGATTACTCTCCCAGCAAGGATCTCATTCAGAATCGATGGAGAAATTAAAACCTTTACAGGCAAGCAAAAGCTAAGAGAATTCAGCAGCACCAAACCAGCTTTACAACAAATGCTAAAGGAACTTCTCTAGGCAGGAAAAACAAGAGAAGGAAAACACCTACAATAACAAACCCAAAACAATTAAGAAAATGGGAATAGGAACATACATATCCATAATTACCTTAAATGTAAATGGATTAAATGCTCCCACCAAAAGACACAGACTGGTTGAATGGATACAAAAACAAGACCCTTATATATGCTGTCTACGAGAGACCCACTTCAGACCTAGGGACACATACAGACTGAAAGTGAGGGGATGGAAAAAGATATTCCATGCAAATGGAAATCAAAAGAAAGGTGGAATAGGAATTCTCATATCAGACAAAATAGACTTTAAAATAAAGACTATTACAAGAGACAAAGAAGGGCACTACATAATGATCAAGGGATCAATCCAAGAAGAATATATAACAATTGTAAATATTTATGCACCCAATATAGGAGCACCTCAATACATAAGGCAAATGCTAACAGCCATAAAACGGGAAATCAACAGGAACACAAGCATAGTAGGGGACTTTAACACCCCACTTTCACCAATGGACAGATCATCCAAAATAAAAATAAATAAGGAAACACAAGCTTTAAATGACACATTAGACAAAATGGATTAAATTGATATTTACAGGACATTTCATCCAAAAACAACAAAATACACTTTCTTCTCAAGTGCTCATGGAACATTTTCCAAGATAGATCATATCTTGGGTCACAGATTAAGCCTTGGTAAATTTAAGAAAATTGACATCGTATCAAGTATCTTTTCCAACCACAAGGCTATGAGACTAGATATCAATTATAGGAAAAAATCTGTAAAAAACAGAAACACACGGAGGCTAAACAATACACTACTAAATAACCAAGAGATCACTGAAGATATCAAAGAGGAAATCAAAAAATACCTAGAAACAACTGACAATGAAAACACGACTACCCAAAACCTATGGGATGCAGCAAAAGCAGTTCTAAGAGGGAAGCTTAGAGCAATACAATCTTACCTCAAGAAACAAGAAACATCTCAAATAAACAACATAACGTTACAGCTAACGCAAGCAGAGAAAGAAGAACAAAAAACCCCCAAAGTTAGCACATGGAAAGAAATCAAAAAGATCACATCTGAAATAAATGAAAAAGAAATGAAGGAAACGATAGAAAATACCAATAAAACTAAAAGCTGGTTCTTTGAGAAGATAAACAAAATTGATAAACCATTAGCTAGACTCACCAAGACAAAAAGGGAGAAGACTCAAATCAATAGAATTAGAAATGAAAAAGGAGAAGTAACAACTGACACTGCAGAAATACAAAGGATCATGAGAGAGTACTACAAGCAACTATATGCCAATAAAATGGACAACCTGGAAGAAATGGACAAATTCTTAGAAAAGCACGATCTTCCGAGACTGAACCAGGAAGAAATAGAAAATCTAAACAGACCAATCACAAGCACTGCAATTGAGACTGTGACTAAAAATCTTCCAAAAAAACAGACGCCCAGGACCAGATGGCTTCACAGGCGAATTCTATCAAACATTTACAGAAGAGCTAACACCTGTGCTTCTCAAACTCTTCCAAAATATAGCAGAGGGAGGAACACTCCCAAACTCATTCTACGAGACCACCATCACCCTGATGCCAAAACCAGACAAAGATGTCACAAAAAAAGAAAACTACAGGCCAATATCACTGATGAAAACAGACGCAAAAATCCTCAACAAAATACTAGCAAACAGAATCCAACAGCACATTAAAAGGATCATACACCACGATCAAGTGGGATTTATCCCAGGAATGCAAGGATTCTTCAATATACGCAAACTAATCAATGTGATACACCATATTAACTAATTGAAGAAGAAAAACCATATGATCATCTCAACAGATGCAGAAATAACTTTTGACAAAATTCAACACCCATTTATGATAAAAACCCTCCAGAAAGTAGGCATAGAGGGAACTTTCCTCAACATAATAAAGGCCATATATGACAAACCCACAGACAAAATCGTTCTCAATGGTGAAAACTGAAACCATTTCCTCTAAGATCAGGAACCAGACAAAGTTGTCCACTCTCACCACTATTATTCAACATAGTTTTGGAAGTTTCAGCCACAGCAATCAGAGAAGAAAAAGAAATAAAAGGAATCCAAATCGGAAAAGAAGAAGTAAAACTGTGACTGTTTGCAAATAACAATGATACTATACATAGAGAATCCTAAAGATGCTACCAGAAAAGTACTAGAGCTAATCAATGAATTTGGTAAAGTAGCAGGATACAAAATTAATGCACAGAAATCTCTTACATTCCTATACACTAATGATGAAAAATCTGAAACAGAAATTAAGGAAACACTCCTATTTACCACTGCAACAAAAAGAATAAAATACCTAGGAATAAACCTACCTAAGGAGACAAAAGACCTGTATGCAGAAAACTATAAGACACTGATGAGAGAAAATTAAAGATGATACAAATAGATGGAGAGATATACCATGTTCTTGGATTGGAAGAATCAACATTGTGAAAATGACTCTACTACCCAAAGAAATCTACAGATTCAATGCAATCCCTATCAAACTACCACTGGCATTTTTCACAGAACTAGAACAAAAAATTTCACAATTTCTATGGAAACACAAAAGACCCCGAATAGCCAAAGCAATCCTGAGAAAGAAAAACGGAGCTGGAGGAATCAGGCTCCCAGACTTCAGACTATACTACAAAGCTACAGTAATCAAGACAGTATGGTACTGGCACAAAAACAGAAATATAGATCAATGGAACAGGATAGAAAGACCAGAGATAAACTCACACACATAGGGTCACCTTATTTTTGATAAAGAAGTCAAGGATATACAATGGAGGGGGGATCTTGAACATGGCGGAAAAGTAAGACACAGAGATCACCTTCCTCCTCACAGATACACCAGAAATACATCTACACGTGGAACAACTCCTACAGAACACCTACTGAAGGCTGGCAGAAGTCCTCAGACCTCCAAAAAGGCAAGAAACTCCCCACGTACCTGGGTAGGGCAAAAGAAAAAAAGAAAAAAACAGAGACAAAAGAATAGGGACGGCACCTGCACCAGTGGGAGGGAGCTGTGAAGGAGGAAAAGTTTCGACACGCTAGGAAGCCCCTTCGCGGGCGGAGACTGCGGGAGGCGGAAGGCGTAAGCTCCGGAGCCGCGGAGGAGTGCACAGCAACAGGGGTGTGGCCGGCAAAGCGGGGAGATTCCCACGCAGAAGAATGGTGCCGACCGGCACTCACCAGCCTGAGAGGCTTGTCTGCTCACCTGCCGGGGCGGGCAGGGTGGCGAGCTGAGGCTCGGGTTTCGGTTGGAGCACAGGGAGAGGTTGGCGCTTGAACATAGCCTGAAGGGGGTAGTGCACCACGGCTAGCCGGGAGGTAGTCCTGGGAAAAGTCTGCACCTGCCGAAGAAGCAAGAGACTTTTTCTTCCCTCTTTGTTTCCTGGTGCGCAAGGAGAGGGATTTACGAGCGCTGCTTAAAGGAACTCCAGAGACGGGTGCGAGCCGCGGCTAAAAGCACGGACCCCAGGGACGGGCGGGAGAGGCTAAGGCTGCTGCTGCCGCCACCAAGGGGCCTGTGGGCGAGCACAGGTCACTATCCACACCCCTCTTCCGGGGAGCCTGTGCAGCCCGCCACTGCCAGGTTCCCGGGATCCAGGGACAACTTCCCCGGGAGAACACACGGCGGGCCTCAGGCTGGTGCAACGTCACACCGGCCTCTGCCGCCGCAGGCCCGCCCTGCACGCAGTGCCCCTCCCTCCCCCCCCCCCCCCCCCGCCTGAGTGCGCCAGAGCCCCCGAATCAGCGGCTCCTTTAACCCCGTCCTGTCTGAGCAAAAAACAGATGCCCTCCAGTGACCTACACGCAGAGGCAGGGCCAAATCCAAAGCTGAGCCCCTGTGAGCTGTGAGAACAAAGAAGAGAAAGGGAAATCTCTCCCAGCAGCCTCAGAAGCAGCGGATTAAAGCTCCACAATCAACTTGATGTACCCTGCATCTGTGGAATACGTGAATAGACAACGAATCATCCCAAATTGAGGAGGTGGGCTTCGAGAGCAAGATCTATGATTTTTTCCCCTTTTCCTCTTTTTCTGAGTGTGTATGTGTATGCTTCTGTGTGAGATCTTGTCTGTATACCTTTGCTTCCACCATTTGTCCTAGGGTTCTATCCGTCCATGGTTTTTTTAAAAAATTTTTTTCTTAATAATTAATTTTAATAACTTTATTATACTCTTCCTTCCTTCCTTCCTTCCTTCCCCTCCTTTAGACAACAAATCATCCCAAATTGAGGAGGTGGTCTCTGAGAGCAATATTTATGATTTTTTCCCCTTTACCTCTTTTTGTGAGGGTGTATGTGTATGCTTCTGTGTAAGATTTTGTCTGTATAGCTTTGCTTCCAACATTTGTCCTAAGGTTCTATCCGTCCTTTTTTTTTTAAATAATTATTTTTTAATTCAATAACTTTATTATACTTTATTTTATTCTATTGTATCTTCTTTCTTTCTGTCTTTTTTCCTTCCTTCCCTCCTTCCTTCCTCCCTGCCTCCCTCCTTTATTTCCTTCTTGCCTTCTTTCCTTCTTTGCTTCTTTCTTTCTTTCTTCCTATCTTCCTTTCTTCCTTCCTTCCCTCCTTCTTTCTTTCTTTCTTTCTTTCTTTCTTTCTTCATACTTCTACTAATTCTCTCTACTTTTTCTCCCTTTTATTCTGAGCTGTGTGGATGAACGGCTCTTGGTGCTCCAGCCAGGAGTCAGGGCTCTGCCTCTGAGGTGGGAGACCCAACTTCAGGACACTGGTCAACAAGAGGCCTCCCAGCTCCACATAATATCAAACGGCGAAAATCTCCCAGAGAGCTCCATCTTAACACCAGCACCAAGCTACACTCAACGACCAGCAAGCTACAGTGTTGGACACCCTATGCCAAACAACTAGCAAAACAGGAACACAACCCCACCCATTAGCAGAGAGGCAACCTAAAATCATAATAAGGCCACAGACACCCCAAAACACACCACCAGACGTGAACCTGCCCACTAGAGAGACAAGATCCAGCCTCATCCACCACTACACAGGCAGTAGTCCCCTCCACGAGGAAACCTACACAACCCACTGAACCAACCTTAGCCACTGGAGACAGACATCAAAAACAGCGGGAACTACGAACCTGCAGCCTGCAAAAAGGAGACCCCAAACACAGTAAGATAAGCAAAATGAGAAGACAGAAAAACACACAGCAGATAAAGGAGCAAGATAAAAATGCACCAGACCTAACAAATGAAGAGGAAATAGGCAGTCTACCTGAAAAAGAATTCAGAATAATGATAGTAAGGATGATCCAAAATCTTGGAAATAGAATGGACAATATGCAAGAAACAGTTAACAAGGACCTAGAAGAAATAAAGATGAAACAAGCAACGATGAACAACACAATAAATGAAATTAAAAGTACTCTAGATGGGATCAATAGCAGAATAACTGAGGCAGAAAAACGGATAAATGACCTGGAAGATAAAATAGTGGAAATAACTACTGCAGAGCAGAATAAAGAAAAAAGAATGAAAAGAACTGAGGACAGTCTCAGAGACCTCTAGGACAACATTAAACACACCAACATTCGAATTATAGGGGTTCCAGAAGAAGAAGAGAAAAAGAAAGGGACTGAGAAAATATTTGAAGAGATTATAGTTGAACACTTCCCTAATATGGGAAAGGAAATAGTTAATCAAGTCCAGGAAGCACAGGGAGTCCCATACAGGATAAATCCAAGGAGAAATATGCCAAGACACATATTAATCAAACTGTCAAAAATTAAATACAAAGAAAGCATATTAAAAGCAGCAAGGGAAAAACAACAAATAACACACAAGGGAATCCCCATAAGGTTAACAGCTGATCTCTCAGCAGAAACCCTACAAGCCAGAAGGGAGTGGCAGGACATACTGAAAGTGATGAAGGAGAAAAACCTGCAACCAAGATTACTCTACCCAGCAAGGATCTCATTCAGATTTGATGGAGAAATTAAAACCTTTACAGACAAGCAAAAGCTGAGAGTTCAGCACCACCAAACCAGCTTTACAACAAATGCTAAAGGAACTTCTCTAGACAAGAAACACAAGAGAAGGAAAAGACCTATAATAACAAACCCAAAACAATTTAGAAAATGGGAATAGGAACATACATATCAATAATTACCTTAAATGTAAATGGACTAAACGCTCCCACCAAAAGACACAGACTGGCTGAATGGATACAAAAACAAGACCCTTATATATGCTGTCTACAAGAGACCCACTTCAGACCTACAGACACATACAGACTGAAAGTAAGGGGATGGAAAAAAAGATTCCATGCAAATGGAAACCAAAAGAAAGCTGGAGTAGCAATTCTCATATCAGACAAAATAGACTTTAAAAGAAAGAGTATTAGAAGAGACAAAGAAGGACACTACATAATGATCAAGGGATCGATCCAAGAAGAAAATATAACAATTGTAAATATGTAAGCACCCAACATAGGAGCACCTCAATACATATGGCAAATACTAACAACCATAAAAGGGGAAATCGACAGTAACACATTCATAGAGGGGACTTTAACACCCCACTTTCACCCATGGACAGATCATCCAAAATGAAAATAAATAAGGAAACACAAGCTTTAAATGATACATTAAACAAGATGGACTTAATTGATATTTATAGGACACTCCATCCAAAAACAACAGAATACACATTTTTCTCAAGTGCTCATGGAACATTCTCCAGGATAGATCATATCTTGGGTCACAAATCAAGCCTTGGTAAATTTAAGAAAATTGAAATTGTATCAAGTATCTTTTCCGACCACAACGCCATGAGACTAGATATCAATTACAGGAAAAGATCTGTAAAAAGTACAAAGAGATGGAGGCTAAACAATACACTACTTAATAATGAAGTGATCACTGAAGAAATCAAAGAGGAAATAAAAAAATACCTAGAAACAAATGACAATGGAGACACAACGACCCAAAACCTATGGGATGCAGCAAAAGCAGTTCTAAGGGGGAAGTTTATAGCAATACAAGCCCACCTTAAGAAGCAGGAAACATCTCAAATACACAACCTAACCTTGCACCTCAAGCAATTAGAGAAAGAATAACAAAAAAACCCCAAAAGTTAGCACAAGGAAAGAAATCATAGAGATCAGATCAGAAATAAATGAAAAAGAAATGAAGGAAACAATAGCAAAGATCAATAAAACTAAAAGCTGGTCCTTTGAGAAGATAAACAAAATTGATAAACCACTAGCCAGACTCATCAAGAAAAAAAGGGAGAAGACTCAAATCAATAGAATTAGAAATGAAAAAGGAGAAGTAACAACTGACACTGCAGAAAGACAAAAGATCATGAGAGATTACTACAAGCAACTCTATGCCAATAAAATGAACAATCTGGAAGAAATGGACACATTCTTAGAAATGCACAACCTGCCAAGACTGAATCAGGAAGAAATAGAAAATATGAACAGACCAATCACAAGCACTGAAATTGAAACTGTGATTAAAAATCTTCCAACAAACAAAAGCCCAGGACCAGATGGCTTCACAGGCGAATTCTATCAAACATTTAGAGAAGAGCTAACACCTATCCTTCTCAAACTCTTCCAAAATATAGCAGAGGGAGGAACACTCCCAAATTCCTTCTACGAGGCTGCCATCACCTTGATACCAAAACCAGACAAGGATGTCACAAAGAAATAAAACTACAGGCCAATATCACTGATGAACATAGATGCAAACATCTGCAACAAAATACTAGGAAACAGAATCCAACAGCACATTAAAAGGATCATACACCATGATCAAGTGGGGTTTATTCCAGGAATGCAAGGATTCTTCAATATATGCAAATCTATCAATGTGATAAACCATATTAACAAATTGAAGGAGAAAAACCATATGATCATCTCAATAGATGCAGAGAAAGCTTTTGACAAAATTCAACACCCATTTATGATAAAAACCCTGCGAAAAGGCATAGAGGGAACTTTCCTCAACATAATAAAGGCCATATATGACAAGCCCACAGCAAACATCATCCTCAATGGTGAAAAACTGAAAGCATTTCCACTAAGATCAGGAACAAGACAAGGTTGCCCACTCTCACCACTATTATTCAACATAGTTTTGGAAGTTTTAGCCACTGCAATCAGAGAAGAAAAGGAAATAAAAGGAATCCAAATCGGAAAAGAAGAAGTAAAACTGTGACTGTTTGCAAATAACAATGATACTATACATAGAGAATCCTAAAGATGCTACCAGAAAAGTATTAGAGCTAATCAATGAATTTGGTAAAGTAGCAGGATACAAAATTAATGCACAGAAATCTCTTGCATTCCTATATACTAATGATGAAAAATCTGAAAGTGAAATCAAGAAAACACTCCCATTTACCATTGCAACAAAAAGAATAAAATATCTAGGAATAAACCTACCTAAGGAGACAAAAGACCTGTATGCAGAAAATTATAAAACACTGATGAAAGAAATTAAAGATGATACAAATAGATGGAGAGATATACCATGTTCTTGGATTGGAAAAATCAACATTGTGAAAATGACTCTACCACCCAAAGCAATCTATACATTCAATGCAATCCCTATCAAACTACCACTGGCATTTTTGACAGAACTATAACAAAAAATTTCGCAATTTGTATGGAAACACAAAAGACCCCGAATAGCCAAAGCAACCTTGAGAACGAAAAACGGAGCTGGAGGAATCAGACTCCCTGACTTCAGACTATACTACAAAGCTACAGTAATCAAGACAGTATGGTACTGGCACAAAAACAGAAAGATAGATCAATGGAACACGATAGAAAGCCCAGAGATAAACCCACGCACATATGGACACCTTATCTTTGATAAAGGTGACAGGAATGTACAGTGGAGGAAGGACAGCCTCTTCAATAAGTGGTGCTGGGAAAACTGTACAGATACATGTAAAAGTATGAGAATAGATCACTCCCTAACACCATACACAAAAATAAGCTCAAAATGGATTAAAACCTAAATGTAAGGCCAGAAACTATCAAACTCTTAGAGGAAAACATAGGCAGGACACTCTGTGACATAGATCACAGCAAGATCCTTTCTGACCCACCTCCTAGAGTAATGGAAATAAAAACAAAAATAAACAAATGGGACCTAATGAAACTTCAAAGCTTTTGCACAGCAAAGGAAACCATAAACAAGACCAAAAGACAACCCTCAGAATGGGAGAAAATATTTGCAAATGAAGCAACTGACAAAGGATTAATCTCCAAAATTTACAAGCAGCTCATGCAGCTCAATAACAAGAAAACAAACAACCCAATCCAAAAATGGGGAGAAGACCTAAATAGACATTTCTCCAAAGAAGATATACAGAGTACCAACAAACACATGAAAGAATGCTCAACATCATTAATCATTAGAGAAATGCAAATCAAAACTACAATGAGATATCATCTCACACCTGTCAGAATGGCCATCGTCAAAATATCTAGAAACAATAAATGCTGGAGAGGGTGTGGAGAAAAGGGAACCCTCTTGCACTGCTGGTGGGAATGTGAATTGGTTCAGCCACTATGGAGAACAGTATGGAGGTTCCTTAAAAAACTACAAATAGAACTACCATATGACCCAGCAATCCCACTACTGGGCATATACCCTGAGAAAACCAAAATTCAAAAAGAGTCATGTACCAAAATGTTCATTGCAGCTCTATTTACAGTAGCCCAGAGATGGAAACAACCTAAGTGCCCATCATCAGATGAATGGATAAAGAAGATGTGGCACATATATACAATGGAATATTACTCAGCCATAAAAAGAAACGAAATTGAGCTATTTGTAATGAGGTGGATAGACCTAGAGTCTGTCATACAGAGTGAAGTATGTTAGAAAGAAAAAGACAAATACCGTATGCTAACACATATATATGGAATTTAAGAAAAAAAAATGTCATGAAGAACCTAGGGGTAAGACAGGAATAAAGACACAGACCTACTGGAGATTGGACTTGAGGATATGGGGAGGGGGAAGGGTGAGCTGTGACAGGGCGAGAGAGTCATGGACATATATACACTAACAAACATAAGGTAGATAGCTAGTGGGAAGCAGCCGCACGGCACAGGGATATCGGCTCATGCTTTGTGACTGCATGGAGGGGTGGGATAGGGAGGGTGGGAAGGAGGGAGATGCAAGAGGTAAGAGAGATGGGAACATATATAACTGATTCACTTTGTTATAAAGCAGAAACTAACACACCATTGTAAAGCAATTATACCCCAATAAAGATGTTAAAAAAAAAAAAAGAATATACAATGGAGAAAAGACAGCCTTTTCAGTAAGTGGTGCTGCAAAAACTGGACAGGTACATGTAAAAGAATGAAATTAGAACACTCCCTAATACCATACACAAAAATAAACTCAAAATGGATTAGAGACCTAAATATAAGGCCAGACACCATCAAACTCTTAGAGGAAAACATAGGCAGTACATTCTATGACATAAATCACAGCAAGATCCTTTTTGACCCACTTTCTAGAGAAATGGAAATAAAAACAAAAATAAACAAATGGGACCTAATGAAACTTAAAAGCTTCTGCACAGCAAAGGAAAACCTAAGCAAGACTAAAAGACAACTCTCAGAATGGGAGAAAATATTTGCAATTGAAGTAACTGACAAAGGATTAATCTCCAAAATTTACAAGCAGTTCATGCAGCTCAATATCAAAAAAACAAACAACCCAATCCAAAAATGGGCAGAAGACCTAAATAGACATTTCTCCAAAGAAGATATACAGATTGCCAACAAACACATGTATGTATGCTCAACATCATTAATCATTAGAGAAATGCAAGTCGAAACTACAATGAGGTATCACCTCACACCGGTCAGAATGGCCATCATCAAAAAATCTACAAACAATAAATGCTGCAGAGGGTGTGGAGAAAAGGGAACCCTCTTGCACTGTTGGTGGGAATTTAAATTGATACAGCCACTATTGAGAACAGTATGGAGGTTCCTTAAAAAACTAAACATAGAACTACCATACAACCCAGCAATCCCACTACTGGGCATATACCCTGAGAAAACCATAATTCAAAAAGTGTCATGTACCACAATGGTCAGTGCAGCTCTATTTACAATAGTCAGGACATGGAAGCAACCTAAGAGTCCATCGACAGATGAATGGATAAAGAAGATGTGGCACATATATACAATGGAATATTAGTCAGCCATAAAAAGAAATGAAATTGAGTTATTTGTAGTGAGGTGGTTAGACCTAGAGTCTGTCATACAGAGTGAAGTAAGTCAGAAAGAGAAAAACAAATACCGTATGCTAACACATATATATGGAATCTAAAAACAAAAAAAGGTTCTTAAGAATCTAAAGGCAGAACAAGAATAAAGACTCAGACCTAGAGAATGGACTTGAGGACATGGGGAGGGGGAAGGGTAAGCTGGGATGAAGTGAGAGAGTGGCATGGACTTATATATACTAACCAATATAAAATAGATAGCTATTGGGAAGCAGCCACATAGCACAGGGAGATCAGCTCAGGGCTTTGTGACCACCTAGAGGGGTGGGATAGGGAGGGTGGGAGGGAGATGCAAGAGGGAAGATATATGGTGATATATGTATACGTATAGCTGACTCACTTTGTTATAAAGCAGAAACTAACACACCATTGTAAAGGAATTATACTCCAATAAAGATGTTAAAATAAAAAAAAAATCCCTGTTGGAGAGTTTTCCATGAAGTGAAAATGTTTTGAGGCAGAAAAGAAGTTAATGTGTTTAAGGAAGTAAACAAAGATCAGTGAGTCTGGTTATAGAAAGTAGGATAGAAGTCATATGACATGAGGTTGAAGTACACTGGAGCCACAGAGGTCTTTGTGGCCCAACATCTAGAGTGTAGACTTTATTTCAAAGACAATGAGAAGTCACTGAAGTATTTTTAGCAAGAGAGAAATAAATGAATTAGAAAATCCACTTTTTAATTTACATAAAGTAGAACTAGAGACCGATACCATGAGCGTACAGCTCGCTGCAGTTTTATACATTGAACACATCCATGTAACTAATATGTAGTTTGTAACTCAGCATTTTGATCTAAACTGGAGATACATATTTAGGAGTCAAGATTTTATAGATTTTATCCTCTATTTTATAGAGGATACCTAATCATTGAGGGTTTACTTAGGATAAGAGGATGTAGGATAGACTCTGAGCATATTAGAGTGGAGTAAAGAAGAGGGAACCAGCAAAGAGATCTTAGGGGAGCATCCGTTGCAGTAGAGAAGACCAGTAGAGTGCTCTCTCATGGAAAACCAGAGAAGAGAATGTTTCAGGAATAATGCAATAGCCAGTTGCGTGAAAAATACTGAATTCTGCTGAGAACTGTTGAAATATTCTGTTGGTTTCATAGTTATGGCCACTTTAATGTCCCACAAGAAGCTCTAAAAAGTTTGAGTCATCCTTGAGTCCTCTCTAAACACACACTCATCTATCAGGAAATTTCCTTAGACTCTACTTTTGACATATGTACTGAATTCAACCACTTCTCACCATTTTCACTGCTACTTTCCCCATCTAAGTCACCAATATTACTCAACTGGCTAATTGCAATAGCTTCATAAATAGTCTCTCTCTTTACCTTCTATCTCCCTTTGGTTTATGCTCAACACAGAATGATCCAGTAAAAAGATAATTCAGCTTATGCCACTCACTCATCAGCTCTCACTCAGAGCAAAAGCCGCACTACTTCACTGACATCATTTCCTACTGCTTTCCTTCTCAGTATCTCATCTCTAGCCACACTGGCTATCAAAAAACATGCTTAGGAAAATCCTTACCTCAAAACTTAAAAAAGAAATCTTTCATACAGTTGGCAAATAAGCACGTGAAAATATGTACATCACTAGTCTTCAGGGAATAATAAACTGAACCATAGTGAGACATCACTACACTCCTACAGAATGGTTCAATAAATTATAGTGACAATACCAAATACTGGCAAGGATGCAGAGAAACTGGATCACTCACACACTGCTGGTGGGAATGTAAAATGGTACACTCTGGAAAACAGTTTGGCAGGTTTTTAAAATTTTTTACTTTATAGAACTACACATGCAATCCAGCAATTGCTCTCTTAAGCATTAATTCCAGAGAAATAAAAACTTATGTTCAAACAAGAACTGTACACAAATGTTCACAGCAGCTTTATTCATGGGATAAACTGTGTTATAGCCATACCACAGAATATTATTCTGAAATATAAAGGAACAAACTATTGATAAATGCAACCACATGGATGAATCTCAAGGGAATTATGCTGAGTGGAAAAATGCCAGTCCTAAAAGGCTACATAGTGTATAATTCCATTTATATGACATTCTTAATTGACAAAATTATAAAGATGGAGAAAATATTAGCGATTACCAAAAGTTAGAGATGGGAGAGATGGCAGGAGGGAGGAGGGTATGGTTATTAAAAGGAAGCATGAGGGATCCTTGATGTAATAGAACAGTTCTACATCTTTACTGCAGAGGTGTTTATATCTACACGTGATAAAATTACATAGAACTAATTACACAGAGACACAATTACACGGAAAATTGGAGAAATCAAAATAAGCTCAATGAATTATGTTAATGTCAATTTCCCAGTTGTGATATTGTACTATACTTTTTTTTTTTTTTTACAAGATGTTACTGGAGGGAAATTGTGTAATGGGTACACATTATTTTTACAACTTCATGTGAATCTACAATTATCTCAAAAAATTTAAAAACTTTTAATAATCTTTATAATTGTGAAACACATACAGAGTACATGAATTATAAATGTGCAGCTTATTATAAAGTAAATACTCACATGAATATCACCTAATTTCAGAAATAGAACATTTTCAACACTCTGGAATGCCCCCGTGTGACACTTCACAACAAACCTCTTCCTTCCCTCCTAAAAGTAACCACTATTGGGATTTTTATAGTAATCACCTCATTTAAATATGAATCTTAAACACTATACAATAGCTTTTCCCATTTTTGAACTTTCTCAATATTATATTTTTCAGACTCTTTAACAGTTGTTATGTGAGGTATAATTTGTTATTTGGGTTGTTGCTGTATAGTTTTCTAATATATAAATATACCACAATTAATCTATTGTTATTGTACCAGATATTTGTTTTTATTCCTTTTCTAATATTAATATTTTTCATAAGTAATCTTGTACCTATATCTTAATGTACATTAGAATTATCTTGACTTTGGCACTATTGACAACGTGGCCAAATAATTAAATGCCGGTAGCACTTTCCTTCCAAGTTGTGGGGGAAAAAAAAATACATCTCCAGATAATGCCTAATGTCCTCTGGGGGGAAAATTACCCCTGGTTGAGAACTACTAATGTAAATTTATGCACACTTCCTCAAGGATGTATAACTGGAGTGGAATTGCTGTAAATCATCACCTTTAAATCTAGAGAAGATGCCAAAATATTTCCTTAAATGATTTTTCCCATTTGTATGCCCACCACCATGTATAAAAGCTTTCATTCTTTCATATTCTTGTCAGCACTAGATATTATCAGGCTTTTAAATTTTAGCCATTCTGATTGATGACAGTGAAATTTCATTATTTTAATTTGCATTTCTCTCATTACTAATGAGATTGTCTATATTTTTCTACATTTATTAGTCACTTGAATTTATTCTTTCATGAAATAACTGCAAATCTTTTGACTATGTTTCTACTGGATTGTTTATCTTTTAAAAATTGATGTGTAGTTTTTTTTTTATTATTATAACACATTCTGGACATAAGTCCCCTTTATGCTGTGTGTATACACAAACAGACACACACACACACACACACACACACACACACCCCTATCATATCTTCTCCAACTCAGGTGGTTTACTTGATAATATGATTCTGTACTAGGAAAATGCAAAGATCAAGAATAGCCAGGCCACTCTTGAAAAAAAACAGGGTGTGAGGCAAATGTGACACCTACTACACTACAGAAATGAGGCAAGAACATGGTAGAAAATCCTGTTCTACTGGATATTAAGACCTACTAAAGTCACAGTAAGACAGTCTGGTATTGGTTCAGCTATAAACAGACAAATGGAATAGAACAGAGAACCCCAAAACAAATTCACACATACTCATATGTTTAAGATGAAGATAGAAGTACTGAGCAGTGGAGGAAAGGCTCGTATTTCAATACATGAAGCTGGAAAATTAGTATACATTTAGGAAGATAAAAAGTACCCTACACTATACTTAAAAATCAAATCCAGGTAACTTTTAGACCTAATGTTTAAGGCAAAACAATAAGCATTTAGAAGACAATATACATAGATAATATAAAAAATATTTTTAATAACTTTGGTGTTGGGAACTGGTTCTCAAATAGGACACAAATTTTAAGATAAACAGATAAATTTGACTACTTTATTTTTTTTTATTTATTTATTTTTTTTTTAAATTTGACTACTTTAAATTAAGAAGTATTTATCAGAACCTGTTCTTGCTGTTCCCTCTTTGGAATGCTGTTCTCCTGTCTATGCACACGGCTGACTCCTTCACCTCCCTTACTCAACTCACCTTCTCAGTGAAGTTTTTCTTGGCCACCTTATGCAAAATTGTAATGTCCCCTCCCCGCTACTATTCACTTCCCCATCTTCCTTTCCTGGCTTTTTTTTTCTACTTAGCACTCAGCACTATTTAATATGGTAAACTGCTTGAGGGCAGACAATTCTGTCTTTTACATTTCATTGCTATATTCCCAGCACCTAGTCCAGTAGTAAGTGGAAAGTAGTAGTCACTAAATAAATATGAGTTGGATGAATAAATCTTTCTCTTCTAACCTTTCTCTGGCTCTTATTTTGTCTTTCTCAAATACCCAATGCTCAAAGAGAAAGCTGCATATCTCATTAGATGTTCCTCCCACCTGTCCCGCACACCAGCCAAGTCCTAAATGTGCCCTGAATATGTTTCAATCCACATCGACTGATACCCCCTAGTTCAGGGTGCTGTCATCTCTGACCTAGCCAACTGCAGCCACCTTTTGACTGGCCTCACTTCATTTTTTTTTTTTTCCTCCTGTCTTATGATCCTTTCACTGCAGCTTGAGCAACATTTCTTAATACTGATTAAGGAACCATCTTTATTTTAGTGTCTCCCATTGTCCTCTGGATGAATTGCAAGTTGTTTAATGTGATTCCCAAAGCTCCATTACTTCATTCTCTAGCTTCATCAATATCTAGCCCATCCTTGTAAAGTTCCCCACCATGCACCCCCCATCCCCTGCCACATACACACTGTATTCTTCCTCATCTCCTTATTTTTTGTACTTGGTTCATTTCTACTCTCCCTTCAGGTCTCAACTTGAGTATTTCTTCCAGGCAGTCTTCCTGGTCCCTTTGACGTCCTAGTTGAATTCTTTCCCTCTTTCTCGGATATGTTGCCACAGCAACCTATACTTCCTCCATGACCCTTTATCACACAATACTTGATTGCCTGGATACTTGCCTGTGTGTGCTCCTCACCAAAGGTAAAGAAGTGATGGTGAGGACCTTGACTGCCTTGGCCTTGATTCCAGCAGGATTTCTAAGGCGTTCCAGATTCCTGCCATAGGATATTTAGATGCTCAGCAAATATATGTTGAATGAATAGTGCCCTCTCTACTCCTTAGAAAACCCTAAATTTGAGTTTACAATATAGAGAATCAGCTGATAATAGAGTGTGAAATTTAAAACAAATAGAGCACTGTGGTCAGAATACGTGTCTTTATGTAGATAACTACTTGAACAAATGCAATTAGCATGGTCATAGTGAGTATTTTCTAGAAATCATTCACAACTTTAAAGAGTTAAAATTCTTAATCATGGTTATTATTATTGAAAGAGGATAGCATTGCAACAAATTGATAGGGCTATTTTCTTTTATATTTCCTCAGCTTTATTAGTACTTAGAACATCTGAGAACAGATATAAATGGAGACATGAAATGTTAATGACCATAAAATCTTCATTTAAAAGCATTAAGAATTTGTCTATTCCTGAAAAAATTATTTTGAATTTATGCAAAAGTACAACTTATTTGAAATAGATCTCACATTAACAGATTCAAAATAATATCTAAATGTCACGTAGTATTGTTATTTCTGATTTTTATTAACTCTGATAAGCAAAATCCACAACTGCTTGCAAAAAAGAGAAGACTACACCCAAAATATCAAAGTGAGCTGCCTTAAATATTTGGCCTTCTTTCTTCCAACTCACTATTCCCAAAACTATGAGAAGAAATTAATTCACTGCAATTTATAAGTGACGCTAAGAAGGGATATATTAAATCAAGGCCTTTTCCAAAATCACATTTTTCCTAAAAAATGACATATTTCTCCTAAACTGAATATAGCAGTGAAATTGAAGGCAAAAGTTATTCTGTATATTATAGAAATGGAACAAAACTGCTCTTAGATCCAGAGTTCACCCTATGGAGTCAGTGGTTCCTAACATCTAGTAATATCAGGGAAATATTTGATTAACAGTGCTGACAATCATGGAGGAGGATGCAGTGAAAAGGGTGCACTTCGGCACATATGGTGGGAACTGCCCCCTATCGAGGGCTTCTGGAAATTGATATGCTCCCAGATTGACAAAATTGCAGGGTGTGATCTCCCTCTGGAGTCCAGGGAGTTTCCTCTGGGAGAGCCTGGAGCTACAATATATGTGTCAGGACACTTGCAAAGGAGAGGCTGAATAGACAAGAGTGATACACGTTGTCTGATGGTCACAGAAAGTGAGACCTTCTTCTTTCAACGGGTGGGGGCATTCTGCACGGAGAAACATTTGCAGATCATGTCATTGTAAATGGTCACCCGAGAGCATTGGCGTCCCCAGAAGAAGAGTCTCTGTCACTGAAACTGTTAGAAACTGCGTCTTTACTCTGCTGATGACTTTAAACTATACACTGACATGCTACAAGAGAATTTTTAGAGTTGTATTAGGGAAGGTGGATTGAAATATACTAAAGCATATTAATAAAGGGCTATGTCTTTTTCAATGTTCACTATTATTCTCAAAAGGAAATTCGGAAGGTAAAAATGCCATTCAAGATTCCTCAAGGCAAAGTGCAGCTGTTTTTACAAAAACCAAACAAACAAAAAATGGCAGTTGTCATTTTGGCAACCAAGCAGTGTTAAATTTAAAAGAAAGTTATATATGTTTTTGTATGTGTATATATATGATTCATATGTTACTCACTGAACAACGACTGCTATAAGAAATTCCACAGAAATCCAAATGTTTTTGTTGTGAATTTCTGTGGAAATGACAGTACTTCCAGAGACATCTCATTCTCAGCAGAAAGGGGTTACAGGCAAACTAACAGAGCCAGAAAAAAGGAAAAGCCAAAACAAACAAACTAACAAAAATGTGACTAAAAGGAAGTACTGTCTAAACCCTAGGCATAGAGAAAATACTATCAAAGAAGCAAACCTGTCAGTTATGCTTCACTATATCTGACAACACAATAAAAAGCTGGACTTTTTTAACTTCATTTCCTACTACCTCAATCACAATAGAGTCTTATACATTTTAACTATAAATATATATGGATATACATATAAGTATATATGTGTATATATACACACAAAAATATATATACATATATATCTTGAAATACAGAATCTCACTGTTTTGAATATACAAAATATTAAAATTCATTTTTCTCAGAATGGTTGGAACATAAGCTACTCTGATTAAGTAAATGCTATATTTGGCTTAACTGAGATTTATTATATATAATGTGTAATGTATTCAATTTCAAAGACTGTGAATATGGGAAATAAACACAATATACTCATATCCTAAATATCTTTAATCCTCTTATTTTGGATGATTTAGAATATGCCTGAATGTCTTCCAGTAAATATAAGTTATTAGAATAATTAATATTTTAAATATTGTTTTAAAGTATCATCAATAAACATTAAATTAGGATGCTATTTAGAGTTTAAAATTCTAATTAACAAAAAGAGAATACTTTCTTATTTGAAGCATGACTGTATTATTTATCTTTATATCTGAAATTGGCCCATATATAAATTTTGGTTTTTCAAGAGGGGATGGCCTAACCTCAGATTGTTCAAAGTTCTGTTTTTAACACTTTAATTTTTTTTCCTGTCTTTGACTGTTTATTGCCTCATCACAACTCTAGTACAGAAGAGTCAGAACATTTTTCAAAAGGAAAACAAAACGTACAATAATATTTACGATCTATAGCATGTCTAGGATTTACTATATTCCCCATTTTACAGACAAGAAAACTCAGTTCTGGGGATTTTAAGTGAGTTGTTCAGATGCACAGAGCTCATTAGTGGTAGACTCCTAAACTGTCAGGACCGACCGAAAACACAATTTTTTTGTCCTGTCGAACTGGCCAGTACACAATTTTATACTAATTTGGAAGTTGAAAAGTCAGAAAAATTACTGCTAAGTTTAAATCAAGTGGGGTTCTCTAAGCAGGAACATTTCCAGAGACCTTGCATTCCCAGCAAGAATGGGTGAAGGCCCAAGCACAGGGCTAAGACACAGCAGCACAAAGGGGGCAGAGGAGGCAGGATTAGAACCCGGGGTCCCTGGCCCCAGCGCTTGTTCTAGTATGTGCTTCTACTGCTACTCAGTTTGCCAGTTACTAGGGGTGGGGTTGAAGTCGTTGCTAAAAAGTGTTCGCAATATCGATTAAACTTGTGTTTGTGAACTCTCCTTACACTGAAAAAATCCCATTTCCTTCACACCACAGACTACTGGCAATCCGCTACCACTTTATCCAAACAAATGAGGGAAATTAGTTATATAACATTAATAGCAATCTGCTAATCCAGTCAAATTAAATTTTGTACAATGTGGTACTTCCGTAAATAGAAATATCCTGCATATTTTTTTCAAAAATGAAGACTTTTTTTTAAAAAGGAAGACATTGTTTTGAAGTAGTGTCTCCAAGTGATTCAATATTAACTAATAGATAAGAATGAGTTCTAACTGTTATATTAATTGGCTGAATGTAAAGGGTAATTGTAAAGTTCCAAAAGTGGTTCATTCTCTTCATTAGATAATTATTTCTGTAAAATTATTAACTATATTATGAATTTCCTCTATATGAGTGTTTAACATAATTCACATACAGGAAGCCCAAGCTCACTTTATTATGAATTCCTTTAAGTGCCATATAACAGAAATTCAAATTAACATTTTCTTTTAGGTACCTTAACATAAATATGCATATAATACAGACTGAGAAAGATTTATAGTTCTTTAGCACTGGGAAGAAAGAAAATCAAACATAGTATAATGATGCCCCTGGATAATTATAATGAAGTAATAACTGACCTTAGCCATGTACTAAACTGTGACATCTTGAATTCAGTTGCCAATATAAACTACAATTACCAAATCACTCGATGGTTTAGAAAATCAAACCATATTCTTTCCAGCTATTCTCCTGGCTTGGCATTACCTTCTAAATTTCAGACTTACCCAGGTCTGCTGTGGTGTAGCAATGGCCGACATTTATTGACAAGCAAATCTTTTCTGTTCTCTTGCCACAAAGGAAGGATCACTCGAACTGGGAGACCAGATTAAAAACTGAAATCTTGTCAATTGTCCAATTCTCAGCATGACTTATTATTTCGTATTGTCATTTTCTGTACCCACAGAGTTAAGTCTTGTTAATTTTAGCACATTTAAAAGAATCCTAAATCATGGGTTTAAAACTAATGGGGCTGAACAGACATTTATTTATCCTGCAAAGCAGGCCAATAAACAATTTTATGTTTCCAAATGCTAATTTGGAAGTTTGAAAGTCAAAGAATGTATTGCTAATTTTAAGTAAAATGGATTACTTCAAGTAGGCAGAAAAATAAACATACACATGCTGAAAAAATATCCTTGCTTGATCCATCTGATGCCCTGTTTTACTGACAAGACATAACAGAAAATAGAGAGCTTCAGTTCTTCATTTGCTGCTTAAGTGCCAGGTCTCAGGGAGGGTGAGAAAAAGGGCACGAACCTGTTTGTACTGCCTCAGTTCTTTGTCTGAAACAAAATCTATGTCTAAAAACATTAGTTGGAATCGATGGTCCAAAAATTTATCACGATTCACCTGGCTCAGTGAACCAGCCTGCTGTTTATACTTTTTCCATTTCTTTTCTTTTCTTTTTTCTATCATTCATTTCAGTCATTAACCTATTAAGGTTAAAAAAAGAGAGACAGTGAACACTGATTCCCTTAAATGGAGTTTTCAGAAAGTCAAGAATTTACCAAGTCAGGCACATTTTCAGTCTTCATAAAGAAAGCTTTAATTTACAATCACTGTGAAATCCCATGATACACTAAAATAGTACATTGTCAAAAGTACCAAACTATTGGGAAAAAGATGTTAATGTGATGATATTTCTAATTTTAGTCTATCCCTACATTACAGTCCTATAGCACCTTTCCTCCAAGGAGATCAGGATGCTTTATATTTAGAAAAAGACGGAAATGCAAATCAAAGTGAAATTTCCCCCAGAATTACGTTGAAAAGATTGAGTCATAGAAAAAGAGATAAAGGGCATAAGAAAAAAAAAAAAGAGGCACAAGCAATAGGAATCCATGCAGGTTCTGGCAAGTTGTCTGCCTTAAGTGTTATGTTTTTACTGCTACCTTCTCTAAATTTAACAAGGATAGACTACACATGCTCCCCAAGGTAGACCTCATGTCTGGTCCAGTCTAATGTGTCTTCATATAGCACCATAATTTGACCATATCTATCATTTCCCAGGATCATTAAAGCTTAGTTCATAATTTACCTTGGAGAATTATATAACATAGAGATTCGTCTTACGAGTTTCATTCTGCACGTGTGATTTAGTACCTGATGACAGTGGGCAGGAGAGTCACTCAGGAAGTACTTTGCAGCTATTACAGACAACTTTAGGATATCTTATTCGGGTATTTTTCAGAAGTTATGAGCTTTATCCTAGACTTTCGTTCTATTTGGGTATGGTAATACATGTTCTGTGATGTCAAAAGATACAATAAAAACTTCCAATAATTCAGAAATACTTAAACATAAATTTCATTTTCACTTATCCAATGGTATTTGTATATAGCCATGGAATCTACATTAAGATGGTATGTGTTCAAATCATGCTACATTAACATCCACTAATTACTATCTGACATACTTTGGGCAAGTTATTTAACCTCTCTGTGTCCCAGTTTCTTCATCTGTTCAAATGGGCAGAAAACATTTCCTATCTCATAGGAAATTTATGAGAATTATTATGTGACATGTAAAGACAGCTCGATAAATTTATCTATTAAATAGATAGGAGACATTTTTTATTCAATCTACTAACAACAGTGAAGGAATTTGATTCACTGTCCCTTGGAAACACTCCATGCCCTGCCTCCAAGAGCTAGCAGCTCAGAGTTTGGGGATCATGGCTCTGCTCTAGGACTTTCCTTAGGCAGTGCTGGGATTAATCCTGACACAAGTGAGAGTGTATAGCGTCAACAGATAGTAAAATAAAACAAGCCATTATGTTGAACAGATCTTGATTATTCCAGAGTTTCTTTGTTTAACGTCGACCTACATGAGCTACTACAGAAATACATTAAAGAAATAAACATAAAAACAGTAAAAATGCTTATTTCTGTCTTCTACTCAGTAACTTTTTTGCAGTATTCTGAAGTAAGGCACAGGTTCATCTGACTGTCACAAAAATAACAGCTGAACCTGTGTCATGCTTCTTCATAGGACTGCAGAAAGGAGAAGCTATATGAATTAAAATATTGAGAATTACGTATCAGTTTGATACCTTAGGATAACTAGAAAATTTTGATCAAGTATCTTGAAAGAACTGGGCAACTCTGCCAGTGGCACTAGAGAACTAATTCATAGGTTTCTACTACGAGTACCCCCTGGAGCAGGGGTCCCCAACCCCTGGCCTGCCGACTGGTGCCTGTTAGGAACCGGGCTGCACAGCAGGAGGTGAGTGGCGGGCAAGCAAGCAAAGCTTCATCTGCGTTTACAGCCGCTCCCCATCACTTGCACTACTGCATGAATCATCCCCCCGCCACCCCGTCCGTGGAAAAATTGTCTTCCATGAAACGGGTCCCTGGTGCCAAAAAGGTTGGGGACCACTGCCCTAGAGGCAGGGCTGAGAGCACTGGGCCTTGCAACTGAGTCTAGAAGCTCTGGGAAACAAATAGAAGGTGCTAAGATTTGAGGTTTGGTCCTAGGCTCTGCAACCAAGCTGATGAGGCTGATCGCAACCAGGACAAAAATACCAATGGAACCTCCAATTCATACACAGCACAGTAAATTTTCTATTTTGGATTCTCATTGTAAACAATAAACATAGTCATGAGACTTGAAGGTGTATCTATTCTATTTCTCAGTTATGCTGATTCCAAGAAGTAGGCTTGAGCTAATTCATGGAATATGCTCCATGGGAAGGTACCAAATTTGCTCAAACAGGTAAAGAGACACTTATGAATATTCAGGAGTCCACTCAACTTCCACAAATTCCTCATGAACTAAAAGTTTTATAGGCAACAATTCTTAAGCGGTATTTATAAACATATATCTTCTGTTGGAAAATATAAATAATTGTTATTTTTACTATCTGGTCAGATGCTGTGATTTAAAACCTGGACCACTCTGTCTCCTGGTTCAGATTTTTCTATTCATTTATACCTTCATGTCAAAGACTTTCCCAAGAGTAAATCAACATTCTGAATCCTCTAACGGGTACCGTCAGTTTGGCTGCCCTCCCAGGTGCAGAGTCAGCACTTCAAGACCCAGCACTTTTCTTCATTGATTGATAAGTGATACCACTTTCCTGGATTCATACTCAGAGACATAGGAACAGACAGTGCGGCTATACCATGGAGCTTTACACGCACGCACACATGCAACTGAAATTACACTTCCTTTATAAAGTAGGAAGAGCAATCTAAGAAAAAATATACAGCTGTAAAATATTTTATATATATAACAGTTTCACATAAACAGGAACAAATGAGTTTTTCTACCCTTGCTTCTAGCAGCTTGTACCCAATCATTCGTTCATTCATACATTCAGTCAAAAACTTGAGTGCTTATCAAGTATTGTGCTCAGTGGACGCTCTAGGAGTGCCAAGTCCATTGGAGGACATCTTGAAAAGGGCAATAAAATGTGCCGTGTGCTAAGCAAAGTGCTTGTAATGCATAGGTCTGAACAATTAACTCCATATAGGGAAGCCCCTGAAAACTTCCTAAAAGAAGTGATACCTGTGCTAAGATCAGCACGAGGAGAGGAGAGGGCACAGCATGAACAGTTACCGTGAATTATAAAGGTGCTGAGTGTGTGGGATGCCTGAGACTGGACACTGATAGGAAAGAGTATAGCCCAAGTGACCAGAGATGAGACCAGAGAGGCAGATAAAGGTCGATTTTGCACACCCTACATGCAGAATTACAGAATTTAGAACGTAACCTGTAGATATTGTATAACTTCTGGACATATTTAAATTTGGGAATGACAAGATTACCTTTGATGTTTTAAAGGCAATAATGCTGGGGATTTTTGGAGAATGGGTTGGAGAGTGAGGCTCTGGAGACGGGATCTAACAATGTTAAATGAGATTGAGAAAGAAAAGCTTAGAGCCCCCAAATGAGACAGCAGCAGAGAAGTTTTCGTCACATATTGAATGTTCGAAAGATAATAATTCATATGACTATTGACTGCCATTATAAAGAGTTTTGCCACTTAATAGAAATTAAAGATGTGTACAAAATAGTTGGTTTATCTATGTTCTATTTTAATTTTACTGCTTCATATTGAAAGGCAATTTATTCTTGATTTCTCTATAACCTTACATTTCATTTACTTCTAAATACACAGCAGTTAGATTTCTGGGTATGCCATTATATTTTTACTATTCCAGAAACTGTCTAACCTCATGGGTGCTTTATAGGTCATTTGCATACCTTTTGTGGCATTTGATATGGCTGACCACTTTCTCTCCTGCAACTCCACCTTCCTTCAGCTTCCATGTCATATTCTTTCAAGGTTAGTATACTACTTCCTTGACAACTTTTTCTTCAGGTTCCATGTTGCTTCTCCTCATCTCCTTCCTTAAATGCTGGTTTTTCCATGGTTCTGTATTTCTGCCCCAGCCCCTTCTCAGTTCATCAAGCTATCTCATTCACTTCTATGTTACTAATCACAGGGAATCTGCTGATGACTCCAATTAGTCATTCAGTCAACAAACACTTTCTAAGCACCTACCTTATTCCAGACCCTACACTACATACTGAGATGTTGTCACAAGTATATCTAGTCCCTTTCCACAAGGAGTAAACTTCTATTCACTTCAAAGAGATGTGGGGAAAGTTCAATAGGAGGATGTTATGGGACGACAGAGGAAAATTATAAACCTTTTGTGAGGGGTAAAAGATGCGTAGAAGTTGGTTATGCTAAGGGATACATTTCTGGCAGAAGGAATTGGGAAAAAGTGGAATTACCTATGCCTTGAATTTCATTCTTTATCAGGATTCAGGATAGAGCATGGCAAGCAATGAAGTTGTAAAGAAGGCAGGGTTCAGATGAAGGAGGGCTTTGTATGACTTGTTAAGGAGCTCAGATTTTAAAAAAAATTTTATTGACGTATAGCTGATTTACAATGTTGTGTTAATTTCTGCTGTACAGCAAAGTGATTCAATTACACACACACACATATATATATATATATACATATTCTTTTTCATATTCTTTTCCATTATGGTTTATCACAGGATATTGAATATAGTTCCCTGTGCTATACAGTAGGACCTTGTTGTTTATCTATTCTATACCTAATAGTTTGCATCTGCTAATCCCAAACTCCCAATCCTTCCCTCCCCCACAGCCTCTTGGCAACCACAAATCTGTTCTCTATATCTGTGAGTCTGTTTCTGTTTCACAGATATGTTCATTTGTGTAGTATTTTAGATTCCACATATAAGTGATATCATATGGTATTTGTCTTTGTATTTCTGACTTACTTCACTTAGTATGATAATCTCTAGGTCCAAGGAGTAAGATTTTATTTTATAGACCATGAGCAGTTACTGAAGTGCCAATTACTCCATCAGCTACATGAAGGGATAATTAGAAAGCGACAATACCAGAGTCAGGAATTATTTAGGATTCTGGTTGGTAGTTAATGTGAAAGACAATAAGAGGTTGACTTAACAGATCTGTGGTAGTGGGATGGAGAGAAGGGGGCAGGTTCAAGAAGTGTATAGGAGAGGGCTTCCCTGGTGGCGCAGTGGTTGACAATCTGCCTACCAATGCAGGGGACACGGGTTCGAGCCCTGGTCTGGGAAGATCCCACATGCCACGGAGCAACTGGGCCCGTGAGCCACAACTACTGAGCCTGCGCGTCTGGGGCCCGTGCTCTGCAACAAGAGAGGCCACGACAGTGAGAGACCCGTGCACCGTGATGAAGAGTGGCCCCCGCTCGCCGCAACTAGAGAAAGCCCTCGCACAGAAACGAAGACCCAACACAGCCAAAAATAAATAAATAAAATTTAAAAAAAAAGAAGTGTATAGGAGATAAAATCAATAGAACTTAATGGTTAATTCGATGAGACATCAGGGAGAGAGACTCTTCTGGGGTGCCTGCTAGGTCTCCTTAATAGTCACGGTGCCATCGATAGCAGAATGTATAGCATCAATGGCAAAGGGAGCAAGAAAGATAATAAGTTCAATTCCATTTTAAAAACTGGTAAGAGATTCGGACAGAGAAAATCCAGCAGTTCAGTCATATGAGCTTAGAAATTTTAGAAAAGTCTGATGTGGACATAGAATTTACTATGTGGTCTAAGTCCTCTGTATATATTAGCTCAACTTATTCCTCCCTACAACCTTATGAAATAAGTAGTATCATTGTTGCCATTTCACACTAACTTGCAAAAAGCCCCATAGATGGTAGGTATAGGAACCAGGATTTGAACCCTAGTTCTAGCATCTGTGTTCTTTACCACTCCACCATACTAGTTCTCACATATTTGTAGTAAATGAGCCCATGAGAGGGAATGACATCATCCAGGGAGAGAGTGTGAAGTGATAAAATCAGCAGGTCAAAGGCAGAGCCCCTTGAAACACCCCAGTGTATGTGGGAATGAAGGTAGAAAGAGGGAGACTAGGAAGAAGACAGAGGTAGAACAGGACTAAAAAGTACAGGAACCTGGAGATTGCAGTGTCATGGAAGGGAGTACATGGATTCCAAAGGAAGAAGGAGTCTGCAGTGGTGCCAAAACTGTATGGCTGTAGGTCCATCCTTTATCACAGATCCAAATACACATTAAAATTCCCTGGGGACCTCTCGACCTGCATTGTACCATTGATCCCATATTCCAGACCAGGGTTTCCTAACCTCCACACTACTGACATTTGGGGCTGGATAGTTCTTTTTGTTCCTTGGGACTGTCTGTGTATTGTAAGATGTTTAGCAATAGCACTGGCCCTTTTCCATGCTCACAGCACCCTTCCCCCAAGTTGTGACAACCCAAAATGTTACCAGATATTGCCAAATATTCCCTGGGGGTAAATAATACCCAGTTGAAAACCGTGCTCCAGACTCATCCAGATAACTTGTGATTCTCTGAAAACAGAGTTTTGTACATGTTATTCTCTGGAGTGGACTTCTCCGCATTTTCCTGCCAAGGTGCCTTCTGCTCAACCATCCGTACCCGGGTTGAGTGTCACCCTGCCTGTGAAACTCTCCTTTGTGCTACCTTTGTGCTACCACGGTAACTTTCAGACACTTTTATTCCACAACTGGCATTTTATTATAGTTCTTTCTTTGAATTTGTTTTCCACAACTAGAGTCTTGCAAGTTCCTTGAGGCCTGGCACATAGATGTTATTCAATAACATTTGTTTAAATAAATGAATGGAAGAAAATATTTGTTTTTTTAACAAATGTAATATTAATATTTTCTATTAAAGTTTTACTACTAGAGGTTATCTTTTGGAAGCCAAGAAAGTATTTTTGGTTAATTCTTTCTTGTGTTTTTTATTTGTAGTGTATGTTTATTTTTCTGTCAATTTATTTCTGACTGAGCAAATATCAGTAACTATCCTTATTATTTTAATTTCTTTTAAAACTTATAACCATTAAATACATTAATAATTATTTATTATAATGATTAATTATAATTGTATTAAGTTTAATAATATAAAATTATTACTTTAAATGCTTTCAAGATTATCAATTATTTAACTTGAAATTATATATTTTACTATTTTAGAGACTGGGTATAAAAAATATGTGCAGGATTTTCATGTAATATTTTCAGTGCTTATAAAAATGTTTTACATCTACATATCATCATTTATCAGAGGACCACGCAACCATTTCAAGTAGTGTATCCCTACATATCTTCGCGAGAAAGGTAAATATGGTCATCTCCATCTTGTATTTGAAGAAATAAAGTACAAATTTTTTCCTAGAAAATTCTTGACTGTCTTGAGATTAACACTAGGAATGCCTGTCACCAGACTTGCTCTCATGATGTAAAGCTGTTGGAAATATTAGCCGGGATAACTAGCCTTGGTGGGGTAGGCTTCAACTCTATGGGAACACACTGAGAAGAACCACACGTAGAACCGGTTGTCAGAGAATTTCATCAGGTCTCAGATTCATACTGAGCTAATATGACTTCCTCCTTTTAATGGTCTCAATGCTTTGTGTCTATTATCATCATGGATTCCATAGGATTTGTGGTAAAATTTAGAGAATCCCAAATACTCTCAAGAGAAAACTACTAGTGTGTGTGTGTGTGTGTGTGTGTGTGTGTGTGTGCGCGTGCGCGCGCATGTCTGTATGTGTGTACAGAAGAATTTTTTATTAATAAGATATGTGATTTCTTCATAATCCCTTTTGCTGTTTTAAGTCTGGGAGCATAAATTCACCATAGGGGATTGATTACCACTGAGTAGCATTGAGTTTTAAGTCCTAAATTACACAATTCTCAACAGACAATAAATAAATTTGAGTCTATTGCCAATTACAGGAATAAAAGCAGTGAATAACACTTGGCATATACTATATGACATGCAGATTGAAGCCAAATCTTGTTTCAACTTCACTGGTAGACTGGGGAAAGAAGGTGCCCAACAGAGTAGCAAAATTTTTAAAGATAATGAACATTCAGTTTGTGGGGATTATAAATCATTGGAACCCTTTTTAAGACAGTAATTTGTTATTGTGACATTGAAAATACGAACATACTTTAAACTAGCAATGCTACTAGTTACCTGTGATATAAAGATGAGAAATCTTTCCCACAGAAACAAAATCACCAGTATGTAGGGACCTATAACCAATGATGTTTATTATAGCATTTTATTTTATAATAGCAAAAAATTAGAAACAATCTTAATGGTCATCCATGGGGAATAATTGAACAAATTATGGTGTGTCCATAATATTATGCAGTTATTACAAAATAAAATAATGAGGTTTGTGTACTAGTCTGAAATGTGTTCATGTTTTATTTTTAAGGAGAAAAAGTGAAATTGCAGACCAATGTGTATATGTGATTTCATTCTATAAAAAAGGAAAAAAAAATCTCACACATAAACATATATATATGTGTATATATGTGTGTATTCACATATGCATATACATAAAAATATTTGCATACATTTGCATGAGCATAGAGATATGTATGGAATGAATCATAACTATTTCTACCTTTACTGAGAGAAGAGAGTTTGCCTTAAAGGAGAGTGATTGTGGAGACTAAGAAGTTTTATATATATACAGTTTGACTTGCTACAATTATCTTTCACAATTTGAGAAAGTCTATTTAATACAAAGTTTAAAAAAATAAACCCAGCAAAAAACAGTAACAAGAACCATTACCATCCCTAAGATCAGCTAATACATATATTAAAAAGGACTAAAAATACATATAAAAGAAATTCAGGAGTAGTAGGAAGACAATAAAAATTCAATCACAGGATAGTGGTAAGTATAGTGGTGAGGCAGGGGAAGTTCTATCTTAGCTTTGGCAACAACATATTAGAACAATCTGAAAGAGAATTAAGACTATGAATACTTAACCTGGCTCAGGTTGTTCTTTTCACATACTCTTTGACCAAATTTCATATTAAGTTAAGGAAATACAAATTGAAAAATTAAGCTGAAGTTAAATCCACAGAGGTCAGATTTGGGGCCAGTAATCTATCAGTCTATAGGTTTTCACCACAAAGCAACTGAGATGATATCTGAGCATAGAGGGGAGAGCTGAGCATAAGGTCAAGGAACCAGCTATTTAGAGAGACTAACAAAGGAAATAATTCTTGAGTAATACAGGACAGGAAGTATTCAAGTGCTAAAAGTTGTGGTATGGACTTTTAATGTAATGTCAGAAAATAGGAAGCCAATGAAAATAGTCCCGGAGGACAGCCTGGAGGAAGGAGACCAGAGGTAATACAGATGGGCTGGAGGAGGGAGCAGGGTATCACAGATAAAAGAAACAGATCAGTGAACACAACAACAGGAAGTGAAATGAGGCTGGAGTGAGTAAGCAAGGTTAAGTGAGGTGATGTCTGAAAAAAGGGGAAGGAATATAGAGAAGTGTGCTTGGAGGAGAGCAACAGGTATACTAGAAGATTATAATGGGCCTAGAATGCCAGGTACAAGAGTTCAAGTTTGATGAGAGAGAAAACTAGGAGTCTCTGAAGATTTTGTGGGGAGGAGAGCAATGTGCTGTGGAAGGAGGCGTTGTCTATGTTCATAATGGAGAAGAAAATAAGGAAGGTGTGCTGTTGAAGCATTCCTGGAAGAGAAAGTAAAGGCTCAGCCTAGGCATATGCTGCTTCATAGTGAGATTTATAACAAAACAACCATATTGTAAGTCCCTCGGGATCTCCCTTCCCTTTGTACCGCTAGAGACTAGAATTGTACTATACATAGAGAAGGATACAATAAATGCATGCTGTAAAGAAAATAAAAGGAAATATAGGAAATGAAATGGATTTTTAAGGAAAAAGTTGATGGAACCTGATAAACAGATGTAAGGAGTGACAGAAAAACTAATCAAGTATGACTCCAAGATTTCAGCCTTTGATGATGAAATAATAATAGCAGTGTCCTTGAATAAGAGAAGGAAATAAAAAGAAAACAGTTTAAGGAAAATACTTTAAATTTCTATTTTATAAGTCAAAATTGTCTAAGCAGCAATTTGATCAGTATTCCTGTTTCAACACCATGACATCTTCATCTGACTTTAAAACCAAAGGCAAGATGTAATTCTTTGAAAAAAAGGCAGAGGAACTACCAGGGCACACATTCCCAAAATACTGATGCACCAACTCAACAAACATGAATTGAGAATGACTCTGCACCAGGGACTATCCTGGTGCTTGGGAGAAAAAGATAAACAAGATGACATATTTGCCCTCAAGGTGCTCACTAACCCAAGTGTAAGACTGACATCATTTTGTAAACTGACTGTTTCTTTATGTTAAGTGTTCTGAAAAGTGTTATGAGGTTCAATGGTGATGTTAGGAAACTGCTGGGCATTGGAGGGAACTGGGCAAAATATTCCAGAAGAGATGTTATTTGAACTTGATATCAATGTCACAGCATAAAAGTACAGTTGGGGAAGAAAAGGGGAGGAAAAGAACATTTACAGATGTGCGACGCACCCATGGTATCACTGCCAGCAGTGTTTTCCAAAAAAGACATTTCCTCATGCCTACAACTTCGGAGCAGCAGACGATGCTCTTTTTGGTAACCACCTAAACCAAGATGTACAAAAGAGTTCTCCAGGCATTTGAACTTAAGGCATTTGAATTTTTTAGTTGTCTGGAATGATGCATATAAAAATTGGGAGATACAATAAGCCATGTCCTACTATTTAAGCTTAATCACAGAAGCATCCAGTACACAGAAAGAGCAAAGATTAATTAGATCGGCCCAGGAAACAGAGATGCGAGGTGAAAAAAATAATCTTCACAGTGTTTAAGTGCCCACCTCCAAGTATTCCTGAGGCCATTAGCCTTGGGTTCCATTAGCTATTCCTTTTACTTTATGATAATTTCCTTTTCCTTCTCTTTTTTCTTTATCCCTCCCCCCCTTTTGTTTTTTTGGTTTCATTTAACTCAAATTTTGTTACAAGTAAGGAAGTCAAATTGTATAAATGCCTAATACGCTCAGGCAACTCTATTTAGTGAGTTCACATAAATTACTTCACTGAATTCCTCTCAATATTCCTCGTAAGTGGATGTTATTATGCCCATTTACAGCTGAAGAAATTAAGGCTCAGACTCACGCAGGGCTATTAGCAACTAGTAAGTGGTAGACCTGATATTCTGACCCAGATCTTGTTCCAAGGTCATTTTTTCTTTACGTCACATTGCATTTCAAAAAGAGAATTGCATGTATAAAAGCTCAAAGAGGCAGGAAAGGGCGGTGGATGTTCTGAGGCCCTGTATCCCTTCCATGTAGCTGGGGAAAGGAGCTCACAGGAGAAAGCTTCATAAAAAAGAAGCTTGAGAGTAGGTTAGGGTGAGCTCCTGAAGGACCTGTAATGGTGGGGAAATTTGAACCTGATTTAGTTACAATGGAGAGTATTTGTTCTCTTTTCTATTAAGCTTTTTAAAAGACAAGGCAGAGGACTTCCCTGGTGGTGCAGTGGTTGAGAGTCCGCCTGCTGATGCAGGGGACGCAGGTTCATGCCCCGGTCCGGGAAGATCCCACATGCCGCAGAGCGGCTGGGCCCGTAAGCCATGGCTGCTGAGCCTGCGTGTCCGGAGCCTGTGCTCCGCAACGGGAGAGAGAGGCCCCAACAGTGAGAAGCCCGCATACTGCAAAAAAAAAAAAAAAAAGACAAGGCAGAGATATTATCAGATTTCGTTTAAGAAAGACAATAATGACAACATTAAAGATAGATTAGAGAAGAAAAAGATTGTTGAGGATCTCCTGTGATAACCTGTAGGAGAGATGGTAAGGGCCTGATCTAAGGTGGTGATAGGAGAGGAGAAATGAGGTTAGATTTCACAGATATTTCAAACAGGATGTCCAGGATTCAGGACCACTTGGCAGATGGAAGAGACAGAAGAGTTGAAGCTGATTTCATATTGTTCAGTTTGGACACCTGACATAATGGAGATTCCCATGACAGGGTAACTTTGAGGTCAAGAAAATGGCAGAATTGGGGAAAATCCCAGAGCTGTTATGTTTTAAAAATGGACCCTTTATGCTGTTATCTGTGTCATGCTGACATTATATTCTGTCATGGGGTTCAAACTCTCTCCCCGAGCCTCAAAAAACAATAAATATTGAACATGTATTTTGAACATTTTTCAGTTACCAAATTTATTGAAATATGGGTATCATATTTTAAGTCTAAATGTAATGTTGATAACTGATTTTAATTTCTTCCTTGACTGATGGCTTTGGATCAAGGTTCTTCAGAATAATGAAAGAGTTCTGTTTGGGAAACAAAGTTGTTTAGAACTGAAATGAGGGGGAAAACCCTCTCCTTTTTGAATCATGATGTATTATTCCCCAAGGCAGTCTCCTGAATGAATCTTTTTCCTTTGTTGTATAAGAGCCTTCAAAAGCAATGAAGAACATTCATTTTTCTCCTTGATTTTGTTACTCTGCCAGGAATAGCACAGGGGTCCCTTTAGCAAGTGAGACTAAGGGCACTAAAATGGTTGGAAATCACTGAAAACAGTAGCAGGTTTATTTGAGCAAAATCGGCAGGGTGGTGTAATATACATTTAAAAAAATGCATTTTCATTAAAATTAAAAATGAGCTTCCAAACAAACTCTGGAAAGGGCTCCAAATACAGCCTTACAAGCCCAAAATGAAATCAATAAAAAGAAACCAGCCAAGCAGCAAGTTGAGAAAACACCAATTAGAGATTTTAACAAACAGAGAAGCTCACTGTGGGGTATAGTTTTTAAATCAGACAAGAGAAATTTCGGCTTTTTTCTCCACCTCAGCACTGCTCTACTGTGCTCTCTCTGGAACTGAAATTGATAGGATTCAGAATGCTTCCCAGGGAGAAACCACAAACAATCGTGTGCTTTCGACATTATATCTGCGCAGATGAAAGCAAATATTATTCTGATAGCTTTTCATTTTGCCCTCTAAGCAGCTTTGCATTATTACCCGTGACCAGGGATTTTAATAGTCAAACTACCACAAATTTGTCAAACACTCAATTCCTGCCTGGTTTCAGAGTACAGCTTCCACCCATGGAGGTTGACTCAGGTCTCTCCAGCCAAGGAATTTTTTTGAAGCAAATCAAACTCTGATAGCCTGTCCTAGCCCACGTGCCTCCATAGATGACCTGACATCAAACTGGCAAGCAGGTAAGTACATCGTCCATCCACCTCCCACCCAGCTATGAAGCCTGGCCAGACACTCCTGGGTATAGTTCCCTACCTGTCAGTGCCTACTCTTCTGCTTCTCCCTGTCTGGCTGTCCTCCAAGTTTATTTGCCCTTCTATTAAAGCTGCCCTGTCCTATTCTCAGATCCTTAGGAATAAGCTTTGTGCTCTTCCCAGCTAAGGCAATATAGATTGTCATGAAAATCACCCTGTCAGTGTTCAGGGGTTCAGCACTTTTGTTTCATCAATTCCACTCATCAAAGAGGCACTCAAAAAACCCCCCAAAATAATAAAGGAATTTCTATGTGTGGATATTGTACTTGATTATTTCTACCTGTTGATATATATCTCTATATGCATGTATATATATATATGTATGTATGCAAATACAGATGTATGTATGTGTGAACACCTATGTGTGTATATTTACAAATGTATGTATTTATTTTTCTTTTCCCCAATCCTAAAGCTATTTTCTCTGAGGATGTAGTTTTAGGTTCCTATACAATAAATGCCTATTTATTAAAGGAACATCTCCTATGTTAACTATGTTTGCTTTTTGCAATGAGTTTTAAGTAAAAACTGATAATTCTTGGTAATATGACAGGTGATAGAGTTGTTTATATTGTAAAAGGCCCACCAATCTAAGAATGAAACTTCTGAAATGTATTCAGAATCGCACCACTTTCATCACCTCCTCTGGCACCACCCTCACTGCCAAGCCAACATGTTTGCTCTCCTAACCATTTTCCTTGCTTATCCCCTTGTCTCTGTCTGTTCTCAACACAGCATATAGAGTTAATTTTTTAAAAAGTAGCTCACATCATGTCACTCAGATGTTCTGGTGGCTCCTCATTTCCCTCAGGTTAAAAAGCAAAGTTTTTGAATTGCCCTCCAGGTTCTAAATGGTCTTGTTCCTCTCACCTCTCTGTCCTACGGTCCAGTTGCTCTCCCTTAGTTCATCCAGCTCCATCAGCATTGAGACTTTATTGACACTCTTCCACCTAAAGTCTTCCGTCTGCCTGGAATGCTCTTTCCTTAGATATGTGCTTGGTAAACTTCCCCATCTTTACTTAGTAAGGCTTACT
Source organism: Delphinus delphis (assembly GCF_949987515.2). Lineage (NCBI taxonomy): Eukaryota > Metazoa > Chordata > Mammalia > Artiodactyla > Delphinidae > Delphinus > Delphinus delphis. The sequence continues at coordinate 69,392,381 of NC_082684.1, read as the reverse complement.
TTGACCATCCTACTTAATACTGAACTTGCCCACATCCTAACTTCCCACCCCAAACATCATCCCCTCACCTGGCTGTCCTAATTACCCATTTTTACTTTTGCCTATAGCACTTACCACCGTGCATACAATCTAATTTAGTTATTTCTTATTTTTATTGTCTATCTCCCTTACCAAAATATAAGTTCTCTGAAGGTTGGGATCTTTGTCTAACTTTGCTGGTCAATCCCCAAGAAGGAGCTTGTACATAGTAGACGATCAATAAACATTTTGCTAAAGAATGAACACTGTGCAATTAACTGAAAATGGTGGATTGTATTTTCCATTTCTAATAAATGTTGCAAACATATACATGCACATACTTGTAGAATTTTTTTTTTTTTTTTTGGCGGTACACGGGCCTCTCACTGTTGTGGCCTCTCCCGTTGTGGAACACAGCTCAGTGGCCATGGCTCACAGGCCCAGCCGCTCCACGGCATGTGGGATCTTCCCAGACCGGGGCACGAACCCGTGTCCCCTGCATTGGCAGGCGGACTCTCAACCACTGCGCCACCAGGGAAGCCCCTGCACATACTTACAGAATTTTAATTACAAGTTTCTAAGCTGAGCACATGAGGAAATAAATTATTTTTTGGTGTAATATGGTTAAGGAAATGTTAGGATGTTTAATAAAAGAAGGTTTTCATTTGAATGAATGAATGCCTTGGTTTGGTGAACAACATTTAATGAGCACCTCCCTTCTGTTGTGTATTTGAGGTATAAGTTGGGTAAGTCATATCTCAGAAATATCAATGTTGGGCGAAGGAGATTGGCTTGGAAACAAAGGAACGCAATATAGGTTGGTAGGTGAAGTAGTAGAATCATGCACGAGAAGCAGCAGTGACAAGCAAGAGAGTGATTCCGCAAAAAGGTAGACACTGCTGATGTTAGAACATGATCCAGGTACCTTCAAAGTAACTCTTTAGAACAGGAAACATAAATGAGGATCTGAAATTTTGTCTGTTTTATCCTGTAAAGAATATCTGAACACAATGGCCCCTCCACCACTCTGTTCTTTGAGTGTTCCAGCTTCATTTAGGCCAGACTTTGGACAAAAGCACATGAACAGCTCGGGGCTAACATGTGGGTCAGGACAGGGTACCATAGGTGAAGGGGGAGAGGAAGAGAAACAAGAGGGAAATGACCCTCTTGCCTTTGTTGGGAGCTCACGTGATGCCATATTTATACTTCTCAGCATAGACCGCAGCACTGACTATGACCTCCTCTAATCTAGGAGCAGAACACAGAGCAAATGTGAATCGGTAGTTACGTAAGAGAGTAAATGCTCACTCACGCTTTGGGATTGGAGAGTTCTAGTCCACTGCTCACAGTTTGGGACTGGGATGGTGAAAACCAACCCAATCAAGTCTGTCATCTAAACATCAATGCAAACCAAAAGATAAGCATAAATTTTGTCTATTTATTCAATTAGTTAGTTCGAGGTCAAGTTTTGTGCTTGAGTTAAGTGTCTATGGAAATTCTTATTTCATGCTGTTATAAAGAGACAACTCTGTTTCAACAGGCTTTGGATTCCGGTCCAGGCTCCAGCCTGTCTCAAAATCCAAACAGAATCCTAAAGTCTCTTCCTGCCTCTACCAGAACTTGCTGTATTTTCTTTGCCTCCTGCCACCACACAGTTGGATGGACACCAAGTATAGAAAATTTCAACCTCAAAGGAACATTTTAAGAAAGTTATGAGCCAGATTCAGTTATTTGCATAAGAATCGTCTCTGAAATAATATTATTGCAATACACTTTTGAGCACAATTTAACTAAGTTTAAGCTCCAGATGGAGATGGACTTGGTTTGGAATGCCAGTTTTGCCACTTATTAGCTGTTTTACTTTGTGCCTTAGTTTTTTAATCTGTAAAATGGGGATAGTAATTAAAATGGCATCATAGAGGTTTTGATGAAAGTGTCTAGTGAAATAATGTATATGCAGTGCTGAACACAGTGCCTAACTAACAAGTTGCTCAACAAATCAGTAATAATTATTTTTCATACTGATTATAATTTTCAAGCATCAAGACTTAGATGTATGTTTTGCGAGATTTCCAACAGTAAACTGGCACTTAGATATATGTTTTGTGAGATTTTCAACAGTAAACTGGCATCTCAGCATTCTTTTAATTTTCCGTGTGCAACATGAATCCAGTGGTTACCATGATTTCTGTTGCATCGGTACCCTCTCTCCCTGGCAGAGAGAGAAGCAGATAAAAATGACAATGGTATTATTTTAGTAAGAGTTTCCTTAACAAAAGGATAGGGCTTCCCTGATGGCTCAGTGGTTAAGAATCCGCCTGTCAAGGCAGGGGACACGGGTTCGAGCCCTGGTCCGGGAAGATCCCACATGCCACGGAGCAACTAAGCCCATGGGCCACAACTACTGAGCCTGCGCTCTAGAACCCGCAAGCCACAACTACTGAGCTCACGTGCCACAACTACTAAAGCCCACGCACCTGGAGCCCATGTTCTGCAACAAGAGAAGCTACCGCAACGAGAAGCCTGCGCACTGCACCGAAGAGTAGACCCCGCTCACCGCAACTAGAGAAAGCCTGCGCGCAGGACGGAAGACCCAACGCAGCCAAAAATAAAGTAAATAAATAAATAAATTTATATTAAAAAAAAAAACCCAAAAGGATAAGAGTGAAATGTTTGTTAGTAAATTTAACCTCACTGTTGAGAATATCAGCAGAAGTTGATTATAAAGCAAAATTTTGATCATTTTAAAAGGTAAATCATTTAAGATTTTTTATGCTATAATACAGCACAGGCAGTACATAGATCTAAGAATAAATTTTATTTACTAATTACAGAATCCATTCGTTTTATACACACTGCACTCCCTGTCTTTCCCCTCTCCTTACCCCCCTCATTAATAGATTTAGAACTGACAGTGCTTTCACTTCTCAGTATAAAGAATAATTTTCTTCTGAACATAGAGACAACTACGAAATCGAAGTTTAAAATATAGTCCTCTTCTAACAGCGATTCAGATTTCCATTAAACCTCCTCCCACCCTCTCAAATTAAAATTTGAAATGCAGAGCTCAGAAATAAACTGACAGGCACTAGTGCTTCGTTCATTTCCAGCAAGGAAGCACCAATTTGGTTCCTACCATAACAATTTTTGCTGTTGCCAGTGCATCAAATTTTTTTAACACAGCTTCTCAAGTGATAGAAATCATCCCGTCACTTTGTTTCATAAAATTGACACCCTGGGGAAATGCAAAATAGAGTAGGAACTTTAGTGAGCTGCTCCTGCAACCCCTGCTAGGTATTCCTGAAATTCTCTTTTCCTCCACAACTAATGTCATCAAGTCCCAATTGCTTGTTGTTCTTTTCTCCTTGTTCTGCTCATGTGCTACAACATCCCTTGGCTTCCCTCAGCACAGGAGCTGGTGTTTTTAAAAGTGTTACTCATAGATCGGGATTCTACTGCTGGCTGATTTGAATGCAGCAACAAAGAAAAAAAAAGGAACTTGATGAAATTATTTCACACACAGAGCAATAAACATATGGAATAAATTACTACAGGAGATGATTCAAAGAGTTCAAGAAACACCTGGATTTGTTTCTGGAGGCAGTGGATTAGTGGAGTGAGAAGCAGGAGGGTGAAATGAAAGCACACTCACAAAGCAAAGTGTTAAGGTTCTAACCTCTTATTGAAATGGCACCTTTTGCATTTATCAGGAGCACCAGCTATACTGCAAGTCTATTTTAAGGGAGAGGTTTCTCTTATACCCTGGGAACAAGTCAGACTAAATCACAGGAGCTACCTTCCTAGTGAGGTTGGCCTCTGGCTTTGAGGAAAGGAAGTGAATGTTGGAAGGTTCTTCTCTATCCAGAAAGAGGGGAAGACTATCTGAATATGCAGGAACTAAAATTTAGCAATTGTTTTGAGATCCAGTCCAGGCTTACCATATCAGCCACATCTCTGTCCTCCTTTCTTTCCAGGCCATTTCTGACTTTTCAGAAACAGCCATGCTCCTCCCAGCCCATGGGTGTGCTGCTGTTTCCTCTCCCAACTCTTCCCCTCATTCTTCAGGCCATGCTTTCTGTGACGTCTCAGTTTATAGTCATGTCTCCCTCTGTGTTCCCATATCACATGCAAAATGTCCTTATGTGTTTACTTTATTCATCTCTACCTCCTCAAGTACTTAATAAATTACCTGGCTCATCATAGATGTTTAGTATTAAAAAAACTTATTTTGCCTCACTGTGTTCCAGAAAGGATTTAAAGTGCTTGATAGAAATAATAGCTAACATCATCGAGCCTTTAACTTGTGCCAGGCATTGTTCCAAGTGCCTCACGCGTTTTAACTCAGTTAATCCTCGTAAAAGCGTTATGGATGAGTGAGCTTGTCATGTAGGTACTAATATTATCCCTGTTTTGCAAGTGAAGAAATGGAGGTGCAGAGATGTTAATTAACTTGCCCAAGGTCAGCCTGGTAAAGAGCAACCCTGGGATTGGCCTCAGCCAGCTGATTCCAGAGCTAGTACTTCTGGCCATGACTCTGACTGCCTGAATACCTAACACAGCAAGGAAACAAAAAAAGGAAATAGGAGAAGGTAATAAGAAAAAGCAGTTGAGATCATAAAACGGAGTTCTTAATTAGGCTAATTAAAAATGCATGTAATAAAGCCCAGTTTTTCAGCAGCCAATTTAAAAAGGTAAACTTGATCAATTAATCAGTTAAACAAAAGCAAATCGGTTACTCAGGAGAATATTCCTAATATCAAAACCTGAAATAACTTTCTTCTATGGGGTTCATAAAATACGATGGGGTGTTCAGTCATTCCTTCACTCACCATCTACATTTATACAAAACCAGTAGCAGATCTAGGTGTCCAAACAGAAAAATGAGCCATAGGACAAACATTTGGTAAACTTACATATGACTATACAAAATGATGTGCACTGATTTTACATATCCAAATGGACTACACACATCCCCTCATTCAACAAATGTATGTTGAGCCTCTAGTTGGTGTCACATGCTGTTTTGGGCCTAATGAATCGTAAGGATCCACAAAGGACCAAAGTCACTGACCTCATGGAGCTTAAGTTCAAATTAAGAGACAAATAATAAACAACAGTGTCAGGTGGTGTTAAAGAGCTAAAAAGTAAAAGCAGTTTAAGAGGACAGAGACTAACCAAGGGAAGGAGGGAAGGAGACTTCTCTTTTAGATAACAGAGTCAGGAAACACCTCTCTGAGCAGGTGGTAACTTAACAGAGACCTGAATTGAGAAACATCAGAGGCAATTATCTATTTATTTCCCTAATTATTTCAGCCTGGAAATGGGATGAAATATTATTACCTGCTTGTGTAATTTCAGGCCAATAAGATCAAATGTTCTTTGATTTATTCTGTAAGTCTCCCTTTTTCCTTGAGATGTTCCTTTATTTGTATTAAATACAAATTTCCTTTAGAGATTTGAATATAAGCAAATGAAGAAAAGGAATGGGATATATTTTGTACTAGCAATTCAGCAATAGTCTGAGAGTGATGTGATTAATTGAGTCTAATAAAAATCAAAAAAGTCTACACTGGAACCATCAAAAAGAAGATAATTAGAAACAGTATTAGATACCTTAGAGGTAAACCGTATGAAAAGTATTTCAAGAACATTTGTTCAACTTCATTTCCAAATAAAAACAGAGATTGTTTGGGCCTATTCACTAAGAAGTATGTTATTACGATAGTCTGACTTTGGGAAATGCAGTATTTTGAACCTATTTGGTACAAATTATTATATTCAAGCCTTGAAAATATATAGAGACTCTGGACCTGTGTGTCTGTCATACCTGGCAATTTTTGCCATTTAATACGTAAGTATGGAAAAGTTTGACCAATGGATAAAAACTGAAACAATGCTAATTTTTTAAAGCATGTGTTTGCAATATGTAGTCTAGATTAATTCTCCCTTTCAGAAGAGTCACTCATTCTCTTTTTATGTCCTCCCACCTTGTTCTTTGTAGAGCAATCAGCTATCTATTTTCTAACACTGCACAGTAAGACAAGGAACTTTTCCTCTATTGTGATTCAATGACTGTCAGATTTCTGATTAATTTTAAGAAATTGAAGTTTTAGTCTTTAAATAGCTACTTCTCTCCTATGGATGTCCTCATGATATCTTACAAGTTTGTGGTTTATTTGGGGCCAATTTAAATGAAGATAGCTCTAAACTGCATCTCATTTGTGTGAAAAAAAGATGCCATCATATACTTTCAGGAGCCTAGTACCTTGACCTTCTGTCCTCTTGATATTAGCACCTTTCCTGTTCAATCTGAATTGCAAACAAGATGCTCCAGAACAAAAGGCAGTCATTTACTTTCTTCTTCACAATGATAATGCCCCATGGGATGTTGTCATTGGAAGGATGGGGGCCTTAATGCGCTGAGATAAACAATACAAATGGAATAAAAAGCAGGGGGGAAAGGGGAGCTTCTAAAACTCACAACCTGGACTAAGACTAAATGGATTAAGTGTATATCTATTTGTCTGCTAAAGTACACACTAGAACCTTGGTAGTTTCTTTGCAAAGTTAGTGCATGTGCTTAATTTAGACTCACTGTTTCAGCATCCAAGCAGCTACCATATATGGGTGGGGTAAGGACGCAAATTAGGTGTTGAAATCATATGATGTCACATAGACTCCAATACATCAAAGAGTCCAGAGCTTTGTGAGTGCAGTTGCTTATGTACTATATAGTGCTTTTCTTATTTATAAAGCTGGGGCATACATTCTATTGCTCTTGTTCTTAGATTTTCAGACAGTCATAATTTCTGGTCTTTTGTTTGAAATGAAGGCCTGCCTGGAAAAATTGAGGGTGCTGCCAGGCTTACTAAAAGACATTTTTTGTAGCACGCTATATTCTTTACTCCACTACCCACCCGTCCCCCAGCTCTTGGGTGTAGCGGGGGGGCACAAGATTTGAGAAAGAGATGTGAATTATGAAACTGAAAGCACATTAAAGCAATTTATGGACAGAATCTTGTCAAACGCTCTCTTAGCCAGAAAACACTGATATGTACTAGCGTATAGTAATGTGCATCTAAGCATACCTCAAAGACTATATTCCTAGAGTGAAATTATTTGTGAAATGCAAGTTACACTGGTTTCCTTTGGAGAGGGAAAGAAAAGTTAAAATTCAGGTTGCATATCTGGAGGACTGAAGTAAGCAATCAAAATCAAACTTTTACATCAGATTCATTTGACATGATTTCAAAATAAACTAAGTTCAGTAAACCTGTTGGCAGAGAAGTATCATTTGTCAAGCGATTAACAGAGACACAATCTGTAATTACGAATTGCTGAAAGCAAGCCACTAATGAGAGAATGACTCACTCACGTTTTAGGGTGAAGGGGGAGGGGTCTCTCAGAAACTGTAATTTGATTTACAAAACTCTAAATAGCTAATGGCAGGTAACTCTTGCCAACTAACCAGCCAACTCTTGCAAGCTCATTAACAGAACTCCATGGTCTCACTGAAGGATAAACCATATGGAGGTGTCACTAAAAGCTGGAGATGAGAGACTGTAATTCATGTTCATTCCTTCTGTGAGTCGGTCATATGGGCATTGATTTGAGCCTTTGTTTATCTGACATGACCTGTTCTTAAGCAAGAAAAGAAAATAAGTTTTTAGGGGTTGTTGGATTTTTCCCCCCTACCGCCTTATACTGCAGTTTTCAACCAATTATTAACTTTCTTTATTCTGCACTTGTTTCTCCAGCTTCCCTTATTTTTGTCACATTTTAGTTCCAACAAAACAATTGAATAATAGCATTACACAAGTGCCTACTGCACTGTTTGCTTGAACGATGACCTTAGAGTGTTGTTAAGTTCCTAGTCTACGATTTCCCTAGTGATTGATAACCTGTGGCTATAAGATCATTTTTAACTCTTTATTCACATGAACCTTGTGAATGCTGGAGGAGACACATGTGTGGCAACACACAGTTATAAGGCATCATTTTACAAGGGGCTCCGTATACTCAGTCCCTTCCAACCTGGCTACAATACTAGTGTGTATCTATGCACTGCAATTTTCACTTAATATCTATCTGATCCAGGAATCTCTAAAAAAATTATCAGAATAACACATGAATATACTTTTAAAAATAGTACAGAAGGCTATTTAATGGTAAGCAAGCCTCCTCATCTGCTTTTCTGTATCCTTAGTTCTACTGCTCAAGACAGTTTTAACCAGTTACATGTAGAATCTTTCATGGCTCTAAATAATAAGCTTTAATTACCAGTTCTTGATTTATTAAATTGAGATATTAGCTAGTTCTTCTGAACATGATGAATGAAGATTTAGTTCACTTATATCACTTATCCACCACACCCTGAGTTTCCATTTTAAATTTTTGTGGCAGTTAAAAATTTTAAACAATATAATTAAATATTTATTATATACTATATAAATAATACATATATAACAAATACATATTTTATATAACATATTATTTCATCAATTTCAGACTGTAATTATTACCTCCACATTTTGAAAAAAAGGGAATATTAGCACACTATATTCTCCCAGTTTTCTTTTCCTCTTCTGTCTCTAACATTTTATCAACTTTACCCTTATCTGTTGCCAAAATCAATAATATCTGCATTCTATTTTACAACCATAATTAAATTCCTTAACCTTCTCTATAGATCAATACCAAAAGTTGCTAATCAGCATTGACATCACATGGTTTTGTAAATATTGTTTACATGTGTGCTTCTGCTGCATTTCCTTTCTTATGGGTTGATGATACAGCGCTAACACTCAAAATAGAATGTTCCTAGAGTCAGGCTTGATAGTCTTTTCTTTTCTCACATTATTCCAACTGTTCAAACTCAAATCTTTTTTACTTTGCTTCATATTTGGAGCATTTCATTCCATTTTTTAATATGTTTTACCAGAGTTTCTAACTGAATATGTCTAATATCATCCAGTTCCCTAATCAATCTATTATTCTTTTCAAAATCATTATTCTTGAACTCTTATAACCTTACTATATATGGATTAGTTGTTTTCTAGACCTAGTATGGAAGTTAGTTCCATTCTTTCTTGTATAGTTTGTTTTGTTTTTGTAATATAGTTTTTTTTAAAACATCTTAATTGGACTATAATTGCTTTACAATGTTGTGTTAGTTGCTGCTGTATAACAAAGTGAATCAGCTACACATATACATATATCCCCATATCTCCTCCCTCTTGTGTCTCCCTCCTAACCTCCCTATCCCACCCATCTAGGTGGTCACAAAGCACCGAGCTGATCTCCCTGTGCTATGCGGCTGCTTCCCACTAGCTGCCTATTTTACATTTGGTAGTGTATATATGACAATGCTACTCTCACTTAGTCCCAGCTTACCCTTCCCCGCCCCGTGTCAAGCCCATTTTCTACATCTGCATCTTTATTCCTGTCCTGCCACTAGGTTCATTAGAACCTTTTCTTGTTTTAGATTCCATAAATATGTGTTAGCATACGGTATTTGTTTTTCTCTTTCTGACATACTTCACTCTGTATGACAGATATACAGAGTGAGGTGGTCCGTCCACCTCACTATAAATAACTCAATTTCATTTCTTTTTATGGCTGAGTAATGGTCCATTGTATTTATGTGCCACATCTTCTTTATCCATTCATCTGTTTATGGACACTTAGGTTGCTTCCATGACCTGGCTATTGTAGACAGAGCTGCAATGACCATTGTGGTATGTGACGCTTTTGGAATTATGGTTTTCTCAGGGCATATGCCCAGTAGTGGGATTGCTGAGTCATATGGTAGTTCTATTTTTAGTGTTTTAAGGAACCGCCATACTGTTCTCCATAGTGGCTGTAACAATTTACATTCCCACCAACAGGGCAAGAGGGTTCCCTTTTCTCCACACCCTCTCCAGCATTTATTGTATGTAGATTTTTTTGATGATGGTCGTTCTGGCTGGTGTGAGCTGATACCTCATTGTAGTTTTGATTTTCATTTTTCTAATGATTACTGATGTTGAGCATCCGTTCATGTGTTTGTTAGCAATCTGTATATCTTCTTTGGAGAAGTGTCTATTTAGGTCTTCTGCCCATTTTTGGATTGGGTTATTTTTTTGATATTGAGCTACATGAGTTGCTTCTACATTTTGGAGATTAATCCTTTGTCAGTTACTTCATTTGCAAATATTTTCTCCCATATTGAGGGTTGTCTATTCGTCTTGTTTAGGTTTTCCTTTGCTGTGCAAAAGCTTTTAAGTTTCATTAGGTCCCATTTGTTTATTTTTGCTTTTATTTCAATTTCTCTAGGAGGTGGGTCAAAAAGGATCTTGCTGTGATTTATGTCACAGTGTGTTCTGCCTATGTGCTCCTCTAAGAGGTTTATAGTGTCTGGCCTTACATTTAGGTCTTAATCCATTTTGAGTTTATTTTTGTGTACGGTGTTAGGAAGTGTCCTAATTTCCTTCTTTTACATGTAGCTGTCCAGTTTTCCCAGCACCACTTACTGAAAAAGCTGTCTTTTCTCCATTGTGTATTTTTGCCTCATTTATCAAAGATGAGGTGACCATATGTGCATGGGTTTATCTCTGGGCTTTCTATCCTGTTCCATTGATCTATATTTCTGTTTTTGTGCCAGTACCATACTGTCTTGATTACTATAGCTTTGTAGTATAGTCTGAAGTCAGGGAGTCTGATTCCTCCAACTCCGTTTTTCGTTCTCAAGATTGCTTTGGCTATTCGGGGTCTTTTGTGTTTCCATATAAATTGTGAAATTTTTTGTTCTAGTTCTGTGAAAAATGCCAGTGGTAGTTTGATAGGGATTGCATTGAATCTGTAGATTGCTTTGGGTAGTAGAGACATTTTCACAATGTTGATTCTTCCAATCCAAGAACATGGTATGTCTCTCCATCTGTTTGTATCATCTTTAATTTCTTTCATCAATGTCTTATAGTTTTCTGCATACAGGTCTTTTGTCTCCTTACATAGGTTTACTCCTAGGTATTTTATTCTTTTTGTTGCAATGGTAAATAGGAGCGTTTCCTTAATTTCTCTTTCAGGTTTTTTATCATTAGCATATAGGAATGCAAGAGACTTCTGTGCATTAATTTTGTATCCCGCTACTCTACCAGATTCATTGATTAGCTCTAGTAGTTTTCTGGTAGCATCTTTAGGATTCTCTATATATAGTATCATGTCATCTGCAAACAGTGACAGTGTTACTTCTTCTTTTCTGATTCGGATTCCTTTTATTTCTTTTTCTTCTCTGATTGCCATGCCTAAAACTTACTAAACTATGTTGAATAATAGTGGTGAGAGTGGACAACCTTGTCTTGTTCCTGATCTTAGAGGAAATGGTTTCAGCTTTTCACCACTGAGAATGATGTTGGCTGTGGGTTTGTCATATATGGCCTTTACTATGTTGAGGTAGGTTCCCTCTATGCCTACTTTCTGGAGAGCTTTTATCATAAATGGGTGTTGAATTTTGTCAAAAGCTTTTTTTTTTTTTTTTTTTTTTTTTTGTGGTACGCGGGCCTTTCACTGCTGTGGCCTCTCCCGTCGTGGAGCACAGGCTCCGGACGCGCAGGCCCAGCGGCCACGGCTCACGGGCCCAGCCGCTCCGCGGCATGTGGGATCCTCCCGAACCGGGGCACGAACCCATGTCCCCTGCATTGGCAGGCAGACCCTCAACCACTGCGCCACCAGGGAAGCCCTGTCAAAAGCTTTTTGTGCATCTATTGAGATTATCATAAGGTTTTTATCCTTCAATTTGTTAATATGGTTTATCAGATTGATTGATTTGCGTATATTGAAGAATTCTTGCATGCCTGGGATAAACTCCACTTGATCATGGTGTATGATTCTTTTAATGTGCTGTTGGATTCTGTTTGCTAGTATTTTGTTGAGGATTTTTGCATCTGTATTCATCAGTGATATTGGCCTGTAGTTTTCTTTCGTTGTGACATCTTTGTCTGGTTTTGGTATCAGGGTGATGGTGACCTCATAGAATGAGTATGGAAGTGTTCCTCCCTTTGCTATATTATAGAAGAGCTTGAGAAGGATAGGTATTAGCTCTTCTGTAAATGTTTGATAGAATTCGCCTGTGAAGCCATGTGGTCCTGGGCTTCTGTTTGTTGGAAGATTTTTAATCACGGTCTGAATTTCAGTGCTTGTGATTGGTCTGTTTATATTTTCTATTTCTTCCTGGTTCAGTCTTGGCAGGTGTGTTTTTCTAAGAATGTGTCCAATTCTTCCAGGTTGTCCATTTTATTGGCATAGAGTTGCTTACAGTAATCTCTCATGATCTTTTGTATTTCTGCAGTGTCAGTTGTTACTTCTCCTTTTTCATTTCTAATTCTATTGATTTGAGTCTTCCCCTTTTTTTCTTGCTGAGTCTGGCTAATGGTTTATGAATTTTGTTTATCTTCTCAAAGAACCAGCTTTTAGTTTTATTGATTTTTGCTATCGTTTCCTTCTTTTCTTTTTCATTTATTTCTGATTTTTATGATTTCTTTGCTTCTGCTAACTTTGGGGTTTTTTTGTTCTTCTTTCTCTAATTGCTTTAGGTGTAAGATTAGGTTGTTTGAGATGTTTCTTGTTTCTTGAGGTAGGATTGTATTGCTCTAAACTTCCCTCTTAGAACTGCTTTTGCTGCATCCCATAGGTTTTGGGTCATTGTGTTTTCAATGTGATTTGATTCTTGGCAATTTTTGATTTCCTCTTTGATTTCTTCAGTGATCTCTTGGTTATTTAGTAGTGTATTGTTTAGCCTCCATGTGTTTCTGTTTTTCACAGATTTTTCCTCTAACTGATATGTAGTCTCATAGCATTGTGGTCAGAAAAGATACTTGATACGATTTCAGTTTTCTTAAATTTACCAAGGTTTGATTTGTGACCCAAGATATGACCTATCCTGGAGAATGTCCATGAGCACTTGAGAGGAAAGTATATTCTGTTGTTTTTGGATAGAATGTACTTTAAATATCAATTAAGTCCATCTTGTCTTATGTGTCATTTAAAGCTTGTGTTTCCTTATTATTCTCATTTTGGATGATCTAACCACTGGTGAAAGTGGGGTGTTAAAGTCCCCTACTATGATTGTGCTATGGTTGACTTCCCCTTTTCTGGCTGTTAGCATTTGCCTTATGTATTGAGGTGCTCCTATGTTGGGTGCATAAATATTTACAATTGTTATATCTCATTCTTGGATTGATCCCTTGATCATTATGTAGTGTCCTTCTTTGTCTCTTGTAATAGTCTTTATTTTAAAGTCTCTTTTGTCTGATATGAGAATTGCCACTCCAGCTTTCTTTTGATTTCCATCTGCATGGAATATCTTTTTCCATCCCCTCACTTTCAGTCTGTATGTATCCCTAGGTCTGAAGTGGGTCTCTTGTAGACAGCATATATATGGGTCTTTTTTTTTTTTTTTGTGGTACGTGGGCCTCTCACTGTTGTGGCCTCTCCCGTTGTGGAGCACAGGCTCCGGACACGCAGGCTCAGCAGCCATGGCTCACGGGCCTAGTCGCTCCGCAGCATGTGGGATCTTCCCGGACCGGGGCACGAACCCGTATGCCCTGCATTGGCAGGCGGACTCTCAACCACTGCACCACCAGGGAAGCCCTGGGTCTTTTTTTAGTATCCATTCAGCCAGTCTATGTCCTTTGGTTGTGGCATTTAATCCATTTACACTTAAGGTAATTTTCGATATGTACGTTCCTATTACCATTTTCTTAATTGTTTTGGGTTTGTTTCTGTAGGTCTTTTCCTTTTCTTGTGTTTCCTGCCTAGAGAATTTCCTTTAGCATTTGTTTTAAGGCTGGTTTAGTGGTGCTAAATTCTGTTAACTTTTACTTGTTTGTAAAAGTTTTAATTTCATCTTCGAATCTGAATGAGATCCTTCCTGGGTAACGTAATCTTGGTTGTAGGTTTTTCTCTTTTATCACTGTAAATATGTCTTGTCACTCCCTTCTCACTTGTTGTTTCTGCTGAAAGATCAGCTCTTAACCTTGTGGGGATTCCCTTTTATGTTATTTGTTGCTTTTCCCTTGAAGCTTTTAATATTTTTTCTTTTTATTTAATTTTTGATAGTTTGACTAATATGTGTCTTGGTGTGTTTCTCCTTGGGTTTATCCTGTATGGGACTCTCTGCACTTCTTGGACTTGAATGACTATTTCCTTTCCCATGTTAGGGAAGTTTTCGACTATAATCTCTTCAAATATTTTCTCAGACCCTTACTTTTTCTCTTCTTCTTCTGGGACCCCCATAATTCGAATGTTGGTGCATTAAATGTTGCCCCATACGTCTCTGAGAATGCCCTCAATTCTTCATTCTTTTTTCTTTATTCTGCTCTGTGGTAGTTATTTCCACTATTTTATCTTCCAGGTCACTTATCTGTTCTTCTGCCTCAGTTATTCTGCTACTGGCTCCTTCTAGAGTATTTTTAATTTCATTTATTTTGTTGTTCATCATTGTTTGTTTGCTCTTTAGTTCTTCTAGTTCCTTGTTAAATGTTTCTAGTATTTTCCCCATTCTATTTCCAAGATTTTGGATCATCTTTACTATCATTATTCTGAATTCTTTTTCAGGTAGACTGCCTACTTCCTCTTCATTTGTTTGGTCTGGTGGGTTTTTACCTTGCTCCTTCATCTGCTGCATATTTCTCTGTCTTCTCATTTTGTTTAACTTACTTTGTTTGGGGGTCTCCTTTTCACAGGCTGCAGGTTCATATTCCCATTGTTTTTGGTGTCTGCTCCCATGGGTAAGGTTGGTTCAGTGGCTTGTGTAGACTTCCTGGTGGAGGGGACTGGTGCCTGTGTTCTGGTGGGTGGGGCTGGATCTTGTCTTTCTGGTGGGCAGGGCCAGGTCAGATGGTGTGTTTTGAGTTGTCTGTGAACTTAGTATGATTTTAGGCAGCCTCTCTGCTAATGGGTGGTGTCGTATTCCTGTCTTGCTACTTGTTTGGCATGGGGCATCCAACATTGGAGCTTGCTGGCCATTGGGTGGAGCTGGGTCTTAACATTCAGATGGAGATCTCTGGGAGAACTGTCACTGATTGATATTACATGGGGCTGGGAGGTCTCTGGTGGTCCAATGTCCTGAACTCGGCTTTCCCACCTCGGAGGCTCAGGCCTGACACCAGGCCCGAGCACCAAGACCCTGTCAGCCACACGGCCAGGTACGTGGGGATTTTCTTGCCTTTTGGGAGGTCTGAGGTCTTCTGCCAGTGTTCAGTAGATGTTCTGTAGGAGTTATTCCACATGTAGATGTATTTTTGATGTATTTGTGGGGAGGAAGATGATCTCTACACATTACTCCTCAGCCACCTTGAAGGTCCCCCTACAATAGGAGACTCCACTGAAGACACCAACCTCCACAAGACCTAGAGGTGCAGAGGCATTTTTTTCAGAAGGTTTGCAGCTTGCTGGGACTGCAGAAAGGGAGAAAAAGAGAAGATTCTCTAGGGCAAGGGAGGAGCATTAAGATCCACAAGTGTAGTCACCATTGCTTTTGGGACTCTTCTATCCAGTTTTTTACTTTGTTGCTTTTCCTCTCTAAATGGATATATACAATTGAATTTTGACGTCACGATGGATCTGAAAATGATTTAACTTTTCTTTCATCTTGGTTGCCAGTTTGGTTGGGTAGAAAACTTAAGATTAAAAACAATTCTCTCGGGCTTCCCTGGTGGCGTAGTGGTTGAGAGTCCACCTGCCGATGCAGAGGACACGGGTTCGTGCCCCGGTCTGGGAAGATCCCACATGCCGCGGAGCGGCTGGGCCCGTGAGCCATGGCCGCTAAGCCTGCGCGTCCGGAGCCTGTGCTCCTCAATGGGAGAGGCCACAACAGTGAGAGGCCCACGTACCACAAAAAAACAAAACAAAACAAACAAACAATTCTTTCTCTAATCTTCAAAAGTTTTAACGTCTGTTAGCAGGTGGCATTGTCATGAGAAGCTTCATACCAGCCTAAAATTATTAATCCTTTATAGGTAATCTGTAACTCTCTCCACCTCCTACTTTTAGTCTAATTATGTCTCCTTATCTTTAGTGTTCTAGGCTTTAATAATGTGTCTTGGTATGAGTGGTTTTGTTCATTTCTTATTTAGGTTTGTGTGTGCGTGTGTTTGTGTTGGTGTGTGTGTGTGTGTGTGTGTGTGTGTACACGCGCCTGCATGTGAGTACCTGCCATTGCTTTGGCTAGACTGAGAAGAATTTTAAATAATGGTGGCAGTTGCCTCATTCTCATCTTTTCCTCACTTTTCTAAATGAGAAAAGTGTTTTCAAAATTCACCACAATTTTAACTGTTGAATTTAGATAGATATGCATTTTTATAATTTTTCCATCAAACTGCTCTTCTAAAAAAGTTTAGGAAAAAGTCCAAATTCCCTTTTGTCATAGATTGAGGTGATCCTATTACATCTTCTTTGATATACTGAAAAATAATATTATTAACATATTTCCTAGTACTGAACTGCAGTTGTAAAACTAACACCTTCTGTTTATTGAATTAATTTTCTAAAAAGCAATAGGTTTAATTTGATATTACTTTGTTATTTCTATTTATTCATGGATGATTTTAGAAGGTAGTTTTCTTTGTGCTAATACTGACTTTGATATAGTAATATGTTAGCTTTAGTTTATTTAGAAAGATTTGCAAACGTTATATGTTCTGAAACATTTTATAGACAGGCATAGCAATAATCTCATCTTTGAAAATGAGAAAGGTGAAAAATTTCACTTGTAAAATTATCTATCTCATACCTTTGAAAAAGGAAATAATACATTTGATGCCTTGTATGGTTTTAACTTCTTCAGATTTTCTACTTTTATAAATTTTAGCACATCATGTTTTTCCAGATGGTTTTCTCTTTCATCTACATGCTCAAATTTACCATCACAGTTTCACTTAGCATATTAATCCTCTCTGTGGCTGTGATTGTTACATCTCACTTAAATTCTTTTGAATTTGTATTTCTCTCTTTAAATTTTCTTGCTTTGCCTATTTAAAGTTGTTCTATCTACGCTGTTTTCAAATCAGTTCTTAAATATATTTATCAATTCTATTTTTTACTTTATTATTTCTGGTTTTGTCTTTATTAATTTTTTCCTTAATATTCCTATCAACATGTTTTGATATCTGAAATCTTGAAATAAAATTTTAACTTATTTATATTATTTTTTGCCTAACATTGAAAGCATTTTGGGCTGTGAATTTGCCTCTGCTTACAGCTTTAATTATATCTTACTACTTTTATAAGCCAATAGGTTAGGGTATCCCCAGAGAAAGAGAACAAGGAATGGCTTTCTTAACATAAGAGAATCAATTCTGGCCTAAGCCATTTTTGTGATCTAAGCCTGGCCACAAGGCTTGCCCTTAAACAGGTCTCAGTAATTAATGATCTTAAGGGAATAGAGGAATGCAGGAACAGAAAAACAATAGTGCAGTGATAAAGCAGAGTCCTAGTTCTTCCTCAAGGGATATACATAATAATATATCTTTGAGTTCTGCAGGAACAAAGGCACCACTCAGGTGGAGGATGGAAATGATGATGCTGATCCTCTGGACTTCAGTCAACTAAGACTTGAACTCTGTTGACCTTTGCCCCAATTCTACACTGAATTCTCCAGCTCAAGCCCCATCATGAATATGGGCTTAAAACCTTAGGTTAAAACCTCCCCAGTTTTGCTGTTCAGGGAGACACTGCTTTGGGAAAGATCCATGTGTTCTCCTTACTTGCTGCAAGTAATAATAAATCCTTCTTTCTCCTGATCTTTGGCTTGGTTGTCTATTGGCTCGACACCCACTAAGAGGTAAACCCAGTTTTCAGATAACAGTTCTGATGTGTACTTTCCTCATTGCCCTTATTTTTGAAATATTCACTTTGCAATTTTAATTTATCATTTGATTCAAGAATTATAATAATGATTGTTGATTTCCAAGTTGACCTTACTTTAATTAAACTTTTGCTATTATATCACAATCTCCTTTTTATTTCTTAAAAATGTGACCATTTATCATCTATCTTCTTAATGTATTAAAATTATATTTGTTGCTTAAAATATGATTATTTTAATAAGTAACTGTGGCTGCATTAAAAAGTGTAGTTTTTCTGTTACACTAAATTATATATATTCATATATAACATTGTTTTATATACCCTGCCTAATTTATATAACATATACACCTGTGTGCAAACTTACGATCTCTTCTAAAAATGTCTTTCCACCTATTGATACATTTTTATTTTTTACTTATTTTTTAACAGGAGAAAAACAAAGTTTAATAACATGTACACATGGAAGAGACCCAGAAAAACGGAATAACTCATCAAAATGGCTGAAGCTTTCACCTTAAATACCATCCTCAGCTAAAGACAAATGAGAGTGTTGGGGGTAGTGGTTTGGGACTTCAAAGTGGAAGAAGGCAATTCACATGGAGATGGAAAAGCAAATGACTGATAGTCCTGCAAATATCTGGAGTTCTCCTTACCACACCTAGTCCATATTCTTTGCAGATATCTCTGGTAATAGTGCTCTTGTTGGCTCAAGCTCTTTATCTTAATTCCTTAGACAGTTAAGAGTGTGGTAAAAAGACTTCCTGAGTTTTCCATTTCTTAAAAATAATAAGCTTAAAATTATTCTCACGCCAAAGAGACACATTTTGGGGTGGCAAATTTTGCTTCCCTACAGTGCCTTGGGCCAGGTAGAAGAGGTTAACACAGAAACACAAGGAGGAAGCTACCTGGCTTCCCAAGATAGTCCCTAATGGTTTGGGGGCCTCAGATACCTGAATCTGAGATTTGGGAGTGTTCAATTGAGACCGACACTCCAGGTTCATCTCATCTTTTGCTAAGGGTCCTGTTGATTATAGCTCTGATTATATGTTGCCTAAGAGAAGCCAAGAGGATTTGGTGCCAGCTGATTTCAATCTTGGTTTGGCTGGTGAGAGAGAGTAGCTGATGTCGTGGCATACACTTGGTAAAATACCCCAGGGGCTAAAACTCTTTCAGGAACAAGGGGTGGAATTGGGAAATAAAATTTCCTAGGATTTCTCAGTGGTCCTGTAAAAAGCCCTAGGCCTCTAAGACTTCAAGCAGTATGAGATTTAGATCTACAACCATTCATCTAGTTAACCGCTCTCATCTGAAAGGATTCATGTTTCATCTCCTCAGGAGGACCAAATAGTTACAGTCCAAAGTACATCCCCTAAGGTGCACTATCTCCCTAGGAATTTACATTTCAAGGAGGAATGAGGGCCAGAATATTGGAGACTCCAGGTCTGGCTCCCGGAGAGATTTTGTCACCAGCAAAGCCCATTAACAGTTCTCAGCAAATAAAAATAGAATCTGGGTAATAAAATAAAGTCTAACCTCTTTTTTTCTTTTCCTTTGTGCTTCGACTAGTTTCACTTGTTCCCAGGGCGCTTGCTTCATGCAGAGGCCTCGCACCGGGCACTTCAGAACAGAACGCCTAGCGAGAAACAGCAGCGCTGACACCTCAGCTCGGAAGCGCTGCCTCTGACGCGGCAACTCAAGATGGCGGTGGAAGGTCATGCGCAGAGACGATACACCGCACGGCTCTCTGAGCATGTGTCAACCTGACCGACCGCGAGAACTTCGCCTCCTCCCGCACTGAAGAGAACTCGATCAAGCAGCCCCACCCACAGCCTTTCGGCTAGAGCGTGTGCTGCAGAGCCTGGGCTCGCACCTCTCCTTTCTTTCACCGAAGAATAAAGCTCTCCTTTGCTTCTGACCAAATGTGGTCTCCTTTGGCTCACAACACCCGGCACCCTGCAGGAAGACCGTTGTTGGGGCCCGACAAAGGGTTGGTAACCTGATAAATTTTAAAAATATTTTGTTGATATTAATTTGGAATGCAAATATTGATGTAGCTATATAGTCATTGTAGATTATAACTTATGAAAACTTTACCGTTCTATTTAATACTTTTTCTTAAATTATTATTTTTCCTAATGCTAATATCACTTTACGTTCTTTATTTTTCATAAGTATTTTTGCTCGTCAATTAGTTTTAATTGTGTTGTTACCTTATTTTAGGTGTAGATTATACAACAGGAGTTAGAATTTATCTTTTAGTCTAACCTAAGAGTCAATCATTTTGTGGAGGATTTTAATTTATATTTATTGCCATAATTGATATGTTTGTTTATGACTGTCATCTTCTAAATTTTTCTTGAAGGTTTCATTGTGATTTTCTTTTGTTTTCTATTTCTTCATTCACCCAACAAATATTTATTGAGAACCTTCAACAAAACAAGAAATATGTTGGGCACTGATGACACAACTGTGAACTGCCAGACAGCATTACAGTGCTCATGGAACTCATTCTTGCAGGGGGAAAGCATTTAAAGCAATGATAATAATTGTAAGTGGTGCATAATGGCAGGTAGTCTGCTTACCAATGGAGGCATACAAAACATCTGCTTTGGCAGAAGGAGATGCAAGAGGAGGTCTCTTGGGGAGGTGATACCTAAGCTAAATACTTAGGGATGAGAAAAATCTGAGGACAGAGGGCAGAGGAAGCTTTGAGTTAAGTAGTGAGAAAAAATATGTTCAAAGCCCAGAGGCCAAAGTGTATACTATTTGGAATAATTCAGAATAAAAGGTAGCATTCAAGATGTAGGTGAGTGGGAATAGGATGGAGATGGAGGAATTTCATATTCAGACCTATTGATATTCAGGGGTGTGTTTGTGTGCGTGTGTGTGTGCACATAGACATGCCGTGGCTCCAGAAAGACATCTAGATTTCTATATGTAGAACAGTTGAAACCATGTGGCTATTCTTCACCCAGAAGAATGTGGGGAACAAGAAGAGATGAGGTTGTAAGAGAGGACACCAAGACTGAAGGGACAGACAGTTAAGAGTGATCAAAGAGGATTGATCCGGATGACACCATGTACTGGAAAAGTGTGGTCCGATGAATGTCATCATGATAGCTTTTCAAAAAGAACAGAAGCATCAGAAGTTTCGAGTGTTTCTACATGGAATGTATCTTGTTCAATAGGTAACTACAAGTTGAGGTTCATATCTAGTTTCCAATTTGCCTTAAACTCCACACAATTTACAAAGTATGGTTGTATCTGTCCTGCT
The DNA here is from genome assembly GCF_949987515.2 of Delphinus delphis. Lineage (NCBI taxonomy): Eukaryota > Metazoa > Chordata > Mammalia > Artiodactyla > Delphinidae > Delphinus > Delphinus delphis. The sequence continues at coordinate 69,371,245 of NC_082684.1, read as the reverse complement.
TCCTGGCATTATGCCCACCAAAGTATCCTGCTATATCAGATGGAGGGCCCCACAATGCAGGTTTTTCCCCATTTCTCCTTTGTGAGAATCCTGAGACTGCTCTGTGAGGATGCATTGAATATTTTGGTCTCTGGTTGGGAAAGGTATAATTTTTAGTACTACTCAGTCTATCCATAACCTGCCCTTGCCCTCAGTCCTCACTTTTCTCATTAGAGGTCACTTTAAGTCTTTTGCCCCAGTCGTATCTTAACTGATGCTGTGCTGATTTTTTAGGAGATAGAGCTGAGGGTTAGTCTCTCGTCTCTTCCTTCTTGCTGTACTACAACTTACTAGAATTTCTAGTTTGTGCGTCACATTCTACACTTTTTAAAAATTGCACAATAATGGTACACATTTTAAACATTTTATTCCCTAGATTATTACCATGAGAATCTAGAAAAGAAATGATTATTAGAATCAGCATGGCCATTTCACCTAGAGGTCTTCAACTATTTCATTATATGAAAACCTTACAGGTTAATTTAGGACTCCGAAAGTCAACAAAACAACCTAATTAACACACCAATTCTGTGTCCCTGAAATACAAACCCATGAATACATTTGAGGCCAAGTAAATCAAAGACAGTGTATTCACAAAGTTGCAACTAGAAGTTAATGCAAGCAATATAATGTTCTAGAATTAAATTTAAGTTTCTCCTCATTAGATTAAACTGCGGGAATGGCTCTCAATCACTTTCAGGTCAATTCCTCCTATTCTTATTTTCGTTTTGGGGTTCGTCTTTCGCTGCTCCTCTTCTGTGTTTCACATACCTCCTGCACAGGCCTCACTGTATGCTATATCATATTTGTTTTTTCTTTTTATAAGATGGGTTTTTTATTTTTTCCTTTTTTAAAATTGAGATACAATTGCTATATAACATATTAGTTTCAGGTATACAAAATAATGATTTACATGTGGTTTTTATATTAGTTGTATAAATATTTTAATCTATCTGCAGTTGCTCAATTCACAGTTACACTTACAAGGATTTTAAATTATACTTACAAGGATTTTTATTCTTCTCCATAATATGATCTTGCAACACATTTGGCTAGAGCTCCCACTGTCTCTGGCTTGTTATGTGGACGTGGCACTTTGGCAGGACTCTTACAGACTCTTGGTTAAGAACAACCTGTAAAATCTCCATCAATAAGTCTATGAAACTCCATCTCTCAGTTTATTAAACATCTTCCCTATTGACATTAGTTCCGTATTTTATTGCTAACTAAGTGGGTGCGGTTACTAAACTTCCATCAGTCTCAGTGACACATCCTCAGAAAAGCCTTCCCTAACTGCCTTATCTGAGTAAGCATACTCTTATTTTATTATATATCATTCCACAATGTTTATTTTCTTCATGGAACTTAGCATTATTTGCAATTATTAATTGCTTTCTTTCTTTGTCAACTTTTTTGTTTGGTTCCCTCACTAGCCCTTAAGTTTTGTGGGTAAAAAATGGTATCTTTTGGATCTCCACCATATTCTACATAATACACTTGATGTTTAATATATATTTGTTCAATAAGTGAATGAATAAATACATTGAGTAAATAGTATAAGTTGGAGATGAACGTCTTGCTACATATTCATCTAATTTTCAGTAAATCAATTAAAAAACATATTAAGCAACTATATGTATCATATGTATATGATATTTAGCCAGATACTATCAAAAGAAAAACCACCTATGGAGTAAAACAAGATATACACACTAAGAGTTACATGCCTTATTTGGGAAATAAGTGGGAATCTTATGTTTAGTTTTAGATGGAATTAACTGAGCAATAAGTTGACAGGAACATTTTCAGTTTGAGGTATATAGATGTGTCAGTTTACCCACTGAGATTCTCATACAGTTTAGAAATCTGATTAAAAATATACTTCTCATGATTCAATTAGCCTTTTAGATAGATAACAAGTCACCAATATACTCATGCTCATTATGAGAGCTAATTATGAGAAAAACAATGTGGTGCAGTAAACAGAGCCATGGTTTGAAGCTATATATTCATCCATCCCTCTATCCATCTATCCATCAACCCTCCACTCATCTTTCTATCTGTTCAACAAACAAAACCAACTCATTACTGAATACAGCCATATATTGTAACACTCACTCCCTGGATCTGAATAGATAAAACCCTATATACTAGTGATGTGCCCTGGGCAATACTGATTAATATCCTCAACATCCTCAACTACAAAATTATTATTCAGTATTGTAAGGAAAAGAAATATCATTAAAGCATAGTGACTGACACTCAGAAAGTCTATGAGAATATGAGAACTATTATTAGTTCTAAATAATGACTTTTATTCTATGATTACATAGTGGAATCTACATTTGAAACTTTCCAAAACTGAAACAACATTGGTTGGCATTAAAAAAATTTATCGACAAAACCAGTATTTACAAACTAATAACACATGAATTTGATGAGTAGAGAACTGAAAGTTTGTAATTCTGATGATAATTCACATCAGGAGCCTTAAATATTACTTGTGGGCCATCTGTCTAAGCTGCCATTTATGATACAAAACAAAAACTGAAACAATATTGAATAAGAAATGTACAGGATAAACATAGCGAATTTTCTCCATCTCTGGTTGGACTTACAGGGAATGGAATAATTGCGCTTTGTCAGAGAGGGTTTTGCCTTTTGCTGCATCTTTCCAAGCTGTCCAATTTTCCTATTGCTTGAACTTTGATTGTTTTTTACTGTCATTTCCAGCATCTTATAGAAGTGATCCTCAAACGGCAAATAACCTTGATGAAGGTATTATAGACAGTATCTCGAAAGAATATGAATAGTTCCTTTCAAGCATATAAATAATTAAATATGTAATAAATATATTAAATATATTAATATTTAATATACAGCCATTCAAAGCTGTTTATTATTTCTCTTTAAAGTAGCCAAATAAACTGTGAAAGAAATGTTCTTCCTTTTCAAATATTTTAAATTTTACTCTGAAATATTTCAAACAAAAACAAAAACAACTGACAGTTGCACAACAGATATCTATATTAACATTTTGCCATATTGGTGATATTTACTTCAGCTCTTAAAAAAAAAGGAGATAAAGGGACACACAAATTTATAGCTTCATATCTCCCATTCTGTCCCTTTCCCTCTCTCCCAAGAGACAAATAATTGTCTTAAAACTAATATCACTCCAAAACATGTTTAAAAAATATTTTCCATCCATGTATGTATTTCTAACTCATAGATTTTGTTTTTGTGTTTAATATTATTCATAACTGGTATCATTCTGAATTTGAAATTTTGAAATTTTATTCTTCATTTACATCACATTTTTGAGGTGTATTCATGTTGCTGTGTATAGATAGAGTTCATTCATCTAAACTTCTAGATTTAACTATTTCATTGTATACATAAATCTAGGACAGTAAAGTCTTTTTTTTTTATTGTTAGGGAGCTTGAGTTTTATTATTCTAAGTATAATGAGACATCTTTGTAAGCTTTTTTTTCTTTTTTTGGCTGTGTTGGGTCTTCGTTGCTGTGTGCAGGCTTTCTCTAGTTGCGTTGAGCAGGGGCTACTCTTCATTGTGGAGCGCAGGCTTCTCACTGCAGTGGCTTCTCTTGTTGCAGAGTACGGGCTCTAGGGTGCATGGGCTCAGTAGTTGTGGCTCGCGGGCTCTAGAGTGCAGTCACAGTAGTTGTGGCGCACGGGCTTAGTTGCTCTGCGGCATGTGGGATCTTCCCGGACCAGGGCTCGAACCCGCGTCCCCTGCATTGGCAGGCGGATTCTTAACCACTGTGCCACCAGGGAAGCCAAGTCATTTCTTTTTATCATGTTACAAACAGGGCTGCAGGGAACACCATTGGATTTGTCTTTATGTACATGCATGTGAGAGTTTCTCAAGAGAAGATACCTAGTACTACTGGTTGCTGGGTCTAGGGTATGTACATATTTGACTATTCTGATCTTTTCTATTAGTACATATAAGAGATCCATTTTCCCAATGTCTTATGCACAGTTCACGTGATAGGATGTTAATTGTTCATGATCGCCTAAGCTCATCTGATTTACCACTTTTCCAAATAGTAGTGAGGCTTAGCATATTTTCATGTTTTTTTTGCCATGTTCTAGTCTGCTTCTGTGAATTTCCTGATGTCCATTTTTTGACTGGGCTGTTCTTTTTAATTTGTGAGAATTTTCTCTTATGTTGGATATAGCAGTTGGTCAGTTATATGTGTTAAAAATATAACTTTCAGCTTGTGGCTGGTCTTTTCACTCTTATGATGGCCTTTGCCATATAGAAATTATCTTAATTTTAATGTGAAATTATTTCTTTTATGACTTTTGGGTTTTGTGGCTATTTTAGAAAATCCTTGCCAATCCCAAGATTTAATATAAAATATTCTATTTTTTTCCTAAAAGTAATGCAGTTTTGCTTTTACATCTAGATCTTTTATCCATCTGAATTTTATTTTTGAGTGAGGTATGAGATGTCTTTTTCCACATGGATAGCCAACTGGCCGGGCACCATTTATTGACTGATCCATCTTTTTGTCACTGATTTGTAATGCCATCTCTGTTTTTACAATCACAGTTCTATATTTGTCTTTATATATTTCTAGCATATCTTTTGTTATATTTGCCTCCTGGATTTCTTACACATTGGTTCCTGTTATAATTAGCATCCATTATCCCCATCCAGAATGCTTCATCGTGAAAATTTTCAAACATACCTAAAAGTTGAAAGAATAGTACAGTGAATACGGTTAAATTATGCTATATTTATTGCATCATATATCCATATATTCAAATCTCTATCCATTCATCGATCTCTCTTAACTGCTGTTGTGAATCTCAAAGTAAATTGTACTTCTAAAACTTCAATGTGCATGTCAACTAGAGTTCAATACTGATCTGCTGTTTTTCAAGATGACATTTACACACATTGAAATGCAAAAATTGTACCATTCTGTGAGTTTTGACCAATGCATACACCTAGGAACCCAAATCCCTATCAGTATATAAGGTATTATTATCAGCCCAGAAAGTTCTCTCCTGTCCCTTTTCAGTCAACCCTCCCAGAGACAAACGCTCTTCTGATTTTTTTTCACCATGGATCATTTTAGCATTTTCTAGAATTTCATATAAATGGAATCATACAGTATATACTCTTATGCAAGACTTCATTCACTCTGCATAATGTTTCTGAGATTCAGCCGTGTTGTTTAACATAACCATAGTTTGTTTCTTTTTCTTCTTGAATAGTGTTACACTGTATGAGTATGCCACCACTTCTTTATCCATTCTCCATCTGATCGACTTTGGACTGTGCAACTTTTTGCTATCACGAATAAAGCAGCAGTAAACATTCATGAACAACTCTCTTTGAGGATATATATTTTCCATTCTTTTGAGTTATATCTAAGAGTGGAATTGTTGGATTAACAGAGGTATTTACTTAACTTTATAAGTAGCTGTTAAACTTTACAAAATGTATCATTTTACATACCTACCAAGAAAAAAATGAGAGTTCTGGTTACTCCATGTCCTCATCAACATTAGATGTTGTCATTCTTATTAGTTTTTGCCGTTCAGTGGGTGTGTAGTTCTATCTCATTATGGTTGTAATAAGTATTTTCTTGATGGCTACTAAATGTTGGATATATTTTTTCATATGCTTATAGGGCACTTGTATATCTTCCTTTGCAAAGTGTCTGTTCAAATCTTTTGCTTTTTTAACTGGGTGGTTTGTCTTTTTATTATTCAGTTCTGAGAATTCATTTTATATCCTGTCTATAACCCTTTGATAGGTACTCGTTCTGCAAATATTTCTCCCAGTTTGTGAGTGTCCTGTTAATTTTCTTAAATGGTGGATTTTGGTGAGCAGAAGTTTTTAATTTCAAGTCTAATGTGTTAGTTTCCCAGGGTTGCCATAAAAAAGTATCACAAACCAGGGGTCTAAAATAATAAGAATTTATAATTTTGTAGTCTTGAGAATGAAAATCCAAAATAAAGATGTTGGTACAATTGGTTCTTTCTGAGGACTCTTAGGGAGATCTGTTCCATGCACCTCTCCTAGCTCCTGGTGACTGCTGGCAATCCTTGGCAATCATTGGCTTGTAAATGCGTCACTTGAATCTCTGCCTCCATCTTCACATGGCATTCTCCCTGTGTTTGCCTCGTCTCATGGTTGTCATCTTATTAGGACGACAGTCATACTGTCTTAGGGGTCCATGCTATTGTAGTATGACCTCATCTTAAATCTGCAGTTATTTCCAAATAAGGTCACATTATAAGGTAGTGGGGGTTAGGATGTCAATGAAATATATTTTTAGGGGGATACAATTCAACCCATAATATCCAATCTGTCAACTCCTTTTCTTTTATAATCAATGCTTTCTCTGTGCTATCTCAAAGTATTACTTATCCCAAGTTAGAACGATATTTCCCCATGTTTTCTTCTAGAAACATTTTTGGTCTAGCTTTTATTTTTCAGAATCTACCTCAAATTAATTTTTGTGTGTGGTGTAAAATAATGATTGAGGTTTATTTTTTTCATGTGGGTATCTAATTTCTCCAGTATTTTGATGGAAAACGCTTTCCTTTTTCTCATTGCGTTGCTTTAGCACCTTGGTGAAAATTCAGTTGATTATAGAAATGTAAGTATACTTTAAGGCTCTCTGTTTTGTTTAATTGATCTAGAGGCATACCTCATTTTATTGTGGTTTGCTTTATTGTACATCACAGATATTGAGGAGTTTTCTTCTTGTTGTTGTTTTGTTTTTTCTTTGTTTGTTTGTTTACAAATTGAAGGTTTGTGGCAATCCTGCATCCAGCAAGTCTGTTAGCTCCATTTTTCTCTGTGCCACATTTTGGTAATACTCGCAATATTTCAAACTCTCCACCAGCAAATAGATTATGACTCACTGAAGGCTCAGATCATGGTTAGCCATTTTTTTCAGCAATAAAGTTTATGTTAAATTAAGGTATGTACAGTGATTTTTAGACAATGCAATTACACATTTAATAGACTAACAGTATAGAGTAAACATAACTTTCGTGTGCACTGGGAAACCAAAAAGTTTGTGTGACTTTATTGCAATATTCACTTTATTGTGGTGATCTGGAACCAAACACACAATATCTCTGAGATATTCCTGCATTTGTCTATTCTATACCCATACTGTACTTGGCCATACTGTACACAGCCACGAGAAGAGACAAACAGGGAGAATGCCAGGTCAAGATGTAGGCAGAGATTGGAGTGATGCATTTACAAGCCGAAGAACGACAAAGGTTGCCTGCAGTTATCAGAAGCTAGGAGAGATGCATGGAACAGATTATTCCTAAGAGGCCTCAGCAGAAACCAGCCCCAGCTACATCTTGATTTTAGACTGTTTTACTCCTAGAATACATCTTTATGGTGTCCATCCAAAGTGAAGATAAAGGTGTGTTAGCAGAAACTCTTCCTTGCCCCGCAGTCTCAACCCCAGTGTCTTTTCTCGTCCCCTCTTAATGTCACCAAAAGTGCTGTTCAGGCTTTGAGCTGCTACCTCCTCAATTAGCAAATTCTCTTAGGAAAAAAGTAACCGGTAAACCCTGGGCTCATCTCATCGAGTTTCTGTCCTTGTCCCAACTCCATCAAGGCCCAGAAATTCTTTACTCTCTTATTACCTACCTCTCCAAATACTTTCCAGCAGAATTTCTTATATCGACCTCAGCTTTCCTGGTGGCCCTAATTGTGAGAGTTGGTTAAGGAGGTCTATCCAACAATGCCAGAGGCAGGACTCCCCTAATATTCCTTATTTGTTCATTTTTTTGGATCATTCTAGCCAGAGATATGTCTACTTTGATACCCTTTAAGTAAACAGATTTTAGTTTTGTTAAACATTTTTTTTTTTACATAACCAATGTATTTCATATTCTTCAGTCTACTTTCATTAGATTTTTTTAGGGATAATCTCAATTTTTACAGAATTCTTGAAACAAGAAATCTGAAGTTAATCAATCTCTATATCCTTATGCCAAAAGTAATATAAACTTACAACATTTTATCTGCAATCATTGCTCTACTTTTCTGCAAGTTTTTATCACCCTATATTTTAGTTCTACTTTGTTTCATGCCCCTTAAATTGGGCATTGTTGTTACTATTATTATTTAATAAAGTCAATACTTCTTTAGATTTACCTACATGATAAATTTTCTACTGTTTTTTTAATTCTGATTTCTACTTCTGGATTTACTTTCCCTCTTGAATTATTGTTTAAGAGGTCATATAGCATGCATCTACTAGTAGCAAACTATTTTGAGTTGCTATCACTGCTGTTCTCTTAGCCATTTAAAGATTTTGAGTTTTTTGCCATTATCTATCTATATGTCTATCTGTCTATCTATCTATCTGTCTATCTATTTTTGTTGGCCAGTCTGTTTTTTGTCTAATGGTCTTACTTTGTAAGCAATCTGCCTTCTAATCTGATTGATTTTAAGATCTGTCCTTTATCTTCGGTACTTAAGATCTTACCTCTATTTTTGAATTTAGTAAATGGAGTCCCTCATTATCCATGGTGGATTGGGTCCAGTACCAGCCTAGGATACCGAAATCCCCAGATGCTCAAGCGGCATAGTTAGCCCTGTGTATCCGTAGTTCTGCATCTGCAAATTCAACCAACCATGCATCGTGTATTGCTGTTTGTATTTATTGAAAAAAAAATGGGTGTATAAGTGAATCTGCACAAACCTTTGTTGTTCAAGGGTCAACTCTGTAAATATGTCTTAATTAATCCTTCTGAAGACTTTTTGTCCTTCCTGAACCTGAGGATTCCTGTCTTTTATCACATCTGAAGAATTCTCAGCCATTGTCTTGTCATTATTTCTCTGTCTTCTACTGTCCTCCTAGATCATCTATGTTGAAACTTTTCCTTCTATCATCCCTGTCTCTTAACCTCTCTTTTATACTTTCTATAACCTCACCTATCTCTGTTGCATTTGGTTAATTTCTTCAGAAACATTTTCCAATTCACTAATTAGCTCTTCAGCTGTGTCAGATATTCTCTATAACACATCTTTTTCTAATTTACATTTTAATTGCTATATTTCTTGCTTTTCAAATTACTTTTTTTTTCAGATGACCCTGTTCTTTTTCATAGTGTCTGTTCTTTTATTAAGGTTTCTATTCCTCTTTAAAATCTTTCATAATTGCAAAAAAATATTTTATAATCTTCATCAGATTGCTGAGGCATATGAAATTCTTGGTCTCTGATCCCATTTTGTGTATGTGTGTACTTGACATTGCTCCTTACTCAGGATAAGTTGTTTTCTGATTTGTTTCTGCCTTTAAATGTGAGGCTCCCTCACAGGCTGAGTTGTGAACGTATCCATGGAATATGTGGATATTCCACGTATTAATGGAATTTTGCATTTGTGTTTTGCTCTGGTAAACTCCCCAAGATACCTCTGGTGGTGTTCTTTTACAAATGATTCTTTAAACCTTTGGGGTTTCTGGATCATGTGAAACCTCATTTGAAGGCAGATCTCTACAGAAAAATTTTGAGTAGTATTCCACTAAATCTTTTGCATGCAGTATTTAATTCTAATATAATATCAATAAACCTGTGAGGTAGATACTATTATTTTCATACTAGAGATGGGGAAATTAAGGCTTGCACTATTAATAAAAATATCGAAAGCTGCACATCTAAGTGGCGTAGGTACAGCTCAAATCAAGGCTAGACTCATTTCAAACCATATTCTTAATCATTACACTATGCTTTGTTACTAGTCAGACAAACAGTTCATCATCTCAAACAACCCTTCATCAGTCATCCTTGCATATCCATTTGATTATAAATAAAGAGTTGGGATATGCTGAGGAAGGCAACAGTATGCATTAAAATTTTCTGCATATTGATTTAACCAAAAGTTGAAAAAGGGATGATTATTTTTAAGCAACTATTAAATTTGATATTCATTTTTCCATTACAGCCTTTTCATTTAATATGTATATGTGTATATGTCTATTTCTATATCCTTGTGTTGCGAAATGAAAATGGGTCTGCAGGCTGTGGATGGACCCACTCAATTTTAGTAGTGATAGACTCTTTTAGGCTCTATTAATGTCATTCTTAATCACCTCTGGTCCCAGATTATACTCCAGGGCTATCATGAGTCTGACTGCAAAGAGCAGCTATCCTATATCTCATTATAAACATCACTGCTTTCATTCTAATTTCAATTCTTAGCTGAAAATGTTTCTTCATTTAATCATACTGTTTCAACTTTGTTTCTCTCTTGTTTTCTATTATTTACTATTTTCGTTGATTTATTTACAGTTATTTTCTAAGGTGCTTTAAAATAATTTGTACGGGGAAGGATGCAATATAAAATAAAATTTTCCTGTTTTCAGTGACACTAAGTAGAGTATAATAATTTGCTTCTGGACTCCCGCCAAGCTTTCTTTAATTTTTTATATAAATTGTCTAAAAACAACTCAGCTATATTAGTGACTATATCATAAAGCTTTGCTTAATTAGATTTAATGTGTTTATAGAGTAACAAAGAACTTTTGTTGACATTTTGTTTTACTAGATATAAAAAAATCTGGCAATTACAGGCATTTCAGAGTGTATCTAAAGAGTTTACCTTGAGCAAAGCAAAACATTTAAGAAATATTTTAATTAGGTTTTGGAAAGTGCGGTGCCCATGAGAATGATAAAAACTGGAATAGAGCACATATATCAGAGCTATTCAAATGTCCCTAAATAACTAAATTATTTATTATTGATTGGACTACCCACATCTCTCTTTGAAGAACCATGATGTGAGATTTATAATTGGACAGTTGTTGAGTAGGAAGATCTTTAGGGTTCCTGGACCCAATTCCAGTGTGGGTATGTGTATGTGGGGGGATGGGATACTTCCCTCACAACACCAAGCAATTCTCAGACACCAGAAGAGTGTCCAAGAATTCAGTTCAGTTCTGACACTACCTACCCAGAGATAGCATCAGATTCCACAAGCTGAGGGCTCAGTCCCGCAAGACTGACCCCACCTCCCCCCACCTTAGAAGTCAATCGCAAGTCCAGGTTATTACCTGTACTTCTGACCAACTGGCTATAAATCAGAACTCCCCATCTCTCCCTCCTCAGATTTTATTAATTTGTTAGAGCAGCTCACAGAACTGAGAAACATTTTACTTACTAGATTACTGTTTTATTGTATATGGATATAACTCAGGAACAGCCAGAAGGAGGAGGTGCATGCATATGGCAGGGTATGGGGAAGGGGCATGGAGCTTCCCCACCCTCTCCAGGGTGCAACCCTCCCGGCATATCCAAGTGTTCACCTACTCAGAAGCTCTCTGAACCTCGTCCTTTAGGATTTTTTAATGGAGGCTTCATTACATAGTCATGATTGATTAGATTATATGCCATTGGCAATTGATTCAACCTCCAGGCCCTATCTCTTCCCTGGAAATCAGGGAATGGGACTGAAAGTTCCAACCCTCCAATCACGCGGTTGGTTCTCCTGGCAACTAGCCCCATCCTAGGAGTGTGTTGCCGGGGAGAGAGGGAGGTCCAAAAGTTACCTCATTAATATAACCAAAAACAATTTTATACCTTATCACAGGAAATTTCAAGGGTTTTAGGAGCTGTGAGCCAGGAACTCTGGACAAGTATATATGAGATATATATTTTGGTCATCTGAATGACCATATATATATATATATATTTTATAAATCACAATATCACAGTAGAGCTAAAGTGTGTGTTCTTAGTATGAAACTATAAGGCATACCTTCTCTGATATTCTAATATATATATTAATTCATGAAAAGCCATTTAGAGCAGAGTCTAGAGATGTAAGGATTTTTCTCCTGAATTTGAGATTTGTAATTTTACCAATGATAAATTTGATCAAAGTATGAGATTTATTCCAAGTAAAGGAAGTCCAGGAGACCCACTTTCTGCTGAAGCTCTTTCTCTTTTTTAAATCTATTTTTCACATCTTACTTTTTTGAATGAGATATGATGACCATTAAAATTAACTGTTATTATAAATACAGTGGCAAGATGTATAATGATCTACTAAAATATTTTCTGAAACTTCACAATGAAGTGATACATTTACTAGGTATTATTTACATTGTTAAACTCTAACAGTTCTTCAACATTTGAATAACTAAATAATGATATGGTTTACCATATGTTTCCATTTAATGAAGCCTTGTATTGATACTTAAATGCTTCATTAAGTCACAAGCTGCCAAAATAAGTAGTTTTTCTCTTGTCATAAATGTGACATGGTTTAACTTAAAAGTCTTGTCATTCTAAAAATTAAGAATGCTTTTATTCTGCATATATTATAAGCAACATCTCTCAATATTTCAGGTTTACATACAAAACATTTTCAGGAGGCTGACATTGTAGTTTGGGAATTTTTGTGCACAATTTTCTTGTCAGCGGAAGGTTGTATGAGTTGTTATAACTATCATTTCATCATAAACTAAACAAAGTTTATATGCAATTTTCAAAAGCTTCTTGAAATGACACATTTCATTAATAATAATAACAATGAGCTAAAAAAAAAGTCCTAGTCTGAGCTGTAAACACCAAACAAGAACTGTAATTTCACCAAAATCATATTTTTTCAAGGCAGCAAGTTACCTTGAAAATGACAAGTTTGGAAAATGACGAGTTCAGATATTCTGAAGAACACATGTAGCTTGGAAAGTAATATCAGATTTTGCCTTTCTACCTTTTCAAAAAAATACCTAAGACTGACTTTATGACACAATCATGAGGTCTAATTAGTACATAAGTTTTAACTGATGTTTATTTTGAGCAAAAAGGAAGCTTTTAGATCTTGATGCATTGTTTTCTAGGAGGTTAGGTTGTATGGGAGAAAGTTCAGGCATGATTAAGTGAGTATTTCAGGGTTGGTTCATTAAATATGACTCATCTTAAAGAAAGTTAAATGACAACTGATTGTATATGACAGTTGACAAACCAATGTTTTTGCAAACCTTGGTTTGCAGAAGAATGTTGTATTTCAATACTTGAATTTTAACACATTTATACTATAACAAATGTATTTGAACATGTATACATTATTCAGGACTCTGAAGCATGATCATTTCCCTTCGAGTGTAATTCATGTGGCTTATTTTAATTTAGATCCCCAAACAAAGGTTTTAAAAAATATACAACTAAATATTTGTATTAACCTATAGGATTATAATTACCTTTTTGTGCATGTTCATTTTTTTATTACTATAAATTATCTCTTCGTCTGGCTAATATGACAAGAAAATGCAGTGTTTGCTTGCATAAAAAATTATATATGGAATAAAAACTTAAATGCATATAGGACAGACGGAAACACAAGTAAGTGTATAATACGTAGTCGGATCTGTGTCTGAATGTATGCTCTGCTGAAATGTAGTATTCAAATCCAAAGAGCATATCAAACAAACAATACAACAACCACAATATTTACTCCAAACAAAACCAAACTTGCAGTTTAAATTTGGGCCTAAAGGCTACCAGTTTTTTGGGGTTTTTTTTGCGGTACGCGGGCCTCTCACTGTTGTGGCCTCTCCTGTTACGGACCACAGGCTCCGGACGCGCAGGCTCAGCGGCCACGGCTCACGGGCCTAGCCGCTCCGCGGCATGTGGGATCCTCCTGGACCAGGGCATGAACCCGTGTCCCCTGCATTGGCAGGTGGACTCTCAGCCACTGTGCCAACAGGGAAGCCCAGGCTACCTTTTTAACCCGTAACATAGAGGTTTCCAATTAATAAACACTAGAAATTAACAAATAATTTATCACTATAATTCCATATCACTGCTCTTTTCAATATATATTCATTTATATTAAAGAATTGTCATTTTTTCCTACTTTTTATCACCATTTTACTTTCCCTCTATTTCCATACCTCAGGGTCTAAAAAACCCTTGAACTATAAAAATAAATGGCAAACCACAGAGTGGAAGAAAAAAGAAAGCATCCTTTTGAATAGATCCTAATATGTTTCTCAGTAAGAGTCATATATTTTTATATTCTTATGAAAAGATCCCAGAATAATATCTCAAGTACTTAACAATGATGTGGTACAATGTGTTCAGTTTTTTTGTTATATTTGTAGAATTTTGAAGGAGGTCTATTAGGGAAGCCACATAAGACAATGAATCCTGACTCTGGCTGTCCATTAGAATCACTGTGTACTGTTTAAAACTATGTCCCCACCCTAGTTGATTTCAGCATAGCAGGTAAAAGGTAATTCCCAGAATATGTAGTTTAGGAGTTGTTCAGGCGACTGTAATTTAGAATCACCTGTTTAAGGCCTTGGTTATTCAAAGGCTCATGCTCCATCAGCAAGGGTCTCACCTGGGAGTTTCTTAGAAATGCAGAATCTGAGTCCTCAACTAGATTTACTGAATCAGAATCTGCATGTTCTCAAGGTTGCCAGGTGATTTGTTTGAACATTAAAATGTCAGATACTTTGGATTAAGGAATGACCCCTTGGAGCTAAATAGCCCCTTACTGGGATTACAGGTAAGGCTTGCTCTTGTTAGATTTCAAGGGTGACCAGAGACTGACACTGACCTCAAAATGCCAATGCATTGGTTTGCAATGAGAAATGACACCTGTCCCAAAGTCCAGACTATTCATATCCAAATAACTAGCATCTTTTCTTCCAATGGAGTCAACTTTCTGAGAACCAAATTATAATCAGAAGAAATTAGAGAGGATCTCACCCAAAGTTATCAGTGAGGATAGCTAGAGAAGCTTTTCTAATGTGGCCACTGAATGAGAACAACTCTTTTGATCAAGATTCCTTCTCCCCTCTGGACAGTGTAAACTGTGTAATGGTAACATTCTTTACTTGCTCACCCTTGTCTGTGTACTCTTCTGTTTATCTTCTGTGGCTATATTCATTTCCATCTTTTTACCTGTAATACTCTTATCTGGACCACACCTTAATACTAATGGCTTGCCTGTTAAAGATGCGTACTGAGTGCTTCATAATTGTCAGGGATTATTTCATTTAATATTATCATTCCCTGTTTTTGGTTGGGAAAACTAAGAAATATAGAGGTAAGTCAGTTGCTCTATTTTGCACAGATAGTAAGTGATGGAGGTCAGGGTTCAAGCATAGGCTTTTCTGAATCTAAGCCCATATAGTATAGCTCCAAGCAAACTCCTGTATTACCAGTCTAGAACTACCCCAGATCATCTGGTTGAAAATAACACGTATTTTGCATTATACTCTTTTAACTCCATGCTTTGGGGGCTGGACATATTTCACCTAGGTGTTGTTTTTATAGTTAAAATTACATTTTTCATCATGCCAACATTTTGGGGAAATTCTTCAGTGTAATTCTCAAGTACTAACAATGATTCTCTTTCCCAAGATTATTAAATGCTTACAAAATATTTATTTAATAATGCTTTAGAATGGATAAAGATATAGTTAAATAATCTCAGTAACTCGGCAAAATAAAAAGGATGAGATTAAGTTACTTCAGGTTATTTTTATTAATCTCTTCTCTGTGTTGTTGAGTTTAGCAATGTGGAATTTTAAAGAAGAGATCAGCAATTATTAATTATTCTCTATTTTCTTGATTCTGGGGTTTAAAAAAATATGTTCTCAGCAACACAAATATTAATTAGATGCTAATTAATAATTTCACCCATGAAACATTTACAAAACAAATATGCAAATCCTCATAAACCAACTTGCACTCTAGTGATGATTAGGCTATCATTATATTCAGGAGCAATTCTGATGAATGCATAAGATTTTAAGAGTATGACCTAATGCTAATATAGTGAAAACTTAAAACATTTTTTTTCTGGTTTTGTTTTTCTCCATAGTTCATAAGAATAAGAAAACATTTCTAAGATTCATATTTAAATTTCCTTTATACTTTACTGTTTCATTTAATGTTGAAATTGTAGTTATCAGTTTGACCTAGATCAATGGTTCTTAACATTTTTGGTTCATGAACTGCTTTGAGAATATAATGAAAGTTGTAAGTCACTCAACAGTAAGAATTGCCATGTAAACAACATTTTCCATATAATATAGTTAGCTCAGAAGTTTCTCTAAACTCACATGTGGATTTCACATGGACAGTCTCTGATACAGGTGAGAATTAGGAGATCAGGCATGCAGTCTTAGTTCTACTACTAATGAGATATGTGATCATCAACAATTTACTTCATCTCTTAGAGTATAATATTCTTGATCCATAAAATTAGAGAGTTGATTGTTAAGGTACTGTCCAGCTCTGAGAAAAGGAATACTAAATTTAACTCTTAAATGTGGAGATGCAACGCTTGTCTTTTTAATAAATAAATGCATCAATTTAGGTTCCAGATAAATATTGTCTTTTAAAGTGCTCACCTTGGGAGGCCGTCTGATTACTCCAGGGAGAGGCAATATCACTCAACAGAGGGAACATTACTCAAAATATTTTAAGAATTATCTTCTGTAATTGCCAGTCACAGAAGCTTTTTACCACTTACTATCATGAAAACACTTTGCAGAGAGATTGCTGAGCAAATGTTGGGACTCTTTGAATCACCGCTAAAAATAAGGAAGTTCCAGAAAACTGACGCTGGGCAAGATTATCAACATTTTCTCAGTAACAAAGACAGTGTGAGTGACAGAGTATTGACCTACTAATTTGATATCAATCACAGGTAAATTCTGAATTTTATAAAGCATAGAGTTTCTAAACAATCATGTACTAGTAGTCAGAGGTAGTTAACTTAGAACAAATTCTGTCCAAAAAGTCTCATTTTCTTTCCTGTTAGGCGTACGTACTAGGTTAATTGACGAAAGTTGAATTTCAGCAAGGTGCTAGACACTCTCTGCTGTACCAGCCTTGATAAAAGGATGGAGAAATTTGGGTAAAATGAAAATGAAGTAAGTGGATCCCTAACTAGGAACAAGTATCTCCTGCAGTATGTTATTGGGCTCTATACCCAGGCCTTCCTTAGCCATCTATATATTGGTGAATGAGATGATAACATGGATACCAATGAACTCTGCAAGAGGAAAATCCAGCAAATAATAGAAACAGTACATCTATACACTTTAATAGAAGGAAAAATTGACTAATTTTAACATAGTATATATTTTTTATGAACCAGTGTGCCGTTTTATACTTAAATCCACATAATCAATGACATGCATGTAAATTTCATGCATTCATCAAACATTTATTGGGCAGCTAGCGTATGCCAAGAGCTGTGTCTCATGCTGCACGACGTCTTGGCACTCCCAGCATGGGATACCACACTTGGTATATAGTATTTTTTTTATATAAATTTATTTATTTATTTGCTTTTATTTTTGGCTGTGTTGGGTCTTCATTGCTGTGCGCGGGCTTTCTCTAGTTGCGGCGAGCGTGGGCTACTCTTAGTTGCAGTGTGCGGGCTTCTCAACGCAGTGGCTTCTCTTGTGGAGCACAGGCTGTAGGCGTGCAGGCTCGGCAGTTGTGGCTTGCGGGCTCTAGAGAACAGGCTCAATAGTTGTGGCACACAGGCTTAGTTGCTCCGTGGCATGTGGGAGCTTCCAGGGCCAGGGGTTGAACCCGTGTCCCCTGCAATGGATTCTTAACCACTGCTCCACCAGGGAAGTCCTTGGCATATATTATTGTCCTTCAGGAAGCTCACAGTTTTATGTTGGAAGCTAAGTAATGAACAAACAATAATAATGCAGAAAATAGTAAGAGCCATTAATAATAGCATGCTCATAGTACTAGGGAAATAAAAAGCAAGGGGATTCTGACTCTGATTAGATGAGGCAGAGAATGCTTCGTATAAAACATGCTATTTGAGCTCTGTTAAATAAAAGTTTGCCAATGGATAAGGATAGGAGGAGGATAGAAGAGTCTGGCAAGGATAACTTTCCAGACAGAGATGACAGCACCTACCAAGATGTGGAAGCATGCTGCGTTTAGGAGAACTGTGGGTAGTTCCAAATAAGTTCAAGGGAGTAGAGAAAGTTTAATCTGGAAAGGGCAGAAAACAATCAAGCAGTGGAAGGATTTTTCTATATCCTATTAAAAAGTATTCACTTTGTTTAAGTGGAGAGAGGAGTAGAAGAGAACTAAATTTTAATTAATTCTTATTTTATGGCAGACATTCAACTAGATGCTTTTCATCCATTTAACTCAATCTACTATAGCCCTTATTAATGGGAGACTGTTATTTTTCCCATTTTGCATATAGGAAAACTGAAGCTCAACAAGATTAAATAACTTGCTAAGGTTTAGGTTTTTTGTTTGAGAGATTTCTGTAGATAATATTGGGAGATGATGTATCTGTATGGAAAGGGGAGAGAAGAAAATTATGAACTTGGTTTTGGACATGCTGTTAAGATTATCCAAGCATTTCCAGCTAACCACTAGTTGTCTTATGTGAGATATGTTGACATACATGATTGTGGTTGCTGTTGTTTTTGTCTGGTCAAACGTCTTCTCCCTCTCCTAGTAACATCCTAAAGCTAAAATTGTAGCTTATTGGGTAAGAACACAATGAATTGAAATAATCAAAAGATCACATTCTCACCCCCAAAATTGGTTCAAAAATAGACATTGATCCAGACAGACCCAGTTAGTGTTCCTTCCCCACTGATTTTTTTTTGCTATAGCTAATAGGTAAGAGTGCCCTTTCCTTACTTTAACTTTGAAGCGATAAAGTCACTATCACAAAACTGCCTGTAGCCCTCTCCACTACATGGAAAAAGTCAGAAAATGAAGATAACTAGTATAGAGGTCCCATTGTAAACTCAGAAGTCCCCAGAGTTGACTTGATTCTAGTAGCTATTCCTTTGAGTCTTTGATGTGCTCCACTCTCTTTCTAAAAAATTCTCTTAGCTCTTCCAGTCACTTTACGCTCTGCTTCTGTGCTTGCAATCAAGTATTCTAACTAAACCCTAAACTCTAGAGTTCTTTCCATTCTTCCAAGTGGAGGTTGGCTAGATGATTTCCAAAGACATGTTGGCTAGTTGCCTTCAGCTGACTTTGCTCTTAATTTCGTTGTTTCCAAAATCCAAACCCACCCTCAATGGAAATAGTTTGACACTAACCAGCTGTCCCAGGAAAGAGGAGATTGTTATTTTAATACAAAACACTGACAGTGTAACTGGAATAATTATAGTGTCCTAGTTGACTACATCCAAAGGGGTAGCATTCATTTTATATTCTGGTAGACTGGTTATGTTGTTGATTGAATTCTATATAAAATTTTTAGACTATGGAACAACACATTAGTTGCATTGTATATTTTATTCTGTTTCACTCCTCTCTCCTCTGTGTGTGTGTATGTATACATATACATATATATGTGTATATATATGTATATATACATATATATGTGTATACATAATTTTTATATTTTTTTCTTACATTAGGTTTCCACTGTTTCACTTTAAGTTTGTAAATATTTAAACTTTAAGCCTTCTAGAAGTCACTCAACTAAAATTAACTAGCCCTACTTAAATCTTTTCAATTTCTTACAAAACCAATTAACTCTAGATTGAAAATACTTTTCTGATTTCTTATCTTTGGTTACTGAAAAGTTTTTATTCTATTGTATATATTGAACTTTGGAACAGAGTTTGTTTTAATTGTTCTATAGTTTAACATTGTCAGTTTATCACTCATAACTTGATAAAAATGGCCTTTCAGTTTTCACACTTCTAGAATTTCCCTCAATATGCTTTAACTTCATTAGAAGACTTTTGTCATCTATTGCGTGACCACCTATCTTAGTTTCTAACTATATTCAACTCATTCTAACTATCCTTGTTAACACTTTTTTCTTTGCCTTCCAGGGATACTGCCATAATGTGGGTGGAGTGCGTTTTGCTTACTGTGCGTCTCAGATTTTCAGATTGTCATACGTGTTGCATCTACATATCTATTGATTTCTTATTTCTTTATTTGAATTGTATATAACTTTCATTTGAAAAACACAAGGCACTATACATAAAATACCTTTTTCTCACTATAAGCATTAAAGCACTTCCATAGCACAAACAAAAAATTGTTGGGTGGGATTTTGTTAAAAGTAATCAAGAGTGAGAATCAGTAAATGCACAAGAGGCTAACAGTAAAATGGGAAAAAAAATGAAAGAGGAATAATAGTATACTTAGAGGTATATTCTCTAGCCTAGACCTGTGCTTTTTGAAGTAAAAAATAATTCAGAGGTTCCCTACAACCTGCCCAATAAAGTCAAACTTTTAAGCAAGATATTGAATCACTGACATGGGCTTTCTTTCTGATTCAATCTCCCACTAAACCCAACTTCATTCAGAACCCCTAAACATGCTTTATGCTTTTTCACCTGTTTACCTTCGTTAAGGGTGTTTCCTTCCCCAGAAAAATTTCCCTCTGCCAGACTGTCAGAGTTTTACTTCAGAAATATCTACAAGTTTATTTTTATAGTAATTTGGTACTTTGTCTATATCCAAACATGCTTTTTTGTAGATTAGAAAACTGAGATTGCAATGGAAAGCAAGCAACAGAAGTGAAATTTGAACATTAATAACACTTTGTGAATTTCTTACTTCATTAGACACATTCTGCTTTGTAGTAGAAATTGGTATACAAGCCTTATATCATAGGGGCTATTCATTATCTTTCTTTTTTTCCAATGAGATTTAAAGTCACTTACAAAAATAAATGACTTATTTTAAATTTTGTTTGGAGCTCTTTTATTTTTTTCTCTAAATAGGTGAGAGCACTTCAGGGGATGAGAGTAATAAAGGCACGAGTCTTCTCCCTCCTTTTCCATTGCAATGATCGGAGTATTAACATGGGAGAAAATCTATGACGAGGATTGGAAACTAGGGAAGGATTGTCATGTATATGACCCAGATAATCCAGAGAAATTCTTTCAGATCTAATACACCTGGGTCCAGTTACAATGTGATTAGCAAGAACAGTTGAAATCTCTCCTTTCTAACATTTACCCGATTCATCAGGCAAACAGGAAAGGCTGCCTTGGGAAAAAGAAAATAAAATCTATTGATTCGGAGGAGCGAGTTTGGGAACAACCGTGGGCATGACTGTTCCATCTGGATTCTTCTTTGCTTCTTTAAATAAAGTGCTTAGGAAACTGGCACTGAAGCATACCTGAGTTCACTTAGCAGCTATCTGATCATAAAAATAGCAAAGAGATATGCACTAGCATTCCTCTAGCTTGTTGTAATGTATAAAGGTAGGGATAGAAGTGAGAGCGGGCAATGAGGCAGAAGGAGACCACACTATTTAGGGAATTTTTTTTTTTTTTTGCTGCTGTGTATCAGTAACTGTCAAAGGCTGCTTTGTTCAGTACCTATACATTAATTGCCCAAAGGCAGAAGCACAGAGTGTGATGAGCAGCAAAAACAAAAAGGATCCTGTGAAAAACCACTCAGTGAGCCTGTTTTGGAAACCCAGGCCTAATGTAAATATGGGTGGAAATATGGATATGCAACTGACTCATCATCATCGTCAGGGAGACGAAACAGAAGAAACACAATGAAGAACCCTGCTGGTATTGCCCACATTCACACCGCTTGATGATTGTAGGTTGGCTTCTGTGTGGGGGACAGTCATGTCAGTTTGCATCATACAGATTCATGGGTCACATCAGGTGAAAATATTTTCGGTGACCTATGCTGACCATGAGGCAAATACAGGAGACTGCTCCCACTTTATCTGTATGCAAACCTCAAGACTGTACATACTTTTCCTCTAATGAAAGTGAGTAAACAGAAACAATAAACAACTTGCTGTCTGTGGGAAAATCCGTAAAATAAATGAAGGTAGATATAACGCTCAGGTTACAGTGGGAAAATATTTTCTAAAAATAGTACAGAAAAGAGAAGACAGTTTGATATTAAAAACTCTGCTGTGTGTAAAAAAAATAACAATAAAACAGAGACTGTGAAATAAAAAAGTTGAGAAGATAAAGAAATAGAGTTGAAGCGGAATGTTTAGTTGCTTCTCCGTAGGCCACCCATTCCTTGCAGCTCCCACACTTTTCATTTCGCTATCTCCATCTCTCTGTACTCTCATCTCCACTAAGCTATTTGCTTTCAGGGAGGCTAATTCTATCCTTGCATTTAGGCAAGCAGCAGATGCTTTCGGCCTTGCTGACCAAAGCAGTCTTAGGCCCAGGTTGTAGATATTGGTTTAGGTGTGTTCCAGGCTGGCTTCAAAAGGGACAACCTGTGCAGTTATGCAGGTCCCTGCGTTCAGAAGGACCTTGCACTTGGTTTAATGCTCTGTTGTTGCTGTCTTGAAATTCTTCATAATTTCATATTTGAACTTGTGTTTTGTAGGTGAAGTCCAATAGACAGCGACGCACGTATGTGAGCAGAGGAGGTATGTGCTTGAGTCTGCTGCTAGTCGTACACAGTATTTGCTACATGCGGCGATGAGTGCCCGAGCTGAGCACAGAACACCATTGGCCCCAGGACAGGTGGGAGTTCAGTAGTATGAGGTGTTTCACATCTGTGACTGAGTGAGAACACTGACAGCCCCGGGAGGCCACCCTTTCCATTTGAATCATTTAAACCAGACTTTGCTTCAAAGAGAAAGAAGGCAGTGGAATTCTAAGAAACATGAATAATTAAGGAACCCTATGATATCCTTTCTTATTCATGTAACTTCTGTGTATTCGTCAACTGCTTACATTGAAAATGATGACATAGGGAAAAAGGGAAAGATAAAACGTTTTCAGTCCTTTCCTTTGCTTCTTCATGATTAAACTGAAGGTAGTGTTGGTGGAGTGTATGGATATCAAGGAGTAAAATAAAACAGATGAGTTGGTTTTGTGCAGAATTTGACAGTAATGGTAAGAATGAAATACACATGCAAGTACCAGCTACGTATCGTACAATTTTGGTGATTCTGCATGTGATTTAAATGTTTTTCTATTTGCACTGAAAACTGGCATTGCACAATGCAAAGATGAAAGGTAAAAATGCTTGCTAATAATTAAAAATTTTTATTCTTATTTACTTAGAATATCATTAAATAGCAAATATAAAACACCATGAAAAGCCAAGTAAGAGGAAAAATGAAAAGCTTTATAGTTTACCACATTTAATGCAGTTTTTTAAAACTGATTTCGAACTCCTTATTTTCATGTTGCCCTAAGCTCCACAAATTATTACATAGCTAGCATTGGGTGGGGGAATGTGTGATCCACTTTGGGCCAGTAAGATTGTCCGTGATGCTTCCTGAGAGCCACCAGGAAAAAATGTTTCTTTGCCTTCTGAGTGTTTCTAGAAGAGACCCAACTTCTCTCTCCCTGGATATGTAGCTGGACATGTAGCTGCAGAAGTATTGGGAGGTATTGAGACTTTAATTAGGATTGACCTTTGGATAAGTGACACTATGGGAGGGCAGGAAAGAAACAAAGCTCTTGATGACATTGTTGAGTCTCTGTAACACCAAGTGAACCTGATGAATGAAGGAATAAATGCAGTCAACACGTCTTTTTTAAAAGCAGTTTGAGTAGGATTTTTTTTTAATCACCTGTTAACTGTTACTTAACTTATACAAGACAGATGAAAAGAGAGCTAGATATAAGTCAGAGATCATTTTAAGGTGAAACTAAAAAAATTTGAAAATATTTGCAGAAGGTAAAATGGTATAGCAAAATCAGAAGCTGCATTAAAACAGTAAAAAGGAAAGTCAATAACATGAACAAACTTGAAGTGCTATCTCTGGATGCAGAGAAAAAATGGCACAAATTTAAAACAATGAGAGGGAGGAAGCTAGATATAGAGGATAGAGAACATATTCACGTTCCCACATGTATATGATGCTTTTTCTTAAAATGAGACCAAAACACATAGACTCTAACAATAATCTAAAATATTCTGAACGTAAGAAAGATCCAAATAATTCCAAAAGAATTAACCAAATCGTAGTTGGAATTAATAAAATAGATTAGCATTTGAAATAACCTGGTGATATTTTATATCTCAAGAATAAAGAAAGAATTATACAGTCATCAAAGCAGAGAAGAACAGATTATCTTCAAAGGAAGTAAAATCCAGCTAGACTCAGACTTTCCTCTTTAATAATAAATGTCAGAAAACAGTGGAGCAGTATATAAATAGTATTGAGGAATAGGGTCATGGTCCAAGATTCCTAAACCCAGGCAAGTTGTGATTAATACTCCAAGTCAACATAAACATATACTACTAAATACAGGACTCAGAAAGCTTGATATCTGTAGATTTTATAAAAAGCATTTTTAATGTAATTAAGCCAAGCTAACGATGGATCAGTTACCAGTGTCCCCAGGTCCCCTAAGCTTTAAGATTACCCTTCCTTTAAAAGCTCGAGTAAGTATTTTGGAGATCATTCCAAGGAGCTTGGAAGAAAGATAATGTTTTCTCAAATATTTCTTAGGATCCAAAGAGCCTGTTTTATTACATTTTCTCCCTTTGAACTGTAGCTCTTGCCATCTCTTTACCGAATCTACATGCTATCCAAGATTTTTTCAGTCTGATTTATTTTGAAATATAGATATAATTATTTTCTTTATTTCCCAAGCTTGTGCCAACACAAGACTATTACTTAAATATAGTAATTAATAAAATTTACTAAGGACTTGAAGGTTAAAGGAATGACAACACAAAAAGGAAAACCTACAATCCATGTTGATATCTCTTCCTAAATTCCATTGCCTAATTCCACCACAGGATCTGTGTCCCAGATCTGCCTCTATGTTCTGGAAATCTTCTAACCACATATATTGGCCTAAAATCTATTCTCACTCTGCAAGTTGCAAGTCTCAGCCCCTCTCTCACTTTCTGTTTCAATCCAGGAAATCAAAATATCAGTTAACAGTAATTTCAATACCTGAGGGAAATCTACTCTTTTGCACTTGTTTGTCATTCATCCATTCAATCATAAAGCAGTTTATATTTTGATTGTTCAATGCCCTTCAAAAATAGTACTTTATCCCCCTCTGCCTTCTTTTGGCCTAGCTAATGACTCAATTATTTTTTCCCAAACAGTAAAAGAGTCCTTGCCAAGTAGGTATATTTGGATCCAGACATTTAAAAATAATACACAAATGCACGCATGCAGGCAAGCATATATGCACACACGCACACACACTTGCAGGTTTCTAGTTAGCCTTTCTTTACTGAGCTCAAAGTTACCAGTAGAATTCTTTGTCATGGCTCATGTTCAAAGCACCTCTGCATTTACAGTCTTCCAAGGGAATACATAAGTTTAAAAGAAAATTTCCCAAATCTATTTAGAATCCTACTCTGCTTTGGCAGTATGATCCAAAGAAGATATTTCCTCCCCTCCCTAATTAACGATAGGAAAAAAGTCTCTTCTTTCTCATCTACTATAAAGAATTCAAGAACATTTAAGGTATTTCAACTATTTTTGTCACTGTAAATAATGCTGGGAAAAAGAAATTATTTTATTCTTGGCATTGATAATTACAGAACACAGCTTTAAGTCTGTAGTTGTAGAACTGCTAGGAAAAGGGATGTATACTTTTCACTAGAGAAAAACAAAGGAAGCATAATCTTTATTAGCGAATAAAGAAAAATCCAGAAACCATTATAAACAAAAAGCACAAGATAAGATAAGAATACCAATCATATCAGCTATAACAATTAAAACACAAAGACTTTTAGGGTTCATATATATGGTAAGAATTAAAATCCAACTCTGGTCTGTCTACTTTTTTTATATCAATATTTGGTAATAGTGGAAAAAAACTTGAGAAAAATAAATTGTATTAATAGGGGAATGATGACCTAAACTGCAGTGCATCCACATTATGAAATATAAAGCAGTCAAAAGATGAAGTGGGAGAGTGGCGTGGACATATATACACTACCAAATGTAAAATAGATAGCTGGTGGGAAGCAGCTGCATAGCACAGGGAGATCAGCTCGGTGCTTTGTGACCACCTAGAGGGGTGGGATAGGGAGAGTGGGAGGGAGGCTCAAAAGGGAGGAGATATGGGGATATATGTATATGTATAGCTGACTCACTTTGTTATAAAGCAGAAACTAACACACCATTGTAAAGCAATTATACTCCAATAAATATGAGAAAGAAAGGAAGGAAGGAAGGAAGGAGGGAGGGAGGGAGGAAAGGAAGTAAGGAAGGAAGGAGGGAAGGAAGGAAGGCAGGAAGGAAGTTAGGAAGGAAAGAAAGAAAGAATTTGGTCATGTTCCATAGGCTACGCATGCAAAATGGAATGCTCTTCAAGATATAGTAAGTTAAAAAATCAAATTATAAATTAATATCCAAGGTGTAATCTCATTTATTTAAAATAAAACAAAACAGTAACTTTCATATGTACAAAAATATATGTAGGTAAAGGCATAGACAGAGTTCTTAGATGATGCATCCCATTTGAATGACAGGGGTTATCTCAGGGACTAGAACTACATGGGATTCAAGGAGGCTTTCATTGGCTATGTATTGATTTTATTTTTCACACTGAACTTATTTACATTTTAAACTTACAAATACATTTAAGAATTTTTAAATCAGAGCAACAATGCCTATTATAGCTTGAATTAGACGACTCATTTAAAAATGTTATTTCTCTTCCAAATTAATTTATAAATTAATGTAATTCCAATGAAAAAGTTTTCTTTGTATGTTTTACATTTAGATTGTTTCTACTTTTTCACAGTTAAAAACATCTTAAATTATTCTCCATGACTCTTGACTCTGGAGAGAGGACTTAGTGATGAATTTTCTATCATAGCTCGATCTTCTGGATAACTTGCTGCAGCTCCTGTATCAGGAGATAAGCACATGGAAAGAATTTTTAAATAGGTTAGGGAGTATACTTCATACTCTATTGGATAGCCAGTGGAGAATCAGAACATGAAACTGGTGAAATAGAACTTTTAGAAGTTTAATTTGATAACTGGTGCATATTGAACTGGAGGAGAAAAAGAATTGAGGCAGAAAAAAACAACCAACTTAGAATTTGAGCATTGTTAAATATTGCAAAGATCATATAGTTCAAGATTTTTCATTTAGGGATGAAGAAACTGAAGTCGAGAAAAGTCACAGACCTTGTGTGATGCAGCTTCAGTAGAATTCAGGTCTCTTCAAATCTAGTGCTTTATCTGAAGCTCTGTTCTACTGTTAAAAGTCTAGTGTATCAGGCTAAGCATAAGGTGATAAGACTCTAGAAGATGATGGCCATAGGAATGAAGAAAATAAACCTAAGTGTGAGAGTAGAGAATGACAGCAGCATTGGGGGAAGTATTATTTATATAACAGTCATGGAATGCCTCCCTTAGGTGATGTACTTGAACAGAATCATGATGTCAGTGAGGGGGAGTCATGTGAAATCCGGAGGAGGAAAGTTCCAAGAAAGATGTACAGCCAGTACAAATCCCTGAGACAGAAATGAGCAAGAGGGCCATAATACTGTTAGCTGACAAGCAAAGGTAGAGTGGTACAAGGCGATATCCTTAGGCAAAGGTCCGATTGTAGGGGATCTTGTAGAGCCTTGTAGGCCATATGAAAGAGTTTGGAGTTCCTTGGATATGTAATGGAAAGTTGGAAGGCTTTGACCAGGATACTGAGATGCAAATGTACTTTTAAAAAATCACTCTGAATATCTGTAGAGAATTCACTATGGAGAAGCCAGATGGGAAGGAAGACTAACCCAGACAAGAAAAGATCAGATCAGAGTGATAATGGCACAGCTGGCAAGAAGTGATTCTAGATATATTTTCATTTAGCACAGCTGAGTGACTGGCAGTGTCATTTACTGACATGAGCATGGTATGGGGATGAGTGGGGAAGAAAAAAATTCTATATGGTTAATGAAAATTTTGAGATGACTATCAGTTCACAATCTCTGATCTGAAACTCTTGAGATCACATGTCTATAGGAACCTAATTTTTTCAGAATTAAGGAAGGTAATATTGTTCATATAATTCATATCACATAACATCCCTAACAGAGTCTGGGACAGTATCTCTTAATCCTTTTATCAAGCACATTAAAATCTCTGCAGTAGAAGTATTCATTCTTTTTAAATTTTTTTTTTAGACTTTTATCAATTTAACCTGAATTAACAAGGTTTTACTGTATCAGTGATGTATATTACAAGATTAATGTCTACCAATGTTATGCTAATGATCTCTCTATACAGCATCATTTTTGGCATGGTTGTTGTGGTATATCTTGTACATTTGATTGTTAGCTGTTGATAGAATTGACATAGCAATAAATCGGATTCAGTTCTTAAATTTTAAAAAATGCCAGATATGATACTGTGTCATAATCCCATTATACTTTTTTTGTTGTTTTGTTTTTTGATTTTTTACATCTTTATTGGAATATAATTGCTTTACAGTGCTGTGTTAGCTTCTGCTTTATAACAAAGTGAATCAGTTATACGTATACATATGTTCCCATATCTCTTCCCTCT
The DNA here is from genome assembly GCF_949987515.2 of Delphinus delphis. Classification (NCBI taxonomy): domain Eukaryota; kingdom Metazoa; phylum Chordata; class Mammalia; order Artiodactyla; family Delphinidae; genus Delphinus; species Delphinus delphis. The sequence continues at coordinate 69,342,756 of NC_082684.1, read as the reverse complement.
GGCATCTCCCTCCCTCCCACCCTCCCTATCCCACCCCTCTAGGTGGTCACAAAGCACAGAGCTGATCGCCCTGTGCTGCTATGCGGCTGCTTCCCACTCACTATCTGCCTTACGTTTGGTAGTGTATATATGTCCATGCCACTCTCTCACTTTGTCTCAGCTTACCCTTCCCCCTCCCCATATCCTCAAGTCCATTCTCTAGTAGGTCTGTGTCTTTATTCCCGTCTTACCCCTAGGTTCTTCATGACATTTTTTTTTCTTAAATTCCATATATATGTATTAGCATACAGTATTTGTCTTTCTCTTTCTTACTTACTTCACTCTGTATGACAGACTCTAGGTCCATCCACCTCATTACAAATAGCTCAATTTCGTTTCTTTTTATGGCTGAGTAATATTCCATTGTATATATGTGCCACATTTTCTTTATCCATTCATCCGATGTCTTTTTAAATTTTTTTTATTGAAGTATACTTGATTTACAATGTCAGGTGTGCAGCCAAGTGATTCAGTTATATACTTTATATATATATATATATTCTTTTTCAGATTCTTTTCCCTTATAGGTTATTATAAAATATTGAGTATAATTCCCTGTGCTGTACAGTAGGTCTTTGTTGGCTATCTATTTTATATATAGTAGCATGTATATGTTAATCACAACCTCCTAATTTATCCCTCCCCCACCCCTTTCACCTATGGTAACTGTAAGTTTATTTTCTGTGTCTGTGGGTCTATTTCTGTTTTGTAAATAAGTTCATTTGTATCTTTTTTTTCATATTCCATATATAAGCAATATCATATGATATTTGTCTTTCTCTGTCTGGCTTACTTGACTTAGTATGATAATCTCTAGGTCCATCCATGTTGCTGCAAATGACATTACTTCATTCTTTTTTATGGCTGAGTAATATTCCGTTGTAAATAATGTGCCACATCTTCTGTATCCATTCCTCTGTCGATGGACACTTAGGTTGCTTCCATGTCTTAGCTATCATAAATAGTGTTGCAATGTACATTGGGGTGCATGTATCTTTTCAAATTATGGTTTTCTCTGGATATATGACCAGGAGTAGGATTGCAGGATCATATGGTAGTTCTGTTTTTAGTTTTTTAAGGAACCTCATACTGTTCTGCGTAGTGGCTGTACCAATTTACATTCCCACCAACGGTGTAGGAGGGTTCCTTTTTCTCCACACCCTCTCCAGCATTTATTGTTTGCAGACTTTTTGATGATGGCCATTCTGACCAGAGTGAGGTGATACCTCACTGTAGTTTTGATTTGCATTTCTCTAATAATTAGAGATGTTGAGCATCTTTTCATGTGCCTGTTAGCCATCTGTGTGTCTTCTTTGGAGAAATGTCCATTTAAGTCTTCTGCCCATTTTTTGATTGGCTTGTTTAAGAAATAGTCATTCTTAAATGGGATAAATTGAGATACTAAATAGGTCAAATCAGTTCAAGTCAGATTCTGCCTATAAGGGAGTCTAGGGCAATGCTTTTTGGATTTTGGAAGAGCACATAAGAGGTTGTCGATTCATATTAAATCTATAAGGCTTTTGGGGGGATAGGTAAGTGATATGTGTGGAGTGCCTCCCAACTTTGTAAAAACATGGTAAACTAAAGGGAAAATCATTGTTTTATTGATTCCTTTATACCTTGGGTCAGTGGGGATTGATAACTAGACGTGCTATAACCCAGTAAAGTCACACTGGTTAAAAACTCTGGTAAAGAGAAACTGCATGATTTTCATCCCACATTACTTGAAGACTGTTGGTGCCATTTCCTGAAATAATGAAGGCAAGGTTGAAATAATGACAACAAAGGTAATGGAAGCTATGGTGTCTTTTAGCAGTTTTCGTCTAAACAGGGCCAAATAATAAATACTTTAGGTTTTGCAGTCCATTGTATGCAGTGCAAAAGCAGCCATGGATAATAGCTAAAGGAATGAATGTGGCAGTGTTCCAATAAAGCTTTATTTATGGACTCTGAAATTCAAATTTCATATAATTTTCACATCCACAAAATAATAAACGTGTTTTGACTTTTTTCAAACTTTTAAAAATAACAGAACTCATTCTTAGCTCAAGGGACATTTTAAAACAGGTAGTGGGTCAAATTTAGCTGGTAGGCCATAGTTTGCTGACTCTTGCACTAGAGTGACAAGTTAATAGCTTCATATAATTATAAAGAATGTCCACATCCAGAGGATTGGAGGTAGAGTCAGAATCAAAGAGGTAGTAATATTATGAGAGCATGGCTCTAAAGAGGGAGAGATGACACGAAAGAGATGGAGTCCAGGGGAGGAATTCTTTGCAAATGTATATTTGTTTTCCCTATGAAACAGTCACTCAGAGCATCACAATGTGGTCTCCGTGGCACTATGCTTTTCTTGCTTCCTAGGAGTCTCAATCTCTGCTCAGAAAAACACTATCTCACGTACTTGAAGGATCTGCCAGCCCACCCTTTGTGATTTGTCGGCCAAGTATTGTAGTTGACTTTATATTTCCTTCCTTTCAGCAACCTCTTAGCTACAAAAATCAACTAGATATAGTCTTCTAAAACTATGAATCTTGGCTCTAAAAGGATGGAAAATATAATTTTCTTTTCCAGTGAGCCTAAACATAAAGCATCATATTTTAAAGTTTTTTAAAGTCAGAGACTGATGCAGAATTTTATTTTAATATTAATTTAAATGTTTCTATCTAACCCCTCAATTCCCATATACTCTTCTTTCCCATATAATTTGGCCTTAAGGGAAACTAAGGAAGAAAAAAAAAAGAGTTCAAGAAAACGGATCTGCAATGGTGTCTCTAGCAGGTGGCAGAGAGGAGAATTAAAGAGACCAAAATTACCAGATCCTTCTCTTTTTTGTCCCCCACCCCCAACCCCTGATTCTTTCTCATGATAAAGTCTAGCGCATTAAAATAAAGGTGGGATGCTTTGACCTTTAAGTTTGATGGGACAATGAATTCCGTTTTTTCAAATTATCTGATAATAGCTAAGTTACTGGCTCTAGTGGTTTTTAAAAATTATTAAATCATTTTTTTAGAAAGACTGTAAAATTATTTAAATTTCTGTGTGTACTATGTGATATTTCTGGTTCTCTTTCACACTTAAAGCTCTCATTGAGAATAAAACAGTTTTTTGCATCAAACTGTAACATGATTTGGCATTTATATATCCTGTACAAGAGAGTGAGACACTACCTGCTTTAAATTATGATTTCTAGGAGGGTTTCTGGATGTAGTAAGCCTCAGATACCAAAAAGTGAAGTAAAAATTTTGAAATTGCCTTGCCAAGGGTAAGATTCATATGTCTATTTTTACTCAACACCAAATAAAGGTACCATTTCTAATCCAAGAACCTTGCCGTCTTCCATCATATTGACATTTTCCACATGCATTTCTTGTTTTACTTAATATATTTTTTCTAGTTTTTCTTAATATGATATGTGAGGATTTTTGTTGCTATTGATTTAAAAATTTTAAATTATGGTTATATTGTGGCTATCCTGCACATTGTCAGAGGTACGTTTACTATTTTCAAAGCTTTTTGTATTTGTTGGCTTTGATTAAATAAAACTTCAAGGGGGATAATTCAGAGAATTTTTTTAAATTGTAGAATGAAGTAGAGCTCTGAATGCAAAGTAGAACTTCCCAACACTGCAAGAGATTTCCATTGCCATCCATATGTAGCTGGACAAAGAATAGTTTTGGTCAGAAAGCTTATTTTTCCCATAGCTATAACATGAGGAAGGATAGTATGATTTTTTCTAAGTACTGTTTATTTAATTACTTGGAGGCATTTTGTACATTAAAATTCAACTCCAAATTAAAGTAATTCATCCCATTGTATATTTAACCATATGAGGTCAAATTATTTCTTTCATAATTATTTTGCATTTAGGTTATTGCTTTCTAAGATCACTTACTTGGTTTCAAAAGAAAAACATGGTTATAGGCTCATGATTACTATGAAAACAAGATTTTTAAATATTTGATTTCACAAGTTCATGAGAAGGCAAATAGGTTTTCTTTCTCATTTTGTTCTGGTTTTTTGTTTGTTTCATTTAAGTTTTCCCAAATTATGCCAAAAATATTTTCTGATATAATAAATATCACTTCTGATATTTCAGCAATATCTGTGGGCAATCTTTACTTTGCCCTTCACTTTTTTTTTCATGAAACATAAGCAAGAGGAATTCCCATTTTATGTGTAACGTACACTTTACCCAGGGAAAAACTCAACTAGAGGATGCTGCTAAAGCCAATAGCTTTGAAAGTTTAGGAGAAAATGATTAGAAACTGATATGAGCAAAACTAACAATATCAGGATAATAAATTAGGGTAAAATAACCAGAGTTATCCATGCTTATTCTGCAGAACATAATCTCCTAACATTTGCAAAAACACCCAAGTTCTATTCTTGGATTAAGTAACATGTCTAAATTTTACCACTTGTTTAGAATGGTCCCTTGGTTATATCAGTTTCCCAGTGTGATTAGATTAAAGAACAACTCAGTCTCCATCACAGCTCTATTATTCCTACATATCCCACAATCCTAAAAGGAAACATAAAGGTAAAGGTTACAAAAGTGCTTTCTCTGCCACACCATGAAATCTGTCCTACTTGCAAATAAAAAGGCTCCTGTAGAACCCTTTCTTGCCATCAAGAATCCAAATTAGCAACAGCTTGCAATGATAATCAGTTCATTTCAGTGTACTCAAAATGGGCTCATTATTATTAATTTTTGCCAACTCCCAAGCAATTCATGAACCATTTTTAGATTTTCAAAAAGCAGTTCATGAATCAGACAAAAAAATTTAAAAGGAACCCATCCCACAATGAGATGATGACTCAGAGTCCTTTGCTGTAGCTGTGTCAACTGCCGAGCATCTGAAATCTGATGAGGATGGGGTTGATGGAGAAAAGGCCATGATGAGCATGAAACAATGTGTTGAATTTACATGTTAAAACTTCTTGTTGGTTTTGGCAATTTTTGCTGAGGATTATTGAGAAATCTATAACATCTGGATGTGGGGGAGAAGTTCCACTAAAATGATGAAGTTTATATTGGTCGACAAGACTATAAATGGAAAAGAAAGTAGTTTCTTAACACAGCTGTTTCCAATTTTGTTAACATTTTAGGCCAAATTCATTTGAAAAAAAAAGAAATAACATAAAACTCTAATGTTCAAGATATACTTTACAAGTCTGACTTAATGTACACATACTGAAGACATTCTTGACTCAAACTAGTATATCCAGAGGATGGACAGATAGCCACTGGCCTAAGTCTAGTCCCTAATCTGTCTTTAAAATAGATGCTAGCATAAGCCATTTTGCCAAGAAATTTGGATTTCAAAATCAAATCATCACTTTAGGTTAATTTGGTTTTAAGTGAAATAAAACCATTAGACTCCTGGCACTGTCTTCTGTTTCAGTACATATCATAGCTCTCATGTCTTAGAAGATAATTTAAGGGATAGATCATTGGTTGACTCTCAAAAGAACTAGATATTCTTCATTCTTCCCACTGACTGGGTGACGTCTTACTCATCACTTACTCTTTCTGCCCTTTATTTTCTTTCTCTGTAAGATGAGAATTATGCAAGAAGACAAAGAAAATATATGCAAATATATTTTCTAGTGCTCTTGAAAGGAACACTGAATAAATCAAATACATTAACAATATGCATGTATGTGCACAAATGTACACAGATATATTTATTTAAGCAATGTCATGTTGGCTTCCAATTTCTCATTTTTCTGTTATTACTTTTCTGATATATCTTTTCCTATGTTTTAGCAGGAAAACCATGGCAAACATTTAAAAATTCTCTTCCATTTTCTCTTTGCCTCTTTTTTCCTTCTTTTCCTTTCTTTTCATTTTTCCTCTCTTGCAGCCTTCAAACACCTTTTTGGATTTTTGCACAAAGAACAAAAGTGGAATAAGAAGCTCAAAGATAAACAGGCTTCCCTATCATTTTCATTTTGTGAACCTCTGAAGTCATTATGCAGCCAAATAAAATGGGAGCAGCATCTTTGTCAAATGTTCTATATTAGCTTGTTGATGCTTTTTGTCTGGAGATGGCTCTTAAATATTGATGACAATTACAATTTACTTCCTATGCTTTTATTTTCAAAATTCAAGATTTGGTAAAGGCATGAACATACGAGTATCAGATAGATTTGTTAATTCTCCTTGACATAAGTAAAGTCTGGGACAGCAAGATGTTTCAAAGATCATCAACAATATGATCAATACAGATTGCCAAAATCAATTCTGGAATCTGACTCTGCCTGCTGTGAGCAGTTGTCACAATGTTCTTTGAGAAAACTGGCAAGAAATGATAAGGATTCTGTCAGCAGACACCCATCAATAGGAAATAATCTCCCTGCAGACATATTGCACTCCTTTTGCCTTTTCCTTGCAAACAGGTCATGAATAAGGAAAGCCTGGCTGAATTTTGTAATTAATCAAGTTAATATGAGATCTTATCTGAGATCTTGGTTATGAACAGATTAATAACATTAAATTGGAAAATACACTTCTCAATTTACAGAGTACTTCAGAACTCAAAAGCAGTACCTATTGTATGAAATTTATTTGAAGTTACTATAAGTAATTTATTTTAAATTTTTATTTTATACTGGAGTATAGTTGATTAACAATGCTGTGTTAGTTTCAGGTGTACAGCAAAGTGATTCAGTTACACATATACATGTGTTTATTCTTTTTCAGATTCTTTTCCCATTTAGGGTATTACAGAATACTGAGCAGAGTTCCTTGTGCTATACAGTATGTCCTTGTTTTTATCTATCTTAAATATAGATAACCAACATGTCATGTACATGTACATGTGTACATGTACATCCCAAACTCGCAATCTATCCATCCCCTCAACCTTTCCCCCCCAGTAACCATAAGTTCATTAAGTCTGTGAGTCTGTTTCTGTTTTGTAAATAAGTTCATTTGTATCATTTTTTTTAGATACTGCATATAAGCAATATCATATGATATTTGTCTTTCTCTGTCTGACTTACTTCACTTAGTATGATAATCTCTAGGCCCATCTATATTGCTGCAAATGGCATTATTTCATTCTTTTTTATGGCTGAGTAATTTTCCATTGTATATAGGTACCACATCTTCTTTATCCATTTGTCTGTTGATGGACATTTAGATTGATTCCATGTCTTGGCTATTGTAAACAGCACTGCAATGAACATTGGGGTGCATGTATCCTTTCAAACCATGTTTTTCTTTGGATAAATGCCCAGGAGTAGGATTGCAGGATCATATGGTAGTTCTATTTTTAGTTTTGTAAGGAGTCCCCATACGGTTTTCCATAGTGGCTGTATCAATTTACATTCCCACCAACAGTGTAAGAGGGTTCCCTTTTCTCCACACCCTCTCTAGCATTTATTGTTTGTAGATTTTTTGCTGATGGCCATTCTGACTGGTGTGAGGTGATATCTTATTGTAGTTTTGATTTGCATTTCTCTAATAATTAGAGATTTGAGCATCTTTTCATGTGCCTCTTGGCCATCTGTATGTCTTCTTTGGAGAAATGTCTATTTTGGTCTTCTGCCCATTTTTTGATTGGGTTGTTTGTTTTTTTGATATTGAGCCGCATGAGCTGTTTGTAAATTTTGGAGACTAATCCCTTGTCAGTCACATCAATGGAAACCATAGACAAAACAAAAAGACAACCTACAGAATGGGAGAAAATATAAGTAGTTTTTTTTAAATTCAGTGAGATTCCTTTCATAGGTACAGAGTTTGACACTTTAGGTAGCTTGTTGGTTGACTTTGGTAAGGATCTTTGTTGTTGTTGTTGTTTTTTAACTTCTTAACTTCACCATATTTAGAAAAGCTGCATATATGGTTGACTATAGAATTTCTTGTTTTAGAGGTTTCCTAAAGCTTTTACTGGCACCTGTGGATCCTATGAGTTTATGAATGTCTTCAAGATGTCTATGAACTTCCTAAAATTGAATTAAAACATTTTGTGTGTGTGTTCACAGTTATATTATTTATAGAGATAGGAATCCTAACAATTACCTGACTTACCAAAGTGCGTATGAAAAAAAATTTTTTTAAAGAATGGAAGGAAGGAGAGAAGGAATGGGAAAAAGCTATCTGATAGAAAATGATTTTTCAAAACTTGGATAATTTATCCCTACCCAGGCATTAATCTATTAAAAGATAAGTGCTCATTGAGTGCTTATTATGTGCCATCAGTGGGCTATAATAACAGAAAGCTCCACCCTTGAAGAGCTTATATTCACATGACAGGAGAACGACAATAGAGTAGGTCAAGTTTTATGTGATACAAACCTAAAATATAACCCTCCAATAACTTTATCCGTTTTGCAACTATGCTATTAGGAAACAGAATAGAATTGTTATACAAATAACAAACAAATTTGCTTTTTTTTAAAGCAAATAGTTTCTAATATTCTTTGGCAATTCCTTAACAATAGATTCAACGCCTCTTTCTAAAGAGTTGTCCCTTACCCTGGGTACTACTGACATTTGAGTCAGTTAATTCCCTTATGAGGAGCTGTCCTGTGTTATCTGTCTAGCAGCAATCCTGGCCTCTACCCACTAGATGCCAGTAGTTAGCCCTCCCCAGTTATTATATCTAAGAATTTCTCTAGAAATCGCCAAATGTTCCCTGGAGGAGAAAATCACTCCTCTCTTGAGAACCACTACTGTACAGAATGCATCTGTCAATAGTTCAAGCCAATAGCAAGGCGTGTAGTGATGAATGCAATGTTTTCATTGTCATGGAAAACTTCCCATGTCTTGGAGAGAACCCAGTCTTGAAGGAATCAAATTTAGAATTCATCAGTCTACAAAATATCTACTAAAAAAGCATACCTTGTTCTTGAAGGAAGTTTTTTCTCTCTCCTTCCTCCTTGCTTTCCCATTTTCTTTTACTTTTTATTTGCTTACTTATTTTTTGTCTGTTTTTCTTTCATACCTAAGCTAATGGAGGGCCAATGTTATAGGCATTCTCTTACTAAACAAAATTGACTTTCTAATAGTACAATCTAGCTGTTTAAAATGTAACTAATATTGAAGATACTTACTTAAAGGAGGGATTTGTAGATTTGTAAGTAGCATCTAGAAATCCAAGAAAAATAGCTAAAGGAATAAAAGTTAAAGAAATAAATATTGATATAAATTTATTGATTTTTTTCTTTCACTGAAGCTCAAAATTTCTAGTTATTTCAGAGATCCTGAATTCAGCAGTAACAGCCTCTTTTGACTCTCTGTCACTGTCATTCTTATAAAGGAAACACCTCCAGGAAGAAAGAAAACAAGACTGTATTAAAAGGAGTAGAGGAAAATAGAGTCAATTTAATGAGAAAGTATAGGAAGAAGGTAGACAAAGCAGGCAAAAGATGACAAAAATTAGTTATAAAATAGGAATAAAAAAATCAGGAAAAAAGTAAATGGAAATAATTCTTTTTAAAGAAGGAATAAATGGAAGCCTGTGCTGGTATAGAGAAAGAAGAGAAAACAGAAAAAAAAAATGTTTCTAAAGTAGTAGGCTACATAAATTTGCTACATGTTTCCCTATTGATTTGCATATATGAGGTGTTTAGAGATTGACCCTAGAAGGACACTCAGAACACATTTAAGATTGACATAAGGACTCTTTCCTTCTCCAAGAAAAGCCTCTCTAGCTCCTCAAACTAAATGACAGTCCTACTAGTGTATTCTGATACACTCTAATTTATCAAGGATTTGAATGCCTTGTAAACTCTGTTCACCATCAAGAAAAATTGATTCCTCCTCTTTTTAAACTTCCATTATTGTAAGGTTAAATTCACTTTTTTGAGCAGCCACATAGTTTTTACTCTTCTCTTCTTATTGGAGATCAATAATTCAGGTCTTTTCCTTGTATTTTGTATTTTTTATACCGCTTGTATCTTGACCAAACAAAATTAAGTTTAGATTCCAAATTCAGGTTTTACAATTATCTATGTTGGATTGAATCCATTACTCAAGGCTATTCAGTTATTTTGTCCAGACTTTGCCATTCAAGGCACTTGCAATTCATCTTGAATTCATATAATCTGCAAATTTGAATAGAATGGGTGACATTATAGTATTCTCTCCCAACAGCACCTCTGCTTTCTGGCTGTAAGAGTGTGCCTTCCAATATAAAGGCTGAAATACAAATATTCACTTCCCAGCCTTCTTTGTGGTAGGTCATGACTATGTAATTTAATTCTGGCCAATGGAATTTGACCATTGGATGGCTCCTAAGGGCTTTGCGGAAAGGTTTTGCTCCATAAATATTCACTGAGCATTCATATGATACATGGAACTGCTATAGCTCTGTTGCAACCAGGAAGGAAGACAACAGTGATAGAGTTGGCAGAGTGGAAAGATAAAAAATCACTGGTTCTTTGATATCATTAAGCCACAAATTAACCCTAAAACAGTCTCCCCCTAGATATTTTGTTATTTAAGATCACACACATCTTAACATTTAATTCAACATGGATTGTGTACTTGGTTGCTTGTAGCCCAAAGAATTCCAACTGATACAATAAATATGTCTCCTATATCTTCATTGACGCTTCATGATGCCTTCTCTTTAATATATTAACTTGGACTTGGGGATATAAACATATTTAGAACAGCTGTTTGGAAGAATTTACCCATTATGAGTTTCAGATCATTTTATTCAGTTCCCTCTCCTTCTTCAGTTTATTCCATCGTTTTTGATCTGTGACCCATCCTGGAATTTAGTAAAAGAGAGAGACATAATATTTAAAATCAAGGTGTATGAATAGTGTATGGAGATAGCATATGGAGGAAAGAAAAGAAAGTCAAAAGTGAGAGCTCTGGAAGTTCCTGTTTTGATTGGAAGTAGAAAATATTAAACAGTGAAATAGACCAAGAAGGGAGCAACCAAGAGGAGGGGGAATAGAAAAGTTGGTTCCATATGTTGACAGGAAGTAGGCGATTGTCAGAAAGATTTAATAGATTCTTGAATTGGATCTTTCAGCATCCATTTTGCCCTCATTCTATTTGTAAAGTCTAGGGACTTAAAATCTGTATTTCCTAAATTCCCTGGCAGCTGGGCTTCTGAATGAGACTTGGATGCTGTCAGCTAGATGCTCTCATACAATATTTAAAAGGCGAAAGAGAGGCAGAGGTCATCCTTCCCATGACTAGTGACTGATAAGTGGTGGGCAGACCTCGAGTTCCAGTGACTAGTTGCCAGCCTTGTTGGGTGCGGTCTCTGCAACAGTGGCAGTGCAGGCCTAGCAGCTGCAGATTCCTGATATCTGTGTCAAAGCAACAGTGGAATGACTTTCAAATGATACAGAGGCAGTCTCCTGAATTCTACTCCACCAGGACTTCCAACAATTTTGAAGGCATTTAATTCCCTAGAAGAACCCCTTTTCAGCTTGAAATATCTAAGGTGATAGAGAAGTATAGGCAACATGGTCAAATAACACTGATAGGTTAAGATCATGACTGTTAAGAGAATTTTGAATGGCAATTAAAGTATCTAGAGAGCAATTTCATCAGACTAATGAGAGCACAGACCTAGATACCAGGAATTAAAGAATATAATTCAGAAAAGTGTTGATTACAAGTTCAAACAAACTCAAACTTGCACAACAAACTCAAACTTGCACAAAAAGAGATGTGCTGCACCTGGGTTGCAGCATAGCCTAACCAAAGGACATAAATAGGTTCATTAAATCTGTCTCCCATCATCTTGAACTCTCACCTCTACTTATCTCTGCTTAGTTCTCTCTTTGAAGATGGGTGAGTGGCTTCTGACAATCCTAAGCTCACAATATCCCAGCATCCATAAATCAATTCCGCAGAAATTCAGACTGGTTTGTTCACATGCCCACTCTTGGATTAATCTGTTTCCAGAAAGGGTTTGTGTGTTATTTTTAAGGTGGGGTACCCATCTTTTTACTTGGTAGTTTAACAAAAACCACATGAGCAGGTGAGAAAATTTCTGCGAGGATAGGAAAATACTGTAGCACGTGAATGAGGAAAAGGATGCTGGGATAAAAACCAATAGAATTCCTGTACAAGGAATGAGTGAATAGGGGGGAAGAGACGCTAATGTCTTGAGTGAGATTAAGGCCAATGTAGGATGTATAAGATACTAGAAAGCTGGTGTATATATAGACTGGGAAAAAGAACCATCTCAGAGGAAGGAATGTCACTTTTAATGGGAAGAAGCAGAAATATTTGCTCAAAGTCTACAAATAGTAGGGGAAGTAGAGAGAGCTAATTTTGAGAATAATGCAGAGAACATGTTCATCTTAAATAAAAAAGAAAAAAATTATATATTTATTATATATATAAATATAATGGTCATTGATAATACATTATATATATTATATGGTGTAGAAACACTTGAAGTAGAGAGGAATGAACTTGAAAGTTTTATTTATGATTATTCTTTAAAAAAAAATAAGGCCATTTGCTGAAATTTAGGTTTTAGTCAGCCAGGCTGGAACCTTAAGGTTTTATACACCTTTGTATGTTTTGAATATCTATGGTGATCATGTATTACATTTATTAAAAATAATGAGAAAGCCTATTAGAATGTGGAACATTTCTGAGTAATGATAAGAAATAATGGGAGGGGGCTTCCCTGGTGGCGCAGTGGTTGAGGGTCTGCCTGCCAATGCGGGGGACACGGGTTCGAGCCCTGGTCTGGGAGGATCCCACATGCCGCGGAGCAGCTGGGCCTGTGAACCACAACTACTGAGCCTGCGCGTCTGGAGCCTGTGCTCCACAACAAGAGAGGCCGCAATAGTGAGAGGCCCACGTACCGCGATTTAGAGTGGCCCCCGCTTGCCACAACTAGAGAAAGCCCTCGCAGAGAAACGAAGACCCAGCACAGCCATAAATAATAAATAAATAAATAATTAAGTTAATAATTAAAAAAAAAAAAGAAAGAATGGGGGGGGTGTTTCAGTGAAAATTACTGCACGATGTTACACAAGTTACATGATGATTGAAGGGATTTAACTGCCGAGTGTTGCCTTTATGAATCAGCAGGCGTCTAAGGAGTAGGAGGCGTTGCAGATGTGAAGTAGTGGTTGTTGGGCAAAAAAATCCAGGTTTCAACTGGGGAAAGGAGGCTAAAGAGGCAAGTGAGACAAGCCAAGGACAGAGAAGTTGCATTAAATCAGGGGTGTAAATTGGCGGCTAAGCCAGGCCTGCAGTCAGGACTGTGTGGCCCACGTGGTGTATGCTCATTCTGATGCTTTAATCCTGGCCTTGCTTGCTCGATTGATCACAATTTCTACCACTCTGAATGCACTGTAGAGTTCTTGTGCAGTTTTCGTATTTATTATCTTATGTATGCTCACAACAATTTTGTGCTCACAATAGATTTTCCGATTTTCAGTTGAGCATTTTGGACAGGCCACTGGGTCCAATAAACAAAATAATTGTCTAAGATACTTTGATGTAGTGTCCAGTTTCTGGGCCTTCCATGGAGAGCCCATGCTATGTGGAAGGTGAAGGAACATAAGGTTTGAGCTGGAAATTTAGCTCTGATACCTCCTCTCTCTGTTTCTGTTAATCCTCTGCAGAATCTAATTTCTGATCTCAAAGAACTCTGGACTTAGATTTAGAATATCTGGATCCTTAAATTCTATTCCTGGGAAGTTAGGCTAAAAATCACAAAAAATAAAACAAGTCTTATGAGTAAAGGCAAACAAAGCAACACTATTTCTAATGAAACAGAATTAGAAAAAATTAAAATTTCTAGTCATAAGGGAATGGATAAACAAACAATGATAGCCCACCATGGAGCCATTAGAAATATTTATGGAGGCATAAAAAATTGAGTAATATGTTAATTGAATAAAGCAAGATATATTGTACATACACCATATAATGTATAATAAACAGTATATAAATAAATGCACTTATTTAAAATGAAATTAAAATGGCGACAACACTTCTGCTTAGGTTACAGTACAGCAGGTACCATTTTCCCTTTCAACTTTTCTACATTTTCAAGATTGTTAAAATAAAAATAGTTAAATACAAGTAATGGTCATTGAAGAGAAATAATTCTCAGAATTTAGGAGAATACCAACTGCCAGAAAAAATACCTAGGGCCTAATGTAAGATCCTATAAATGAGCTGCTAAGGGAGGGAGACCAAAAACTATGTAGAAAAAAAATATGTTCAAATCTCTTAAAATGTAGTTAAGAGGTACTGAGAAGGATGATGGGGTCAGTTGGGAAGAGGGATAAAAATGAGTGTGTTTTTCAGGGGAAACATATATTTTACCTCAATATATTTCTGTTTTATTCAAATTTAATATTTTATTATTAGATATTGGATACCTTATTCTTTGCACAAATAGAGAAAAAGTTACTGCAAAAGGGGCATCAAAGGATTTGATTTTTCTTTCTCTTACTCACTTAGTTTGGCTGTTGCCATTGACCTGACTTCCAGAGAGTTGCACATTGCAAGGAAAATATTATGACTTTATGAATTAAGATTAAATAAATTAATATTTATAAAGTTCTTAGAAAATAGTCTGGCACAGAAGAAGCACTATTTAGAATATTGTTATATAAGTACTCTACTTTTGAGTAGCCTGACATATTGCATAAAACATCTTTAAAAAACAACCCCTTAATCTCTAAGTACCAGAATGTAACTTGGAAATATTGTACTTTTTTTTCCTAATGCTTTAGAACAACCAAAAAAACCTAAAAAGGTACAAAGCAAATAACTCTTTATTTTGTTTCATAGACCCAAAATAATGAAAATGGGTATATACCAATTTGAATTTTAAAAAAGAATGAACAGGCACACTATCTTTAAAGCCACTGTAAATTACCAGCTTAATAAATTGCAAAGATTGTGTGTAGCTATTTATTCTTCTCTTCAGTAAAAAAAAGTATAGTTACCATGGCAACTACCAAATCTCATAGTGTGTGTGCTACTTCTATGATATGATCACTTTTTGTAATAAAGACATGAGTAATATATCATCTGGGCTCTGGTATTAAATGTTTTGAAATGCTTTCAAACACACACGTTGCTGATATACATATTCACTATTTTTGACTCCTTTAGCTCTCTGACATTAAATACACTTTAAAGTTTAAAATTTTTGTGCTTCAGATATTTTCTGAATATATTACCACGTTATATCAAATCTCTGAAAATTGTAGAATTACAGTCAACACCCCAAATTTCTCAATGACTTGTAATTGGCTTTCCATAAGCACTATAAAAATGGATTAAAGGAATGTTTTTCCTAAAGAATTTAAAATGGAGTTCCAATTTTTTTTAAAATTGAATCTTCCATAACAAGAAGAGCACTCTTTATATTTTCTTAAAATAAATAACAATTTGTATTAGAAATTGACCAAGATACTGTTTTCCAAGTCTCTATGCTCCTGTACATTTAATGCAGGGTCCATTTATGAGACAGCTAAAATTAAATATAAAAGTGCAACATTTCTTCACAGCTATTATTAGACAAAATGATATGAACCCCTAAAGTGAGCTGTGCCTCACTTGAACCCATGTCCCCAAGCATATGGAGGAAAGAGAAGAGAGTCAAGAGTGAGAGCTCTGGAGACTGCTGTGTTTTTTGGGAGCAGCTGAGAGAAAGGGGAACAGAAAAGTTGATACCATATGTTGACAGGAAGTAGACAATTGTCAGAAAGATTTAATAGATTCTTGAATTGGATCTTTCAACGTCTGTTTTGTTCTCATCTATTGCGGATGAGACTTGGGTGCTGTTAGTTAGATGTTCTCATACAATATCTAAATGGCGAAAGAGAGGCGGAGGTCATCTTCCACAGAAGAAGATTTAGCTGAAGCTTAGATGCAACATTGGCTCATGTTTTGTCATGTCTCCTTGGCTTCCTTTGAAAAACTCAAGGGGAGGTTATTCTCTCTGAAAATCTCACCAGGTAAATAAGAGGGCTTGGATCCCCAGGGTTGCCGATGGGATGCTTTCTGTAAAAACTTAGCCTAACTGAAATATGGTTAACTTGACCTAACTGAAATATGGTTAACTTCCTTGCTCTATTAGTCTCAAAAAGCAGGAGCTACAGTGAGCAAAATGAAGCAGAAATTTCACAAATCATAAAATTACTTAATCATTTAAATGCCTAATGTTTTTTGAGTTGTGCCGCTCTTTTGTTTGATTTTTTTTGACTCTCCCATGAAGAAGAGGGCTTTATTACGTTTAATTTTTAATGGAATTGAATTAAATTATTGTCACAAATATTTAATGTCTTACCTTAAGGTAATTGTGTAAAACCAAGGCAATCAGTATTATTAAGAAGATGTTTGGTTGTTATGCCAAATATTCTCATTACATAAATTTTAGGAAAAAAGAAAATAGGCATCTAAAGCAGAAAAAGCCCTGTACCAAGGTTGCTAAATTCTCCTTATCTGTCAGCTCTTTCTTTTTAGAATTCCGTAGATTTATTTTTCTTGCATTTATTTAACAACTTAGAGTTTGCATAGTGCTTTCCTAGACATGATTCCCTGTGCTCTTCACAACATCTTTATGAGGGGACAGGGTTCATAGTATTTATTTTTAACTTCTGTTTACCAAGATTTAAAGAGGTTACAATAAGGGGAGAGAGATGAGAACAGAATCAGAGATGAAGGTTAAAGATGAGGTAAAGTAATAAAATATAAAAGAAGAAAGGTGAATAAAGCTAGATGGAAAAATATCCCACAGACTGTAAGCAAGTAGATGGAGACAAACCATTAACAGCCACAAGGCATGATACTGGGATAAGCAGAGGAAGCAATTGGATATCTGAGAACAAAACCTCAAAGCGGGTTGTGGCCTTGCAGTTCTGGGTGAATGCAGGAACCAGTACTAGGAGAGTCTGAGAGGCTGAGGCTGGACAGCTTCTATGAGCTATCAACCTGACCCATTAGGGCTCCTTTCCAGGACAGGGCCCCATACTGGGGAGAACATTAAGGGAATGGAATAAATATTGAGGAGAAATAGGGACAAGAGACACAGACAAGCAAAGGGAAGGTCTAGATCTGCCCTATTCAATAACGTAGCCAATAGCTATTGTAGTGACACTGTTGAGCACTTTAACTGAGACCAGTCTGAACTGAGATGTGGTGCTGTAAGTGTAAGATACACCATGGATATTGAAGACTTAGAATAAAAACTATAAATGATCTTATTAATAATTTTAAAATATTTGATTACATGTTAAAACGGTAATAGTTTGGTTATATTGGGTTACATCAAATATACTAAATTGATTTCACCTTTTGTCCGTTTTTCTAAAATGTGATTACTGGGAATTCCCTGGTGGTCCAGTCGTTAGGACTCCATGCTTCCACTGTAGGGGGCACAGGTCTCCTGGTCGGGGAACTAAGTTCCTGCATGCTTGCATGGTGCGGCCAAAACAAACCAAAAAAAGTGTTTAAAAAATGTGATTATTAAAAATTTTAAATTATGTATGTGCTTTATATTTGTGGTTCTCATCTATTGGACAAATTGGACCAGAGGTAGACAAACTATGGCTTGTGCGCCAAATCCAACCTGCTACTTACTTTTGTAAATAACGTCTGATTAAGGTACAGCCCTGCTCATTTGCTTAGGTATTGTCTATAGAGTTGAATAGATATAAAAGAGACTATATAGTCTGCAAAGCCTAAAATATTTACTACCTGGCCTCGAGAGAAAAAAACTTTACCAATGCCTGATATAAACCAATTGGAGGAAGAAAAAAACATAGTCAGAAAATCCCAGAAATCAAGCCAGCCTATTTCTGAACACTATACAAAAACAGTAAGAGAGAAAGCTCTTTGAAATTAAAAAGCTTTCCTGAACGCTGCCTCATTTTAGAAGTCTGGCAAAATTAATTTCATGTAAATATTAACAACATAGAAGGATCAAGGTCAAATTCAATGCAAAAGTACTATACAAAGAAAAAGAATAAAGAACAGGATAATTTTTTCCCACATCAGAAAGCTAAGTCCACAATCAGAATGAAACTGAAACCACATTTTGAAAATGAGCTAAAAGACACAAAGAAAATGTTAACAACACTTAAAAGCAAAACATAAATCAGAATTAGAAATCTTTGTAAATGTGTGACTGAACTCAAGGAATAATTCAAAATAAAAAATTAAATAAAACATAGTGTAACTTTAAATAAATAGATGAAAAAGAAATATTTAAAAACCAAATAAATAAATAAAATTAGCAAGAGATAAAAAAGATCCAAGAAAAAGTGATAAATATTGAAAAGAGGCCAAAAATACAAAAAAAATGTATAAGATGGTCTTGTGTAGTCTGATAATGAGTGTCTCAAGTCTGGGATGAAGGCTTATGAACAAAATTGAAAGCAAATAGAGTGTCTTAAAATCTTTGGGTTAGTGAAGATTATACTCATCCTACCCTCTTCCTGAATGTTAGTATTCATAGAAGCTAATGTAATAGAAATGGGCCTTTTGAAATAACTGAAGATTATGAGAAAGACATGCAATCTTTTTGCATAAAAAGTTTTTGCATAAAAAGCACTCCCTTTGTTACTTAGTAGCAGAGTACAGAAGAACAAGAGCCTTGTCATGCCACAAAGCAGTCAGAAGGAAAGGTAGAACGTTGGGTAGGGGATAGTGAAGGTGTTCAACAGGTTCAAGATGTTATGAGTGAGGGAAAAAATGAAAGGAGAGAAGAAAAGAAAAGGCCTGGGAGACACACTTACAGATTACCCTGAGAGTCCGGGACTAACTGGGCCATCTTCCACAGATGGACCACAGGGCTAAATTAAACAGAATAGAAATTCTACTATGAACCTCTGTACCTTTATAGAGTCTGGCTTTTGTCGCTTGACTCTGAAAGAAAGGACTGATGAAAACTTCTTTTGGACTCTTTGAGTCTATGCTTGACCAATTAACAGTGAGAATATGTTCATGTTGTTGCAGATACTGGCTGAGATTGCTAATAATACCCCCAATAGTCATTTCTTACTCTTATTGATATAGCACTTGGTAATAGAAATAAAATAAAAATTTAGCAGGACACATTGTTATCCAGGTTGGGATAACATTTTCCTGCCTCTTTTGCAGCTAGTTATGGCCATGTGACTCAGTTCTGCCCAGTGAGATGTGAGCAAAAGAAATCCATATTACTTCTTAGCTGTACCCTTAAAAGAAGCATCTTGCCCTCCAATTTCTCTTTCATCCTTGCCACAGACTCGAGCATGGAGCAGGTAGGACCTAAGGGGTTGACAGAGAAGTAAGATAAATGATCTTATGGAGCCTGCCAAGTCAAATTTTTCAATGAGCAAGTAATAAATATTCTCTTTTGCATAAGCCACTATTCTTTTGGTCTCTATTGAAGCTACTAGACAAATATCCTAGCAATATACTACTGTTCTTTTCTTTATATAATTAAGAGCTAGCACATGGGCCCTAAGAGATTATTGGAATGGTGGTAGGAATCAAATTACAATGCACCACTGAGCCAAGTGTCACCTCACCATGACAGCCAAACTCTTAGCAAAATGGTGCAGAGGAATGGAATTATTCATTTAAGCACTAACTCAAAATATTTGGAGAAAACTCTTAGACATGCTAGAAATTCTTTCTGGAGAGAAAAGACAATGGAGCCTAAGTATGGGTTTCTTGGACTCTGTGTGTCACGCTACTGTGAATAACATCATTCAATAAGGATTCATTCCTTTTTTCTGTATG
The DNA here is from genome assembly GCF_949987515.2 of Delphinus delphis. Classification (NCBI taxonomy): domain Eukaryota; kingdom Metazoa; phylum Chordata; class Mammalia; order Artiodactyla; family Delphinidae; genus Delphinus; species Delphinus delphis. Next base: position 69,323,018 of record NC_082684.1, on the reverse strand, counting down.
TTTAAGTGAGAGCCCCCACCTTCCATACTTTCTTCTTTTGTAAATTAAGGGAAAGAAAGAAGGGAGTTCATGTGACATGACCCTAAACTGAAGGATAAATACCAAATGGCCTATCATTTGCCTACCATGTCAATATAAAGTAGCGGTTAAGAATGTAAGTGAAACTAGTTTGTCTGAGGTTAAACCAATGGTGTGACTTTCAACAATTTATTTAACCTTCCCATGCATCAGTTTCATCATCTATAAAATGGATAATAATAGTACCTATCATACTGAGTTGTTGTTCACTAAATGAGTTAATACACACAGAGCACTCCAATCAATGCCTGTTACTTAGTAAATAATAAATGTTAGCAAATATTATCTTAGATAACTAAGATATTATTATCTTAGATAACTAAGATATTATTATCTTAGTTGGGGGGAAAAACTCAAACAATCCAAGGGTGATGCCCAAAACAACAGACTGGAGATTGCATTGCTGCAAAATACTGCAGTGCTGGGCATTCATGAAATAGGTGATCACTGGAAATGGTCTAGTATTCTATGGTGAATCATTAGGTACCTGTCAGTTTATAAACTGCAATGAGAGTTCAGAGAAGAGCCAATAGCAGTGGGTAAGGGACCTGCTAAGACCCAAGACACTAAGCCCCAAGGCAGGATTTGTTATACATAAGTGAGATAAGGCCTGTAGGATAAGGAAGCAGACTTTAACTGGAAATAAAGGTGAGGCACATGAATATAAAAATTAGTCATGAAGCAATAAGTTTTAAGTTAATTAGACCCTGCTGAATATCACAAATGATGATGAGGATTGAGAAAAAGGTGACAACATAAAACAAGAGGAAAAATTGGCTCTTCTCAGAAGGCACGAGATATCACTCAGTATTGAGCTAAATTTAATGAACATTTTAATGTTCTCACCACACACAAACAGATAATTATGTGAGGTGATAGATGTGATAGATGTGTTAACCTTATCATGGTTATTGCAATATACAGGTGTATCAAATCATCATGTTGCACACCTTAAACATATACAATGTTATATGTCAGTTATATCTCAATAAAGCTGAAAAAGATTTTTCCAGGTTGTTACATACAGCACAAGTTCATTCATTTTACCTGCTGCATAATATTCCGCTGAGTAAATTTATTTATTTATACTTCTACTAATGATCATTTAGATGCTGGGAATTTTTCACTATTATAAACAAGGCTACAAATGACTACTCTTCCTCATGATTACTGATATACCTCTGCAGCTGTTTCTCTATATTATGTTTATACATCCAGATTTGAACTTTCTGGGTCAAAAGGCATAGGCAAATTCAATTTCTTTGGAAATGGCCAAATTGTTCTCACATTTGGCTTTACCAAATAACACTCAATTCTTTTATTCTGTTATTTATACCATATTTCAAAGAAGCGTATTATTCCACTTTAACACTGTGCAACACTACATGAACTAACTTGTAAATATGCCTTACAGATCAATGCTTACTTCTTATCTAACATAGGTCAAAGATACGTATGATGGATTAAGACAAGTCCTAATATTTGCAAAATATCAGGGTTATAAAAGAATATAGGAAGGGAAAAACAAATCAAAACTTTTTCCTGGGTAGACTTGGAGAAGCAATAAAACCAAACTTCTTCCCAGCAAAAATGTATTATTCTTATTACTTCTTGTCTTTCAGTAGTTTTGTACATATTATTGCATGATAGATGACAATTCAATAATAGGATGTGAAAAATAGAAAATACTTTGCATACAACTCTACATAAAGCTTCCATTCTTAAATCATTCCTAAATCATTGAAACATGTTTGCATTTAGTCTGTATTTAATATCCAACTCTGTAACTGAAAGCAAAGCTAGTGAAAATTTTTTCTTCATATATAAAACATAATGGTGATTTTTTTTCTCCCATGTTTCTCTCTTTTTGATGATATGTTTTTCAAAGTGAGTACTTGAGGAATAAAGATGTAGACCACATAGGCACTTCTTTCTGCTTAGAAGAGACACAGTTAAGAAATGAGAAAGGCATAAACCAAAATAAGGAGATTTCACAAGTGCTCTGAATAAAGCATAAGATGCTTCAGCACGCATATGCTGCAAAATGCTGTCACATTAACTCAATATTCTAGACGAGTTTTATCCTAAACAATTTTTTCTACCTTACCTTAACTGATCAAAGACCTATAGGTATAATTTCTCCATATATTATTTATTCTGTTCAGATATCATCTTTCAAGTATCTTGAAATGATTGTAATAGCAAATTGCTGATTTTTAAAAGCTGAATCAGTGATAGCTTCAGTAGTGTACTGTCATTACATTAGAGATTTTAGACATTGATGTATAACTCAGGTGTTTAAAACATAGAACTATTACTTCTCATTATTGTTTTTCTTTCAACTTAATATAATTATTCATTCAAGAAAGTACCTCATCAATTATTTTTTATCTATGTAGTGTATTGCTTTAAATGATTTTGCCTTTCTATTTTGCCAGAAATAATTGTTCTTAACTGGCTACAAAAGTGAAGTCATCGAGTCTCTTACCACCTTAGTATCATCCATGAAATTGGCTACTGTTCTCTATCCTTTTGTTTTATTATCAAACCACAAAGGAAAGACTGATCTTGGCCTTGCCTCCCTTCAAAGCACACGTGCTATTTATCCCATGTCAGATGTGCAGAGTTATTGCAACACTCTTAAATATTATAACAAGAATAAATTAAATGCTTAAAAAACATTGAGAAGATACAATGACTTGTTGTAGAGACATGTACTAAAAAATGAGGAAATTCCAAACTGGGAATATATATGCAAGACTCACAGACAGAGTGCATAGTATCTTGGGAATGTCTTCATAGCAATAATTTGTGGAGTGGCTGAAATTTTTATCTTTCATTTCTCTGGATTAAATAATAATGTTAATATAAACATGTCAAAGTTTAAATATTTTCTTAAAATTTTCCTTTTTTCTATATTTGTCTTAATCCTGAATTATGTTAGACTATTTCAGTGACAACACAAAGAAATAATAATTGCTTGAGTTAAAATTTTTACCATAAAAGTTGAAATTTAAGTGGAGAACCTCTCTCTTTAACTCAGATAACTTTAGTTATAAATATTTTTAACTTTTGGTATTGAATGTGAAATGAACAACTCATTTTGTAAGTAGCTAACTTTACGGGGGGGCAAATTACTGAAAACAACAATTTTAAAATTATTTCTTGTTTGGAAAGATTATTCCAACATTTATTTAATGTAGGGTAGTTTATCAATTATTTGTAATTTTAGAAGTGTTAAACAAGATTCTAGAGAATCTAGAATACTAGCCCTCGTTCTGTCATTAACAGTGTATTTTAGGAAAAATTATTTAATGTCTCTATTTTAAAATGTACAAATAATGCTAAATGTAGACTTCAGTGACATAGATTTGAAGATTCTGAATAACATAGATTTACAGGTTCTGAAGATTCTGTAGACTTTAGTAACATAGATTTGAAGATTCTGAATTCTTTGGCATAGTCATAATTACAAAGTGTGTAGTTGTTGGTGGAAGGAGAGATGCCAGAAAACTTGAAGGGGCAGGAAGACATGATCTAATGTCAATGTCAATTAGGAGACCATGATAGCTCCTAATTTCACAGCCTGTACATTCGCTTGCCTTCTAACCTTGACCTTCAGCCATTTTGACAGGCTCCAGGCTAATCTCTGGGAAAATGTCCCCTTTTTAGTCTTCAAATAATATCAATATGAAATAAGAGGTGTTTTTAAGAAATCAGATCTGTTTTGAGCTGACATGAGAAAAAAGGGTTTATATATATATATATCTGTGTATAAAACACTTGTTGTGGAAGGGAAAAGCAAGTAATGATAATAAAATTTCCTTTTCTATAACACCAAATGTGGTGATAGGAACACATCTTCATTAATACCTACTACACTCAGATGGCCACATGACATAGCTTCTGTTCTTTCCCCAGCATCCTAAATTCATTCTCTAGTTTCGTAGTCTTCACACAAATTTATTCAAGTGAGTGTTGCTGTGATGATGGTACCATTTGGTTGTGGCCAACATGCGACACTACATGAAAATCTTCACTACCGTTGCCTTTCTTCTCTCTCAAAGGAATGGTACAAATGACATACTCCCACTTTTTTCTTTACAGTTTACTTCTAAATTCAGTTTATTTGTTTAATGAAGTCTTTTTTTTTAATCATATGAACACATATATATTTGTAAATACTTATTTCCTTTTTTCTTCCCAGGTCTTGCATACTAACCTAAGGAAAAAACTCTTTCTTTTCTCTTCAGCCTTCATTTCTTTTTCTTTTTCTTTACCCAAATAAATCAAATCTAATCTAATAATGCATAAGGTTTCCTGTGTCAAGGAAATAGAAATCTATGTGTTTTGTTACACTTAGACAAAGCAGAGACTCAGTGCCCTTGGTTGCTGTAACCTTGACTCTACTCTTTTACATGCTTCAGGTATCTTTCTTCCCTGCTTGCAGTTATTTATTCTCCTTTCCATCACTCATGAACATTTCTAGAGCATTCTGCACTCCCACTGTGTTACTCAATGGAAATGTGATAATAAGTAAGACACAGTTCCTGACCAAAAAGGAGAAAGACAAATATATAAGGACTCATTTTTCAATTTGGTTTATTTAATAACATTCATTGAAGCAATATTGTTTAAGTATTTTTCGGGACAAATAAGGTTTATGTAAGTTATATCATGGGTTAAATAGGTTGTGCAATAACTGCCAACTATTTACATCCAAAAACTTATTTCCATAGCACTGTTTTCACAGGAAAAAAGTCTGAATTCCAGTCCACTGCCTACAAATGCAGTGTTGGAACACAACTCACTTACGTGTAGTCTGCTTGTTAAATTATGTTGAATTGCACCTTTTCTCAGAAGGACCCTCTAAATATCTCCACATGTAATATCATGGGGTCTTATTTGTTTATTCTCTGTTTTCTTTCACAAGCAATTTGAAACAGTTTACACATATAACAAAATAATAATGCAATATAAACAAGGTAAAGAGGTAGGACTAGGAAAAATTGTAAATGAAAGCAGAAATCCAAGCCTGGAGTAGGGCGGGGCCAGGTGGACCAGCACACGTGTAGCTATGACTGCCCTGTAGAAGGTGCCCTGTGGAAGATGACCATGAGAGGATGCTGGGCATTTGCACTGAAGACTCTTCTTTGGAGTCTGCTGAGTTGCTACTTGAAAGTGAATCCATAGGCTTCGGAAACTTGAAGAGTAGATGAAAAGTTTGGCATTCGTTTGGGAAAACTTACAAGCCTCTTGAAAATGATTTCTTTAACATAAGAAAAAGTCACATCTCTACCTAGAAGTGGGTTTCAAAGTGGCCTATAGAAAAATTCAAGAGATTATCTCAATAAATCCTTGGAGGTTCTCTCTAACACAGTTTATTGGCTTCTTTAATCTCCCAAATCTTATCATGCAGAGTTGACTAAGATCATTGGGGGCTGAAAGATTTTCAGAGCAGCTATTTCCAGGTAGCTAACACAGGTAAATAACAATATGAATCATAAAGATATTTTGGAATATTCAATTTTGGGTATTATATTGCCCTGCTGAATGTTCCAGAAAAAATTAATTTCTAAAAGTGTTACTGAGTAGCTCAAGATGTAGACTATTATATAAGATTATTGGAAATAAAATGCCCAAATTGAAGAGAGAATCTACAAAAAGATGGCTTCATTTTTTTAATAGTTTAAATCATTATTTCCAACAAAGATGGTAGAGGCAATTACCTTTCATGTCTCTTTTTAGAGAGTGACAATGTGGTCATATCATCAGTAAATAATATGATGTTATTTAGTCTTAAATGCTCTTGTGAATTAGACATAAGACAATGCATTATTTCTATTTTACAAAGACAAAACTGAAGTGATGAAGAAAAAATTGTAGTGAAAGTTAAGCCAAGGATTGAGAATGTTCTGCTGGGCATGTGGTATACAAGCACTTAATATTTGCTAAGTAGTTGATTGTTTTACATCTATATGTGTGACAGCTAAATCAAAATGGCCGATAGCTTTAAATAACTTAGTTTTTAAATATTTTTTAGTGATGATCACAAGTCTCATAGTGACAGAAATTTAGAATATTGGTCTTTTGCATTTTCATCTAATATAGCAGTCCCTGAACCCTAAATAGCTGTCAATCAGAAAGCCTTAATGAATTTTCAGTGTAAAATCAAAGACATAGTGATTCTAAATTTAGTCACAAGAGAAGTACATTGCTTCCCTTGGCTCTTTGTGAATCATATTAGAATTGCTTCACCCAAATTAAGTATTTACTTATTAGAAGATGGACTTTTCTAATGTGCATAATGTTCTTTGCTTTTAAAAGTTATGTCACACTGTAGCAAATAAGGGAATTTAATTCAATCATATTTTTAAAATATGATCCCAAGATTCCTATGAAAAACTTCTGGACAAACTAAAAAAATAATTTTTAAAACATTTTACTTTTGCCTAAATATAATAGACCTTATTATGAAATATGATATCCATATGAAATATAATAAATTCTTAAATATATGTTAAAATGCCTGTCTTAATTCCTTCCTTTTCCCTTTTTCTTCGCTAAGCTTATAAAAGTAAAAATCAATTACACTGATGAAAAAAACTCTGTATTTAAATTGCAGAATGTTAAATAAACAACACCCCCCCCAAAAAAAGCAAAACAAGTAGTATTTGAATATTTAATAGTTTCAATTTCCATTTGTTCTGGAGTAAATTCTATGTGAGATGTATTTCTGAGCAACCAATAAAAATATGTTCAAATAAAACAATCATTTGGAGTTAGAGAAAACATTAAATATCTTTTTAAAACACAAGCAGCTTTTTCATTTTTAAATTTTCATGCAAAATAGTGCAAATAGAACTGCTATAAATAGATTGTAGAATATTAACTAACACTGTGTTTTAGGTGGATATTTGCATTATTATAATAAAAGATCTAAATCTTGGTTTGGGAAACAATTCATTTTGAGTGTTATCAACCAACCAATATTTATTGACCATCTGACCAAATATTCTTAATATTGAGTTAGTGGCTTTTTGGTTTGGGAATGAAGTGATCCTGAAGAAGTTTAGGGCATGGGGTCTGCTTTTAAGGAAATTAAAATCTAAGTTTCTGTTTGCATCCCTATATAAACCAATACTCAAGTCTTTAAAGCCATTTTCAAGAAAACACAATCCCTCTCACAGTAAAGGAGAAACCAAAAAGAGTTAGAGCACCACAAGATTTAGGAGGTGTTCTGAATAGTTAATAAATATTATGATCTGACTGAGATGTGATTAAAACCAAGTGTAGGAAGTGTCTATATTCATTGGAATGGTAGTTGTCACATTGCCATTTCTGCCACAAAATGCTATTTCATGCTTGAAAACAACCCTCTCCATTAGCAAAGGTATAAGTCAGCTACTTGGAAATGGTTACGCAATTCTTTCCTCCAATGCTAAAAGCAGAATCACAGTTCCTGTTTTTCTTTTCCTTGAAAGGAGGTGAAAATCTGACAGCTCAAAATGAATCAAAAACCCAAGATAAAACCGACACCATTTTGTGCCCACTCAGTCTTCTTTCCAGGGTCATACATGTGTAAGTGGCTGTTTGTTTATAGTCAAGACCTTCTGTGGGTAAATCTGGCAGGATATCAAAGACATTTAGCATAGATATTTCATTTTCAATGCATGTGTCTATTTTTTCCCCTGTTGATGAACCAAATATAGCACATGCAGATGATTTTTAGGAATTTATTTTAAATCATAAATGTTTCCTTTTTTTCTTTCTCTGAATGTTCACAGTAGCTGGGAGACAAGTAAGTATTTGCCTATCACTCCCCTCTCATCACAGCATTGAATGGTTGGGTGAAATGGAACACAAAATTACATAATGTGTTTCCCTCCTTTACTATCTCTCTGTCTCTATCAATCTATTAATTAATAATATAGTCATCAATCTAGTAATCATCTATCATCTATCTGTTTGTCATTTATAACCCATAGCATAGTGTTTAAGAATAAGGGCTTTGAATTTAGTTAAACCTGGAGTTGAAGGCAGGGTCTGCCTCTTATTAGCTGAATGGCCTTAGTTAAATCACTTAACCTCTCTAAGCCTAATTGGCTTATCAGTTTAAACCAAGCAATGAAAATATTTATTTCATTAGGAATGTTATGAAGATTAAAACAGATAACTCATGCAAAGGGCTTAGCACATTGCTTGGCATGTAGTAAACATTCAATAAAATTTAAAGATTATTCTTATTTTTTAAAATAACAATAATCACTTTCAGAATAGATGACAAGCATGAGGCAGAGATCATTCAAATTTCAGTTTAATACCTTTAGTAGTATTTCATTCATTGATGAAAAAAACGTGATTTTAGTTAACTCTAGGCAAAACCGGGAGATAGTAAAATTTTTCTTTTAATTAATGGTTCTTTCATCTCCCCATTTCAGATATTTTCATAACAGTGGTACTGTTTTTCTCTTTTCCTAATAGAATAAAATGTTTTCCAATTGTTCTTTTCTTTCAGTAGCAAAATACTTGTATTTATAGTTTATTGTGACTAAGTCGATGCATAACCTCCTTGTAATATAGTTTGGTGGGGTATTTTTGTTTTTGTTTTTGTTTTTGTTTTTCTGTGTTTTATTTTGGAAATGCTATCTTAATCCAGTTTGAAGCCCTAGCTAGAAGACCATCAGTTCACCACAAGCAGCTGATTAAGTCCATACCACAACCACTTTGGGGGGCTCTCTCACACACCAGGATCACTGTGCACCCACCCGAATCGCCCCGTGACCAGATACCAGATAACTAGAGACAGCTCTTATGCTCTAGAGTCCAGGGAATTACTCAAATTAGCCAATCCAGAGAGAACCCCAGAAACCTAGCTAACTCCACCCCTCTCACCACACCTAAACTGCCCCCCTAGGTATAGCTCCAGCTTGTGGTACCTTTGCCCCCACCCCCAGTGCTACTCCCTGTATGACCCTGAGTGAAGCCTTCTCTCTTTCAAAGTTGGAAGCAACAAAGCCACCAAAAGTCTTTAAATCTTATAAAACACTTCCTTAACCAGTTTTTATTTGAAGCCTTTGTGCTCTATTATCAGATATGAGCATTTTATTGTATGTTAAAGGAGTTTTTATTTTAAATATTATAATTATGTTCAGAAGTAATACAGGGTCATTTTAGGACTTACTGAAAACACTAAAAAAAAAAATTCCTAAAGAAAAACAATCCATTCACAAACTCATAAAAAGCTAATACCAAAGTTTAGTTATACTTTCTATTAGTTTTTAACCATATATGTCACTATCTATTATATTTATATATACATACCCATACATATGGAGATATAGTCATATCTATATATGCATATGTATATGTATTTTTATCCAGTATAGCTAGACAGATACAGATATATATCTTTTCTATTTGTACAAAGATAAATAACTTTAAATAAATCAATTCATAAATTTCCTTCAGAATTCATATCACAATTATAGTTAAATAATTATTTATATAATTATGTAAAACTTAATCCCACCTCTAGATTATAAACACCATGAGTGTAAGGTTTGTGACTGCTCTAAACAGTTTGCCTAATGTGGTCTCTGACAAATAGATGATCCATGAATTTGTTGAAGGAATGAAAATAACCTTTATGAACACTGCACATAACCTGCTTTATTTTTTAATTCACTTAATCTTTTTCTGTATATCCTTAAATTTCATACTATTTCATATGATATATGTTAAAGGAATACAAAACGTCAACAAGCAGCAATAGATCCAACTATATCATACTCCTAAAATACACCGCAGCTAGTTATCAACACTGCCTATATGAAGGAGACTGGCCTGTCCAATTCATTTCCTTCAGTCTGATGGGTAGAATGGAATGTAAGATCATGTGCAATGAAGCTGTGAGGCTCTGCAAAAAAACCAAGTTTGTATCATATAAAACAAAGGGAAGTGTTGACAATTATTTACTCATCTGAACTAAATAATTCAGTAATAAAATGTTTTGTTGTGTTTAAAGAAGCTGGTTCTGTAGGTAAAATTAAGGGGCTAATTGCCAAAGTTGTATACTTGGCGCAGGAAAAATCCAGAGAGAGAGAGAGAGAGAGAGAGAGAGAGAGAGAACAGAGAGACAGGGGGAAAGACAGAGACAGAGAAACAGAGAATAGCTCAGGAAAAAAAATAAAGTTGTACCTCTATGCCATTGAGAGAGACGGCATAATCTTGCAAGAATTATGTGAGTCATTTCAGAATTTACTCAGTCCAAAACACAACTGATCAGTGAAAAACAGGCACTTGCTGATAACATGTACATTCTATTAACCTGAAAGAGAGCTCAACCTAATTAGAAATAAACATTGTGACAGATAGATAGGTATAGATATGTAGATACAGAGAGAGAATAGTAAATTTACAAGTGCAATAGAAGTAACCTCTTCTGCAGAGAGAAGGTGTTATTTGAGTTGTTTCTTGTTCAAAGAAAGAGGGGTAGGAATGGATTCTGAATGGAGATAATAACATGAATAAAGATGGAGTGGTGTGAAAATGTACAATGGAGGGTATATAGCTGGAGGATATAGTGTGAGACAAAGCTAGAGACCACACATGGGTTTATAAATCGGGCTTATTTCTTTCTATTTTATCCTCTATGAGACCAGTTGTTCTCAACCAGAGGCAATTTTTGTCCCTGAGGGACATTTGACAATATCTGGAGACAAATATCTTGGGGATGGGTGCCACTGGCATCTAGTGAGAATCCAGAGATAATGCTAAATATCCTATGATGAATAGGATAGCACCCTCCACACCAAAAAGAATTTTCTAGCTGAAATGTCAGTAGTCCAAGATTAAGAGAGCCTGGACTGCACCAATGGTCTCCAAAATGGGATGTTTGAACCTGATGAGTGATAAAAGAGAACACATTAGGGTGCAGAAAGAAAATATTAAAATTTTATAGTTGTATTATCTCATTTCTAAAATTTTGTTTTTGAAAGTATATTTTGTAGCACACAAAGTATATATTTGTGGTACATGTGTGCAATTTATAAATATATGTACATGCATTTGTAGTGCCTGCTCAACCTTTTTTCCTACTGGGTTACACAGCCAAAAAGTTTGTAGACCCTTGATTTAGCAAATAGGACGTCATCAAAAATTTAGGTGGGTATGTTATAGAAAAACAAATGTGGTTGTAATATTGGGAAAGGATGAGAACAAAGAAGACTGGAGGCATGGAGAAGAGTCGGGCATCTACTGCAATATTCCAGGCAGGAAATGAAAAAGATAGGCTTTAAGGCATTGTCATTAGAGATAAAATAAGGAGATCAATTCAAGACACATGTTTGAAGGAGATTCAACAAGAATTCTTGGGTGACAGATTGGATTTGAGAATTGAGTAAGATAGAGATGTTGGGAAATAACTCTAAGGTTTCCACCTTAGACTTGCTCATTGTTCTTTCTGCCTCATATTTTAATTGATAGTATGCAGGTCTCTCTGATTTTGTGTAAACACAGAGCCAGAGTTTGAGTTATCTTGGGGACTGGTGGATGAGGGAGAAACTTAGGATGACCCTGATGAGTAAATTGTGGATAGTGAGGGTACCATCAGAGATGAGAATGTGAGAGGAAATACAGTGGATATCTTTTATTTGAGATGGGTATAATAAGTTTATTTTGATGATTTTGATTTTGTAGTCCTCTGGGAACTCAGGTAAACATGTCAGATAAAGATTTGGAGACTACTTTTTCTGCTTAGGTAAAGCTGAAAGGATAAGTTTGAGGAGGTAACTAAAAAGACTAATGATATTGGTAATAATATATTTCTAACAATGTGAATTATCTTACTTATACCTTGTTCTTTGATCCCTGCATAGTAACCAAAAAAAGGAAAAAGGCAAAAAGAGAGAAAGAAAGAAAGAGAGAGAGAGAGGAAGAGAAAGAGAGAAAGCAAGAAAGAAAGAAAGAAAGAAAGAAAGAAAGAAAGAAAAAGTAAGTTTGGAATAATGCAGAGCTGGGGGTTAAAATGATTGGTAGAGTGAAGAATACAAGGTTTAGAAATTAGGATTGCAGCAGAAGGATTAATAGTGTCATTTCAGGCTATGGCAGTAAGGGGGAAATTAAAGTGAGAAGACTTTTATTCAAAAGAATGTGGAAGGTTTAAGACAAGGTCTCGAGGATGGTGAAGAGAAAGTCTAGTTGGAGTAATGGATGGGAAGAATGGAAAAATTAGAGGTTGTGGTCCAAGAGTATAATTTCTCGGTTTACAAATTTTAGTTTTATAATTATTATTTCCATAGGACTGTATAGAAGACTCTCATATATCTCAACATACACACCCATCTATGAAAGGAATTTGGAAAATAAACTACTCATTACGAAGAATGAGTACAAAAGTAATGGAAGGGAATTTAGTATCTGTTCTTAATAAATGTCATCTTCTCCTGAATTTTCCTCTTCCTACACAGTTTAAGTAGTAATAAGTATGTTTCATCTGGCCTTCCAGATCTCTCAGTGCATCCAAAAAAAAATTCTTTAAGGCCAATCCTGCAACTGTATTTTCTCAAATAGAGATGGAATAAAAGAGAGGGATGGGGGAGAGAGAAATTCATCATAGACACATTTGCTGAAAAAGTCTGGCAGATGAACAAAACATGATTTTTTGAGAGGTTCTGTAATGGATAGATCTTTTTCTCACTTATGTACTTATGTGAAACTAGGAAAGATAGTAAAGTGCAAAAAAAAACCTACCAACTTTAAAAAATTACTAAATCTTAGCAGCTTTGACTCTAGCGACTTATAGTTAAGTTATCCAAATGCTCTTAAGGCTGCCTTTTTATTTCCTTTCATTTTGACACTATAATATAATGTTTCATTTCTCAAAATCAGAATGTGAATCAGATAGATACAGTAAATTGATAAATCCTACATCTGTGATTTTATCTTCAGCAGTAAAAATAATGTCATACCATAAGGTCAAAGATTATTAACTACAAAACATTAAAACTACTGAGTTTAAAATATTTTTCCTATTTTCTAGAGGAAGAGGCCAAGAAGCATACTTTAAATTTTCACATTTTCTCCACACATTAGCTGGGCTACAGTTTTATTTCTAAGGCATAATTAAACAAATATGCCACTTTAGGGAGATTCTATAAGCCATTCAATTCACTTTAGGTTAACAAGAAAGTGAAATCCATAATAAAATATGTTGTTGAATTGTCATTGTACTTAGTCATTTCTTCATAGATTTTTGCATGTTTTGTATTATTTTCCTCACATTATTTCACAAGGGGAAGTTTAGTAAAAATGGTTTTTGATAGTAACAAATAAGCAGAAATCCTTTCAGGATGCCCAAGATGGCATATGGAAAACACTTTTTTTTCTTAATAATCTCTACTGGCATTCATTTAGAAATTGTTGAAATTCTAAGGAGTCACACAACTAGCTACCATTAGAATAGAAAGCCTGCCAGATCCCGTCAGCAAAAGAGTTACTCTTTCAGTCTTGCTCCCCCACATCGCTACCTACAATTTACTTTTAGGGCTATGTGCCCTAAACTGTTTATACGATTGTCAAGGACGAATTGTTCTGATATTCGTACTGTGCTGTTTTACACATTGCTCTGTTAAGAGGTTTCCTAGGGACTAAGGAATCTGTTTATTAGAATTCTTGTGTTGGTGGTGTTTCTTTTAATGAAATGTTCAGTTTATGGTTAGCATTATGACAAGAGACCAAAGCCTTTTTGTCAGGATAGAGGTTTCTTCTCCATGACTGACAAAATCCTTTGACGCTCTCTCTCTGGCTATAAACAAAAAACAAAATAAGAGTTTGAAAGGGTAGAAGTAAGGAGCTCTCTAGAAATTTCTCTACACTTTTGCTTCTATCTTATGAGGGCAAGTCTTACATACCAACTTCAGAGCAGGACCCTGAATGCCCATTTTGGATTATTAATCCCATATTTCAAACTAAAATAGAAGCCAAAAAAATGGAACCTGTACCAAGCTAATTATAATTGAATTCGATTCTGATATTATAGCCAAAAGGGCAAAGAGAAGGGTTCTTAGCAGCTTAGAAGCAGTTTATGTATAGGAAAAATGAAGAACATTACAAGACAAAAAGGCTCTCAGAGATTAGAAGATAAAAAGGTTGATAGCAGGAGAGATTTTTCACCTTTTTACATGGATAAAATATAATATTGGCTTGTTAGGGACTATCTGAATCTGGGAGCGTGTGGAAGCAAGCATTGTAAGTGCCTCCTTGAAACAAGTATCCCTTAACCACAGGAGGGGGTTTGACCCATATTTGGAAAATACCACTCTAAAATTTATCTCTTCCCCTTTCCTTTATATATAAATCACAAAGCACTAAAAGACATGGGACTATAACAAGGCATTGCGTAGTTAGCAAAGAAATGCCTAGCCTTCAAGAGTTGTAGGTTTAAGAAGAGCCAAGTGGAATGAACTAGTCCTTTTGGTTTGCTACTAAAATAGAAAATGGAATATATGGCTGAATCTCTAAAAATGCTAAATTTGATATATGGTTGGGTAAACGACTTGGGCTTTTTGACTTAAGGAAACCTTTTATGTTTTATTCTGTAAATGAAGAAAGAAAGGACTGCTATCTTTGTATAAGGGGTCTATGGAGAAATATGTAAGAACAGCATGCCACATAAATGTGAAATTATAGCAACAAGAGCAAAAAGCCCCTTTTTTTGGTCAATTAGTTTAATATCAAGATTGAATTATTTCAAACATTCACAAAACAGGACTTTATTAATCGCTATCAAGTGTGGCCCAGTCCAGGGAAATCCATATGTCTCTCCAGTTCCCAGATGAGCACTACACAGATTTCTGGAAGTGTTTTCTGCTAATGTCCATGAGCAGACAAGCACTAGACAAATAATACTTGCAGAGTTCTTTTCCTGGCTTCATTTTCCTTACTCCCTTACTTTGTATTTCCGTCCTCCCTGTCTTTCAGGGAGTATAACTGGCTGCTCAAATACTGATTAGTAGCATATAATAATTCTCAATTTAAATTCATGAAAAGTAGTATGAATTGAACAACATCTCAGCTTCGTCTTTTATTTTCTTTTAAGAAGGATTTTCTTAACTCCGTACTATTTGGATGCCTGAGTTCTTTTGGTTTTGAACTCATCTAAGAGATGCCTTCTGTCTAATGCTTGAATTCCTTTTTTTTTTTTCCTTCTTTCTAACCTCACCTGAATGCTGAGAGGAAATCTGTTATTGTTTCTACCTTGTCAGAGTAAATGTTGCTTATTAACTGGTGTCTCACCAGTATGAGAGGTCCCTTTGAACTCCTAGGGAATAAAAACCAGGAGTGTGCTCCATAGAAAGGGTCAATAGCTCATCATTTTATTTCTAAGAATTGCTTGAGAGAGGTTTAAATCCTTTGAGAGAAGTCCACTAAAGTGGAAAAATAAAACAAAACAAAAAAACACAAGGGCCTTAGATGAAATAGTCCATAATTTAAATCTGGCATCCCTACATACAAGTTTTATGACTCTGGCCAAGTTCAGTTTCCTCATCCACAAAGCTAGAAATAGCAATGTATATTTCTGTTAGTCAACTAATAAATGTGAATGCACCTAGTATTAGCTTGATCCATAAAAAAAAAATCATTATTTTTGGAGGCCCCAAATAGTCAATATCAGCAAATTTATATGGTTCATAATATATAGCAGAGGCTTAAATATGATTAGGTAAAAATCTATAATATTTTCTCCTCTCTTCTTTTTTTTTTTTTTTTTCTTGCGGTACGCGGGCCTCTCACAGTTGTGGCCTCTCCCGTTGCGGAGCACAGGCTCCGGACGCGCAGGCTCAGCGGCCGTGGCTCACGGGCCCAGCCGCTCCGCAGCATGTGGGATCCTCCCGGACCGGGGCACAAACCCGTGTCCCCTGCATCGGGGGACCACTGCGCCGCCAGGGAAGCCCTCCTCTCTTCTTTCGTCTTTTGTTTTCTTATCAAATTTATTGGCATATAAAATATTCTTTCAAAACACTCCGTATCTTGCCACTAAATGTAATATCTGGTTAAAGTATACCTCATAGGATATACATATAATCATAAAAATTATGATTATGGAAGTAAGTGTATCTAGAGCTTGTCCCTTGTCCAAATCCACTGAAATGGATCCACTGTATACATGCTTGCTAATATTTTCTAATAATCTGCAGAGCTTTATTCTCCTTTTGTTATGTTTGGAAACTATGAGAGTTAGATTGCATGACTGTGTGTTCAGACTGCCAAATGCCAATAGGAGCAGACTGCACAGGAAGAGAAGTGTGTTCGTTTGACAATGTGTTATACACTATTGATGATGATTTTGAAATCGAAGTTGGTACTCTTGCCTTTTGCTCAGGGATATGAAGTTTTAAAATTGTCTTTATTTCAATTAAAGAGCAATGGTTAGTGCTGTTGTTTATGTTCATCCCTCCTGTCAGTGTATGTGTGTAATTATAACACGTAAGATTTTACTCTCCCAAATGCTTTTGAATTTTGTCCAGAACAACATATTTCTTAAGGTATTTGCATTTATTCAGCAGAGACTATTCATGATGCTGCTTATTTTCTTGATTAAATAGTGTTTACTCAGAGTCGCCTGTCTCCTCTGTTTCTAATTCCTAAGCTGGGACTGCTCATCATCATAGCCCGTGATAGATGCAGGACAGACCCACACGACTTTGGGATTTTTTTCCTGACAGTCCTCAACAAATATTAAGTAACTTAAATTCTTATTGCTTACATTATAGCTTAGAGGAAATATGGAAATAAAAGAATTGGGATTCTTGCTTTCCACCAATATGCAAATTGCTTAGCAGTTTACAAATGTCAGATTCTGAGAGTAAATGATTTTCATTTTCATCACAACAGCTTCTCTAGCTGATAAATGACGATAATTGTACTTGTCTCATACTTGAAACCGATACTGAAGGTCATGCAAAATGCTATAGAGAAACAGGTGAAGAGACATTATTGACTCAAGTGTGTGTTTGTATTTGTGCGCATTTGTCAACCTTCAGGACAGAAGTAGGCTATTTGACCCAGGGGAAGTCGCCAGATTTCAGTGAGCCCCAAAGGCAATACAGAGGGAGAATTTCCACCTCAGGTGTTTCTCCATGAATTACTCCAGATAGTTGCTTGCATGCTGAAAGAAATTCTAGGATGTCATTTCAAGTTTTTGAGAATTATTTCTACACTGTTCTAATGAAATGTCATATACGTGTTTAGAAAATTTCTAATATCCTTTCAAAGGGACCTGAGAAGAGAATCCTGTCATTAGTAGGTGGCTAATATTTGAGAATTACTAGGGATCCAGCAAGAAGACTAGGGCTTAACTATCCAGGTTTTGTTTTCCTCTTAGTACAAAAGGCACTTAAAATGTATGTGTTTCATGGAGATATTTAGCTGAGAAAAAATATGAACCCAAAAATGTGCACTTTGGTGGGGAGAACTTACTAACAGGACAGCCATTTCCCATTTACCACATTTGCAACTTTGTAGCTGGAAAGACACTAGACATGGTTCTCACCGATAAGATGTGAGCAGAAGTGCCTTAAGGATCTTTCATTTTTCTTTCTTTTTGTCACAAAATAAAAACAAATTACATGAGGACAAACCTTTTGCTCTGCTCCCCCCCCAGCTTCCTTTCTGGGGGGATGGCAGTCATAGAGCCTGGAAGTAGAACAGCCAGTATGGAGCCCTAAGAACAAAAGTCTTATCCTGATAATGATAATGTGGAAAGATAGAAGGAGCCTGTGTTCTTGAGGGCATCGTTTGGCCACTATGCCATCTGTGGACTGTCTTTCCGGGGAATTCTTATTGTTGAATATATATAAACTCTTTCCTTATTTATGCTACTGTTGATCAGATTTTCAGTTTCTGGTAGCTGAAAATATTTGTACTGAAAAAAACCCCACCATTCCATTCTCTGCACCAATGTTTTTCAGGTTTTAGTGTGCATCAGAATCACCTAAGGGCTTGCTAAAGCATGGATTGTTGGGTCCACAGTAAGTCTGCAACGACACCTGAGAATTTGCTTTTCTAGCAGGTTCCCAGGTGATGCCAATGCCAGTGGTCCAGCGGCCACACTTTGAGCACCATTGCTCAGAAGAATGATTTTTCTAAAATATAAACTTTAGAGTTTTCCTGGTGGTGCAGTGGTTAAGAATCTGCCTGCCAATGCAGGGGACACGGGTTCGATCCCTGGTCCGGGAATATCCCACATGCCGTGGAGCATCTAAGCCTTTTTGCCACAACTACTGAGCCTGCGTGCCCTAGAGCCTATGCTCTGCAGCAAGAGAAGGCACCACACTGAGAAGCCCATGCACCGCAACAAAGAGTAGCCCCTGCTCGCGGCAACAAAGACCCGATGCAGCCATATATATATAAATTTTAATATGACAATTATCTGCTTAAAATATATTAGTACTATCCCCCAAACCTTTCAAAACAAAAGGCAAGCTCTTTGCAATGATATCTAGATCTGTTTCTCCATCTTTGTCTTTGGTATCTCTTCCATGTTGACCCTAAGCTCCTGACACACTCAACTGTCCATAGTTCCCGGATAGTATTCTCTCTTCTCTGTAGCCACTTTGTAACATACTTTTTCCTCTGCCTAGAATATTCTTCTCTAGTATTTTCTTGACCCTTCTAACTAGTCTTTCAAGACTCAGTCTTCACTTGGCTAAGTCATGGAGTTAAGCACCCTACAGTGTGAAACAATTGCTTACTTTTCGGTCCTATGCATGTACTTTTCTTGGAGTGGAGTCTGTGGCATTCAGGCACTCACCTCCATAGCTCTAGTGCCCAACATAGATGCTGAAACATAGGAAGTACTCAGTTAAAGGCTTGCTGAGTGAAAGACTGAGTATTTGTTGAAGCATCAGGAATGTTATGTGTTTATGATATAGTTCTTTTATACCCATAATATGAAATAGAACTTCCCTCTTTCTGTATAGATGTTTGTTGTTTATAATAACACAATTTAATACTTTATTATAATCACTTTCATCACAGTTTTAAAATAATTTTGATGGGTGACCTTTGAACATAGTCCCTTGCAAGGGACAAAGGCCTTGTTTTCTCTCTCTCTCTCTCTTCTTTTTTTTTTGATGCAACAGAAATTGAAACCAGAAAATTCTCACAGAACAGATGCCCTTGCAATTGAAAAGCACTCCCTCTAATAATGCTTGGCATAATTTTTGTTAGGTTTGTATCTGTGGTATAATTACATGATGATTTTAGTGGAAATTATAAAGAAGTATTTTACAAAGGAATGGAATATTTTATGTGTAGTTATATGTAAATTTACTCTTATAAATATGCAAGCTTTCTTTTTCACATGGGTATTTGCTTAAGGATCACTCTGATAAATGCAAACAAGCCTCATATTATTTATTAGAAGATTGCTGAGATATATAACAGTAATTGTCATACCACTCTGTAGCATTCACTTCCAGAATCTGCAGTTGTTCCGATTGACTGATAATGCACAGTAAAAATTGGCGTATTTATAAATTCTGTTGAGATACTAAAATATCTAAGTTTTTATTTTCTTCAGATGCATAAATCACTTTTTATGTGCATGTTGTTATTTACCAAGCTAATCTGGCTTTCAAATGAGGCAAAAGCTCTAGTTTGTACAATGTGATTCCTGATAGGATCATTCATAGCAGTGTTAATCTAATAATAGATAAGAGAAGTATAAAGGATGAAAAGTTTGATCTGTGGAATCCTGTATGATACAATATATCATAAGAGGAATGTTCCACTACTGCCTGTGTTTTCCCAATGTTAAATTTGAGGTACAAATAACATTAGTGTCCATTTCACAACAAGATGTACAAGACTCTTCTTTCCTTTATAAGGTAAATAGCAGCATTTCCATAAGAAAATTAAAACAAACAAAAAACTTGAGTTCAGTTCATTTCAGTTAATATAACACCACTTGTTGAGAGTCTTCTGCTTCATTAGCACTGTCTAAATATTCTGGGAAGCGCTTGAATGCATAGATGCATAAAGACATAAGGATAAACACTAAAATTATTTTGCAATGCTTAGTATTTTAGGCCAACTTCAGAAGATAGTGGCTTGGTTTCAGCCATGGCAAATGTCCATTGCTTATTTCCTTATTCTCTGTGCATCAAAATGTTTAATTATTCAAGAGATGTTCTTGTTTTCTAAGTGAAACTCAGGAAAGAGCATGACAGGTCCCTAGAGTGATACTGAGATATTGTCATAAAGACTTTCTTTAAATAATTTAAATTCTGAAACATGGTCAGAAAATGTTAAGAGCTTAAATACATCTCAAGACATACAAATCATGTATTACTGAATTCTCGAGGATAGACACACTGGCTCTGTTTTTCTCCCTTTTATGGCATGATATCATGTTGGAAAAATCAGGTAACACTTGAGGCAGAGGAAATTCTAAATGCCTTCTTGGTATGGTTGGCACCATCTCTTCATGGCAAATAAGTCACATGATACCTAGAATCAGGGTCCCATCCAGCGTATCACCAATGGAGGCAGTTCCTCCAGACCCACTCCTGGTCTAAGTGTTTCTCATACAAGTAGCCACCAGGGAGAGTGAGAAAACTATGCAGGCTCTTTGTTCTAGGAGGACCCATGGCTTCAATACATCTATAACTGTTTTACAATTACCAGGCAAATGAGACTGCTTTGCTCTGTGTCTCCGGTTACTAAACTTGTATTATGACTTATTTATTTCACCACAGATATTTTAAACCTGATTTACCTTTTTATGATAGTGTAGATGGCACTAACCTGCTGCCTGGATACCCTCCCCACTCTGATTGGGCTTTGACACTTCACTGTGATTTGCTCTATGGGGGTCACCCTCTCAATCCACTTGATCTAGACACCCTATGCTGACTATTCACCCTTGGCCCCTTCACCCTTGGACCTACCTAATGGCTTTTGAACTAAATTTTTTGGAAAGGAAGGAAAGGAAAAAGCTTTTTGTTAAGTCTTAATTGTCTCTACCATATTAAAATTATATATAAGTATTCAGAAGAATTATTTTTAATTGGTCCTTTGAGGACAAGTTTTCAGCAGGAATGCAGACTTCTATCTGTTTCTCTACTATAGCTTTAAATACAAACAAAACAATGAGCAGTGTTGGGATACACTAACAAGACAGTGTTACCTTTAGTTTCAGTTTCAGGTTGGATTGAAGAGAAGCAGATAGAGTGAGGAGCCTTGTTTCAATTAATTCACCCTTATGATTACAGGGCACCCAGGAAAATAAAGACAAGATCTAGTTATCAATGATTATCCAATTCTAATGGCCTAAATATTGAGGTCCAGATAGATTCTAAATAGCTCTGGTTTCTTCAGATCCCACAGATAGGGATAAACACATTTTTTTTTGCGCTATGCGGGCCTCTCACTGCTGTGGCCTCTCTGGTTGCGGAGCACAGGCTCTGGACTCGCAGGCCCAGCGGCCATGGCTCACGGGCCCAGCCGCACCGCGGCATGTGGGATCCTCCCGGACCTGGGCACCAACCCATGTCCCCTGCATCGGCAGGCGGACTCTCAACCACTGCGCCACCAGGGAAGCCCTAAAACACATATTAACAATTGTTTTATGTGAAGGCAAATAGTACTTGAAAATATGTGATAATAGGTAGAAACACTGAAATACTCCTCAAAGTGCATAGAAAACTTTTTATCTTTAATTCTTCTTGAAATGCTCTGCATTTCTGGCAAACCATGTAGATAAGCTTCTTTTATTAATTCAGCCAACACTTATTGAATTTTCACTGTGTACTAATTAGGTAGTTCAGTGTAATGTGTCAAGTGCTATGATTCAGATGAGAGCAGTATTCTCTGGATGTGCATACAGTCATCCCCTCATGATATGGTCAAGGAGAGGCTCACGGGAGCCTCTATTTGAGCACCACCTTGAAGGAAGAGTCAGGAGAACATAGGGCATTGGATCAGGAAGTATGACCACTCAGAAGCTTGAGAGCACAGGTTTGCAGCACCACAGGTCATTCAGTTTATTGGATCTTAGTATTTAAGGTGGGGAGTTGTGAAAGGCAGTATTCTAAAGATATTCCCCTAAGATTTGTATACCTTGGTTATTCATCGAGCACTAATCTAGGTGCTGGCCGAAGAAACTTTGCATATGTGATTAAAATTACATTCCTGAAAATGGAGAAATTATCTTGGATTATTAGGGTGGGGCAAATCTAATCACTTGAGCCATTAGAAGCAAGGACATTTCCCCAAGTGGAGTCAGAGAGTTGCAGCCAAACGGTGAGGCAGAATGGGAAGAAAGATTTGAAGTGTGAGGAGGAATTGACCCACTATTGCTGGCTTTGAAGAGGGACAATAGCCAGGGAATGTGGATGGCCTCTAGAAGCTGAAAATGACCCCCCGAAGGTCAGCAAGTAAAGAAGAACCTCAGTTCTACAGATGCAAGGAACTGAATTCAACCAACAATTTGAATGAGCTTGGAAGCCAATTCTTCTCAGAGCCTCCTGTTAAGAGTCCAACTAGCTAAGACCTTATTTCTGTCCTTGTGAATCCAACAGCAGAGAAAACAGCCTAGTCAACCAGAACTTGTAACCAACGAGACTGTGAGATAATAAATTGGTGTTGTTTTAAGCCACTAAATTGTGGTAATTTATGTCAGCAAAGCAAAACTAATAGAGGAGTAATGGTGAAAAACGAACCTAGAAGCAGTGATTCTTAACCAGGCAGAATGGTGTCCCCCAGAGGACATTGACAATAACTAGAGAGATTTTTGTTTGTCACAACAGGTGGGCGTTGGGGAGATGGAGTGGTGTTTGCTACAGACATCTAGTAGGTAGAGGCCAGAGATGCTACTAAAATTTTATAATGCACAGAACAGCCACCACAGCAAAGTATTATGTGGCCCAAAATATCAAGTATCAAAGCTGAGAAATCCTAGATGAGAAGTAGACAAGCACTGGCTAGATCATCAAAGGTCTTATATGCCTTGATCCTAAGGAGTTTGTATTTTATCTTCAAGGCTATGACAGCCATGGAAGGTTATTTTGTGCTCTTTTCTCTCCCTAGCTAGATGGAGAATATGTTAAATTCTTTTGTTGAAAAAGTGCACCAAGCAAGACTACGTTCATTATTAGAAGCAGTTCTGTTATTTAGCAAACATCAACTGAAAAAGTAGCTAATAAATGAAATCACATCAAACTTCTTTGCTGCTGATCTAACATAAATAATTATTTGTCTAAGCAAGTGGTCATTTAAAAAGTAATAATAATTGCCAAAAAGGTGACTTACAATGATGAGTCATTCTTAAAACTGGAAGCCTAATGATATTTTAGAAAAATATTTTAAAGAAAACACCAGAAGGAAGATTTCACTTAATTAATTTCCTGTGTCTTTATCTTTGTGAAGATGGCTCATCATATTAGTGATTTTACTTATTCACGTAAAATTCTCTGCTTGGTTAGTTTACTGTATAATTAGGCTATTGAACATCTACTTCCTTTAAATCCCTTTGTCTTAATCTTTTATATATATATAGAAGCACTGTTGCTGGATCTTACAGTTAAGACCATGTTTACATTTGTCAGAAACTGACAAACTGTTTTCCATAGTTACTATACCATTTTGCATTCCCATCAGCAATGAATCTTTTAGTGTTTTTCGTTTGTTTGGTTTTTGTTTTTGTTTTTTTCATTTATCTGCAGCTTGCATTTCCTGGATGAGCCTAAAACTTTGTTGATCCTGTAAATGCCTTAAAAAGTCAGGAGTAAAAAATAAGTTCCCTTTTATCTCCTTAAACTCTCACAAACAATTAGCATATTTCATATTGGTAAGGATGATTGATAAGAATAATTCAGAAGTTCTGATTGTACTGATTTTTACTCACATTCTTAAGATTTCAATTGGAATTTTAATATAAAAATATATTCACTTAGTATGTGCTTGACCTAACTTATCCCAGACTGTTCCCTCCTTTAAAATAATGACTCCTATTGACTTGTCCTTCTTGATTATTAGATTGTATTATTTTTGAGTTATTACATTTCTTAGTTAATATACCTTATCATCATTGGTGCATACAGGCCCTCTCTTGTTTTCACTGATTTGTTTAGTTTGTGTGGTTCATGCTAAATGGGCATTTTCTCTGGGCAATTTTAATTCATGTAAATGGTATACAGTTATATATCTCATTCTGTTTTTTTCCACTAAGTACTCTGTTTTTAAACTCTACCCACAGTATTCTACCTGCGTCCATCCAGCACATTTTAACTCTCCCAGTGTTGTCACTGTCCCAGTGATGTACACCCAGGTTATCTCCTCCCACTCTCCATTATGCAAATATTGTCACTGTGACACCTTCATATATAAAAATGTACAATTATTTGTCTAAGCATGCAAGGCATGCCAGTGATTTCTTTGGAATACAGACTATGGAGCAAAATTCACAATGATAGGATATTCATCTTATACATTTGACTCAAATATGTCAGCAGTCTCCAATGAATGTACACTCTGGTTCATGAGCAACAACAGTGGTATCATCAGCTTTCTGGTTTTGTTGGCCTTTTAGCTATGAAATGATAACACATTGTAATTTAAACATGTTCATGACTTAGAACATTTCTTCATGTGTGTGTTAGATTTAGGGCTTCCCTTTTATGTAAATTGCCCGGTCATGATTTTTGCCTGCTTTTCTTTTACAGTGGCTATCTATTCCTTGTTAATTTGCAGGAATTCCTTGTATATTATATATTAATCTTTTGTGAATATTATTCATTCAAAATATCTTCTCCATTTTGTCTTCTGTATATTGATTTTGTCTGAACATACCTTCATTGAACAGAAAGCCTTAATATTGATTTAATAAAATGTATCTCCTCCTCTCCCACAGCATGGTTTGTATTTTGTTTTATTTTTTTAAGTCATTTGCTCACCTTGGGTCTCAAAGATATTTGCCCACATTTTACTCTATTAACTTTATAATTTTGCCTTTCAAATATATGTTCTTTTAATTAACTTTTTAAATTTCAGGAATAGTTTTAGACTTACGGAAAAATTGTGAAGATAGTACAGAGAGTTCCAATATACCCCACACTCAGTTTTCTCTATTATTAACATATATTAATATAAATTAGCATGCTATATGATACCACTAAAGAACAAAATTGATACATTATTATCAACTGAAGTCCATGCTTTATGCAGATGTCCTTAGTTTTTTACCAAGTGCCCTTTTTCTCTTCTGGGATCCCTTCCAGGACCACAACACATTTAGTCATTGTGTCTTCTTAGACTTCTCTTGGCTGAGATGGTCTTTCAGACATTCCCTGTTTTTGATAACCTTGATGGTTTTGAGGAATACCGGTTTGGCATTTTGTAAAATGTCCCTTTATTGGGATTTGCCTGATTTGTCTGATGTTTTTCTCATGCTTAGTCTGGGGTTATGGGTTTAGAAGAAGAAGATCACAGAAGAAGATGCCATTTTCGTCACATCCTATCAAGGTCACATACTTTCAACATGATTTATCGTTGTTGATATTGGCCTTGCTCACCTAGCTGATATACCGTTGACTATGTTTTTCCTCTAAATAGTTACTTTCTCTCCCCTTTTCCACACCGTACTCTTTAAGAGGAAGTCACTGTGCACAGCTCACTAAAGAAGTGGAGAATTATACTAAATCTTGTTGAGGGCAAAGTATCTATGAAAATTATTGGAATTTATCCATTTAGGAGATTTGTCTATTCCCCCATTTATTTATTTATTCAATCATTTATTTATAGAAGTACAGACTCATGGAAACTTATACTTTGTGTTATAATCCAGCACTACTTTAATTATTTTGATACTCAAATTGTGCCAGGTTTGGCCCTTGTTTCAGTTGGCTTCTGTGCCCCTTCGACATACTCCAATCTTCATGATTCCTGGAGTACTTCCTTACTTTCTGGCACTGTAAGATACACCAGGCTCATCTTGTGTATTTCCCGCCCCAGTCCTAGAATCAGCCGTGTCTCCAAAGAGCCCTGGTTTCTTTTATTGGAAAATGGTATTAGAAACCAAGATCTCAGCACTAGGTATACTCATCGCTACTGGTTCTAGGCCCTTACAGCTAACAGAGCAAGGATATATATAATACGTATAATATATATAACATTATAGGTAGAGGTAATATATCATACTATATGATAAATATATATAATATAATCTCCATATATGCAAATTTACAAATATTTCTATATGTTACCTTTTATACCAACATTAAGCTAAGCCTGAATTCATACTGATATCTCCAACTCTAATCCATTAACACATGTATTATTCTAACCCTCCTCTCCTTTCTTATCTGTAACTTCCTACCCCAATAGTAAAAAACCTGGCTCCATCCATTTACTTAACTGTTCAGTTCGGGTAAATGTGTATGTTTCAGAATTCTTAACCTGTAAGTCCATGGGGAACAGCTAGAGCACAGTGCTTAATTACAGTTACTTTTTTCTTTAGTCTTACATAATCCACTCATTTCCAAAGTTACATAGGTTAGCACCTTTTCACCCACCCCCTAGAATAAGATACTTTCACACTTTTGTAGTACAATTACATTATTTTATCATATTTTGCACTTCACCCTGACCTCCTGAAGTTTTAAAAATCTGCATACATTAAGATTCGTTCTTTGTGATGTGAAGTTCTACTGGTTTTGACAAATGCATGATATCATGTATCCCCCATTATATTATCATATGAAATATCACTCCCCTGCATAATTCCCTACTCAATCCCTTCCCTGCACCCCTGAACTTTTGACAACCACTAATCTGTTGCCTCCTCTATTTTTTGCCTTTTCCAGAAGGCCAAATAAATAGAATCATGTATCGTAGAGCCTTTTCAGAATATATTCTTCACTTACCGATATGCACTTAAGATTCATTCAAGTCTTTGTGTAGTTTGATAGCTTATTCCTTTTTATTGCTGTATAGTTTTCCATTGTATGAATATACAATGGTTTGTTTAACTGTTCACCTTTTTGAAAGGAGATCTTGGTTGCTTCCAGTTTTTGGTAATTGTTCATAAAGTTATTATGAACATTTATGGGCTATTCTTTGTGTGGACATAAGTTTCAAATCAAATTATGTGATTGCTGTATCATATAGTAAGAAAATATTTAGCTTTGTAAGAAACTGCCAAATTGCCTTCCAAAGTGAATGTACCACTTTGCGTTCCTCCTAGTAAAGAATGAGTTTCTTTGCTCAACATCTTTGTGTCAGCAATTGATATTGCTAGTATTTTTCAGATTTTAGCCATTCTAACACATGTTTAATTATATCTAGTTGTATGGGTCTTCGCTGCTGCACACGGGCTTTCTCCAGTTACAGCAAGCGGGGGCCACCCTTCATTGCGGTGCGCGGGCCCCTCATTGTGGTGGCTTCTCTTGCTGCAGAGCACGGGCTCTAGGCACGTGGGCTTCAGTAGTTGTGGCTTGCGGGCTCTAGAGCGCAGGTTCAGTACTTGTGGCGCACGGGCGTCGTTGCTCTGCGGCATGTGGGATCTTCCCGAACCAGGGCCCGTGTCCCCTGCATTGGCAGGCGGATTCTTAACCACTGCACCACCAAGGAAGCCCTAATTTGCATTTTTCTAATAAAAAACAATGTTGAAAATATTTTTGTATGTTTATTGCCATCTGTATATCATCTTTGGTGAGGTGCCTCTTCAAATCTTTTACCCACTTTTTAATTGGGTTGTTTGATTTCTTATTGTTGACTTTTGAATACAAGTCCTCTACCAGATATGAGTTTTACAAATATTTTCTCCCAGTTCATGGTGTATCTTTTCATTCTCTTGACACTGTTTTTCAAGCAGCATAGGTTCTTAATTTACTAAAGTGCAACTGCTAAATTTTTTTCTTTCATGGATCATGCATTTGGTGTTTTATCTAAGTTTATCACCAACCACAAAGCATGTAGATTTCCTTCTAGAAGTTGCATAGTTTTCTGTTTTACATATGGGTCTATGTTCTACTTTTAGTTAATTTTTCTAAAAATGTGTGTAGGTCTGTGTCTAGGGTCTTCTTTTTTTTTTTTTTTTTTGGCATATGTACATCCCATCGTCCGGGGTCATTTGTTGAAAAGACTATTCTTTCTCCATTGAATTGCCTTTGAATCTTTGCCAAATATTGGTTGACTACATTTGTGTGGATCTATTTCTGGGCTGTCTATTCTTTTCCATTCATCTAACTATCTATTCCTTCACCAATACCATGCTGTACTGATTACTGTAGATTTATAGTAGGTCTTGAAATTGAGCAGAGTGAGTCCCTCAACTTTGTTCTTCATCATATTATATTGGATAATCTATGAATTTTGCCTTTACATATAAACTTTAGAATCACTTTGTCAATGTCTGTAAAATAGCTTGCAGATATTTTGATTGGGTTGTGTTGAACTAGTAGATTGAATTTGAAAAAATTGGCATCTTAGCAATATTGAATCTTCATCCATGAACAAGAAATGTCTGTTCATTTATTTAAATGTTCTCTTATTTCTTTCAACAGTGTTCTGTAGCACATATAGGTTTTTTTTAATTGTTTTAACTGAAGTATAGTTGATTTAAAATGTTGCGTTAGTTTTTGCTGTTCGGCGAAGTGAATCAGCTATATAGGGGTTTGGGTTTTTTTAATATTTATTTATTCATTTGGCTGTGCCAGGTCTTAGTTGTGGCGCACGGGCTTAGTTGCTCCGCGGCATGTGGGATCTTCCCGGACCAGAGATCAAACACGTGTCACCTGCATTGGTAGGCGGATTCTTAAACCAC
This sequence comes from Delphinus delphis, assembly GCF_949987515.2. NCBI lineage: Eukaryota > Metazoa > Chordata > Mammalia > Artiodactyla > Delphinidae > Delphinus > Delphinus delphis. Next base: position 69,294,112 of record NC_082684.1, on the reverse strand, counting down.
TGCACCGCCAGGGAAGTCCCTTATGTTTACCTTTTTTTAATATTTATTTATTTGCCTGCTCTGGGACTTAGTTGTGGCATGCAGGATCATTTAGTTGCAGCATGTGGGCTCTTAGTTGTGGCATGTGGGATCTAGTTCCCTGACCAAGGATCGAACCCAGGCCCCCTGCATTGGGAGTGCGGAGTCTTAACCAGGCATATAAGTTTTTAATGTAACCAAATTGGCCTTTGTACATGATGTTTGTAAGGAATCCAGTGTTATATGTATATATATATGTATATATATATGTATATATATTCACTGAACACCATATACTCAACAATCTATGCTCCTCTGTTGATTTGTGGCTTCATCTTCATCGAATATTTAATTTCATGGACACATTTGCTTATAAGATCTCTATTTTGTCCATTAGATATTTTTTCCATTAATGCTATATATAATTTTCTGACCAAATCTTTGAAATGGTTATTAATACCCAGTAGAAAAGTCCCATTGTTTCTTTTTAATGTTGAATTGTTGATTTAATACAATTTTTAAATTAATTTTTTAAATGAAATTTTAAATTTATACCTAAGTAAGTATGTAAGGTTCTTAGGAAATTCTCTATGGTGTATTGCTTGTATTTTCACCAAATTTTAGGGGATTTTAAATCTTTAGAATATGTTATCCTGTTGAAGAACATGGACTACCTCTCAATTTATTTAGTTCTTATATCCCATGCTAAATTTTTTTAAATTAAAATTTTGATTTATTTTTTGCTAAAGTTAGTTACCATGTAGTTTATTTTTTTGTTATTAGGAATGTTATGATATTTTTATTATATTTTTCACTACATTACTGCTACAAGAGATGAATCGCATTGGTATTTGTAGGTTTGACTCTGTTCTAATAGTTTATTCTCACTTTTAAATTTATTTGTGTCGGTAGATGATTATATCATTCCCAAATAGTATCCATTTTTCTACTTCCCTTTCAATTTTTAAATCTCTTATTTCTTTTCTTTTTTTTTTTACACCTTTATTGGAGTATAATTGCTTTACAATGGTATGTTAGTCTCTGCTTTATAACAAAGTGAATCAGTTACACATACACATATTATCCCCATATGTCTTCCCTTGTGCATCTCCCTCCCTCCCACCCTCCCTATCCCACCCCTCTAGGTGGTCACAAAGCAGGAGCTGATTTCCCTGTGCTATGCGGCTGCTTCCTACTAGCTATCGATTTTACATTTAGTAGTGTATATATGTCCATGCCACTCTCTCACTTTGTCTCAGCTTACCCTTCCTCCTCCCCATGTCCTCAAGTCCATTTTCTAGTAGATCTGCATCTTTATTCCCATCCTGCCCCTGGGTTCTTCATAACCATTTTTGTTTGTTTTTTTTTTTAGATTCCATATATGTGTGTTAGCATACGGTATTTGTTTTTCTGACTTACTTCACTCTGTATGACAGACTCTAGGTCCATCCACCTCACTACAAATAACGCAATTTTGTTTCTTTTTATGGCTGAGTAATGTTCCATTGTATATATATGTGCCACATCTTCTTTATCCATTTGTCTGTCGATGGACACTTAGGTTGCTTCCATGTCCTGGCTATTGTAAATAGAGCTGCAGTGAACATTGTGGTACGTGACTCTTTTTGAATTATGGTTTTCTCAGGGTATATGCCCAGTAGTGGGTTTGCTGGGTCGTATGGTAGTTCTATTTGTAGTTTTTTAAGGAACCTCAATACCGTTCTCCATAGTGGCTGTATCAATTTACATTTCCACCGACAGTGCAAGAGGGTTCCCTTTTCTCCACACCCTCTCCAGCATTTACTGTTTGTAGATTTTTTGATGGTGGCCATTCTGACTGGTGTGAGGTGATACCTCATTGTAGTTTTGATTTGCATTTCTCTAGTGATTAGTTATGTTAAGCATCCTTTCATGTGTTTGTTGGCAATCTGTATATCTTCTTTGGAGAAATGTCTATTTAGGTCTTCTGCCCATTTTTGGATTGGGTTGTTTGCTTTTTTGATATTGAGCTGCCTGAGCTGCTTGTAAATCTCTTATTTCTCTTCCTTTCTTTACTGCATTGGCCTTGACTTTCAGAGCTAACCTAACCTTAAAGGAAAACTTCTAAAGTTTAAACTGATTGTAGAATTTTGACACATTATTTTTATCAGGTTGACCGTTCTCTTTTATGTGTAGCTTGCTAAGAGTTGCTATCATAAATAGTTGTTGAACCGTATTAAATGATTTTATTTTTCTGCACTGAGTTGATTATCTGATTTTTCTCTTTTAGATGATTAGTTTAATAAATTACATTAATACATTTTCTGATGTTAAACCAACCATACATTCCTTGGAGTAATGCTACTTAATCATGATTCATAATTTTTAAATTCAGTGTTCAATTCATTTACTAGTATTTTACTTAGAGGTTTTATATCAAAAGTCTTGTGTGGGTCAAGACTATAAAAGTATTATAAATAACTGAGTGTAGCCAAAGTAATAACATTGTCATTTCACTTCATGTTAGAAAATTTGTCAACTAAGTGTTAATAAGTAATCATTTCAATAGTGCTAGCTGTAAGACATTGTGAATGTCACTAGAAAATTCTCAGAGTCTCAATCTCACCATTTATAATGTTAAGGGTTTTAAGTAGGTGATTCTTAAATTTTTTTCAAACTCTTTCTAACAAATGCTTGAGTCTTCCTAACAGTTGAACTCATTTTTCAGTAATGAGTTTAGGGCATTCATGAGGTATTCAAGTGAAGATGTATAGCTTCAATGATGTAAGTATGGTCCTTAGAAGTTGAAGTCTGAGCTTAATAATCAACCTCGAATGCAAATTAAGTTAAAAGGAATGAAAAAGATTTTCTAAGAGGGTTAGTAGTGTTAGAAGTGGCTAAAGGTATTCTCTCTCCTGAAAGATACCACATTTTAATCAATAGTAGTAGGGAAAAGAAAAAAACACTAAAGAGATTTATATGGGATGTCCTGAGTCATGAGAAAAACCCAATTTGAAATGTATCTCAGACATCAAAGGAAGATAGCAATTACATATTAGTTTTCTCTTGTTGTATAGCAGTATTACCACAGACTTAATGACTTAAAAGAGCATGCATTTATTATCTCACAGTATCTGTGGATGTAGTCTCTGGGCACAATTTAAGTAGGTCCTTGCAAGCGTACAGTCAAGGTGTTTACCAGGGCTGGGTTTTCATCCAAGTCTTACCTGAAGAATAAACCTCTTTTTTTTTTTTTTCTTTATCTTAAGACTTTTTAAAGAGCAATTTTAGGTTAGCAGCAAAGTCGAGAGGAAGGTACAGAGATTTCCCATATACCCCCTCCCCGCCATACATAGCCTCCCTATTTCAACATCCCCTACCAAATTGTACATTTGTTACAACTGATGAACCGACATCGACACATTATAATCACCAAAGTCCATTGTTTACGTTAGGGTTCACTCTTGATGTTGTACATTCTGTGGGTTTGTACAAATGCATAATGACATAGACCCAACATTGTAGTTTCATACACAGTATTTTCACTGCCCTAAAAAACCCCTCTGTGGTCTACCTATTCATCCCTTCCCCTCCCCACCAACTCCTTGCAACTGCTGATCTTTTTTTACTGACTCCACAGTGTTGCCTTTTCTACAATGTTGTAGAGCTGGAATCATATAGGGTGTAGCCTTTTCAGTTTGGCTTCTTTCACTTAGTAATATGCATTTAAGTTTCCTCCATGTCTTTTCATGACTTGGTAGTTAATTTCTTTTTAGCACTGAATAATATTCCATGGTCTGGATATAACACAATTTATTTATCCATTCACCTTCTGAAGGACATCTTGGTTGCTTCAAGTTTTGGCTATTATGAATAAAGCTTCTATAAATATCCATGTGCAAGTTTTTGTGTGGACATAAATTTTCAACTCCTTTGGGTAAATACTGAGTGCATTTGCTGAATTGTATGGGAAGAGGATGTTCAGTTTCATAAGAAACTGCCAATCTGTCTTTCAAAGTGGCTGTACCATTTTGCATTCCACGAGCAATGAATGAGAGTCTCCATTGCACAACATCCTCGTCAGCATTTGGTGCTGTCGGTGGTGTGGATTTTGGCCATTCTAATAGGTGTGTAACAATTCTCTTTTAAACTCAGGTAGCTGTTGGTCTCATGTTTGTAGGACTGAGGGCTTTAGTTTCTTACTGGCCTCAGTTCCTGGAGGCCACCTGTGGTTCCTTGCTTCATTGGAGTCCCTAATATGGCTGCTTGTGTCCTCAACACCAGCAAGGGAGCGGGAGACACCAAGAGAGTTAAGTAGTGTCACGTGAAGCCACGAGTTCCATTAAGTTGAAGATTTTTTAAACTGTTTATGTAATTTTGTAACTATATTTAGTTGAATTAAGAAGTGATTTGGAATTGATACAAAGAAAACCTGATGTGCACATCAGTATTCCCTAAAGCTAGTCTGTACAATAAGGAAAGATAAAAAGTCAGTTCCTAAAGACATATATAGAAGGGGAGGTTTAATGTTGCTTTCTTTTGTTCTTTGGGTAGGAAAAATACTGAACAAAATTAACATTTCCTCAATACTTTAATTAAAAATATATGTTTTATTGAAATGTCTAACTTTGTACTTGTTAATAAGGTAGTTATCCAAACTAGTATTATTTTTGATACTAATATTTTTATTTAAATAATGGCTTAGATTTTACTAAACATCTAATATATATTCATTTATTTCTTTAAAATGTGCCAAGTTTTAGGCAAAATATTGTGATAACACTATTTTGTTTACTTTTATTTTTCCTTTATTTCCTTTATTGTTTCATTTATTTTTCATAAAAACTTCACAATATGTTGCACGATGGTCCACTGCAATGCACTATTACTTCATTTAAAATTTGAACAATGAATAGGGCATTTGAAGTACGTTAAACATTAAAATGTAATTTATTCACTCACATACTGGAAAGGGCAAGGCATCCATTTCCTAGTTACAGCTCTACATCAAACAGAAAACTCAGGGCCCTGAGTCAGTCATCTTTTCCATCATGCCTTATCTGTTGTTTGTTCTCATATATTTTCCACAAAGAGCAAACATGGCTACCAGCCCCTCCAGACATGTAACATTTCTTTTCCAATAATTCCAGCTGTGGTTCTGGGCTGAAACATCACTGAGATTAATTGGCCAGTGTGGGTCCTGAGCCCACCAGTTGTGTAAGGGAAGTAAGGTCTGCTCTACCCTGAACACATGGACTCAGATGGGGAGGATTTCCTCAAAGGAAAGTCAGAATACTGTATCAAAAGAAAGAGGAAAAGAGGTTAAGAAAGGACAAACACAGGGTGGGCGGGGCTGGGAGCTGAGGCTCAGGCTTCCTGGGAGCGCAGGGAGAGGACTGAAGGTGTGGGCACAGCCTGCAGGGGGTTAGTGCACCACGGCTAGCCTGCAGGGAGTCTGGGAAAAAGTCTGGAGTTGCCAAAGAGGCAAGAGATTTTTTCTTCCCTCTTTGTTTCCTGGTGCGCGAGGAGAGGGGATTAAGAGCACTGCTTAAAGGAGCTCCAGAGGTGGGCGCGAGCTGCAGCTAACAGCGCGGACCCCAGAGACGGGCGGGAGACGCTAAGGCTGCTGCTGCCGCCACCAAGAAGCCTGTGTACAAGCACAGGTCACTATCCACACCCCCTTTCCGGGGAGCCTGTGCAGCCCACCACTGCCAGGGTCCCGTGATCCAGGGACAACTTCCCCGGGAGAACACACGGTATTCCTCAGGCTGGTGCAATGTCCCGCCGGCCTCTGCCGCTGCAGGATCGCCCCGCATCATGCCACTCCCTCCCCCCGGACTGAGTGAGCCAGAGCCCCTGAATCAGAAGCTCCTTTAACCCCGTCCTGTCTGAGCGAAGAACAGATGCCCTCCAGCGACCTACACGCAGAGGCGGGGCCAAATCCAAAGCTGAACCCAGGGAGCTGTGCGAACAAAGAAGAGAAAGGGAAATCTCTCCCAGCAGCCTCAGGAGCAGCGGATTAAATCTCCACAAACAACTTGGATGTACCCTGCATCTGTGGAAGGCCTGAATAGACAACGAATCATCCCAAATTGAGGAGGTGGACTTTGAGAGCAAGAGTTATTATTTTTTCCTCTTTTCCTCTTTTTGTGAGTGTGTATCTGTATGCTTCTGTGTGAGATTTTGTCTGTATAGCTTTGCTTTCACCATTTGTCCTAGGGTTCTATCCGTCCATTTTTGTTTTGTTTTTACTTAAAAAAATTTTTTTCTTAATAATGACTTTTTTATTTTAATAACTTACTTTATGTTATCTTACTTTATTTTATTTTATCCTCTTTCTTTCTTTCTACTTTTTCTCCCTTTTATTCTGAGCCGTGTAGATGAAAGGCTCTTGGTGCTGCAGCCAGGGGTCAGTGCTGTGCCTCTGAGGTGGGAGAGCCAACTTCAGGACACTGGTCCACAAGAGACCTCCCAGCTCCATGTAATATCAAATGGCAAAAATCTCCCAGGGATCTCCATCTCAACACCAACACCCAGCTTCACTCAACGACCAGCAAGCTACAGTGTTGGACACCCTATGCCAAACAAGCAAGACAGGAACACAACCCCAACCATTAGCAGAGAGGCAACCTAAAATCATAATAAGTCCACAGACACCCCAAAACACACCACCAGACGTGGACCTGCCCACCAGAAAGACAAGATCCAGCCTCATCCACCAGAACACAGGCTCTAGTCCCCTCCACCAGGAAGCCTACACAACCCACTGAACTAACTTTAGCCACTGGGCTAAAGCCACTGGCACCAAAAACAATGGGAACTACGAACCTGCAGCCTGCAAAAAGGAGACCTCAAACACAGTAAGACAAGCAAAATGAGAAGACAGAAAAACACACAGCAGATGAAGGAGCAAGATAAAAACCCACCAGACCTAACAAATGAAGAGGAAATAGGCAGTCTACCTGAAAAAGAATTCAGAATAATGATAGTAAAGATGATCCAAAATCTTGGAAATAGAATAGACAAAATGCAAGAAACATTTAACAAGGACCTAGAAGAACTAAAGATGAAATAAGCAACGGTGAACAACAGATCAATAGCAGACTAACTGAGGCAGAAGAACGAATAAGTGACCTGGAAGATAAAAGAGTGGAAATAACTACTGCAGAGCAGAATAAAGAAAAAAGAATGAAAAGAACTGAGGACAGTCTCAGAGACCTCTGGGACAACATTAAACACACGAACATTTGCATCATAGGGGTTCCAGAAGAAGAAGAGAAAAAGAAAGGGACTGAGAAAATATTTGAAGAGATTATAGTTGAAAACTTCCCTAATATGGGAAAGGAAATAGTTAATCAAGTCTAGGAAGCACAGAGAGTCCCATACAGGGTAAATCCAAGGAGAAATATGCCAAGACACATATTAATCAAACTGTCAAAAATTAAATACAAAGAAAACATTAAAAGCAGCAAGGGAAAACAACAAATAACACACAAGGGAATCCCCATAAGGTTAACAGCTGATCTTTCAGCAGAAACTCTACAAGCCAGAAGGGACTGGCAGGACACATTTAAAGTCATGAAGGAGAAAAACCTGCAACCAAGATTACTCTACCCAGCAAGGATCTCATTCAGATTTGATGGAGAAATTAAAACCTTTACAGACAAGCAAAAGCTGAGAGTTCAGCACCACCAAACCAGCTTTAAAACAAATGCTAAAGGACCTTCTCTAGGCAAGTAAAAAAAGATAAGGAAAAGACCTACAATAACAAACCCAAAACAATTAAGAAAATGGGAGTAGGAACATACATATTGATAATTACCTTAAATGTAAATGGATTAAATGCTCCCACCAAAAGACACAGACTGGCTGAATGGATACAAAAAGAAGACCCATATATATGCTATCTACAAGAGACCCACTACAGACCTAGAGACACATACACACTGAAAGTGAGGGGATGGAAAAAGATATTCCATGCAAATCGAAACCAAAAGAAAGCTGGAGTAGCAATTCTCATATCAGACAAAATAGATTTTAAAATAAAGACTATTAGAAGACACAAAGAAGGACACTACATAATGATCAAGTGATCGATCCAAGAAGAAGATATAACAATTGTAAATATTTATGCACCCAACATAGGAGCACCTCAATACATAAGGCAAATGCTAACAGCCATAAAAGGGGAAATCGACAGTAACACATTCATAGTAGGGGACTTTAACAGCCCACTTTCACCAATGGACAGATCATTCAAAATGAAAATAAATAAAGAAACACAAGCTTTAAATGATACATTAAACAAGATGGACTTAATTGATATTTATAAGGGCATTCCATCCAAAAACAACGGAATACACATTTTTCTCAAGTGCTCATGGAACATTCTCCAGGATAGATCATATCTTGGGTCACAAATCAAGCCTTGGTAAATTTAAGAAAATTGAAATTGTATCAAGTATCTTTTCTGACCACAATGCTATGAGACTAGATATCAATTACAGGAAAAGATCTGTAAAAAATACAAACATATGGAGGCTAAACATTAACACTACTTAATAGCGAAGTAATTACTGAAGAAATCAAAGAGGAAATCAAAAAATACCTAGGAACAAATGACAATGGAGACACGACGACCAAAACCTATGGGATGCAGCAAAAGCAGTTCTAAGGGGGAAGTTTATAGCAATAGAATCCTACCTTAAGAAACAGGAAACATCTCGAATAAACATCTTAACCTTGTACCTAAAGCAATTAGAGAAAGAAGAACAAAAAACCCCAAAAGTTAGCACAAGGAAAGAAATCATAAAGATCAGAAATAAATGAAAAACAACTGAAAGAAATGATAGCAAAAATCAATAAAACTAAAAGCTGGTTCTTTGAGAAGATAAACAAAATTGATAAACCATTAGCCAGACTCATCAAAAAAAAAAAAGAGAAGACTCAAATCAATAGAATTAGAAATGAAAAAGGAGAAGTAACAACTGACACTGCAGAAATAAAAAAGATCATTAGAGATTACTACAAGCAACTCTATGCCAATAAAATGGACAACCTGGAAGAAATGGACACATTCTTTGAAATGCACAACGTGCCAAGACTGAAACAGGAAGAAATAGAAAATATGAGCAGACCAATCACAAGCACTGAAATTGAAACTGTGATTAAAAATCGTCCAACAAACAAAAGCCCAGGACCAGATGGCTTCACAGGCGAATTCCATCAGACATTTAGAGAAGAGCTAACACCTATCCTTCTCAAGCTCTTCCAAAATATAGCAGAGGGAGGAACACTCCCAAACTCATTCTACGCGGCCACCATCACCCTGATACCAAAAACAGACAAAGATGTCACAAAGAAAGAAAACTACAGGGCAATATCACTGATGAATAGAGATGCAAAACTCCTCAACAAAATACTAGCAAACAGAATCCAACAGCACATTAAGAGGATCATACACCATGATCAGGTGGGGTTTATTCCAGGAATGCAAAGATTCTTCAGTATACGCAAATCAATCAATGTGATACACCATATTAACAAATTGAAGGAGAAAAACCATATGATCATCTCAATAGATGCAGAGAAAGCTTTTGACAAAATTCAACACCCATTTATGATAAAAACCCTGCAGAAAGTAGGCATAGATGGAACTTTCCTCAACATAAAAAGGCCATATATGACAAACGCACAGCCAACATCTTTCTCAATGGTGAAAAACTGAAAGCATTTCCACTAAGATCAGGAACAAGACAAGGTTGCCCACTCTCACCACTCTTATTCAGCATAGTTTTGGAAGTTTTAGCCACAGCAATCAGAGAAGAAAAGGAAATAAAAGGAATCCAAATCGGAAAAGAAGAAGTAAAGCTGTCACTCTTTGCAGATGACATGATACTATACATAGAGAATCCTAAAGATGCTACCAGAAAACTACTAGAGCTAATCAATGAATTTGGTAAAGTTGCAGGATACAAAATTAATGCACAGAAATCTCTGGCATTCCTACACACTAATGATGAAAAATCTGAAAGTGAAATCAAGAAAACACTCCCATTTACCACTGCAACAAAAAGAATAAAATATCTAGGAATAAACCTACCTAAGGAGACAAAAGACCTGTATGTAGAAATTATAAGACACTGATGAAAATAATTAAGGATGATACAAATAGATGGAGAGATATGCCATGTTCTTGGACTGGAAGAATCTACACCATGAAAATGACTCTACTACCCAAAGCAATCTACAGATTCAATGCAATCCCTATCAAACTACCACTGGTAGTTTTCACAGAACTAGAACGAAAAATTTCACAATTTATATGGAAACACAAAATACTCCAAATAGTCAAAGCAATCTTGAGAACGAAAATTCCTGAAGGAATCAGGCTCCCTGACTTCAGACTATACTACAAAGCTACAGTAATCAAGACAGTATGGTACTGGCACAAAAACAGAAACATAGATCAATGGAACAAGATAGAAAGCCCAGAGATAAACCCACACACATATGGTCACCTTATTTTTCATAAAGGAGGCAGGAATGTACAGTGGAGAATGGACAGCCTCTTCAATAAGTGGTGCTGGGCAAACTGGACAGGCACATGTAATATTATGAGATTAGATCACTCCCTAACACCATACACAAAAATAAGCTCAAAATGGATTAAAGACCTAAATGTAAGGCCAGAAACTATCAAACTCTTAGAGGAAAACATAGGCAGGACCCTCTATGACATAAATCACAGCAAGATCCTTTTTGACCCACCTCCTAGAGAAATAGAAATAAAAACAAAAATAAACAAATGGGACCTAATGAAACTTCAAAGCTCTTTCACAGCAAAGGAAACCATAAACAAGACCAAAAGACAACCCTCAGAATGGGAGAAAATATTTGCAAACTAAGCAACTGACAAAGGATTAATCTCCAAAGTTTACAAGCAGCTCATGCAGCCCAATAGCAAAAAAACAATCAACCCAATCCAAAAATGGGCAGAAGACCTAAATAGACATTTCTGCAAAGAAGATATACAGAGTGCCAACAAACACATGAAAGAATGCTCAACATCATTAATCATTAGAGAAATGCAAATCAAAACTACAATGAGATATCATCTCAACCGGTAAAAATGGACATCATCAAAAAATTTAGAAACAATAAATGCTGGAGAGGGTGTGGAGAAAAGGGAACACTCTTGCACTGCTGGTGGAAATGTGAATTGGTACAACCACTATGGAGAACAGTATGGAGGTTCCTTAAAAAACTACAAATAGAACTACCATATGACCCAGCAATCCCACTACTGGGCATATAGCCTGAGAAAACCATAATTCAAAAAGAGTCATGTACCAAAATGTTCATTGCAGCTCTATTTATAATAGCCCGGAGATGGAAACAACCTAAGTGCCCATTATCAGATGAATGGATAAAGAAGATGTGACACATATATACCATGGAATATTACTCAGCCATAAAAAGAAACGAACTTCAGCTATTTGTAATGAAGTAGATAGACCTAGAATCTGTCATACAGAGTGAAGTAAGTCAGAAAGAGAAAGACAAATACCTTATGCTAACACATATATATGGAATTTAAGTAAAAAAATGTCATGAAGAACCTAGGGGTAAGACAGGAATAAAGACACAGACCTACTAGAGAATGGACTTGAGGATATGGGGAGGGGGAAGGGTAAACTGTGACAAAGCGAGAGAGAGGCATGGACATATATACACTACCAAACGTAAGGTAGCTAGCTAGTGGGAAGCAGCCACATAGCACAGGGAGATCAGCTGGGTGCTTTGTGGCCACCTGGAGAGGTGAGATAGGGAGGGTGGGAGGGAGGGAGATGCAAGAGGGAAGAGATATGGGAACATATGTATATGTATATGTATAAGTGACTACTTTGTTATAAAGCAGAAACTAACACACCATTGTAAAGCAATTATACTCCAATAAAGGTGGAAAAAAAAAAAAAAACATTCCAAGTTGAGTGCTTTTTCACTACCCCAGAATTTCTTCTGATTCAGGAGGAAGCTTAAGCTTATCTTGTGGAATGCGTTGGGATATTTATTTATATAGAGTGTTTTCATACATGTTATTTCACTTGAGGAGGCAATATACGTACACGACATACACGTTTTCCATCCTGAATTCCTTTAGCTGTTCCTGGCAGGCTTCACTTTGTTAAACTGACTCTTTGGAGTAGAGTAGCACTCAAAATCAGAGCCATTCTCTCAACTTTCCTGTGGCAAGAGCGTGTATGTATAGTTGTCATTATATTATATTCCTACTGTGATGTAACCTGAATATAAAGTAAAAATAGGAAGAGAGACTGAATCAACAACAACAACAAAAAAAGTAAAGCAGGATATGTGCTTTCAGTGGAGCATCTACAGTAAATGCTGTTGATAGATGTTGACATGTAGTTCCCTGAAGTATGGATAGTCCACTCTTAGATAACCGAGGGTTGATTATACATGGAAAATAAGTTATAGCTTCACATTCCCAGTCAAGATTTCTGGCACTGAATTACTCTGCAGCATAACAAAAGGACTATTTTAACCCAGCAAGAGCATTCTATTACAAATCAATTCAAAAATTGAAACCAACTTATTACGCAGGGCAAACCCAAATACAAAAAGGGAATGTCAAGTAATGCAAAAGGATAAAATTTCATACTTTGTATATAATGATAATCATTACTACATTAGATTGAATTCAGTACTCAGAAATGTTTCTTTTTTTCTAATTTGAATTTAATTCCTTAAAGGTTCATTCAACAACCTGTAATAAATGATGACCAGTAGAAATCTGAAGAAAAGTTTCTAATGGCTTTATTACTGAAATGTATGATTTCCACAAAGTTTTCATTTCTTTAGTTTTTATGTAAATTTTTTTCAATTTTGCTTAAAATATTTTGAGATTTTTTAAAGTCTCAGTTTTATCTGAAGGAAGACATATATTTATTAATTATTTCCAACAAGGATGGCTGTCATTTACTCTATCATTTGCAATGTTTGCGTTTTTAATTTTTGCATTAAAAACAGTGATTTGGGGGTTGAACAAAATGAACCTGATGTACATTTCCCTACAGATAGCTTATTGCAGCATCATGAGCATGAAGCCTGTACACAAATACCTATAATGCCATACAGAGTATGCAGGGATAAGCTTATGTTTGAAGAAAGGAATGGTTGTTTTCAGTTGGCAGCACCAGAGAAGATGTCTTGGAGAAGGTAGCATTTGAGCTGGATTGGACACCAATGGACATTTGAGGTACAGGAAATAGCAAGAGAAAATTTCGAAGCTTGCTGTTTGCTCAAACTCTCTCTCAGCTACCCTCTAGCAACATCAGACTATATACTTGTCCCTAAACACTCTGTTCTTTTAGAGTTCATTTCACATTAATATCTGGAATGCACTCACATTCTCTAAAAGAACATTATCTTCAGAGGTCAGTCTCAGATGCTACCTTCCCTGGAGAGATGTTGAAGGTGTTTGAACAGTATTGTGACATGATCAGAGCTGTGCTTTTGAAATATGACAGTAGGGTAGAAGATGGTTTGAACCAGGTGATAGGGAAATACAACTGTGTTCCTATGAGGAAGTAAGGGCTTAATATTAAACAATACCAGTGTCTAGGAAGAGGTAGAAATAGTTATGAGAGAGATTTGATCGATCATACTATATTTTGAGCTTCCTTATCTTGGAGTAAGGTGATTCTTTTAAGATAAAATGTGAACATGGAAGAAGGAAAAATTTAGGGGGTGGAAAATAATGAATTGGATTCTAGTCACGTTGAGTTAAAGGTGTTTGTAAGGCATCCAAATGGAGATGTTCCATGGACACTTGGAAAAGAGGATCTGGAGCTTATGAGGATAAAATTATCTAGAATTTGGCCCCTTACAAATGATCATTGAAATAATGAAATTAGACTACAATGCTAAGCAAAATATACAGAAATGAGAAAAAGGTACTACCATTGTAAAACTGTGTTGCTTTAAATATATTGTTCATAAATTTTAGTATCAGCTACCGTAGGCAGTGATGAAATGTTGATATCTGAAGATGCTTAAAGATTAAATAGACTGCTTTCTGCAGTGGTTTACCTCAACTAAGCATTCACCAAGACTATTTCATTCTAGTATGTTTGACCATTTAATGATTAAAGAGCTAAATATACAGTTGAGGTTAAAGTTAATAGGCAACTCTCCCCCCAAATATAAGGAAACAAAAGACACATTCTAATGACCATCTGTGACATTTACTGAAAACTCTTTGGTGAATTCTAGGTGCTGTTTTTATGTTGTTAAAAGAAATCTCCACTAGATGGTGGTTGAATTGTCACTAAGAGCAAACATTCTTTGCCCGTCCATATGATAATGGAATCATCCACTTAGTAAAAGTTAGTTTAATTTAATTTTAAAAAATGTTTTGTCTTTTCTTCTTCCAATTTTATCGAGATATAATTGACATACAGCACTGTATAAGTTTAAGGTGTACAGCATAATGGTTTGATTTACATACATTGCGAAATGATTACCACGATAAGTTTAGTAAATATCCATCATCTTCTATAGATACAAAATAAAAGAAAAGGAAAAATATTTTTTCTTTGTGATGAGAACTCTTAGGATCTACTCTCTTAGCAACTTTCGTGTATAACACACAGCAGTGTTAGTTACATTCATCACATTGTACATCACATCCCTAGTACTTATACCTGTCAAAATTAGTTTTAAAAGTCTGTGTATTATAGAAAATATGGATTATTTAAATGGATTTTAGAAGAGCATAAGTTACTTTTTGTTTCAATCTAGTTCGGAAACAAAATACTATTTAATTAGATTTTCTAACCACACTTTCTTCTGTCAATGGTTTCAAGTTCCATTGTTTTTAAAGCTTATATTTAGAAATAACTCAGAAATTAGAACTGATATGCAAATTTCAGTATTACTGGTATCACCATATCCCATCTATTATTGTCATGAAAAAAGGGTTCAGGGATTGGTCTAGTTTGTTCCTGTCAGTAGTCATTTCAATCTAATTTCTTTTAAATTGGATTTTTATTTAACACAACAAATTTTAATAGATTGAATCATTTCTATATAAGATATTTATAGTTAATCCAACTTAATAAATATATATTTTAAAGTATGATTCTTCAGCTAACCTTGAAGAATCAAAACTTTCTAATTTTTGTCTTTATTTAACTTCATAGTTTGTGTCAAATTATCTTTCCTCTTGCGCAATTTCCTGCTTGGCACTAAAAAGTAAAATGACAGAACACCCCAATCCTAGTCCTTGTGGGCCCACAGCATGACTTACTTAAATAACAAAACAAATTAGTTTGGGGAGGGGGAGCTAGGATCAAAATACACATTTTTGAGTTTGTTGTAAAGCTAATTACAAAGCTAATTCTTCCAGACTCAATGAGACTAAATATTTCATAGAGAAGTCATTAAATGATCTGATTTTGCAGAATCAAATAAATTTTTCTAATATGTTTAAGTAATCCACATTATCATTTTGCAGGGCCTCAAAAACTATAAGATACTGAGTTAAATATGTATAAATTAGTAAAATAAATATGGCTCAAATACATGATGAATTTAAATTTTGTCCCAAAATGCTGAAACATTTGTTAGGCAGAAGTTCTTGATGGTATGGCTAAACATTCCAAAAAAACCAGTTGACTGTTGCTCTTTTGGTCTCTTTCAAATAGGTGATGTGAATGTGGGCTAGGCACACAGTCCAAGACAGCCATCATCTCATCTCTCATCTGTTTTGCCAGCTTTTTCTGCAGAGAATGTCTTTCTTCTTCCTACCCTAGCAATGTGACCTCATCACGCACAGTGTACTCTTCATTTTCTGCATCTGCTTTTTAACCATGTGAATCTATATTTACTTAATAACTTGGCCACGCCTGTCTTGTTACAGTTTGGTCTTTATTCAGGAGTGATTACCTGAATAAAGGTAATTACCTGAATGAGAGATTACCAAGGAGAAAATAATTTCCACTGGCTCCTCTTCCCCCAGGGGAAGAAGACAAAAGATGTTTGCATAATCTTTCCTGAGAGTTACTCATGAGGGGATCTCAGTCTTGCATCTTGAGATTGGAGGACTGAGGTATCCCTGAGCAAAAGTTACAACAGACTATTCACTTGTAGATCCTGTCTTAAAGGGTTTGAGTTGAGTAGGAACATGATCAGGATTTAGATGAGTCTTCTTCTAATTTCTTGGTGAAAAGTGGGTTAAATTGAGAATTTTAACTGTAAAGATGGCTACCTCTGCATTCTAAAAGAGACTCCTTGGCACTTCCAAGAGCATTTAAATAGATAACAGTAAAGTGACTCATCTGTATGTCTAATTTCATTACAAATGTTGCAATAGATATTTAGCAGATACAATTACCATCTGTCTTGACTCACATATAAGAGAGGGGGAAAAAAAGGAAAAGGAGCTTTTCCTAACATAAGTGGCCTTAGTTTGGAAGAAAAAAAAAGGAATAAGGGCAGAGAGAATGTGTAAATATGCCTGAGAAAGACATTTCCAAAAGCAGAATTAACTGAACTAGGAGAGGCAAAAGAAACACCAGGCAAGAATCAGTCCAGGAACTCTGGACTGGAAACCAGATGTATTCATTGGAATGAAACAGGTACTTGGAAACAAAGTGAATTCTAGAAGCTGGTAGGAAGTGTGGATATGTAATATCTGGCGATCCAGTTAAACAGCCACATTTACAGTAGCATTCTGCCAGACAAAGTGAGTCCAGGGGCAGGGATTCAAGCATTGGTAGCATACAAAAATGGCTATGAGCAGATAGGGTCTAGATATTGGTCTGGAATTCCAGGGTTGCTAGGACTCCAGCCCTAGTTACAATAGAGATAATTAGAACTCCCAACGTAGAAGAATTGCAGTATAATGCAGGTTATCAATACAAAATTTTAGGTCACATCTTAGCTGAAGCAGTGTAGGTACTTCACCATCAGAACTCAATTTTAATGTAGGGACTTGGTCACAGGAATAGGGGAACCTAGACCCAATAAACATCATTAAAGGGAAACAATAGCAAACTGGACCTGACGCAAATATTCTGAACTAAATCTCCTTTACTGTCCAAGATTGGTTCCATATTTTAGAGTAGACTTGTGGTTTTATATAGAAGTTAAGTTGCTCCAGAAGGAGGCTTGTAGATGAAAATATAAAGAGCTCATTTTGTAATTTTTTCATTGATGATTTATTCAATCAAACATCTATATATTTATTGAGCCTCCCCTATATTCAAAGCTCTGAGCTAAGCAGGATACAAAAATGCTAAGGTATCAATCTAACATCAGAAGGTCTAAGGTATAGTTGTGAAACAGATAAGCAGATAAACCTGAGCTCTATGAAAAAATTACTGTATCAGATTTTATATATTAAGAAAAAATATTATGGGAATACAGAAATTCCAGTAAGTTGGGAGAAATCAAGAAATATCCATGAGCAGGTGGCATTTGAAATGAATCTTAAGGTTAAGTTTATTTTTTCTAGCTGATTATATTGGGGGAAAATGAGAAGTAATAAAGTATAGAGTAATTAATAATGATATCTACCACTTAAATAATATTATTAACTGTCAATTAGAGTTAAATGTGTCATCTTCCTTAATCTTGACAACAACTCTGATATGTACCAACTATCACAATTTTACAGATATAGAACTGAGGCTCTAAGAGGTTAAGTCATTTATCCAAGTTCCCAGAGCTGCAAGTGAAAGAGCTGGATTTTGATTATTTTTGTTTCTTTTTTCTTCAAAAACACCTGCTCTTTCTATTATGCAATAATGCTTCTGACATGTCCTGAGATGGGTGAGAAGTGAAATATGTCAGGAGTATAGACTTCACGGGCAATGTTTTCATGGGAATTGCTGAAACTGCAGAGGCCCAAGCTAGAGTGGGAGGACCTTTGCATGAAGAGGTAAGAAGAAAGGAAGAAGTTAAGCTTAAGAAGAAATCTCAGGTCATAAGGTTTACTGAGATGGTAAACTATTCATCATTAGGATGATGAAACCATTTTATTCTAAGAGTTGTGCTATTTTTGAACTAGAAAGAATTTAGAAAATTATGTTGTTCAACTCTTCAGATTTACAAGTAAAAAGATGTAGACCCAGGTCAAGAATATAAATTAGCCTGAAGTTAAGGCTTCTTTAGTTCTGCATGGGAGCTCTACTGAGCCTATACTTCTCCCTTTTAGAGTAAGTAATGTAGGGCCACAGTTGGAGTGGAGAAGTGAGCTCAACAAGATGAGGAAAAGGGACAATCATGTGTGAGACAGTTGAGTACCATGAACATGGGACCAAGAAATTAGGCAGCCAAGTACTCACTCCTCTGGTTTTCTGAATACAGATCAATTAAATAACCATTCCAGTTTTAATGGTTGAGATCCCACAGGGTGTTTGGGGCCTGGAAACTATCAAAGAGATTTTCACTAATAATAGCAAACTTCATTATGAAGTTGACTTGTAAGTGACCAATACAATAACCCAGAAAAGTCAATTGCTTAAGTATGTTCTTAAAATTATAGCCTTTAGTTCTACTATGACTTTGATAACTACAACTACTAATTGTAGTTGAATTAGTACAAGAATATTGTATTCACCTATTAACCAAGGGCTTTCTCGTCAAAGAGAAATTGAGCTGACTCCAAGATGTCATAACAAAAATGAAAGAAAGGAAGAAAGGAAGAAAGGAAGGAAGAAAGAAAGGAAGGAGGGAGGGAGGGAGGGAAAGAAGGAAAGAAAATAAAACAACCCTCAGCTGTGTCATAACTGTAAGACTTTTCATTACTATTGACAATGAAAATGAGAGTCGTAAAGAACACAGCTGGAATTTTAACTCTTAAGTTGAGATCAAAGATTTGGCAGCTAGAAAAATCATCCTTTTGACTTGTAAACAAAACAAATCTTATATGGATGTCAGAATAAATAAAGTATTTCTTTTTAAACAGTTACTGTTTTGGCTAAACTGTACTCATCATACTTATTCAGAGATGTAAGGCAGAGAATTTATTGCTTTTATTGCCATCTTAACCTAAGACACAATTATTTAAAATGAAATAAATATATACTTAGCAAACAAGGAAGATATATTACTAATTGTCCACTGGGCAGTCAATTGCCAGTTAGAGTAGCCACTTATGTAAACTCTGTCAAACATGCTGACCCAAACACGTCTCTAGCGATTTCTAACATCTGGCTTAAAAGCTTCCCTGTAATTATTTTCATTTTGCATAAGCAAAACTCACTAAACCCTGCATCTGTGGTGGTGATATACAAAACATATAAATTTGGAAGGATTCATTAGATAATGCCAAAGAAAATGCACCAACGGCTCAATGTCATTTAATTCCTACACTTTTGGTGAATTAGCCAGCAGTGAAGGCCCTTTCTCTTCAGAAGATTATACAGATTATACACTGCTTCTCAACTTGTTTCTGTTGTGCTTCTACTGGAGTGTTTAATACATAGAAATTGACATATAGCAAAGTTATAAAAATGGGAGTACTTTCCTTGATGTACTTGCCATCTTTGATTTTCTACAGAAAAAGATAATAAAATGATACAGGTTTCAGAGTTACCACCCAGACTTTTTGCTGCTTTAAAGTGTGGTTCTTGGGCTTCCCTTGTGGCACAGTGGTTGAGAGTCCGCCTGCCAATGCAGGGGACACGGGTTCGTGCCCCGGTCTGGGAAGATCCCACATGCCGCGGAGCGGCTGGGCCCGTGAGCCATGGCCGCTGAGCCTGCGCGTCCGGAGCCTGTGCTCCGCCACGGGAGAGGCCACAACAGTGAGAGGCCCGCGTACCACAAAAAAAAAAGTGTGGTTCTTATATTGTTACAGTTTTCTTGGAAGAATGCTTAAAACACATTTAACATATTTTTTATGAAGTGTTTTCCAAATTCTGAGGTGTACAAACATCTAGATTCTCAAAACACTGCAAATAGTTTAAAATCGTAAAATACAGATGCATATATTTGTGAATGGAGTATAGATATATATTTTTTCTGATATCAGCAAAACCTTTCCATTATATCATAACTTCTTCTAAACTTGTGTTCAAATTGTATGTTGGAATGCCACAATTAAATGCTACTTGATTATACTTTGATTTATTAACCGTAGTTAAGCATATTCATTCATATCAAAATGTTCAAAACTGTTTCAAAGACATGTTTATTAGCACTCATCTTTGGTTAGCTATTTCTCTCAACCTGTTCTAGGGAAACTGGAATAGTCAAGGTCAGGGGATATATATTTATTAGCTTCAGAACCACATCTGTGTGTTCAGATTGGAGGAAAGGTCATAAACACAATGAATGTTGCTAGGAAACCATGCCTTTTAGTCAATTTAGTTGTGAAGATGAAAGGGTTTTTGGTACAAAGATGAGCTATTTGTGTAGTACAATGAATAATCATTTTATTTTGATCTTTGAATTCGCATTTAAAAATAACACCTTTCATTAGTAGATTTTCCTATTTATTACTTGGATTTCAAATGTTTGAAATTCAAGACATGAATGTAGCTTTCTATGAAAAGAAAGATTTGTTGCAATTTTCATTTAAAGAAGATAATCTTGTTGGTAAAATTTAGGGATATCTAATTCTTAAAGCAAATCATATGAATCATAAAAAGATTAATAATCAAATAATAAAAGTCAGGGAACAAGAGCGAAGTCCCTTGAAATAGCCATTAAAAGGATTTTGAAAGCTCAAGTGCTATAAACAACGCTGACACTTCTTTTTGTGTTTCAGAACTACAGCACTGTGATTCTGGCAACTTTTCACAAAGATTAACCTAAGAGAAAATAGACATGTTTTACTGGTCAACAGCGGTTAGAGGATCCTTGGACATAACTAAGTACTCTAATTCCACAGCACTGTATTAGCCCACTTAAGCACCTAATTAGAAGCTCATGTTGTCTGTGCCTGTATCTATTGATTTTGAATCAAAATGTCATTTTAACCATGTAATTTTTTTATTGGCCCCATTTCACTTGAACATCTAAGTAGTATTTGGTGGTACAAGTTATGTTGATATGACATTTCTAGCAGGTTAGTACTGCAATACTAACATCTGACAAGCCAGACATCTGGCTTTTTGAGTATGTGACTTACATCCCTTGTTTTTAATAATTGTTTCCCATTCCATTTGATTGTGGTGTCTCTGTTAATCACTTGACCTCATCCTCCCTCCACAGGGGTGGATATGTCACTCATGCTGGCCAATCAGAATAATTCATGGGTCACATGTGTTTGAGAAAGAGAAAGAATCCCAGTATGAATGGGACATAAACAGGGGTGAGGTGATAGGAAATGAGGTTGTGGAAGTAGAAAAGCCAGATTGTGTAGAGCCTTATGGGGCAGAGTAAAAATTTTAGACTTTATCTAAATATAAGGGGAAACTTGGGGTTAGGTGGGAGTGTGACATGATCTAATTTATGATTTTGAAGATCACACTGGCTTAACTCAGTGTGATCTTGTCCCCTCAGTCCCAACTCAGAAAGGACTGAGGGGACAAGCTAGCATTTAGTAAGCTATTACAGTAGTGCTAGTGGAGTGCTAGTGCTTGTGCTAAGGTAGTAGCAATGGAAATTGACAGAAGTTAATGGACTTAAGATAACTTCTGAAGACCAAGCTAACAAACCTTGCTGGTGAATTGGGTATATCCTATCCAAGGACAACTTCTAGATTATCAGCTTGAACAATGAAGTGTGGTATTGCTGTTGAATTAATTGGGAAAACAGGAGGGAAAACAGTGTTGAGGGTGCAATTAAGAGTTCCACTTTAGGCAAATTAAATTTGAAAGTATTTCCAAGTGAAGATGTTAAGTAGGCAGTTGACTATGACATTTGGAAAAGCGGGATCAGTATATACCAATATTTGAGTCAATTACAAATAGTTAATATTTAAAGCCATGGGACTAAATGAGATCACCTAAGGAGGAAGTATCCATAGA
The DNA here is from genome assembly GCF_949987515.2 of Delphinus delphis. NCBI lineage: Eukaryota > Metazoa > Chordata > Mammalia > Artiodactyla > Delphinidae > Delphinus > Delphinus delphis. Next base: position 69,272,114 of record NC_082684.1, on the reverse strand, counting down.
AAAAAAGACAAGAAAAGGACAAGACTTCTTTGAACAGCACACTTAATTTAAAATACATCAGATGATTGAGTAATTAAAATGCTACTTTTTGCACTTATCTACAAAATGCTTTTTTATACTGTGTCATGCACATAATATGAAAGTAAAATGTGCCCAGTGTTCAGAACAGTCTATTCTTAGCACTGTATAGATGGGAAAATTGAGCACTGAGACATGAGATTTCGAGACTGATGACCACGCTGCTAGTAAGCGATGGAGTTAAGCCCAGAACAGAGACCTTGCTAACTCTAATGCATTGCATTTTCTGTTATACTATGTTGGAAACTCTCCACTTTCAAAGATACAATGTCTCCAGTGTTATTACTTAGGCTGTTTGCCTCTACATTAACATTCCCAGTTTACAATGCTTGAGTTCTGAAGTCTAGTTTCCTATCTTAGCCTTTGTTCTCTAATGTCACATCTTGCTGCAACCTGCCTCAGAGAGTTTCTCCCTCTAGTGATCTACTGTTGTTATGCTGTAAGCTGTGAAAATAAACAATCGACATAGAATTATTATGAATATAATAAGTTAAAACAGTCTTTGAGAGACTCTGATTGGTTATATGCCATGACCTTACTGTTTTGTCTCAAAACATATATCATGACTTTTCAAGACCTTTTGCTTATTATTATTATTATTATTACTACTATTACATTAGCATTAGCGTTTGTGTTATGAACTGATTAACTTGCCAAATAAATGACTTCTGATGTGTAGTGCAATTTTCAACACTCATGCATCTTTTTCTCAGACCACGTACTGCGCCAGTCCACACTGATAAGAGTCCTATAGATACTTTCACTCTCAATTTCTGGGATATCTGCTCTAAAAGGTCAAAAGAAAGTTTTGGTTGTTCTCTCCGGAAAATGGAACTCATAAGAAAGAAATCCTGATCTGGACCTTAACAAAGAAGGCTACATTTTTAAACAAATCAGCTCCTTTGTGCATGAATAGGGTCTTCTAGGAAATAAGTCTTTCTCTACCCATTCCACTTGGGTGTTTGGGGCGCTAATCACTCCTCCCACCTCCTCGATTCTTTCTGAAGCTGATCTTCAGTTTCCTGTGCTTTTTCCTTTGGCAAACAGAGTTTCTGTGCTCCCACCATTGCATTCGTCTCATCTCTCATGCAGTCTAGATCACAATTATGTTTAAAGTTTGTGGACGGCCAGTCCACAATATCTCCTCTCACCAAATAGACCCCAAAGTCCTGGATTTTCCAGAGGCTTCCTCAAGCAAGCAATCTCTGAGGAATTTCACTTTTATTCCTTTGGTAGTAGGGAGTTATTGAAAGAATTTTAACAGAGAAGTAGTACAGTTTTGCAGCAATGTAAATGATGGATTTGAAGGAATGATGATAAAGGTGAGTAGAACCATTACAAGGCAAAGTTTCCAGTGAAAATTGAAAAGGGTATGAACTACCCAATAACAATCAGAATAGGTAGGAGAGAACATATTTTAGAGATATTTAGAAGGCAAAGTAACGTAGCACTTGGGCACTCATTGGAATGTGGGGTAAAGGAGAGGGGATAATTAAAGTGACCCCTTCATTACTATCTTGAGCCAGTAATAAGTCATGTCATAAAATGTGGTAGAGATATGAGGGTAGAGATGGGGAGGTAATGGGTTTTGTCTCAGGTTGGTGTAGTTTGAAGTGGGTCTGGAATTTTGGAGAGAATTCTGGGGGCCAGAAAAAAATTTGGGAGACTTTAGGATATAAGTGATCATTAAAGCCATTTCAACCAATGAGATTGTTAGGGGAACCACTGACTGAAACCGCCCACCCTGACCAGGCCCGATACGTGCATGAGTTATTTTAACAGGAGGTCCTGGTAAGGAACATAGAACTAACAAGCCACCACCAACTGGAAGAATTCAGGAAAGGTCAAAAGGAGACAGGAGACGCCAGTCCATATGTCCTCCCAGAATCCTTCTCTCTGGAATCCATCTTGGCTGAGCGATGCGTGCACCACCAGGACGGACCCTGAGTCAGAATGATTGGACAGAGACAACCAGGAAACTAATCCCATCACCATAAAACCCGAGACTGTGAGCCACATGGCAGAGCAGCCCTTCTGGGTTCCCTTACCCTACTGCTCTCCACCCAGGTGCCCCTTCTCAATAAAGTCTCTTGCTCTGTCAGCAAGTATGTCTCCTCGGACAATTCATTTCTGAGTGTTAGACAAGAGCCCACTCTCAGGCCCTGGAAGGAGTCCCCCTTCCTGCAACAAGAATACCCAGAGAAAGTGCTTTAAATAAGAAAGGAGAGGTTGAACACTACAAAAAGGCCTTTAGGAAGTAGTTAGAGAAAGGAGATTTCGCAAACAATAGATAATGCGGAGAATCAGGAGAGTTGGGGTTATACATGCTAAAGGAAGAAAGAAACTAAAGGAAGAAAGAAACTAAAAGCAAGAGTGACAACTAGTGCTGAAAGCCTTAGAGAGGTGAAACAGATGAGGACTGAAAGTTATCCATTGAGTCTGGCAGCAAAGTGAATCTTAGGGAGATTCCTAACTGTAGGGTGGTGAGGAAAGAAATCCAATTAAGAGAGTTGTGGAGCAAATATGATTTAGGAGTTGAAGAGAGATGGGCTGGACTGTTTGAAACACTGATTAGTAATGGAAAGGAGAGAGAAGGCTATGGTTACAATGGGAATAGAGTTTAATTTTTTTTTTTTTTTAACTTCTAGATGGGAGATGCTTAACCTTGCCTGTGTGCTGGAAGATAAAAGGCAGCAGTAAGGAGAAATTTATGATGCAGAAGAGCCATAGAGTAGACGTGACTTTGGGGTGAGAAATGAGAGATTTTATCTCTGATGGCGTTTCTCCATGGGAGAAGCAGAAGGTGAGGTAAAGATCAAATAACTTTGGGTATTTCACTGTTCCCTAGGTACCTAACTTAAGTATAACAACATTTAAATTATAAATACAAGTAACTGTTTTTAAATGCTGAATGCTAAAATAATCAACCTTTGCCTTGTTTAATATGTTAGGCTACAGCAAATATGTAGTATTATGTATCAAATCGTATCTGCCATTTCCACAGAGCATTTCCAGTATTGATTATATACACAGTGAATTTCTACAGTGGTGAACTTATCTTACTACAAGATCTTTGAATTGGTCATCAACTGATAGAATTATCCATCTTTGATTTTATCTGCTTTTAAGTTAAAATTGGCCAAGAGTCATACAATTTAAGAAATAAATGTACCCCAGTTTTATTTAAACCATTATTCCAATCAAATAAGTAAAGGAAGTAACCATAAAAGTAATTTTTCTCATCAGTTTCAATCATAGGAATTGTGATTGAAGTACAGAGTTCTATTAGAATTGGTAAGTTATGGACTACAATCCAATTCATTTAGTTGTTTCCCACCTAATATCTATAGAGCTGCTCACAAATTAGAAAACCAGAAATCATAAATTCTAATCTCATCTCTGCTGTATACAAAACAAACAACCTTTCTGAGTGACCCAGAGAATTCTTGATGCTATTGTTGTCATACACTGCTATGAACAAAAAATCAGTTATTTTTCTAAATAGGTATCAATTGAAAGACTGTCTGGTATTGTGGTTAAATGTAGAGACTATAATGTTAAACAGATCTGGAGTCAAGTAATCATCCTACCACCAACAGGTGTGTGACCTCAGCTTCCCCTTTTATAAATTGAGATTGAGTGTTACTGAGAAAAGAAAAGATTATTCATGTAAAATCTTGATGATAATTGTTGACATAATAGGAACTCAAATAAGTAAATAATGGTATAACTACCATAGTAAAATAATATAAATATTTTGCATAGGATGAATCATCTTACGTACTCACTCTCTCAGTGATGATACATGACTTATTATTCAAACTTCTAGTCACTCACTTCCAAACCAAAATAAGAAAGAAGGTACAAGCTTCCAAGATTTCATGATGAACTCTATGAAAAGTCTTTCAATCTTGATCTAGAGAAATTTTTTTTTTAAATGACAAAGAATAGGGACTACTGCAAAAATTAGGATTTTTGTAGAAACTGGTAAAAATGCTATCTGTGTGTGATGAAGATAAAGAGAGATAGAATGTACGCCAAAGTAGAATTTACATTAAAATATTATACAAGGTATATGTTAATGGGGACAAAAGCTGCACAATTTTGCTTATGAGAAATCAGTATTAATAATAATCTTAAATCATCCTATGAATTATTTGTACCTGCTATCTAATGACCTTTTCATTGCACAGATATCACTTTATGATACAATATAAACTCTTGTTGATTAGTCTTAACTAATTTGGATAATATGCCAATGAAAGAAATGTATATATATAGGTATAGTTCTAGTATACCTATATCTAGTATACCTATATCTAGTATACCTAGTATCTAGATCAATCATGCCCTAAGCCTAGAACACTCCCTAGCATTTCAGATAGAAATTTCACTAAACACAAGGCTTTTTTCCATCCATGTGTTTAAAGTGCCTGAGATAAGCTTTGGAAGTAGCTGTAGGTCTGTCATATGCTCTTTGGTGTTATAAAAAAATGATAGCATCCCAGTAGATCAAAAACTCCAGGATATGGGCATTTTGTCTGTCCTGTGCAATGCTGTATCCCTTGTACATAGCACAGCTCTTGCCTATAAAAGAGGCTCATTATATAAGAATATAACAATATATGTTTTTTTTTAATGAAGCGAGAGTGGTTGGTGGGAGGTGGGCAGCATCCAGGCAGATTGCCCAGTCATGCAAGAACAATCACAAGAGGCAGAGGTTAGTTTTAAGTGTCACCAGGAACAGAGAAACATTGACTGAATTCTTTTAAAAGGTGGGGAGGGGAGCTGTTAGGGAAAAATGTAATATAGTTGTCCCTCGGTAACCACAGGGGATTGGTTCCAGGAACCCCCTCTGGTGCCAAAACCCAAGGATGCTCTAGTCCCTTATATAAAATGGTGTAGTATTTGCATACAACCTACTCACATCTTCCTGTATACTTTAAATCATCTCTAGATGACTTATAATACCAATACAATGTAAATGCTATGCAAATAGTTGTAAATACAATGTAAATGCTACGTACGCAAATAGTTGCCTGCATGACAAATTCAAGTTTTGAGTTTTGGAACTTTCTAGAATTTATTTTCTTCAATATGGTCTATCCATGGTTGGTTGAATCCAAAGGTATGGAACCTGCAGATACAGAGGACCGACAATACTGAGTTTTCATTTTTGGAAGATGCAAATGAATATAGCCCCAGAAAGGCACCAAACATTAGTATCAGGCCACAGAGGAAATTAAAAAGAAAACAAAATTAAAGAAACAGAGAACATAGAAAAATAACTAGCATTTTAAAACATGTACTTCTTTGCCAGGTGCTAATCTGAGGGCATTACCACTCTTAATTCTCATAATCGTAGTATGAGGTGGCTACCTTCACTTTACAGATTAGGAAACTGACACATGGAGAAATTAGGTGACTTGTACAAGGTGACCAATTAGGAAATGGGGAAGCCAGGGTCTGAACTTCAGTCAGCTGGCTCTAGGATGCACACTTTATCTCCTCTGTACTCTTCACACAAAAAGTCTGCGTGGTCATGGGCAATGTCTCCTTGGAAGTAACTCTGTCAGTGGAATGCAGCACCATTTTGTGTGTCACTCTGCTCTCTGCCACTAAGTTACTGATGCCTGGGCAAAATGGTAGTGTCTCTGTCAGTTTCCTCATCAATAAAATTAGTATTGTCCAGATCTATCCAGACTGCTTTGCTTGGATATTGTGTGAAATAACCAATCAATAATCGTAAAATGCTACGAAAACATGGAGTGCTAGATCCAAGCTCAATATTATTATACGAGTTTACAGTGTGATAGCACAGCCAGAAAGGTCAAAGCTATTTTAAACTGCATACAGAAAGGCACACTGATGTGTATAGAATAGACAAGCAATTGTTGTCTTCATAGCCAGGGAAGCAAGAAATTGGGGATGTCTTAATGGAAATATTTCTCTTATTTGTAGGTGCTTAAACACCCCAAAACAAAATAATTAATTGGAAGATAAAATAAATATAAAGGGAGAAGACATTTCATTACTGCACCAAGTATTAAGGGAGAGGAGTGACCCGATTAGGATGAGGAGGTAAAGATGTTAATCTGGTTAAGTGAAATACCAGACTAAATAAACTAACAAACTGCAAACATTTGAAATGTGTAAATAAATTTAAAAAAAGAATTTAGTTTGAGAATTAAAGGAATGACTAGAAATACAGAAGAAAAGAAAAGGGAAAGAGAGAGAGGGAGGGATGAAGGGAGGGAAGGAAGAAGAAAGGGAGAAGGGGAAAAAGAGAAGAAGGAAATTCATATTTGGGCCATAAAAATATTTACTGAAGTAACTCCGATTTGATTTGATTCCTTTTAAAGATTGTGACTCACTGACCAATTGACTCCACTGCAGTATCAGCATCTATCATGTCAAAGGTGAGCATGGATTGCCATCAGTCATCTACATCTTCCAGAGCCTTACACTGATATAAATGGTCCCCACATTCAGAGTAGCTCATGGGATGTAAATAAAGCCTTGACATTTGAAATAGTGAAAGAGGGTCTAGAAAAAGACCCCGAAATTGTATAACAAAGGATCTCTGTTCTAGCAGAGCCAACTTGCTAGATAACTTTTCCATCTGCCTTATATAATTCCTATGATTTGGGGAAATAGGCAGTATGTCAAATACTTGATAATTCTGGACTCTGGGGCAGTGGTTCTCAACCTCAGTGCCTTACTCAACAGATGGATGTATCCTAAACCTATGTGAGAAGATGAGGAAGATGATTGATACTAGTAAAGCCAATAGTAAAGATTATTTTAGCACTTATATGCCAGGCTCTTTGTATGAGATAACTCTTTTTATCCTCAAAACAGCCTTATGAGGTAGTTACTCTCATTACCCCATTTTTACAGATGAGGAAACTGAGGCCTAGGGGGGTTAAATACCTTGCTCAAAGTCT